>NW_026086604.1:83316689-83941689 GCF_022539395.1 Myiozetetes cayanensis | reverse complement strand
TATCCCCAAGGAAGGGAATCTGTAACACTCCTCTTGGGTCATGAGGAATATTTTGGCCAGGGTTTTAGTATTCTTGCCAGTAGGGGTTGGCAAGCAATAGTGACTCCTTCTCCTGTATATCTGTTCAGTGGCCTGTCACTTGTGGTATGTGTGCTAGCAGCCCTTGTCCAGAATGAGGTTGATCAGGGAGTCATTCCCACACTTTTGCTATTGACGCACTTGCTGTGAGACCGTGTCTTTCTCTGGCTCCTAGTTTTTAGGGGTGGGTGTGTCCAGTGTTAGAAAATGCCATGCAGTGGTAAATAGCTGCCTTACTCTTTACTGACGTTGTTCTTTGTTCATACGCAAATACAAGGAAGCAACAACCAAATGTAATCTTATAACCTAACACTGAGAAAGCTTCACTTCCTCAGTGGTAGTCAGTGTGGCTGGCTCAAGGCGCTTGATTGTTGTCTGAATTTCGGAAATGATGGCTTGGCGATCGGAATGCCCTTTCTTCACTTGCCAGCTGCTGCATGGAGGTGCAGCAGTTCCATTTTCATATGGCAGCTTTAATTTCTTTTTCCTTAGCAGAAAGTGAGCAATGCAGCACACCTTTCACAGGATGTGATTAAACCTGCCTTAGTCACTGCTGGAGGAACAGGCAGAAACAGGTAATTTAATAGAAACTGTCTCTAATAAAACTGAGGAGAACATGTCCTGTTAAAGATTTGAGGAAATCTCTGCAGGCAAAAAACCTGCTTCCTAAGGATGGACTTTGTGTGGCCTTCCTTCTATTGTACTTCCCTTCCTGCAGATGACAGATAAGGTTAAATGCTGGTACGAGTCATGTTATTCAGAGTAAAACCAGGATTAATGCACCATTTCTGCAGGCAATGACTTGATTCCACACCCTGCTAAAAAGGGTCGTGCTGGCTGCTACTGAATCTTCCCAACCAGATCTTATATTAATTCTGAACTCTCCTGGAGCCAGATGCATGACTGATCTTTCCAAACTTTAGTAGCCTGAGCAGTCATGCATTCCATCTAAAGTTAGGCACTTGGATTCCTTCTAGAGCCAATGGAGGAAGTATTTATTTCTTGGGAGTAATTAATCCCACCCTGACTGAGGTGGTGGGGTAGCAGGGTGATTGCTTCCAAGATGTAGCCACAGCAGGAAGCATTCTAACAGCTAGCACCTCTGCTCTCTGCAAACCTGACCTTGTGAGGATCTACTATGGAATCTTCTTCAGATTGTATTTTCAGCAAAATGAAATGCTGTCGATAGTCAAATGGGTTATTAAAATTCCTTTTTAGGATCTATCTGAAAATTGCAATGGTATTTAAAAAGACCAGTCCCTGCAGTCTCATGCTCAGTGTGGAATTCAGGTAAGTAAGAAAAGCAGTATTGTCCGTCATGTTTTGGAGAGCTACTTAGAGTAAAATTGGTGAAGGATACTTACTATATGTCAGATTTGAAGGAAAAGTAACAGACCTGGATAGATTTTTAAGGCCAAAAAGAGATCACCAGATTAACATCTCCCAGACAGTATACAGGCCATGTTTAGCTCAGAAAATATGCTACCTGTAGCCATAGCATAAAATTGCTTTTGTAATATTCTCACTTAAGTGATTTCACGAACAGCAAAACTGTTGAAGCCTTGTTCCTAAAGTGTGTGTATGTGTGTCTCATGTCCTCCCATGTAGATTCTCTGGTCTAATTCTGTGGCCTGTTCCTCTGGGGCGAATGAGAGATCCTTGGGTTAAGAAGAGATCTGCTGGGTTAAGAACTGGCTGGGTGCTGGGCCCAGAGATTGGTGGTGAACAATGCTGCATCAGTAACCAGTGATGTACCCCAGGGATTAATGTTGGGCCCAGCCCTGCTTGATATCTTCATGGATGATCTGAATGAGGGGAATGAGTCTATCCTCAGTGGATTTGTGGACAACACCAAGTTGGTGGGAGTGTTGATCTGCTGGAGTGTAGAAGGGCTCTGCAGAGGGACCTGGACAGATGGGCCAAGACCAACAGTATGAGGTTCAACAAGACCAAGTGTCAGGTCCTACACTTTGGCCACAACAGCCCCATGCATTCCTACAGTCTGGGGGCAGAGTGGCTGGAAAGTAGCCCAGTGGAAAAGGACTGGAGATGCTGAATAGCTGTGGCTGAACATGAGCCAGCAGTGTGCCCAGGTGGCCAAGAAGGCCAGTGACATCCTGGCCTTTATCAGCAAAAGTGTGGCCAGCAGGACCAGGGCAGTGATTGCTCCACTGTGCTCATAACTGGTGATGTCACACCTAGAGTCCTGTGTCCAGTTCTGGGCCCCTCAATACAAGAAAGACATTGAGGTGCTGGAACAGATCCAGAATAGGTCGGTGAAGCTGGAGCACAAGTCTTACGAGAAGTGGCCGAGGGAGCTGGAGTTGTTTAGCCTGGAGAAGAGGAGGCTCAGGGGTGGCCTTATCACTCATTACAATTACCTGAAGGGAGATTGTAGCCAGGTGGGGATTGGCCTCTTCTCCCAGGCAACTAGCAATAGCACAAGAGGACAGTCTTAAGCTGTACCAGGGGAGGTTTAGGTTGGACATTAGGAAGAATTTCTTCACAGAACAGGTGATTAGACATTGGAATGCACTGCCATTCTAATGAAAAGGGAGGTAGTGGAATCACCATCCCTGGAGGTGTTTAAGACTGGACATGACACTTAATGCCATGGTCTAGTTGATATGGTGGTGTTCACCCATGGATTGGACTTCAGGGGTCTTTTCCGACCTAATTGATTCTGTGATACTCTCTCTTTTGTCTATCTTCACATATTATTTAAGCATTTCATATTTTAGAACCCCCCCTACCTTTTTGTTGAACTTGATTAAACTTTGCCACCGGGTTCCCAAACTGCTAAGAGGCTGTGGACAGACTCATATCTATGTAGAGCACAAAGACATGTTTTATTTTCATAGGAAACTTGGCAAAAAACTTAGAGTGAGGGGTGTGGTGACGTGTTAAGAGTGTTGAGAAATGACTGATTTCCTAGTGTGGTTGGCCCCAAAGAGCACAGAAAGGTGCCTGTGTCAGATCTCCCACCTTGCCTGTTCTCTGTAGTCCATTCCACAGAACTTCTGTGTGACAGCTCCTGCCGGACAAGAGGTTGTTTGTGTTTTATGAAAAAACTGTATCCTTTAAAACTGAAAAAGAAACATACTGCTTCTGTTCATAATTGGTCTCAGCAATGGGTCACAGTTAAAATGTTACTTATTTTATTTCTAAATTGGTTTTATTTTTAACTTTATTTTTTTACTATTGATTCTTTCAATTCATCTCTCTGCGAGGTTAGACAACCCTCTGAGACTAGCTATTTTTCACCATGAGGGGTGTGTGTGCTGTAATTGGATCATTCTTGATTTTATTTTTGAAAGATTAAGCACATTATGTTTTTTGGGCCCCTATGGTAGGGCATTTTCTGTAGCCTTCACATTATTCTGTCTCTTTATTCTGTAATTGCGATCAGTGTGGTGAAAAATAATTTCTAAATTACTTGTCAGATTCTCACTGTAGCATGCTTTCTGGCTGGCACAGAACATGCAGAAAGAGAGTGATATCCAGTTTCCTATCTGCTTTGCATGATAAAAATTTATGATAATGTAAGGATGGCAGCATTAACTAGTTTCTTGGGGTTTTTCTTTTTTTTTTTTTTTTCCCCAATGTGGCTGGGAAGATGCTAGTTCAGTATAAGCTATAGAACCAGCTAATTCATGAAGTTGCATTTTTGTATTTATATTTAGCTTTCCTTTTACAACTCTTGCATTCATTAGCAACCATTTGTTGAACCATGCTGTTCCTTTGAGATCCTCAAATGCCCTGCTCCAAACCTGCATGTGCACTTGTGAAGATGTTGGTCTATCACAACATGTTTCCATTTTTCTCTCTATGAGGATCAATTTAAATTTATTATTGCCAGCTGTTTCTTTCTAGAGTGTTGTGCTGGTTTTCTTCTTATGTAATTAGTGATCCTGATGGATTCAGCTCCTTGCCCTGCACAGGGATAGCATCTTCTGTTATGTTAACTTGCCTGACAAGCTTGCATCACAAAAGATTTAAAACTGTAAGCAGAAGGAGCATGTATTTGACCAGATTTTGCTCTTTTAAAAATGCCCTCTGGAGGAGTTATTTATTTAATAATTACAGTAATAAACAAATGTGAATAACACTACGGTTTGCCTTAGTTTTATCTATAGTGGTCATCTTATTTTTTCTTGGTTAAATACTTGGGTATTTTCTTGGGTAAATACTTGCACCAGTTTTGTTTGCTTGCCACTATCTGACACATGAGAGCATCATCTCACTGAGTGCAGAAACCCCTTGCTCGTTGAATGGCGCCTGTTCCACACAGACAGTGATATGCTTAATCCTTAGTCTCTGAGGGTGATCAATAGAGTCAAGTTAACCATGTCACCTTACTGCTAAACATTAATTACTCGGAGTGTACTAGTGTCCTTTTTTTTTAGAAACATTTTAACCTAAAGCCTTCAGTGATTAGTGCTGGCAGGTCATTTTTTCCTGTGCTGCTGCAGAGCAAAGTTAAACTTCGCTGACTGCAGCTGTGCTTCTAGCTGGATGATGAGTTGTGTGGGTTTAAGACAGCACTACTGACAAAATGGATGGGTTGAAAATCAGATTCCTTTGTTTTTACAGAACAGTCAGACTAGAATGAAATGGCAGTGGTTCAAGTGCATGCTAGACAGACCATATGACCTTTACAGTGAAATGGTGTTGTATGTGTGTATTACTAAGCATAAGGACAACAGCTCCAGCTTTCAGAACTGCTGGCAGGAGTCCTACATAGAAGAAATGTTCTCTTCCTCTATCCCTTAGAAGTCATTTAGGAGTGAAGCCAATGTCCCTGCCTGTCTCATGCTAGAGCAATGTGTCCTAGGAAAACATGCCTGTTTTAAAGGAATGGACATCATTAACATATTTCAACTATATATGCAACTAAGTTCTAAAATCACCACAAAACTATTACTTCTGAAGTACAGGACTGTAAAGGATCTCTTGGGTCATAGAGTCTTATCCCTCTTCTCCCAGTAATTAAATGAATGCAGATTAATTTATAAAATTCAATTTTGAGAGTTATAATTTTCCTTCCCTGTTGCTCCAGAGCTCTTAATTTTCTAATTTTATCTCCAAATTCTAGATCTATTTTCTATATTTTGATATCTTGCTTTGAGCAACCTGATCTAGTGGAAAGTGTCCCTGCCTATGGCAGGAGCGTTGGAACTAGATGATATTTAAGGTCACTTCCAACCCAAACCATGCTATTATTTCATGATGATTTTATAATGATGAGGGAAAATAGTAAAGGGAATGGTGAAATGAAAGATGCAGATCTACAAGAGATCTTTAGTGGAGAAGAAAGGAGAGACTCTTCAGTGAGGACATATTGTGTCAGCTTTTGTGGACCTCTTGGCTGAGTAAAAACAAGGGACAAGGCCTAAGACAGATACTTGTAACCCAATATAAGTTTAGCTGACAGCAAGTGGCAGCTGATTTGTCTCTTTTCTAAAACTGTAAAGTCTATACTAGAACTTTGCTGGTAGTGGAGGGATAGGGTGTTCAGGCAGTGATTTAAGTGTAGTGTAATAGATTGAGGAAATTCTGGCAGTTAGGTGTGTCATCTGCGTTCCAGGCTGTCCCCTGGTAAAATGTTTTCTGCTTTTGTTGCTGTACACTGAAAACTTGGTAGACAGGTGGGAACTGGCTCCTATTATTTTACTTGAATGTTAATATTGTAACTGAGGGAACTTAATTTTAGTCTACTCTTAAAACTGCACTTTATTCTTTTCCAGTTGAAGTTACTTAAAATTTTAACTCCACAACAGTGTGTTAAACATGGGGTATGAGTATCTCAGGTCTTGTCCAGACTGTGTAAGGAGGGTAAGGTGAGGTAATGTGCACTAGCAAAAATCAAGGTGAAAAACACGTTTCCTGTATCTTTGCTAAGCAAGGGCTTCTTCAACATTTTAACTAAGGCTGACACATCTTCAACATTTCTTCTTACTGTAGAGAGATCCTCAGTGAATAGCAATGTCTTGCTCTCATCTGAGAGCTCCATTTCAGTACTTCACTGCTGGCTACTTGGGAATGCCATTAACAGCATTTGAGATTTTTGAGATAAATACCCAATTGCTTTGTGTCTGGGAGAGGAGTTTGACATGACTAATGGAGTTTGAGTAAAAAGTGTTGGTTGAACACCTAGCTGTTGGTGACTTAGAGCCATGTAGTAGAAACAGTAGTTTATCCGGAGTTCAAGTGGTGAGTGAGCCAAGTCATCCTCAGGTAGAAGAATTAAAACCACAGCCTTCCAGGAAATGTACTTCTAAAGACTCCTTTTTCCAGCTTTACAATTTGCATGACCTTAGATAGTGACAGTACACACCTGCATTGATAGATCTCCGTAGGAGATTTTCACAAATCCCATTGTCTTTTATGTGTTGCTCTAACTAAATCAGAACAGGGATAAAAGCAAACAAGCCCTGCTGTGACTCAGGCACAGGTAGGGCAATGACAGTGCAGTCATATGCTGAAGCAAATTGCTCAGACTGTGAGAAGTGTAGCTCTGCACCCTTCCTCTGCCACCCTCCCCTATCCTTACACTCCCTCTTTCCTCCTCTGGATCTTTCTCTACTCTTTTCGGGTCACGATGCTACTAGCTCTGGTGGTGTGCTCTGCATACCTGGGTAGCAGAATGAAATGTATGTACATGTCAGAAGGCAAATCTCACAGGTTTGCTTTGGCTTTGCTTTTTGACTTCTGACTCCTGTGTTTGGTTATGAAGTCATTTACTAAAATGCAGAAAGGATTAAGCCATTAGCAATAAACCATTTCCTTCTTTTTTATTTTCCTTTCATGCAATGCTTTCACACTCTTAAGCAAAGCATTGTTTCTGCATCGGCTCTGCCTGAAATTGTGTGTTATGCTGGCTGCCATCCAGGAAAGGAGAGAACAATTTAAACACCTCTCCATACAGTGACAACTGAAAAAATTGGAAATTACTAGGCGAGTCTGGGAAGTCTGAGGGGCATGTGGTATAGTGGTTTTCTCACTGCTGCCAATGACTATAAGGGACTGGTTTCCTGCTAGCACTGTGAGTAGAGGCAGAAATAGTAGGAAGCCCACTTTGTCACTAATAAATCTCCCAAGGGAGTAAGACAAATACAATGCTGCTAGAAGGGAGCTTGGAACTGTGAGAAATGGCACTGTGTTATGCAGTTTGACTTGCACTGTGTACATTAGTGTGGGATTTTGAGGTCAGGTCTGCAGCTGGTAGGAATCATGACAGTGAAAACAAATGTTGATGCAAATTTCCCTTGTAATTTTTGACTCATTTTTGTAAATCATCTGGCAACTGCAAAACAATTTGTGTTTGCATGAGGCAAAAATCCTAAATACTTGCATAATTTAAGTTAAAAAAAACAGCACATCTTCAGATGAAGATGTAACAGATCCAACTGCAAAGCACCCAACCCAATCACCTTAGTGGAAAGTAGCTCAGAATTCTGTATCACTTGCACCAAACACTGCAGCAGCACTGGATTTAGAGCTAGGCGTCTTGTGCTGTTGCACTGGTGTAAATTTGGGTCATATGCAAAGAGATTAGTAGGCTTGCACTGTTTCTACACTGGTGTAAGTAAAGAGACCAGTGGTCTCCACTGGAGTATCTGGGCCTCCTCTACAGAATCACAATTCTCTGTTTAGGAAGGGATCTATGCTGCAGACTTCTGTTGACACAGAAATATCAGCCAGGGGTATGAAAAGGTGTCATCTCTGGCTAGTGAAGCCAGGCTAGGAAAATCTCCTAATACAAATGCAGTTACCCCATTGTAACTATTATATAGTTTCAGGGTGACTTTTGGAAGGGTTGCTAAATGCAGTGGTCCTGCTGCTGCTCTTCATCCATACAAGAGGTGCTTTTCTGGATGCACTGGCTGAAATAGTTACTGCAGCAAAAGGTAGTATAGATCAGATACATATCTTTTAAGACCTGCCTTCTTTGGCAGTTAATGATTGGCAGGCTTTAGGCAAATAGGGGATGTGGGGTTTTAGGCAAATTGTGGAAGACAGGTCAAAGCCGCCAAAACCAGCCAGTATGTCAGGGCACCTGTGAAACAGTAATTACAGTCACACCTTGCAAGCCAACATTTAAGAAAAGTTTGTGTTTTACTGATAAACTATTAGGTTTGTTGTTTTGGTTTGTTTGTGTTTTTTTCTTTTGGTTTTGGTGGGTTTTTACTTTGTTTGTTGTTGGTTTTGTTTGTTTGGGGTTTTTTGTGGTGATTGTTGTGAAGAGGTACCAAAAGACATGAGGTATAATACCAAGTGAAGTAGAAATGTTTTGCAGAGATTTTAGATCATAACACAGTGTTTGGATTTGACTGATCAAGGAGAAGCAATACTGGATATAGATGTTTGTCCTGCAACCTTGCTCCCAGTGCTTTTGGAGCCCATCTACGAACCCAATCCCAAAACCATATACTTCCCTGGAAACAGCAGATGCTTCATATCTAATACAACTCTTTTCTTTCCCATCTACCTTATTTATGGAGCCTTTCTCCTGTTCTGGTGATCTTTTACCTAGATAAAAATAAACAGGATTCCAGAAACGAATGATAATATTAAATAAGCAAGCAGATCTCTTAGAGGAGAAAAAAGTAAAAAGAGAACCTAACCTCTAGCTATCTGCCTTATTTGAGCAACATCATTTGCAGTAATGTTTCCAACACAAAGATTCTTAAAGAGTCATAACTCTTCTGCTCTGTAATTTATTGCAGTTTTGGACAGTCTAGGCATTGTTGCCAATTGCAGAATGGAGAAGGTGGGACATATGTATTCATATGTGTACACTAGCACTTTTATTCATCTCTGGTTTATATGTGCCTGGAAGGAATCACATCCCTCCCCTCCAAGTATATGGCCTCCATGTGTTTGCGATTTGTTATATTCCAGTCAGTGCGGCATAAATCCTTATTAAGTAGGTCCTAATGATTCTTACTATTCAGATGGGTGTATATTTGATGACTCTAACCATTTACTAGTAGAATTTGAAATAGAATTGTACTGAAACATGTAATAAAACCACCTTTTAATTTTTAATACCTCTTATTGCATAAGTTAGTTTTATTACTTCTGCCCCTTCACACTTACTTCTTAAGGCATCTCCCTTAATATATTGCCAAATCAAGATATTGCAGAGAAAAATATCAGAAGATAAGGAAAAAATCTGTAGAGCCAAAGAGAAAGAGGAAAAAGTTTCTGTATGTGTGATCTAAAATGGGACTGAGAGCTAGTGAAGCGAAGTACCACCAGGAAAACTGCTGCTGTCAACACTGCTGGGAAGAGCTGTGGTGGAACAGCTGGTTCTGGTAGGCAGATGCAGAAACCTTGAAGCTCTATTACTCTGCAACACATCTGGGACACTTAAACCCATTTTTAATTACATGAATGCAAAAGGATGGAAAACCAGGCTCAGCAGTTTGTTTTAGTGTAATTCAGTAAATGATCCAAGGGTGATGTGGTGAGCCTTCTCCAACATCCAGAAAAAGCAGACAAGAAAAGTGACCTTCTTCTAAATGGACTCCCACAGATCATGCACTGCATGCCCAAATATTTCATAGGCAAACCCCCAAGCTAGTGACATATAGAGTAAGCAGCAGCAAGATTATGAGCTCCTCTCACTGATTCAAAACTGTCATCTCTGCTATGTTTTTATCTCTCTTAAGGAGATAACCTTTTGGGCGCGTGAATTCTGATTTTAGCCTTCAAGTTTTCTATTTGCTGTTACAGTGTCTCTCGTGAGAGCCAATTGAAAGTTATTATTAAATAATTTGGTATGGAATATCCACTGTGGTTTGGCATCTGTTGTGCTACTGATCCGATTAGCACAATTGAACTGTTTTGCACGCCTATCACAGAACACAAACAAACAGACTTCCAAAGATCAAAGGAGATCTTTAAAAAGATAAATTCTGATTATGTCAGATGGGCTTTGCAGAATATATTACAACTCTGCACAATTATTGAGGAAAGGACTATTTTATTTGAAAAGTCAAGACTTTCACCTGAATCTTACCAGTTGGTCAATGTGGTTGTTGTGCTACATTCTGCTCCTGCAGAATTAATCATTCAAATAACTGTACAAGTTGCAGATCTCTTTATTTGCTGTTGAAGTCTCTAAAATCTGATTTACTGGCAGTCTAGTAAGTCCTCTTATCACTAGATTTACTCCCTCCCTTGTTATTTATGGAGGCACTTAAAACCAGGTTCACTCTGAAAACCTAAAGTACAGAGCAGAATAACTAGCTACCTGGCACAGACGGGAGAGTTTTATGTGCGGATAAGATGAGACATTTTACTGCATCAGAAGAGACACGATTTAAAACTAGTGGCAGAAAAAGCTTTTTAAAAAGAGCTTGTGCTGATCTGATATGATGAAAAAACCTGACCAGCTCACCTGGAAATAGAAAGCATCTCTAAAAAAAGTTCAAGAGGCCACTCCAGTTTACTGACTTTGAAGGTACAAGATCTTCCAGGTATTTGACCTATTTTGTCAGCATTTGGAAGTGTGTATTTTCTTAAAAGATACAGTGTAGTGCTGAATTATTCTGCTTGGAGCAATTCTATCATTCTCATTAGCTTGAGAAATGAATAATGCAAGCTGGAGGTAGGCATGATACATCCACCTCTATGAAAGGCCCTGATGGTTCATTCATAATGTTCAGTAGCCTTGTTATAATTGCTCTTCTGGGTTTCTCCTTTGAGGGCTATTCTTGGTGAATCCTAACTCACTTAACCATCTGTAGTAGTTTGAGAGCATCCAGTGTGGCTGTGCAGGCAAAATGAAAGACATATCTTGGAGATTCTTGTTAGCTTTTGTAAGCTTGCATTAACAAAACTATCTAGTTGTCCATGGTCACTCTAGCAGCCCTGCTTCCAAACTGCCCTTGAAGTCAGTGAGGTGCGATGCCAAGCTTTGACCCACCAGGTCACGGCTGTTGGGATAGGCTGCATCAGTCGACCAATTTTCACACCATGTATTTGTGAGGCATTTGCTCTGGTGGTGCTGCACTGGGTGAGTATGGTGAGGAATGGAAAGCCAGGGCAGGGACAACTCTGAGACCTTTCTGTCCTGTCTTGGTGTAAGCAGGTAATGTTCTACCAAGGCAAAACAGTGGAGGAGAAGATTCTGCAGCATAAGGCAACAGCAATCTGGTCTTAATTCTCTTTGTTTTCCTTAGCCGTCGCATTTGGTTAAGTCAAATAGACAGCTGTATGAATAGCTTTTTGCTGCATCTTCTCCTGATATTAAAAAAGAAATTTTAAATACTATGCAGCAACCGATTTACTTGCTGATCTGAAATGCACTATGAATTATCACCCTGGAACTGTGGGATTTAAAATAATTGAGTTTCAAACTCAGGCTTTCTGATCCAAAGCTTTCAGGAGCGAAACATACCTGCCTTTACAGACAGCAAAGCCTGGAAGGACCCGAAGAGATCAGAAACCACTGCAGCTTCACTCCTGTTTGCTCTCAGCTTAGTTTTCTGCCCGTGTTGGTGTCAAAAGTACAGTTGCAAGGAGGTCCAGCATAAGGTATTTGGTAATTTTGAGCCGTTTGGGTTTCACTTCCAATCAGTCCTTTTTTACTTATTTGTGCTGAATTTGTAACAACATGTCTGGATAAGAAAATATTCCAGAGTAAATGGCAAGCAGCTGCCGGGTGAGCTACATGTGTAAAGACACCACCAGTGGCAGCAGAATGGCAATGGTGCCTCTACTGTGACACTGTTTGCCACTTCGAAGGGGCCTGTCCTCCTTTAGTACCACACACAGCACAGTTTGGGCTTCCCATTGCAAGTAAAACATTTTCTATATAGGAAGTTGATTTACAACTTGCAGTGATTGGAATTGAGGCACACAGTACTGAGCACAGCCTCAAAATATGTGAGTCCTCTTCAGAGCTCTTTCTGCCTTGCAGACATATGGTTTAATTGCTGCTGAGCGGAGTGCTAGAACTATGCTAAAAGATCAAATTACTTAAGATCCTTAGTACTATTCAGTATATATTAAATTAAAATTTTTTTCGTTTAATGCAGATTTTTTTCATTGTTTTTACACTTAGCTATTACTTATTTTTTGAAAAGATGCAGTGGGAAGGGAATGTACAGTTCCCACTTGAAAATTAGGAGTGGTAATAGTGTTATTTACTGAAATGTGGGAAATGAATATTCTGTTCTGGGCCAGTTTATTTTGGCATCTGGGAGCATGCAAGTTCTCAGCTGGTTGCTAAGCATTATTTCATGGTCTTCAGATAGTCTAATCCAGCATTTTCTTCTTTTAATTACACTTCCCCCACTTGTTCTTGGTGCATCAACTTTTTTTTTTGTCTCTGGAGAAGTTTAGTAATTTTTCAAGAATAAAAAATGTTTGATTTTCTTCTCCTGAAAAAAAAAAACAAACACCAAAACACAAAAAACCCCACCAACAAAAAGCAACCAAAACCTTCTATAGCATTTTTATACTGGTATTTGACCTCAGCAAGAGACAGTGGAAACATGTTTGACAGAAACAAATATTCTTATTAAGAAAAATATTAAATATCATCATGAATTTTAGTTTCTAATTGTAACTGGACTTGCAACACATTGGCATAAACCCAAAATGAAGCATAAGGTTGAATTTTTTACTGGACTGCAATTTCTAGGTAACTGGTATACCTTTTGGTGCCAGGGAGGAACAAGTTCTCAGAGGACTGAATTAACAGTCTCTTAAAAATCTGTTTCTTTTGCATATACTGTTATTGGTCTTACAATAAAGCAAGTTCTCTCTGCATTTCATTAGCTTTGCCCATGCATGCGTATATAAAGAGTATGGCAATGCCCATTGAATTAGACAATCTCTCAGTACCCCATTGTGTTTGCACATGCATGCATAAGAATGTTGTGTTTTAATATATAAAGGCTCTTGTTATGTGGTCTGTGGCGATGTTTGTGTAAGTAAGCGAGCTTCCTGGGTCGTTTTATCTCATGCTGCCAACAACCCTCTCACCGTTTGCCTGCACTGGGCAAAGAGGTTTGGCTTTCCAAGTATTGGCCCAATACTCCCGTTTCACATGATGGGATTTCTGTATTAAAAATTATCTGCTCTCTTTCATGGCTTTCCTACTTGCCTTGTTCAAAAATAAATAATTTTTCTTCCTTTGTGACCTCTGTTGCGGTCCAGTCTTTTTCACTTGAACCCATCATTTTAATTCTATAGAAAGAAGTGTTCAGTTGGGCCAAAATGACACAGATCTATGCAGCAAATGGTGATGGCAAATCTGTATCAGTGTGACACCCAGGACCACAAAAAAATGACTTATTTTAGCTTGTTATTGCATTTACAGACATCTTTTCTGTAGAGGGAACAAGGCCAGGTTCTTGTGGATTAAACAGCACATGATCAAATGATTAAAAAGACTATTGTAGTGTATAGTGTGGAGGAAACATGATTAAAAACCCTGTTGGGACTCTTAATGTGGATTTATGTGTAGGAAAAGAGAGAGGCGGTATTTAGGAGTGTGAACCAGTAATTAAAGGCTGCATAACATATACATGCTTGCACATGTATTAAAAACCTGTGTAGTGGAGTACCTAAGTGATGGAGATAACCAGCAGAGTAAAATGATGCTAAATAAGAAGTTTACAACTTTCCATGAAGTGAATGTGCTTTGGCTATGAGCTAAATGATACATGCCTCCTGGTCTAGTCTAGAGATGGCTGTGGAGTGGTGGTGACCCTCCTTTGTCGTGTGATAGAGTGAGGTGTCATCAGTGAAGAATTAGATCATCCCTGCCTCATTCAAGTCAGATGTTTTTAAAATTCCAATTTAAATATCAGTCACAACAGATGAAAGCATTTTACTGAACTGATGAACCTGAAGTCTCTTCCTAGCCAGCCTTGCAGACCAGCAATGCCACTCTCCCCCAGCTTTCCTCAGTATCCCACTTTCCCCTGGGCTGTTTCTGTTTCTTCCCAGGGGAAGCTGATCATGCTGAGTCATCTGCAGGAGCATGTGCTCATGCCTTCTGAAGTCAGTGGGCATCTGTCTATTTAATCAAATTATTATCAAAGTAAACCCTCATCTTGGGCAATTGCAGTGCTTCCTGTAGCCAGTGGGGAAACACTACCTTTGATCTGGCAGTTTTTGGTACCATCTGCCCTGCCTGCCTGTCAAAAAGCACAGCTCCATAAGCTAGCTGGTATTGTTTGAGGACATAGCTTGGATAAATATGAACAGAACATTACGGTTGCTTCTCTATCCTTCTCATTTATTGTTCCAAAGCAGGCTTTCAGGAAGTTTCCAGCTGACATGGAAAAGTCTTAAAACACAAAGTAAATAAACTAGGGAGTGGTGATTCTCCACATTTCCTCTCGTTGACTCCACCATTGTTATGAAGACAGTGCTCTTGGAGGGAAGCAACCAGGTAAATCCTGGCCTCTGCCAGGTAAAGTCCCAGGTAGTGCTACAGACAGATACATAAGCTGACAGATAGTGCTTGACTGACCTGACCTAAACTGATGCTCTAAAAGTCAAAGCCGCCATTGACCATACATCAGTTTCCTTTATCTGAAACGGAATTCTTGAAACCATTTGGGTTTGAAGTGCTCAGAAAATTAGACTTTATCTGCCTGTAGAGAGAGATGGGGTGAGGGGGAAAATCAATGGGTTTGATTATTCCTCCACTTTTAGCTCTACAATTCTGTGTTATGCATTATTCATAGCATCAGTGTATGGTACTGCTGACATTTGTCACTGCAGGTTTCATTATATGCAAATTTGCGAGCCCCTTTTGCAGACACTACATGAGACTTTTTTTCATTATATGAAAGAATGAATGTGTAATTAACAGTGCACTGGTGAAACCAGCACTTACTTGGCCTATCATAACAGGAATCTGTTCTTCTCTATTAGCATTTCCAGTTCATCACGCACACCGTATCTCCCTGCAATGCGAGTAATAACCTTTCTTGAGTCAGAATCAAATGGTGCTTTTTTTTTTTCCCCTTATTGCTGTAAAAGGAGTCTGAACACTGTAGCACGTGGTAATTTAAGCTACCCCTGTTCAAATATCGCTGGCCTCTGCTGGTACATAAACCTCTGTGACATCAGGCTTCCATTAGCCATAAGCATGAGAATTTAGCTCTGAATGTGGTTATCCTGATATATCTCTGGAATATGTCCACTGAGAGCCACAGGCTGACTGCAGATGTTGGGTTGTACCTGGGGTGATGGATTGAGCATGCCTTTGGAAATGAGTCAAGGCAACTGGTACTCTGTGAATAAGGCCCTAGATTTATGTGTAAATAAGAGAGGATTTTGGCTCCAGAGTACCAAATTATACTCAGGGGATGATGTTTTCATTGCATTTATTTTAAGAAAAATCTGCTTTTGGAGAAGGAGCTATTTAACTCTTATTATACTCATTTCTGTGTGACTCACTGAAGTATTCCCTACTGGAATATTATTCAGAGGCGGCTTATTCCTGTATAAAGCTCTTCATTTATTTGAAGTTTCTTAGGATAAAACATCATGTGCTGCAGAAATCATTATAGCAAGCATTTTCTATATGTCAGAGTTCAACTCTTAAACTAACAAAAGAATATTACCCTTTTCCCTGCCCCTTTTTCTTTAGGTCAGTGTTCACCCTTTCAACACAGTACTCAAATAAACAGGTTCTATTTACAGTTCTTGCTGCAACGGTGGGGGAATAGAGAAAAAATGATTTATACAAGTTGTCATTACCTCAGTGTGGAGAAAAAAACATCACAGTGCTGTGCCTGAGAATCTTTCTGGCAATGCTGCAGTCTGTATCAGGGACTGAGATGAGGACTAATCCAGCCCATGAAGATCATAGACATACTTCACAGGGGTTTTTCCTCCCCTCAGCCTGTTGTTTCTGCAAGATCAGCAGTAAAGAGGGTAAGAACAGGGAAATTTAAATGTATACTTTTTAAAACATTCTGTGTATACTATCTTAAAGCTTCCCCAGAATATTTGCAGAAGTTGTTCAAAACCTTTTTTCCTTCCTTTCTCCGTTGGAGTTTTGGTCAAAAAGAGATTTTTTCAATAAAAATGAAAATGTTTATTCAAAAGCCCTTACAACAGAAAATCTTTTTGTTTGCTAAATTAAAACCAAGCTATTTTACTTCAGAAACTCCATCCTTGGCTTGTTTAAAATCTCCATGGAAAATAATTTGTGTGGGTTTTTTGGTTGTGTGTGGTTTGGTTTTTTTCAACAGCTAAACTAATAGTATGTAGTAGACTCTTAGGAATACTGTATTGTTGTTAAAATGCCTTAGCAAATGAAGCTTTCCCTAATCTGTGATTTCATGTCATTACCTCTGCACACACTAGTCCCAACAGTACTCAAAAGCCTTTCACCATACTGAAACCAGACTGAACCCTGCTGTAAGTCCTGCAACTCTGTGGGTGAATTTGCCCTCTGAAATCTCCAAGGTAATTTAGCAAACGTTATTTGCAGAAGGGATCAGGTGAGAAAGTGTTGCCGTTCTATTTAGTCTCATTCAGTTTTCCAGTTGAGATGGGACTGTTGATCCCCCTGCTCTGCAGCGGGATTTTCAGTGCATTGTGGAGATCAGGCACGTGAAGGTCACACACATCCCACTTCAACTGTGTGGTTTTTACCTCCAGAAATACGAACCTCTCAAAAAAGGCATGATTGTTATTGCTACTTATATTTATGCCTTGAAAGAGCTGACATTATGTAGTAAATTACAGTGTTTATACATAGGTTTGGGACCTTGTAACAAAAATAGAGAATTTTCTTAATCCTGTTTGTCAGAGGCAAAGATTAAGTGTAGATGATCCACTCTAAGAAAAATTGAAAGAGTGTCTGGATTTGATCCTGGCCTGACAGAAGTGCTAAACTGAGGATGAAACTATTCACTCTTAAAGCCAAGCCAGTGATTCTCCTGGAAACCATTATGGCTGTTGATAAATTCTATAGAAATCCCTAACAGATGAAAATACAGCACACATAGCATCCAGAGAGATATAAATGAAGCCACACAAAATTCCTAGACATTCCTGGAACTGCTGCACAGAGAAGTCTTTGTGGTGGTGTGAATAAAAAGTATTTAACCTCTGGCAATAGCAGTTTGATAGCTTTTTACAACTGGCAAAGGGAGAAACTGTGACATTCCACCCACCATAACTCCAGATATTCTCCAGGGATTGGGCAGTGCATCTGGGACTCCTGAAGCATCTTTTGCATTGTAGCTTGATGCCATTGCTGGGAACAAGCTTCTGCCAGATGTGGAGCTAAGGTTTAGAAAGTGCAGCTAAAAGAATGAGTTTAGCTATATTGGTTGTGTCTATTATCAGGGGAAAAGTAGGGCAGTGGTAAGACTGCATGAGTTCAGAGGTAACAGGGCTAAAGATAATAGGTCACATCTCTGTCATTAGTAGTAGAAGTCCGGGACTGCTGTTGTGTATGTGCAAAATATTAACATATGTTTTATAAGATAAACTCTAAGAAAATTATGGCATATGCACTGATTCTTTTTTGCCTAATGTGAAAAGGAACTCTGTGCTAGTACTCCTTCCTTTTAATATGGCATCTCAGAAGGCAGTCACGAACTAGCTGATTTATTCCAAGGAGAAAAATTATAGAAAGAAGGCAATATTTTTGTAGAAGTGTGTCAGGGTAGAAATTTAAAACCCAGCACTATTTAGATGTCTCTGAGCTATTGCAGGCTGCTCAGGCTGAAGTGAAGGAAGCTTCCTAAGATTAGTTCAAGTACACAATGGGTTTTGCCATATCTGACTGTAGTGGAAATTGATCTCCAAAAATTTATAGTGTCTGTCGCAGGGTTCAAATCTGTTTGAAATGTAGGAATAGCCTGGATGGTAAATGAAGCTTCAAAGGTGACAAGTGTGTTTTGAACTTTAAAGCCACTTGTAGAAGTACAGAAGTAAGTCTTCTAATCAAAGCATTTGAGAAATGTAACAGGAAAAGGTACACGATTAAGTGTTTATTAAGAGTTTGCAACTTAAATTCACACACTGATGGCAGAAAGGGAAATGTGTTGCTTGCTTATGGCTGAGACTTTTAAAGCCTTACGGTCAGCAAATGCTGAAATGCAGTTTATGTTATTGCCTCTGGAAGTGATTACTGTGAGAAGGCACTGTAATCAGCAATATGTACCCTTACTCTCAGCAGGAGGGGAAAATGCTTTTTCAGCTTTGAAAAATTCAAGAGTTGACTTCAAAACAAGTTGTTCTACATATATTACTATGCAGGAGTTATAGTAATATAAGTAATTGGCTACCACGTTCTCTGTCAAAAGCCCCAGATGAATTTGCCATGAGTGTCTAAAAATTTGTTTCTTTCCAGGAAAAATCTCATGGTGAACAAAAGTGGAACAACACAGGCAGGCCATACGTAATAGTGCTGCCAAAATAGTTCCCTGTTCTTACCTGAGAGAGGAGCAGAAGGACAAAAAAGGGTTCAAAACTTCGCAAATCTATTAGCCAGTCCTGGTGTGCTGCTGTTCCATACAGCATGGTGCTCTCACCACCATTTCTGCTCTGCCTTTGCAGTCTTTTTTCAGTCAAGTTTAGAAACAGACCCTTACTTACTCTTAGGTATTGGGGAATAGATGTATTAAGAAAATTATAGTGATAATTTGTCTGCTTTGAAAAGGGACTTGCTTCCAGAAAATGATATGATGTTCTGCCCTATACCCCAGATTTTCCTACCCTAGAAGTCTCCAGACAAAATAAAATTCATACATAAACGTCTCCCTTGGAAATGCCACACCAAGCATGGCTGCTATTCCCCAAAGAAGGCCACTGCTGACATTCTTTGGTGGGCGCTGACATGATTTGAATGTCTTTGAATGTGTTTTTCTATTTAATTCTCTTTTCTTTCTGCTGCTGAGCTCTGTCACTATCTGTGGCTCTGGTCTTGCTCAGCTGAATTCAATTTATTTTGTGGTTTTGAGAACTGCAGTAGTTAATGCTGAAATCTGCAAAGACCAATAATGAGTTACAAATCCTTTTGGTAAATTCTTCTGCAATGAGCACAGTGCTTGAGAAAGGTCCTGAGGAGACAGGATTGGACCCCAAAGCTACGAAAAGCCCTGCAAAGCTCCACCAAGGCAGTATTCCCCTTATTGCAGTGAGGTGCTCACTTGCATGTGGCTGACTTGATAGGACACGGCCACAGCTCTTGATGCACCTGACTGCTCTTCTTGGCTGTGCTGATGAGATGCCAGCTGATCTACCTGTCCACACTTTGTCTTCCTCTGCAGAACGGGGGCAGTTCTACCAGCCATCACGGCATGCCTTTGGAAAGTGCTCTGAAGGGAAAGGGAAAGCAGCTGGACAGTTATTCTAGAAATATATGGTGAAATATCCTTTAAATGACAGGATCATACTAAAATAATTTTTTTAATGTGCTTCAGTGTAAAGCTTGATTAGCTAGTAGCCAGAGCCATGCAAAGGAGGACTGCTTCTGAGTACTGCTATTAATTATGTATTATTATTTATTAATAATAGATACTGCTTTTTTAGACAGGCAAAGGAGCTTGGAGCTAGTTAAATGTGCCTAAGAAAACGATCCCTACAGGGAGGGCTTGAAATTGGCAGGAATTGCACTTGGGGATCAGCACAAACGCAGTCCTGCAGTTTGTTATTGTATCTGACAGTGAAGCTATCGTGGGGCATGATCGTGGAGGGAAGGGGAAACACAACCACAGCTGGAATTTTCCCTTCTGCACACTGCTGCCTCCCTTGTTGTGCCTCTTTAGAGCAGGCACAGTTACAGCAGAAGTAAGTACTACCACTACTGGAGTAGCCTCCCAAAGGTTGCTCTGTGAGGGTGAATTTCAACATCTGCCACAGCAGCAGCTGAGCCTGGGATCCCACCTTTTTCACTTGTGTTCCTGTGAGCATTGATTTCTTTTTGCCTGACCCTTTTGGACTGGAGGAGAGCCCAAGCTAAAATCCCATTTACAAGCATTGTCCACTCTTACGGTCTGGATGGAAGGAGCCTGTGTCTCAGACATTGTGGAAGAGATGCCTCTAGAGCTCATTGTGGTTTGGCACAACTCTACGTTGGTTTTAGAAGCCAGCAGAATGGCTGAGGGGCTGAGCTATAGAAAAACAAGGTTATTGAAGTAATTTGAAATTTTAATGCTGAGAATGAGAGGTAAATCTAGAGGTGTTTCTGTTGTTCCTTTGTAATAGCAACCAGGAAATCCAGCTTAGGCACAGAATTCAACCCCCTCAAGTGGTTTCTCATGACCTCTTGTTTTGGATGGTGACTTTTAGCCATGTTTTGGTTAAAGTTCCTTTTAAGTTACCTGTTGCCTTTCAAGAAACTTAATGGTTTTGTGAAACTATCAAACGAATGACAACTCCTATAGCCCCTGATGCTCTTCCTCTGTAAGGTTCAATGATTGTTAACAATGCAGAATACTGGAAGAGGTCACTGCAGACTTCACTAATCTCATATATCAAATATTCAACATCCTTTCTTCCTGTAAGGAACTGACAAGAGTATCCTTCAAGATAGACTGGATGAATAATGAGAGCATTGCTTCTATTTTTCATGGGTCAATATAATAATGTGTCAAACAATAAATATGTTCTCTATGAAAAATTTTATTGCTTGTGCTACAGGGAATTTATTACTTCACTAATAATAATATTTAAGAGATGTATGTGCTATTTTATAATTGCATAAAGTGAGATAAAATAGCAGTGTAATGAAGACAGTGTTTTTCAGGGCTAAAAGCTGTGCTATAAGAGATCTGAAGTAACAGTATTATCATGAGACATCAACTGATGTGTGAGCCACTACCAGAGTGGGGATTGGAGGCAGGAAACATGTTTTGCAAAAGCCAGTTAAAGATTTACACATACTGGGTTTCAGGTAGATCCTCAAGAAGGTATCCTAGAATGCAGGAGGTATTTCTGGTTATATCCTTTCATAGAGATATGGAGGTGTTTTCATGAGTTATCACAGTGCTTTGTTACTCAAGTGAAAATTCCCACTCTGCAGAAGCATTTTGTTATGCCAAAAAGATGGTCCTGCAGCCCTTACATTTTGTGCTATAATAACTTCAGCATGTCTGCAACCATTTCCCTCTGAGAACCACTCTGGCATCCCTTGATATAAAACATCATGGTCATATGGTTGTTCACAAGTCTCAAACTGAGAATTGCTGCCATAGGTGAAGGTATATTTCTTGTGTTTATCCATCCCAGCTAATGATTTTGGAGGGAGGTAGTCAGAACAGAGAACAAAAGAATGAACAAACCAAAAAGATAGGATGTATTTTGAATGGTTTGCAGCATTCCAAGTTTGGGTTTAATACTGAAATGAAGATTTTCCTTTCATTTGGTTTTTTGTTTGGATTTTTTTGTTTGGTTGGTTGATTGTTGGGTTTTTGGAGATGGTTTTGGGGTTTTTTTGGTGGGCTTTTTTTTTTGGTTTGGTTTTTTGGTTGGTTGGTTGATTGGTTGGGGTTTTTTTGGGTGAGTTTTTTTGGTTTTTTTTTAATTAGTAAGAGCCTTGAAGACATTTTACTCTAATTGGAAGCTGCAAGTAACTGAGCAAGAAAAGAAATTAAGCAGAATAGAGAGCTGCAATAGGGAGCCAATATTGTGAGTGGGCCTTTCACAGAGCTCAAGAAATGAAGAAAAAAAATTAAAAAGTAAACTATCTCTCAGGGATTTTCCGTCAAAAAGCTTTTGTGCGGTGGGAATTCAGCTACCAGCAGTTGAGGAGGCAATAACCTGAATGACAAATGTACTGGAAAAAAGCCTATGGCTTTACTGGCACAGTATTTCTTTCTTTGTGCTGGACACTTCTGGGACTGAATTCTGTAGTGTTATTTTTTGGTGGTGGTGAGCTTTGTTCTCCTGATGTGGCAGAATTTGCAACTCATTTTGGAGCTGTAAGGTTCACATTGGTGCACTGCCATGCAGCGCCTGCCTGTGCTGGCCTCAGCTCTTAAGGCTGTTGATTCACTGCTGTTGCTGATAAAATCAAACAAATAAGAGGGATCAGCAGAACCCATCCAAATTAGGAAGCTCTTCAGAGAGGCTTTTGATTAGTAGTTAGTTTGATTATGGTTGATTCAATTATTACTACTCTATTATTTTCCTGTCTATGATAGCTATGCTTTTAAAAGCAGATATCAGGAGTCTTTTAGATGTCATATTACATGTCAGAGATTTTAAGACTTGAACAGTAATAAAGACATAAAACTGCAGCTTTATTGCTTAAGCGCTGAGCTGGTGGTTTGATCAGATTAGCACTATATGGGCCTTTCTTTTGAAACACTGACAAATACGACTGCAGTGGCATATATCACAACTGAATTGTATCCCAGGGATCAGGATTTTTGCAGAAAAGTTTGGACTATTCTTAAAATTACCAAGCTCGAATAGCTTCTTTTAGTGTAATGGTTTATGTATGGGTCTCTGACAGATACATAGCTCAAGGCTAGGCTTTTCCTGCTATAGCTGGATGCGGAGGACAGCTGGACTTCTAAATAAGCATTTTGAAGGTGCTGAGTTGCTTAGGGGACCCCCTGCACTTCATATGAACTGGTGGCATTCAGCTGAACTGATAGCACTAGAGGAATTTTGAAAGTTTGTTTGTGTGTTTCCCTAGTGCTGATCTTTTCTAAACGTCCAAATTTTAAAATCTTGACTCATATTTATTTACTAATCTCTAAGAGTTAATTGCTTCCTTGTGGAAATCCCAGAACAAAATGTACTCCCTACACTGTGCTTGGAGAGAAGCAGAATGCACATTTCTTGAGGTACCTTTCTTTTTGTGAGACCTTTTATTACTGATGGTGTCATTCGATTAATTTTTTTCACTTCTCACTGGTACAGGTGAATGAGGAAGAAGTAATGACCTCCCCTTGAACTTGCCTTAGAAAGTCTGGGCAATTAAATAAACCCATGAACTGGCAATCAGAAAGCACATTTGTGGAGTGGCCTCTATGGCTGTGGCCACAAACAACCCAAGCAATTGGCCACCTATGTGGGACAACTCCTCTCCAGAATAGGCTCATCACAATAGGAGAACCCTTTTCACCTCTTGGGAAGGGTCCCACTAGATCATTCTAACTGCCAGATCATATCTGATGATGGTTTAGGAAGAGTGCAGTTGAAACTGTTAAATCTGGGACAGAGACAATGTTCAGGTAGTTCATTGGTGGAAGGGAGCATGTTGGAGCACCAGGTAATGCTCTTGGACATGGTTTATCAATGAGGCCTAATTGGGTAGTGTGTGCTGATGCTCTCTTGCACATGACAACCATAACTACATGGCAAGAGGAGTCAGAAAAGCTCCTCTCTAACTCTGCCTCAAAAGCAGGTAAATTGTTTGATCCTCATCAAGGTAGCTGTCGCTGTACCTCTGGCTGAAGACATGGGAAAAATTACATTTCTTAAATGACTTATAATCATATTGCTTCTACTGCAATTACTACTGCTTAGGAGCAGTCTGTCAGTCTGCACAATCTGGCTGTAGCCACTACTGCTGCTCCACACATGGACTCTCACAATTTCAATGTCACCTCATGGGCAGGAAGCCAGTTTGACAGTGTTAATTCTCAGAAGTTTGAGTACTCTTCCCATTATATCAACACACGCGAATGTTAGTAGTGGTTGTAAAATTATGCAGCCTTAAAAAAAAAAAAAGCACAGACACATATGCCAGTTCTATTATAGACCCCATCTGTGCATTTACTGGTTTAAAACAGAAAAAAATCCCTTGCCTAGCATGTTGATCAACTAATTATTATAAACTACATCTCTCAGTAACATTCTGTTTCAATGGTGTACAGCTGTTTCTGTTGCTCTATGTTTCTTTCTCCTTTTTGTATCTTTTCCCAGTCATCTTTCTCAGTGCTTTGTAGCCAGTGGAAGAATTGATGAAGTCTTCAAAATATTTGATCTGTAGTCTTGATCCAAAACAGTGCACTCGGTAACAGTCTTTCAAATTAATTCAGTGGATTTTAGATCAGTATCTAATCACAAAAGACAAGGAGCACTGAAACTTACCCCCTGCTTTTACCCCACAAAGCTACAGATTTTTTTATCTTCTTGTGAAGGCCCAAAGGGATTTAAATGCGCTTCTCAGGCTGTCCTGTGGTGTGGGAGGATCAGACGGGTGCTTCAGCAGCATCAGAGCAGGTTATGGCGCTCTGGTCCCTGTTGGGTGAGGTCGGGGTTTCACAAGCTGTTGTGGGTGGCAGCCAGACTTGCTCCATCTCTGCCTACGTTCCCCTTCTCCTTTCCAGGCTCCTTATTCAGTTGGACTAACACAGTGACTGGTAGAATCCCACCCTAACTGGGCTTAGGGAATCATTTTGGGTTGTAAGTCCTTATTTCTCTCCTATCCCCCAAATTTCCATGCCCCTTTTTTAAGCTGGACTCTTCCCCTTACTAGTTTTACTGTTTATCCATGGAAAGGACCATACTGGCAGACTGAACACAAACATCATGGGGTGAGGAGCAGGGCAGTCAGGGGAATAAGCCAGGAACTATTTTTGCAGAGTGTTTTCTCCCAACCAGTCAATGCAGAAACCAAGGAAATGGAGTGTAGCCAAAAGACTAAATTATGAGGCTCAGGGTTCAGTGTGAATATTTCCACTGAAATTGCTGCTGCTGCTCCCAGGAAGTGTGAGTACAGTCTAACTCTATCAGCCCCCGGCTCCAAGGCAGGCCCATCTGGTGGTGGAAGTCTTTCAAACATGAAATAAATTGGGAGTGATTTATGCTGTTACCTAAAAATCATGCAGTACTTCCAGAGCTGAATATTCAGTTGACTCTGAACCAGGCAGCATTACAGCTATGTTTATTTTAGTTGTTTGTCTTTGCAAATCAGCTCAGACAGGAGGCAGGGAAATATCTGCATGAATGATTGCAAACAAAAAACTGCTGATTTCCCCAAACTCTAGTTAATTGACCATCCACCAACTCCAGGAAAAACAGATGGAAACTGTGGCCAGAAAAATATTTTTTAAAATGCAATCCTTGAAACACCAACAAAGAACCTGCTACACAAGTCTGTAGCAATGGCTGTCATTTGTGGATCTTTAGTATTCAGTCAGAATAGCCAGCAGAGCAGGGCATACATGACCCTCGGACCTTACTTCATCTTGGCTGAGAGCCACCATATTGTTGCACATTATAAACATTGCCTCCTCTTCCCTGGCACTGACGTGTTTTCCCACGGTGGGTCAACACTAGCAGCACCAAAAGGTTTCTGAGGGTTTCTTAAAGAACAAAGTTGTATCTGAGAACTGCAGTCTAAGTGGCAAGCCAAGGAAAGGCCTCTGCAAGAAGTCATCTAGAAAAGATAGAAAACCCTTTGTCTGTGGAGGAAGTTCTTCGCCCTGAGTTTCAAAGACTATCTCTGAGGAAATGCCTGTGGAGTCTATGAATATAGCCAAGGAATCTTTCTCCTGTCATATTATTACAATTTGGATTGCAATTATATTGCAGTGTGCAAATCAAATCCAAGATCTAAGGCTCTGTTCCCTGTTGGTTTCTTGGCTGTTCACATAAGAGGGATGAGGAGAGAACATAGAAATGTCCCTATTTGCACTTCTTGTTTGAAGCATGTATTGTGCAGTCTAGACAATGGGGGAGATTAGTCTGCTTGAAAGAAGTATATTAAAGATAATCTTTGAGCAATGGATAGTCTTGAGGGAGGAATCTGAAGCCTCTGTCAGTGCCTGAGGAAGAGAGAGATGCTTAGTGTTTCACTGGAGACTAACCCTCACATTCATCTGCTGGCCCTAATCTCCAGGCTGAGGATGACCCGTTCCTCTTGAAAGAAAGAAGCAGTTTTGTACAGTGACTGTGCTGGGGTTGGAACTATCTCTGAATTTAATGATAAAAAATTATTACAGAAAATGGTGGGATACTGTTTTGAAACGCCTGCTTTCGCTGTTTCAGGTAAGAAGATCCAAGGAGCTTGCCCTGTAAAGTGAGGCTTCTGAGTAAGCCTGTGCACTTCAGACTAATGATTCTTTTTTTCTGAGACAAAAGTTATTTCAGATGCCCTGGGGGCCAGAGAACATCGTCTTCACTTGCCCTTACATATAGCAACTTACAGAAAACTTCTCTACAAATTAAAGTTGTGATAGCAAACATCAAAAGCCATGACTACCATATGTGCCTCAGGAAGAGAACATGAGACATAAGGGGACATCCCTTTGATTATTTTTTTTCTCTACAGTTTTAAATCACTTGACAATTTACAATTGCAGGGGTATTCCTGCAATTACTAAGATACTTTCTCTATGAAAATAGTGATATTTTCTCCCCACCATTTCAGAGTGGACTCAGATCTCCTCCTCTCCAGTTCCATGAGTAGTTGTAGCTGTTTTAGGTTTCACAGGCAACTTTTCTTCCTCTGAGAATCTAAGATATTTCTCTGTTTGAGCTTCATAGATGTGACCTTCATACCTTTACCATCCAGAGGGTGTGTGTAGCAAGTGCTTTCCACACCAGGCAGTAACTAGAAATTAGACAGCTTAATCCTCAGCCAAGAGGCAACCAAATGGTGACGTGTAAGAAAAGGAGAAGCATTACATGCTCCACCAAGGCATCAGTCACTCAGAAAGTACACCAGCTTACTTCATGCACCATTTTTTTCTACTTCAGGCTTTGCTGTTATCACTCACTACATCTTTTTTAAACCTTATAGGTCACTGCATGAGTCATGCCTTTGTTGAGGCCTCCCTTTTTGAAGGAGGATGCTGTTTCATCATGACTGAAGCCAGACCAAATCCAGCTGGCTGTCAGTCTATGCTTGTTCCCACCCCAACTAGTTCTGTTGTCAGGAAGTGGAATGGTTCAAAGAATTGATCTGGCTAAAAATGAGTTGAGCACAAAGTAAAAAATTAATTTTAAGTTCCTTCCAGTGGCTTATTTTGCAGTTGCTATACTACTTATTGCTGGCACAAATGAAAAAGTAGGGAGACAATCTACAAAGACAGAATATCTGAGTGATTCAGCAACCTGCAATAGGTGTAAGGTCAGGTTAGACACAGCCAGAGAGTGATTCCATGCTGGCTGTTGGATAGGGATTTTTCAAGAATTGTGGACAGAGATTCCTTCTGAATGATGGTAAAGAAGCAGAACTCTATGGGGAGGCAGAATTAAAAGTCTTTATCCCTGCCTCCATCAATGAGATCTGTAGGAATGTCATGGAAGTGTTCTGAAGGATGAAAACAGAATCATAGAATGGTTTGAGTTGGAAGGGACCTTAAAGATCATCTAGTTCCAACACCCCTGCCATGGTTAGGGATGGCTTCCACTAGATCAGGTTGCTCAAAGACCCATCCAACCTGGCCTTGAACACTTCCAGGAATAGGGCATCCACAACTTCTCTGGATAACCTGTTCCAGTGCCTCACCACCCTTAAAAAATTTCTTCCTAATATCTAACATAAACCTATCCTCTTTCAGTGTAAAGCCATTCCTCCTTGTCCTATCACTACATGGCCTTGTAAAAAGTACCTCTCCAGCTCTCTTGCAGGCCCCCTTTAGGTGATGGAAGGCTGCTCTAAGGTCTTCTTGGAGCCATCTTTTTTCCAGGCTAAACAACTTCACTTCTCTCAGTCTTCACTGTTCTGCCTTGTGAGCAGGATGTTCTGTTTGCCAAGTTCAGAGTAGACATAGGCAGCCTAGGGATGTAAATTCAGATATTTTGGTCTACTCTGGGATAGGTGAGACCATTCTTCCTACACACTTTCCTAATTTACCAAGCAAGTGAGGTATAATGAGAAGCTCGCTGCACAGACAGCAGCTTGCTGGAGGACAAACAGGCACGGGAGCGACTGGGGCTTGCTGACTCAGCTGTAGGAACTCCAGTGCTTCCTCAAATCCTGCTGCTTTGCATCCTCAGAGCTGGAGTCACAGCTTTCAGCCAGAGGTCTATCACCTCCTGCAGTCCCGAAAGGCAGACGGGGAGGCGAGCACACGCACACACAAACACACACACGTGCTCCGTGCTGCGGCAGCCACGGCAGCAAGTGGATCCTGGCAGTTGCACAGCAGCAGTGCCCTTATGGCTCGTGCAGCTGCTCTGCATCCAAGTAGGGATGTCCCCTGTGCTGCCGTGGCAGATGTCAGACACGGCAATTTAGGGGACAGGGTGCCACCGCAGCCCCAGCCAGGAGGCTGTGAAAGAAAGGGCACAAAGCAAGGCCGCATCTGTTCTGGAACAAAGGACATCTGTCCCTGGCCTGAGCAGCTTTCTGGCATGATTTCACAAGGACAAAGGCTCAGGTTGACTGATACAAGGCTGGTAGTCTATAAAACAAGCCATAAGGTCTTAGGCTGTCCAAATGTGTGCTGACAGTGAGACAACACTCTGGCATCAGTGAGGTTTTATTCTTCCGTCTGAGGGAAGAGGGTAGGGTGGTCCCCATCCTGTGCACTACCTTTAACCACACATCTGCCCATGTTTTAGGATCTCTTTGAGCTGTTCAAAACCTAGACTACTATCAGATTATAGACAACAGATGTTCTGTTCAAGTAGTTTTGTGTGTGACATTCTCGTAGCAGGAAAAGTTCTTTTTACCTCTTTAGAAGCTGGGTTCATCTATTGCTTTCTCCAGGTTGTTAAATTTTACTTGTGAACAACTTATTTATTGAAAGGATGCAAACTGCAGATGTGCTTCTGCCTGTTGCATGAATGTGAGTCTTACAAGGGAAAAGCTTTTAGAAAGGACAGACTTCTAATGTGCCTTCAATAAAGTGATCTGTAAAGAAACTGACCATAGCAAATTCTAATTATTAACTTGTTTTTAACTTCATTGTTAAACAGTATGGTCTACCTCCTTTCCTTCTCTGCAGGTGCCAGTAGTGGCTGTGAGCTGTAATGCTTTTTAGCTGGGCAGAATCACAGCAGAAAATTTTGTAGCCAAGTATACATGCACATGTGCACAAAAGTGTAACATAGTGGAGATTTAGTAGAACATTATCACAAAACCAGAACAGCCTGGGTTATTCATTACTCACACTGTATTAAGAAGATGAGTCTATTTAGGTTGTTTTGTACTGAAAAACAGAAGCAAGTGACTGTTAACATTTTACAACCTTGTAACTTTTTCCTATGCATTCCTTTTCATGTTCAGCCCAAGTTGCTGCATGTCGGTCTGCGAGGGTGTGGGTAACAACCAGGAAAATCCTTACAGTGGGCTTCTGCACAAGTACCCAAATGCATGAGAACTCTGAAATGCATTCAGTCATTTTAAAAACCCCCAAACCTAGGAAGTTTTTACATGGTACTTCTTAATCACATGCTGACTCCCTTGTGTTTGCCCTTGCTTGATAGTGTTAAGAGAGAACAATGAAGAAAGATTTTATCCTGGTATATAAAGCCCTGATAGGGATGGTATATTCAGGTTCCTGCAGGTAAAAGCCTCTGACCTTGCATCTTATTATGATACTTGTTCAAACTATTGGCTTTGCCTGGCTGTTTAAGAAGCTGATTTTCCTACTGCATCTTTAAAGAAGAAAGAAGACAGAATGTGTTGCAGGAAATGAATACCAGGGATATGTCTACTTACTCTGCTCGTTGAATGGGAAATATGACTGAGGAAAAAAAAGAAGAAGATTTTCAGAACTGTAACATTCTACTAGATGGCTTCAAACTTAACACCTACTGATGCATTTGCTATGTCTGCAGTTTTAACAGAGAAGTGTGAGGCCCAAAATTCACAGTGGGATTGAGACGAAGTCTGTATATCACAAAGTACAGAGTTAAAATAAAGAAGGTAGAAATCATTCTTGTGTATACGAGGGTATCCAGATATCATTTCAAATGTCCAGTGATAGTATGAAAAACTACAATAAGAGAAGGGTTTAAAAACAATCCAGTTTTCAACTGCTAACTGGAGATTTTCCTCTGCAGAACAGTTTGCTACATACTGCTGTTTGATGTCTTTTGCAAACACAAAAATTTATCCAGCTCCTGGCCACCTCTGCTAGAGAGATGGCTCCCAGCTAGCACATGCTGAGCATAGAAGAAGGCAGAACCCTCCTCCAGATCATCAGGTTTTCATCTGAACCCAGTATCACTGGCAAAGGATGAACTCCTTGAATGCTCCTCCTGGTTGCTGCTTGGGAAGCTGCTACTAGGGTTTATTCATGGCCTACACAAATGTCAATAGCTATCAGCAGGTGAGATGAAGACATCAATTTTGTCCTAAAGCAGATTGGTAGAGGCTTGTGGGTATAGGAAGAGAATTTAAGACATCTATGGATACTCTTAATGCTAGTACCACCTTCAGCACCATCACTCTCAATTTCATTTCATTCTTCAGTAGTTATAGTGATGAATCAGTTCAGGGGACTTAGTTGTGTTAAAAGTATCCTGATTTAAAACCTAGATCAATTTTCTGACCAGTCCACCTTGTGATGTTTATAGCTGCACTACATAACCACATCCCAAATAAATGTTCCCTAAGAACAAAGTCATACCACCTGAGGTTTGTTCAAACACGAGTTTCTAATCATCAAGTGTCCTGGCACCAAAGAAGGGGTGGTGAAGTAGTGGATTTGAATAGCTGTAAAGGGTATGGGAGCTGATGGAGATTCACATGACCGCTGCTACTAAAGGAGACATGCAGGAGCCATGGTTGGGGTGGACTGTAGATGTAATATACAATACAGAAGCAAGGGAAAAAAAGTTATATTCCTGAATTATTATTGATTAAGAAATGCAAAGATAGATCTCAAGCTCCTACTACAGACCTGAGCAAATTTGTCTGCTGGAGATTTTTCATTCCCCAAATTCCTCAAACACTCCAGTAGTTAAATATAGCTAAAGTTTTTGGAAGGCTGCCATTTATGAGGAAAAGGATGGTATTTGGCACGTACTCCTACTATGACAGGCACTCAGAGAAGCTATAATAATGTGCAAAGTCAAAGAGATGTGTTTACAGGTAACAAACTCTTCAAGTAATCAGTACTATCAAGAGTTCACTCAAAAGGATGAATATATGTTTATTTTGTTAGCAAAATAAGAAAAGTTTGACTTGTGTTTTTCTGGCTTTGATTTGGCCACTCTCTCCAGCTATCTGAAACTAAATAAGAGGCATTGTTTATTTTTTGTTTTACAGCCAGTTTCTTTCACTGAACTTTCCTAAATCTTGTATTGTAAGGTTCAGTACTTTGCAACATACATTTTAGCCTTTTAACATGCATTTAGATTGTGATGTTTAAAAAATAAGTGCCTTAGGTATTCATAGCAATGACTGAGAGAAATTAAGAAGGTTCATCTCCTGCAAAATATCATTCCCACTCTCCATAGTTAGCCTTAGCCCTCAGCCAGAACTTGTAGACAATTTATGTACCACACCCCAAAGAAATACTAATGTTTTCATAAGAGGAAAAGAATGCTTTGGGATCGCCAGAACACGGGCTTCCAAAAATATACTGGTGATTGAGTCATAAACAAAGTCATTTTGTAATGGAGGGATAAAAGTCACAGGGTTTAATACCAGATCTTGCATGTTTGTAACTGTTAGTACTTCTCCAATCTTGCTGTGGAGGTGAACAGACACTCCAGATGTGAACCGTGGGCATGCTGAGTCCAGAGATGTCCAGGCTTAGCCTTGGTTATGGTCCCTGTTGCTCTCTCCTGTCCCTCCAAGCTCCAGGGCAAAATATCTCAGTCCCTTGGATTGCCTCTTGAGACCTGAATGACTCCCCTGGCTCCTGTAAAATCCTGTGCCCTAAAATAGAGTCAGGATGAAGGTGTAAGCAACAGAAAAGAGATTGTTTATTAATGCTACAAGTAGCAAATAGAACCCACTCTTTCTCCACAAGATTTAACATCTGAGTTATTTAAACACACTCTGGGTTGTCTACTGTCACCAGAGAGCTTTTCTTAGGGTTGCATGAAGACCTTTGCAGGTCTCTTGTGTGTTTCTTGACAGTTTTTGATATTACATTGAGCCATTCATTTTCTGATGGAAAATCTAAAACACTGGAAATTCTTAAATAAAACTGGACAATTTTAGAAATTTGAGTACCTCTTGCCTCTACCCCAAATCCTTCATCTCTTATAGTTGCAGATGAATGCTAGTCAAAAATACACTATTATTGCTTTTATGTTTTGTCTTTAATAGACCTTTCTCTCCTCATTTCATTCAGAAATTTTTCTGATGGATGTGACAGAAATTTGAAAACTATAGGTTTTATTTATTTATTTACCTAACTACTTTGTCATTAAGCTGCAGGAATGATCATTTGCTTTCCTCTGAGGAGTTGTTAATTGTGTAACATGAATTATCCATGGTTGTAGAGATGGCAAACCATCTGGTGGCTCAATGGCCCCTGCAGTAAATGGTGGAGAAGCCTCATCATAGTATACCCATTAGCACTGTTTTAGTTAAGAACCTGCCAGTTTCCATTAAACCCCACATGATTAAGGATTTCTGAGCAATCTATAAATACTTGCTCTGGTACCAAAGAGCTCAGCTGAACATCTCCTATTTTTAGCTGGAGGTTAGGTTTGGTTGTTTGTTGTTTTTGTTTTCATCTCCTTTTAAAAGATGCTCTCAAGGATAATGGAATCATAATTTGACCTCCCTTTCTAATACTGTGCCTGTTTGCCCTGTGTGTGTATTTCCGTATATGTGAGTATTCCCCCGACAAATGTGTCACAAGATGAGTCACTGCAAAACACGGAGACCAAACAATAAATTCATTGGCAGCCTGTACAAAACTGAATTCAGTAGTAGTCAGGCACGGTGTATCTTCTATTACAAGGGTTTGAACCTTCGTTAGAAAAAAGAGTCCTGTAATTAATCCTCAATGCCTCTCTCCGGGCTTAATCAGGCGAGGCGATGTGCCTATACTGCCCTAAATGCTCAGTGAATGGTGTCATCAACTCCTGCCCTGACCCAGCAAAGCACATCAGCGTGGGGGATAGCTTTTGTGGCACATGGGTCTGATGGGTTTGTCTTTTATTAAATGTTATGGAAGTTCTCCTAATGAATGTAGTGGTGGATTTTTTTCCTCAGACTGTTCATTGTTCAGCAATGGAAGCAGTTGGAATTATCATCAATCATAGTGAACCTAACTGAGCTCAGCTGTCCTTATTATGAAAGGATCAGGCCAATTAGTTTAAAGGCCAAATCATGTCTCATAAAACTCCTCTGGTGAAGAATACTGCACATTTTGATTAGTGTTGATTGGTGTTCATCTACATAGCTGGCATCATGTAGATACATAAAAGTGAAAAGAGGGAAATACCTGTTTGGGCCTTGCTCATCTGTCTCTAACTTGGAAGATGGAGTAAGGAGTAGACTTTTAGCTGTCAAGCTTTGCATATTCAATCAAATTGCATTCTGCAATATTTTACAAATACCTATTAAATTTTGTGTTGAAAAAAAATATTGCTACAAATTAAGGTCACAGTGCAACCTGAATTTGGCCCATTTGAACATACAGTGTAGAATAAAATACTTGTTGACTCTTACACTTTCAGTGCACATGACTGACCAGATACTTGTTTTTGGGTTCTGGGTTGCTCTTCAGGGTCCCCAGTTATCCCTGGTTGTCTCAGCATAGTTCTGGGACGCCCTCAGGGTTCACAGTTACTTCCAGTTGCCCCCAGGAACCCCTAGGGAACTTGAGGAGTTCCCAGTTACCCACAGTTGTCCCCCAAAAGGGTCGTTGGTTGCCCTTAGGGGTTTTCTGGTTGCCCTCAGCAGGGTTCTGGGTTGTTACCAGGCTGGAACATGGGCAATTCTGACCTTGTATAAGGACATTTTTGTACTGTGAAGATGGTCAAATGCTGGAATGTGTTCTTAGAGAAGCTGTAAACTCTTCACCCTCGGGGATCTTCAACATACAGCTGCACAAGCCCCCAGGCATCTTGCTTTATCTAGATCAGCTTTGAGCAAGAGGTTGGACTGGAGAACTCTGGAAGTCCTTTTCCAACTGGAATGCCTGTATGCTGATTTTGAAGGAAAGAAGGTATTACGTTTATTTCAGTAATTTAATGGGACACCCTAGATCTTGTGAGTGGAGTTTATTTTTAGAGTTTGGAGTTTGCCAGACCTCCAATCGATCACATCTGTGTTTCCAACTTCGCTTGCACAATAGTAGAGCATTTGCTTTCTTAGAATTGTTTTAGATGGTGCCTGGCTGTGGAAGGCAGTAGCAGAAAATTATAATGAGAATGTAGAAAAGGTTTGGTGATTGCAACTTAGGTCATGGCCAAACTTGACCTTAGAAAGTCTTTTTTAAGCTTTGTCATTCCAAAGTAGTCAGTTCATCCTAGCCTTGGTGGAGTTCAGCAAGTCCAACGTAACTGTGAAATTGTGTCAGTGCATTTAACTGGAGCACATGATTAGTGTAGTGAGCCCAGAAAATGCCAGGCACTTGCAAACCTACACACTATTAAAGCCATATGTTGAACAGCTTCTCCGTGGTGATTTGATTTGACTTAGTAATTTTGTTAGAAGGACGTAGTCTGGGTTTGTATCACTATACGGAACGTGCCTGGGAATGTTCCCAGCCACTGGGGCCAACTGGCATGGAACAGTCTGCGTCTACGCTGGTGAGCTGGGTTTGCCTGCAGTAGGTGGCTGCAAGCAAACTGCTGCTTGGGTGTGGTTCCTGGCACACTCCTGCTACCAAAACAAGTGCAGAAGTTGCTTGGGAAAGTTGGAGCAGGCTGCGTTCGTGCCAGGGAACTCTCTCACAGTTTATCAGCATAGGTAACATTGTGGGCATGTGTGAATTTACTTTATACTCTAAGTTCTTTTGATGGGTAAAGGAGACATGAATGCCTATGCTTGAGACATTATGGTTAGATGTCCTCGATCCTCTCCTAGTACTAACCTGATATAAACTTCTTGGTGGAAGAGCTCAGGCTTTTAAGAAGGTTTTCACACCCTCACAAAAACTTTACTGTAATGTATTTCCCTATGGTAATTTCCAGTATGTTGAGTCTCAGGTTAAGGAAATGTTAATAAGCAAATTTAAATGTCAGTTAGATTTCTGATTCTGTTATGGTTCTCTCCCATGAATAAGTATGTGCACAGACAGAGTCTCCTGCAAGAAAATAGAACAGGTTTGAGAGTCAAGGCTTTCCTGACCCACTGAACCTCTTTGGGATTGTGACTTCTCCGTGCCTACAACCAAAGACTGGCAAAAGTGTGTTTCACTGATGTCCATATGATACTCTGAAAAATCTTTTGTGCTACAAACAATATGTGTATTTCAGATAGTTCCAAATGAAAAGACCTAGAAACAAACATTTCTTGTTCCCATTGTCATATGGACCCAACTAAGCATGCACTACAGGCCATAGAAAGGCCTGTAGAAAATTAGAAAATTAAAACCTCTTAATGTTGTTTCTCTCTGCAGTATGAGTAGAGCACTAAAAATCTAATCTACAAATGATGTGCAATTGGAATTAACCTGGCCCAATAAGGACAATAACTATTCTTAAGGGCTGCAGGACAGAAGGTGATAAAGTGGAGCAATTTCTTGAGTTAGCCATGAGGCATTTTTCTGTTCTGAGCATTATTTCTGTTACACATAGGGAAGAAATCCCCCTGTTTTTGATGGCTTCAAAACGCAGCCTACAGAGAAGGTCTGCCCAGTACTCTGAGGATGTTGCTGACACTGTGGCTTCAGTGCCTGCATGTATTTCTTTTCTTTGTTCATAAAATCAATTTTCAAGGTCTAAAGGACAGAAAGCAGATGACAGTGTGAATCTCTTGGCTTTCCCCTCTTCCAGCTTGGAGAATACAGCCATGCAAAAGAGAATGTCACCAGGAGGTGATAAGCTTTTTTCCTGGAAGGACTCCTAATGCGGCAAATTGATAGTATCTGCTGTTGTTGCATTTTGCTACCTGTGCTACCCAGTAAGTCTTCCTGGGACTGTGGAAACAAAGTCACTGAAATGATTGCCAAAGCAAAGCCATTTTACTTTTCATTATGAAGGTATTTCTATACCCAGACTGAGAAAATATATCCATGGTCTTTCACAAAGTGTCTTTAAAAGCTTGTGTCATGTTCAAGGATATTCCTAGGGAAACATTGCACAGACTCTGCTTCAGGGAAACACTCTGTGGTCAGAAGGCTACAGAAAGTAGCTTTGACTAGTTTCAGGAACTGTGTCAGGGCTTATGTAGGATGCATCCTGGTAGGCGGCAAACACTGGGACTGCAAGAATGTATATTTGCTTGGCAGGCCACACACCATACTCTGTACTCTGCTCCTGCCTAAAGAAGGGAAATTCTGTGGACTTGCAAAGGTCCATTGGTTCCAAAATATGAAAATCACTCCTCTGGAGCTAGCTTTCTGCCTGCTGAAATCACTGCATTAGGCTTTCACATGAGATCTCAGTCTTTGCCTCAAACCCTTAATTCCAGGTTCAGGGACAGAAGCAGTGCTACCATGACGTGATAGAAATACCACAAACCTCACAGTTTACTTTCTATCCACCTCTTTTTGAGATTTGGATCAAATTATAACACAGTTATGCAAGAGATAATTTAGACAGAAGTGCTGTTCTATTACTCTTTTTTCATAAACATAAGGAGTGAAAGAGTTTAGTTGTAATGTATGCTATAAATCTTGTTAGGGTTTTCTTTACAAATTTTAAGATGGCCCTCAAAAGAGATCCTTTTTCTCCCTGTTTTGAGGTAGTTAATTTTAATTCCAATACCATATATAGTTCTGATCACTGCCCTTGCAGGAAGGTGAATTGAATCTGGCAGATGCCGAAAAGAGCAGTGAGAGCAGGGATTCTGCTTTCCAGTAGGAGATTGAAGGGAATGATTTGTTTAACCTTGCGAAACAAAAGCAGAAGTGGGATATGTTTACTGTCTGGAAGTGCATCAGGCAAGTAAATACCAGAGAGGAGAAAAGGAGCCATGGGTACCTTAGAATACAAATGACCAGGAATAAATTTAAGCTTGAAATTAGCAAATGGGTTTTAGGGATTCAAAGAGCTCCACAAGTCAGATTTTTGACTGCTTCTAAGATGGATCTCACTGGAATGGGAAAGGGTGGTGTGGGCATGTGGGCTAGACTGAATGTCCTGGCAGATGCCTGCTAGTTCTGTCTTCCTCCCATTACTGTGCTGAAAAATTTTCTTAGAGATCACACTGTGATGGCAGTGAGACACACATTCACCAGATCTCATCCTTCTTTATCTGGAGTTTCTCTTCCTAATTTTAAATTCTCTTTTGCTATGGCTTGCAACATTTCCTGGTTTGAATGTTTTTTAATGCCTTAGGGAAAAAGTCCTAATACTTTTAGAGATGGGCCTGATATATTTTTGAGGACAGCACATACCTGCTCCAGGGCAGGAAAAGCAGCATGGACAAGCTGGGAAGGCTTTTTTTGGCCCTGGTCCAACTCAGTCATCCCAATGAAGTCAGATCCAGGACCTGCATCCCGTAAAGACTTTTGCAGAAGAGAAACCCACGAAACTTTTCAGCTCTGCAGGAGCAGAGAATCTGCTCTTCCAAGGTTGTCGGTGCAATTGTAGAACAGTGTGTACTACAACGAGTTTCTTCAGAATGTGAAGAATTCATGGATATTTCAACAGATATTTCTACCTGCTAAAATGCAGATATTTTCCTGCTGGGTTTTCAGCAAGCAGAAGGGCTAGAGGGCCCAGGCAGTGGCATCTTCATGAGAGCAGCTCTTCTGTACACCTGAAGATTTCTACACAAGGTAAGTTTGGGACGGCTTTTTCCCCTGCCGATTGAGCCATGCTGGTGAATTTCCAATCATATATGAGGCCAAGGCAGATTATTTTGTGATGTGGAAGAAAAACAGAGCTAAAAGGGTAGGTTGACACAGGCTGAAAGAAATTAAAATAAAGAAGATCTAGTACACTGGAGACTTTGAATGCCCTAAAAACCATAAAGATGGGGTCCGGTTAGTGACAGTCCAATTTCATTTGATGTTCTCAGAAGCTGTGGGAAGAAATTACCCTCTTAGCACAGAGTCAAGGTTCATTGAAGTGGATAAGAAAATTGGTTGAATCACACCCAGAGGGTGTCACTGCCACAGTCTGGCAGAAAAACTTAGAAGATGAAAAGTATAGTGCCTTTCTGTAGAGAATGGAGCTGGTCTAACTCATGAGTAATGATCAAACCATGAGAGTTGAGGTACTAGAGACCTGTATGACAGATCCTCTGAACAATGGGGGGCTGGAAGGGAAAGAAATGCCTTAAAATACTCAGTGGCAGAATTACTGAAAAATAGCCCTCTATGGTAAATGAATCCAAATTGTAGAGAATTTTTACTTTTTTTTTCTTACTCCATTTTTATTTTGATACACTTTTCCTTTTTTCTTGTGACCACTTCAAGGCCAGCTCTTTCCTAGCAGAGATTTACTAGAGACACTGTGACTTCAATTCCCATTCTGTTCCAGAACCTGTAGCAAATGGGCAACAGAGCCGCAATCATGGATGAGGTAATAATCTCTGGGGGGACTTGAAAGTGTACAAAAGGAAATTTGCACCTCAGGCAGAGCCCTCCACAAGCACAGCTGCTTTACAGCATGCTCCCACAGTGACAATTCTGATGTTCAAATACAGGCCTGCCAGTCTTGAAACTGTTTTCACGGTTGCACTTATCATAAATGTGCCATGGGTCAGCTAATCCAATTTGGCAACACAGAAACTGGTAAGAGAACAGAGATGGAGAAGAGGTTGTGTGATACATTCCGATGTGAATTGTCCAGAAGAGGCAGTGACCAGATGAATCTGCAGTGCCCCAGGAAACCATTTGGGGTCTGCATGTAACATCATCAATAAAACCTTCATGTTGTAAATGAGATGGAGGTTGTTTGTGGCATGGGACAACTCAGAGCTCCCAGCTTGCCCCAACTATGTAGTAACTTCACATCTGTGCCCACATCTGCTGTGTAGGTAGGTCAGTCATGTAAAGTGGAAAACAGGCAAGCTAAATCTCTTGAGCAGGACTAACTGATTCTTGTTTTGGAGTGCACCTTGTTAAATGGCTGGTGAGAAATTTGGCCCTGAATTCCGTTTGTTTCCTTGCTTGTTTGCTTCCTTGCAATATTATTCCCATGCTTTTTATAGTATGTCAAAACTCCGTGATACCTCTTCTTGCCCCCAGTGTTTAGGTAACAGTTTTATGTGTAGTTTATATAATCCACCTAACCTTTTCAGTTGAATATGCACCATACGACAGACAAGAAAATGCAACCCTTTTATTCTATTCATGTTTTTAGCGCAGACTTGTTGGCAAAAGTCTCTATTTTTGCCCTTGTCTTGTTGTCTTCTGTTTAAAACAGAGATAAGGTAGACAAAGTTTCTACTTCACAGGATTGAGGATTGATTGAAGGTTGATGTAATTAATATCTCCTAAGTATTAATGTGATGGGATGACACTATTCCAAGTGAGGTATTTGATGCCTAATGAATACCTACAACAGCTCAAAATGAAGCCATCAGAGGAACTTTATTCCTCCAGCTTGCATTCAGTCAAAGCAGCTGAAAATCCTCTCATCCCAACTTCAGTAAAAGTCTTTGAGGTAGTATATGAAGCTGGTGACATCAGCTTGGCACTTTACAGGGAGCAGAGCATGTGTTGCTAACTCCTGCTAAATAAAGCACATGACTTTTCTTTTTTCTTTTGTAAAGAGCAGATTCCCTTATGGAAAAGAAAAGAAAAAAAACCAAACAAAACAAAACAACACCAAGGTAACCAATCTCATTCCAACACTTTCAGGTTCTGTTTTTATTGCTCTTGGCTCCTTCCAACTTCCAATTATTTATGGAACAAGCTGTGAGTCACATGGTGGAGCTGGAGTGATTCAGGAGTTTGTTAAGCAAAGAGAAACAGGAAAAGAAGGGCCTGGCAGTTCAGGCAAATGACATCAGTGCTTCGGCATCTCGTCCCAGGCCTTGGAAAATGCAGCTCTTTCTGTGAGAAAAGGATTGCAGAGTGATGCTGGGAGGCAGAAGTGTTTTGGTTTCTTGGCCGGCACGCAAAACAACATTAGATGTAACCTCTTAAGGTTTATTGGTAATGACAAGTCAAATCAGAGATGCGGATGTGTAAATTGTAGCAAGGGAAACAGCTTATAGTACTGAAGAAAAAATTCATCCAAACAGTTGATTATGCATCTGTAAAAAGTACAGAAACTGTAAGGAGTGCCTAATCTTCTTTACGTTTCTTAGTTGACTGCTAACGCAGGTTTGCTTGGCTGGATTTTCCTATTTTCCTTCTTAAGAATAGGAATTATACCTATGTGACAATTCCTGTGAACTCTGCAAGCACAAAGCTAGTAAAGAATTTATCTATTTTCCAGCATAATGAAAAGGAAGCTGCCAGGCACTCATCACAACCTGATAGCTTTTATCCATGGGTTCTTGAGACTGCGCTTCTGGTACCTCGTGAGAGATTAGCTGGAAAATCTTGAGATGCTAAGGCAGCATATTTTGCTTTCAAAGTGGGTCTTTGGCTTAAGGACCACTCAGCGCAGAGCTGATAAGACTCTCTGAAATCCAGCACACTGCTATAGCTCAGTAGACAGTGTCAAGGACAATGGTTTTCTCTGCAGCTGATAAAATACAAGAATAAAATAAAAATCAGTGGCAGTGCCTGGCAAGAAGCATGTCCTAATGTAAAACTGATAGAGCTACATTGGTAAGGAAAAAAATCAAGTATGTGCTGATTTCAAAACTGTTTTCTAAACTTGATTTGTACCGTTATTTCCTGTCAATTGTATCCTGTTTTTAAGGAATGAACATACTTAATATTAGTAATGACATTTTACGGACATAGTATAGTGATCTGAAAAGTCACACCTTGTAGCAAACTGGTGAAAAAAAATTTTCTACATCAGTAGGCTCAAAATGTAGAAAATATTTTACAGGATCGTACTGATTCTGTTTTCTACTTTATAGCCTTCTTGCTGAAAGGACTGAAAAAGTCCATTTGTAGCCTCTGCAGCGTGACCCAGGTGTTCCGCTGTAGAGACAGGGAAGCTGAAGCACAGACATTGTGCCAGTGCAGGGCAGAGGGTGTACATTCTCCTGGGGCTGCTGCCACCACTTCTGCTGTAGTGCCTGTCCCTCTTCCAGCCTCTCTATAATGTGCTGGGAAAATGTGGCGTAGGAAAAGATACAGAAAAAGGAGATGCGGCCAATTAGATTGCTCCTCTGGCATGTGATTCCTCCCTAACTGTGCTCATTTGCAACAGGCACAAGCAGTGCTAAAAGCAAAGCAGCATCTGGGCTGCTGGAAAGGAACTGCTGCCTAAAATCGAAGAAATAATTATCTGGACATTGTTAGTATAGAACGGTAAAAACCAGCTCTATAATGGAGACATCTTAGGTGCACAAAGATGGCATATGCACCCACAAACACAGGTTTTACAAACTTATAGTATCATCTAACTATGATATCTAACTATTACCTCATGGGGATACACCCAGACTAAAAATTATCTGTCCCCCTGGACCTCCCACAGGCATGCCTCCTAGAACGGGGTTGGTGGTCCCAAAAAAATACCTCATCCCACCTCCATCTTCATTAACTCCCTCTATCCTGCTTAGACCATTTTGAAGGCTTCTGGGCCCTCTTAGGTATAACCTTTTGACTAAGGTTATATCAAGGAATGTGCTTATTATGTCCTTTAGGTACACCTTCTAGAGATTGGATTTTCTTGCTAGAATCTTTATCCATTGAAATCCTTGAGAAGAACACTAAAGAGTATTTCAAGAATTTGGCACAAAGGGTGTCAAAGGGTGATTAGTTACTACTATTATTAAGTGTTAAAAACCATATTAAAATTCTGTATACTAGGATCTTAAGATCTTAAGGATCTTAAGGCATCAGAACCAGCAGCATTTTGGTCAGGCAGGTCAGTTTGCACCGTGACCGGCAGTAGATGTGGTTTGGTAAAGTGAGCTTTCCTGGCAGCTGTGACTTGCAGCAGGATTCTGGTCATTGCCCGCTCCTGCAAGTGCTCTGGCCCTCCCTGCAAAAGGTGCTTTAGGAAGCTGGTTGGTGCCAAGGACCTTCTGCAGGTACTCTCACAGAAGGAAACCCCAGTGGGCAAGTCACTGTGTTTTACCCCTTTTTCTCCTACAGTTCCCTCAATGACTGGCGCTGGTTTTCAGAGAAGCTCCTTGACAGATCAGCAGCACCTGTGGTGTATTCAAAGCCCTGGTACCAGCCAGCAGCCCCAAGCACTGTGTTTCCTTTTTTCATCTTTAAGATGTGGTACAGCAAGAGAAAAAAGATGGCACAAAGAGGGTAATGAATGTCATCTCTTTCGGAGGAGAGGTGACCATCCCTGTGAATCTCTTCCCTGCTAGTAGCTGCAGTGGCACTGCAGCAGGCATGGCTGGCGAGGGAATGAAAATAAACTCGTGATTCACTGGGAGGAACCCTCAGAAATGATGAGTGTTTACAACCATTTTAATTAAAGCCTTATATTCTGTCACTCCAGGCACATGTTCGGATTTCAGCAGTCCTGTTCGTGCGAGTATAATGCTGAACAGCGAAATGCTGCAGCAGTGGAGGGCTTTATGTAGAGGTGGGAAGTTGTAGTTTTCTTTGGGAGTTCAGGGAGTTTGCAGTGGGAAGTAGTGAGCACTGTCACTGCAGCAGCAGCCAGTCAGAAAACACTAGGCCTTATGTGGGTTAGTCATGTCAAGTCACAAGATGTGACATTGACTGGTGACTCTAGAACACACTGCAAATTGCTTAATTTTGCATGCTGAAAGCACAAGTAAAAGCAATTAATTTCCTTTTTTCTTGGTAAAATAAACCAACAAAATAAAACCATTTTGACTGGATAAAATATTTTAGCAGCATCCAAGTTTTGTTGAGGCATTTACATTTGTTCAAACCTCCTTTAATTCCCTTTTAAAATTATATTTAGACAATTTTCAAAATAGAGAAAAAAATGTCATTTGAGGATGTCAGAATAATTGTCTTGGCTATCCTAATTTTCCTTCTTTTGTTTTAACTTAAGCTGTTCTATGATCTTGTTCCAAAAATGTAGATCACTTCCCCCTTTCTCAAAACTTCATTTTTTGCTGAAGCTTTATATTATATAATATTTATCTAACCTTAGTACATTTTGGCTATTTTAGCCCCAGTGCATGCCCAGATCCAGGTGGGCCCAAGCAGCATTCTTATTCCCCTGCTTTAGTCACTCCTTCCTAGATAGGAATTCAGGTTACTATACATGCCTTTATGCATAATTTGTCTTTACCAAATTCATCCACTCTAAAATTCTTGGGAACACCTGTCTTGCTTCTTAATTTTAAAAATTTGACACTTTGCCTACAAGTGACTGAATATCCAGAGCCTGTTTTCTTCTCCATGAAGCATAGTAAATAAGGCTGTTTCTGATGAAGTCTGTGAGCTTGCCCTGATGCCAAATTTGGAACTGTCTGCAAAATCTGTTTCAAAGGAAGTCCCTCAAAAGCAGAGTGATGCCAGTTATTATTATTGTGAGATTCATGTGAATGCCTTATGCTTACATGACTTAAGACTATGGGTTGATGTGGGTTCTGGATATTTTCAGTGGTGTTACATGTCACAGCTTTGGGTTTGTTTTTTTTAACAGCACTTCATAGGGAAAGCCATAACTATGGTGGAAAAAAAGAAGCAAATAGTTATTTTGCATTTGAATCCTGCCATCTAAGAGGAGCTGCATTTTGCCCTGAATGCATACATTATTGGAAGAAATCTTCTCTGACTTAAAAGAATGAAGTGTCTTATGAAAACTGAAGAGTATGTAGAAGTTTCTTGTATACCACAGTATGAAAGAGAAGGATGGAAATTGAATAGTTCCTGTGTTTTCAGCCAGAGTCCTGACAGCTCAGGAAAAAAATGGCTGATTTAGTGAAGTTGGTTGCAATGGGAGAATAATTGTAATCACCAGTAGAATACACAAGGCAACTAGAGATGTCTCATAACACCACAACTATTTTTAATTAGCCGCGTATGTGGGAGAGATAAAACATCTTCTATTTAGGTACACTGTCTGGCAGCAAAACTTCAAAAAGCAGTCACTACATGGCCTTTAAGCCAGATGAGTGAGTTTTGCTCCTTTCTTTCAGACAGCAGTAGGTGGCTGTAATGTGTTTCCTCTGCTCTGGGTTTTTACTTTGCAAAGGCATTATTGATTTTTTGTTGGTAGCTTCATTCTCATCCCAACACAGCCACATCCTTTAGACAGCCTTTATGTTCTTAGAAAGCTCTGGGTGAACCTGGAGGCTTGATGACCAGCTCAGATACCCCAGACCTAACATTCTTCTCTCTAATGGAATTGCCCACATGAGAACCCAGGGAAACTTTGTATGGGCAATCACTCAGATGTCTTTTTCTTTGGCATTTCATTGGTTCATGCTGTTTCTGCAATCTGCTCCCAGGAACATTCAGAGGGCACTTTTACGGCCTTGTGTGCCCATTCTGTAATGCTGTCAGCAGACACAGTCAGGACCATGAATTAAAATCATAGAGGAATATGGGTGCCTCAAGAACTTTGCCTGAAACAGTGGCCATTTAATGGTTTAGATGAAGATCGGTCTACAACCTTTCATGTTTCTTGACCAGCGTGAATTCATTTATGCATTTATTTTGAACAGTTGCATGAATATAGAGAAGCAATTGTTAAAGAGTGTTTGAAGTCTTGTTATGGGACAATGACTCCCATGAAATGGAAAGATGAATGCAATAAAATAATGCTCCAACCACTCTACTTTCAAAGTATTTCATAAACACTAGCTTGTTCTCAAAACACTTTTGTCAATTAGAGAAATTTCATCCGTGGTTTACAAAAGAGGGATCTGAAAAGCAGTGAGCTGGAAATTTCAGTGAAGTTCCTGACTCCCACATACTTGCCTTGGCTCAATACAAATTACTTTTCCTCCAGGCACCAAAATGTGTGGTGTTTCCTATAAAAACTCCACTGTAGGCCTTCTGAGCCTCTAAAACCAGTGTCCCCAGTGCAACCCTGACTATTGTAACAATGCTGACCTTTTATCAGGTGCTTGGCAGCTGCTTCAGAAATTTTTCTTCACCAGGTAGTGGTTCTTAATAGACTACTTAATAGACTCTGGAAAGAAGAAATCTCTTGTCTTTGTCTTGTTGAAGATTGTCTCAGAATCTTTTTGCCAGCTGCAGAAATAACCTCCATGTGGGCAGAGGCTTCCTAGGTTACCTCCATCCCTTCTTGCCCAGCAGTGGGTTGCTCACAATTCCCACTACAGATCTGACACACCCTTGCATGCACTGGTCCACACAGTCACTGGTATCCTTCAGCCTGTAGCCATAAGTCTATCGTTAAGAGAAAATGCATTTGATTCAAGTTACTGACATGTTTGGAGTTGGAAATATGCTGTGAGCCAGTCTTATCTGACCCCTAGAAATCTGCGGGATCTGCAAGCCAACTGCATGTGGTAGGCCTACCTAGGAAAGTAGACACCCAGATTAATTTTGCCAGGATTTGTTCAGGATGGAAGCAGAGTTATGTGACTGATTATCTTGGTCTGGCCCATGTACCATATGGAAAATAGCTGTTGTGGAGCTGGGAAAATACCTAAAGCTTTCTAAGCATTCATGAAAAGTTCCTTTCCCAGGGAAATAAAATATATTCTGGCAGTTTCAGATTTTGTGGTATTGTCTGACTTTTGCTATCTACTTCCTGGATGAAATTACTCCTTTCCAAGGCATACGGTACCTCTTCCTCAAGTCAGTGCTATTACCAGGGTCTGCATCATTGCCCCAAGTGACCTTTATTCAGGGCTTCAAGCATGTGCTTAAAGTAACAGGATGCTTTTAAAAGGGATCTGGGCCTTCATACGAAACCACAGCCATATCCTATTGCCTGGTTCTCGTACTTCACTGCAGTCCTGCACTGTGTGTGTCCCCTTGTACAGCTACATCCCACACCCTTTGGCAAGCCCTTGTTTGGGGTGTTCCTCTTCAGCAACAGCCTGTATCTCTTAGGGCCTGGCCTTTTGCTAAGGATGTACATCTCTCCTCTGTTTTAGAGGGTGTTTCATCCAAAAAGCCTTCAGGGGTCTGGGCTTCCACTGGCAAACTCTGGGAAGTTCTCCAACATTTCATAGCGTTGTTGGGAATCTTGAGGAATCATTTCATCTTACTTCTTGCTCTTTATATGTGATCCACGGTAGAAGAACCATGGAACTGCAACTCTCATGAAAGCCATGCCTCTAAAAATCAGGACCAGATACCTCCACAGAGGTAGCAAATTTTCTGCAGTCTGAGGATTTCATAAAGAATCTTTCTCAAAACAATTTTGAGATTCTTTTACTACAACTCTCACTCTTTGGTCATAATTTGGTGTTCCTAGGAGTATTGGTGTTTTTTTTAATCTACAACCATATTCTAAAGAACACCTCTAACATTACAGAAGAGTTCATGTTCTATTGAATAATCTTATTGCCTGAGTGCTTGCAATAATTTTCATGCACCCCATTTTTCCTTTGATCCAGAGACATAAAGGAATGTTCTCCAAGGGGTCTTTGGAGGCAACAGCAATATTTAAAGATATTTAAAGGATATAGAAAGATAAATCACATTTCCTTCCCAAATAGTTGTCGCTCCGAAGTAAATACTTTGTGTTACTACCAGTTGGCTCACTACATGAAAAGACCACTCTACCTTTGTGTTTTGAAACTAAATGGGTCTGGTGGATCATCAGATAGCAAGTAACAGTTTATTTGAAGTACTGACTACATCCTTCTGCACATTCAGCACTTAATCAGTGGTTTGCTGCCTCTCCTGAGGATGAGTTAAGGGTGAATCCCTTAGAAAACAAAACAAAAAAAAAAGTGGATTGCTACGTGTAGTAGTGCTGGACTTGAACGGGGGTTCAGGCTCAGGTTTACAGGTTATTAGGTGTCCTTTCACATTTCTATGGCCTTTGTGTTAAGGAGGTCTGAAAATTCACATCAGGCTGTGACTCAACTGAAATCCCCTTACATGTCATTGAGACTTCGCTTCACAGACAGAAGTTACTCTTGAAGATGACATTTAGGGCTCTAGTGCAATGGAAATATCACCCTTAAAGATCCAAACTGTGGTGCTTTTCTCTGGTTTCGTGCTCAGCCCTCCCTCCTGTAATTGGATCCACTAGTTAATGAAGTTCTCTGTGTAAGTTATGAAGCAACCTCAAAGCTTGTATTAGGCTCACAAATAGCAGCTGGAGTAGGTAACACTTACTAATGACTCCTCTCTGTCAGATGGGAAGATGTGTTTACTACAGTTTGGGAAGGCAGATGAACCCTTCCAGGAGTTAATGCCACTCAACACTGCTCACCAAACTTGGCTTTCCTGTCTCTCCTGAGCCTTTCCTGTGGTTACCTTAGCAAGCTCCTTCACTGTGTGCTTGCTTTGATGCTAAGAGACTGATTACTGAAGCATTGTGAAATACTCAGAAGACTGGCTTGGCTGAAGGAGATAAATCCAGCAGAGTAAATGCTGGGAGGATGAATAAATTCACAGACCAAAGGGTTCCCGTGTTGACGTGATAATAATAAAACTTCTTTACTCCGAGCATTGCAATCTCAAGTGAAAGGAAACCCTGGCAGTCTTTAATGAATGATGCATCCAGACCTTTCTGTTTTCCCTTCGCTTTGCAGTCAGTGTGGAGGGTGGAGACTGGAACTAACCCTCTTCCACATGAGTCAAAACATGAGCTTTTGTGGTGGCTAAACCCATGAGATCATGGCAGGGTGCAGGAGTAGCTCGAGGTTATTATTTCATCAGCTGGCAGATATCATAAAGATCACACGATACAATTATCTCAGCCTCTAGGTAAGAAGCAGACACTTTGACTCCCCGCTCTTGGCCATGTAGCAGTTATAGTGGAGACAATCTTTTCTAATTTCCTTTTTTTTTTGTCCCTAAGAATTATTATGTGTTTGCTGCATCCTGATGAACTTTTTAGACTAATTACTTGACACTGAGTTACTAAAGTCAATTGAAAACAGTGGGCATAGAAAAATACTTAGGGAACAGAAGATATTTCTTTTAATTTGACAGCGGCTTCCCAAAGCAGAGCAGCATGGTCATGAGGTTTTCTGTTGACCTACAAGCCTCAAGTGAAGTTTGGGATTCTTTGAAACTTACATGAACTGCTGATGAGAGACACAGCAAACACCAAAAAAAAAAAAAAAAAAAATATCACAGAGGGGATTTGAAGTGGTCAGGAAAAAAAAAGACTGTATATCACATGGGTTTTCCAGTGCCTATTAGAAGTGTAGTTGACTTCATAGAATCATAGAATGGTTTGAATTCCTTCCACTAGACCAGGTTGCTCAGCGACCCATCTAATCTGACCTTGAACACTTCTAGGAATGGGACATCCGCAGCTTCACTGGACCATCCGTGCCAATATTTCACCACCCTCACAGTAAAGAATTTCTTTCTGATATCTAGTCTAAACCTACCTTCTTTCAGTGTAAAGCTGTCACCCCTTGTCCCATCACTCCATGTCCTTGTAAAAAGTCCCTCTCCAGTTCTCTTGCAGGCTCCCTTTAGGTTCTTCTGGTCATCATGTAGAGAAGTTAAAACCAAATACACCTCAAAATTCTTTCTGCACTGTATTCCAAAGCCCTTATAAGCTGAAGAAATTCAATAATCCAGGGGTCTGTGCTGCCAGTTTTTATTATAGTTGTCCCCAATTACAGAATTGTTGCTGTTACTCTAGCAACATTGTAAGATGCTCTGCAGACACCACACTAAATAACACAATGCTAGCTAACAAGATCCTTTCCTCATAGGTTAGTGTTTTTGAACTAACAAACAAATTTACTAAAGAAGTAAAATAAATAATTTAACTAAAAGCAGCTTGTTTAAAGATTTAACCAAGGCAACAGTCCCAAACATAGCACTTTCTTTCCCTTGCTACAGTGCAAAAAAGCAATTCACAGGTCTTCTGAGAAGATGCAAGTAAATCATGTTTTGTGCATGAGATAACAATTCATAGTAATGAACCATTCAAATAATGAAAGGTGGCTATGAGAACTTTTTCTATGGTAGTGTGCCTGACTTAGGAAGCTGTGGGTGACAGAATGAGAGTTTTCTTTTAGATTTCATTTCTGCTGAGAAAAACTTTGGATATTATTTGTTCTTGGCACCCTTGAGTATTACTCAAAGTATTAATAACCATTATACCCCCAAGTCCCTCCACCCATCCCCCTGGGGAGATATTGATCTTGGAAAAGCAATGTTCAGGCTCTTTCAAGCTATTCAGGATCAGGGAATAGTTGTTAGTTTTCCCTATTAAGAAAGCATGCTTGAAGTTGGAGCTGCATGGAAAGGGTCCTCAGAAGTTAAGGATCTTAAAAGGGGAGAAACAATAAAAATTGGAAGCTGCAATGCCTCACTTTTTCCATGTGCAGATCACTCACTATGGAGAAGAGAGCTCAAAACCAGTGTGACTGTACAGTGCAGTGACTACGAATGATGACACTGCCAGACCTACCCTGTGGGGTTCACTTTGGACTGAGTCACTGCTGAAATTACAGTAGCCCTTGGACTGCCAGAGGAAGCACCTTCCTCTCCCAGCCCATGCTGGCTTTGCAAAACAGAAAAAGCCAAGAGGCTAGAAGGGTGAGATTTCCATGAAATAAGAAAGTTTTGAAACTATGCAGATCAGGAGAGAAAGCAGAGAAGAATACAAGGGAGGAAAAGATAATGAAATCAAGGTTTCCCCAGAGTTTAATTATCAAGTATCTGTTTCTCAGTTTTCTTTTAATCCAAAATCTGAATGTCATGTAAACTTCTTTACGCAAGTTCGTATTACCTGAATGTTAACTGTATTGATTTGAATGTGCTTATAAATAAATCATGAAGATGTTAACAGGCTGGTATTTGGCTCTCATGGAGGAGTCCACAAGAAAGGAACCACCTCCGCAACCCCAGAGCAAAGGATCTGAGAAGGTTATAATCTTGATTTCCTGGTCAGAGGTACATGACACAGGATGTATGCCAAAGAATGCTGGCTGCGAGACTGTGCAATGTATCTTTCTTTTAACCTTCTCTGTGGAACTTGCTCGAGAGACATGTTCTAGCCCTTGATCCAAGGGTTGATAATTGTGAAATTACCTGAGTGAATTGGCTGCAAGGCAGAGGAGGGGTGGAAGGGAAAGACCCCTGCAGTGATACAAATCCTTGTACTGGCTTTGGCTACGATAGGGTTAGTTTTCTTCCTAGTAGCTGATATATAGTGCTGTGGTTTGGATTTAGGATGAGAATGTTGGTAACACACTGATTGTTTTAGTTGTTGGTAAGCAGTGGTTTTACAGTAAGTCAAGGACTCTTCGAGTTCTCAGCTGACTCAAACTGGCCAAAGGGATATTCCATTCCATATGGCACCATGCTCGACTTATAAGAAAAGAGGAAAAGCCAGTACAACATAGACAAATGGTGCAGGCATTAGTGCTGTTTCAGAGGCTTCAAGCTAAGATCTCAAACAAATGTGGAAGTTTACCTTTCCTTTTCTGCCTCAACGCAGAAAAGCTCCAGGGAAGCTATGCAAGAAATGTTTTTCTGATGGAGGTTTATTAAAGAGGTTACGTCGCCTGGGGTGGGATAAAAGGCTATTTTAGACCATGGAGAACAAAGGTGAAACTGACACTAGAGATGGAAGGAAGGCTTCTTGTGTACTTTGCAGGTTGTCTTGAAAATCAGCTCTTTTGGGTTGGAGACTTGAAGACAAAATAGTCTAACTCTCAAAAGACAGTAAATGAGCAGCTCGAAAGAGATATGGGACGTGTACTGTGGGTGAAAAAGCACAGCAGCAAAGAGAGTTTCAGAAGGGCAGTAGGACTATATTAATGGGTGCTACTTCCTTTTCTACAAGATTACTTCCTTCAGCATAATGAATTTGACATAAGAGATGCTTGGAAATTAATCTTTAGCAGAGACCTGAGATTTATAGAAAATTGCAGCAGAAACTCTATGAGGGACTGCCAACACAAGCAAGATATCCACTGTGGTTATCAAGCCAAAGTTAACCCTGGTGTGAATACTGTTCCAGTAAATGCAGGGCAAGTTGCACAAAGGCTGTGATTTACCCTGGAAAAGTCATCACTGTGCCTTATTCAGTAAACTTGAAAATGTCTTAAGGAAGAGGAAAGAGAGGAAATTCCACGCTTTCCTTTGCAGCTCAAGGAAATTACCATAGCTTGCCCTAAAGGAACTTGCAGCAAAGGCTCAGCTAAACTGAAATTAGTGGCAGAACTCACATGATTTTGTGAGCTGCCACTTCATATCTAGTGTTTTTCTTCTCTGACTGCTTCTATCACACCTCAAATCTTGCTCATGACTGCATGTCTATTTCCTCCAAACTGGAAAGTGCTCTTTGTGGGTTGATACATTTATTGCAACCACCTCCTCCCTATTTTTTCTTATTTTTCTTGCCTCCTGTTATTTTCTTTCCCTCAGAGAGAAATTACAGTTGCACACTGTACTTTTCCCCTGTTGCATATATGCATATGTTTTCCAGGTATCAATCCCCAGGTGCAGATGGTAGTTCTAGGTAGGATCTGAAACTCTAAGGTGGTCCATCTCTTCTTGGAACTGGGGTCTGAGCTGAGAGGAGCCTTGACACAGCCCTGAGGGTCTTTGCACAGTGGCTGTTGCCACCTCAGAAGAGTTTTCTGGAAGTGCCGAAAATCATCTAGAACCATATTCGATTTACACCTTGGTATCCAGCTCTGCAATTCTGTGGCCTTTGTAAGATTAGATGGACTGCAACGGATTGCCCTAAAAGCCTGTTAATCTAAACCTCATCTGAAACAAATGCATTATTTCGAAAAGGCTTGTCATTTTATATCCTATCACTGGTGCTGGCTCTTCCTTTGCACACAACTGTCTCATCTTGTTATGCATGCATATGTATGTTGAGGAGGTCACCTGCCAAGAACTGGCATGATTTGGTTTTTCATTTGAACTATGAGGTTACATGCTTTGTTGCTTCCATGGCTGTATTTCATGGGGCTTGGGAGGATTTTTGTGATAAAGTACTTCATGCAACTACAAACTTTCTGTGTGTCTTACCATCTTTCTTTCCAGAGTGCACATCCTGCAGCTGCTTGGCAGGTGCTTGCCCTTTGCTGTACACCAGTCTTCTCTCTGTTCTCACTCAAGGGCAACATGAGTCTCACTGCTCCTTTCCTGCCTTCCCTGTTCCGTTCTGCTAGGGGTTTCGGATGTGTCCCAAACTTCCCGGTTCTACCCTGTTCCATTCGGCTTTTCAGGGTGCTTTTAAAGCATGCCAGAAGACAAGCTGAACTAAGGTGGGGGGGAGAGAAATATTAGACTGGAATACTAATGCCTTGTTGTTGTGTGATCTGCACAACTGCAGATGTGGCCCAGTCTGCCATTCTTTATCTCACAATCTCGTTGGAAGGGGACCTCAAACCTATTCCAACTCCAATCAACAGGTTTCTGCCCATAGATGTCTCCATCTTTTCTTACCATGTTCAAACTCTTCACGTTCAGCAGTGATGGAAGTTACAGAGTGCTCAAGAACATCAGCTCAAACATGGGAAAATTGTTCCTGTGAGCCCTTCTGCATCAGTAGCTCTTAGTCAGTCTCCATTACTTAAGGTATGCAGGACCTTCATAGAGACCCTTATGGTTTTAAAGCAGTGGTAAGAACTTAATGCATATGGATAATAGGACTCAAAAAGACATGCTGGATGTATTAGAATAAGTGCTTTGTTGTTAATAAAGTTTTCAGAGAAGGCATTTTAAGGTCTTCCTCAACTAAACTGTGGTATTTATTTTTGCAACAAAAGTGTAGGTTTTCAGGTACCAAGACTGCCTTTTCATTGGCTTATGTTAATCTTCCATGTCTTGTGGTCTAGAAGTTTTCTTTTTCCTACATTGTAAGTTCTGATGCTTGCTTGCATTAGTAAATTCCCCAAGGCCAGATTTGCAGTTGATGGGTTTGCAGTTTTGCAATTTGCAGAACTCCCCAAAAGCAATAGGCCAGTGCAGCAGTACAAAGAGATCTTTCTTATCTTTCTTCCTTGTTCCAATTCCCAAATGTACACACCAGCAAGCCCAGTGCACATTTTCCACTATTTCCTAATAAAAAATAGCTTAAGCTTGTAACTGCAAAAGGTCTTCATGTGATCGTATAGTGGTGGTGTCCCTTGCCATTATATTTAGACTTTCAGAAGAACTGACCTGTAAATAAGCTCTTTTTGGATGTGTCCAAAACTGAAAGCTGAGTCTGCCGCTGTTACAAGCCCCAGAGCACCAACTGTCTTTGGTGGCAGTAAGTTCAAGCTGAAATAGTAAAAGGTTGTTCTTAAAAGCTCTAAACTTTCCACACTATTTTATTATTATGCTGGTTTAAATTGTATGTTATGTGATGGCTGGCTAGGAATTGTCTTAGTTGTGAGTATGAGTTTGTCAAAAAGCATCAATTCATATTTTGCTAGACAAGAAGGAAGTGACATAGCAGCTATCAAAAAAACTCCCAAACCTGTCCTTACAGAGTGTCCTTAAAAGAACCCTTTTCAACAGACAAAAATGTGGTTTGTACACATGTGAAGAATTTCCTTTTCCTTTCCTCCTCACAGAGGTGTTCATTATGTTCCAGTGTGCCCCGGTTGGATATGTACTGGGCTCCTCTTGTACCCAAATACCTTTGTTGTCCCCAGTAACCAAGATTCAAATTGAGAATGCTTTTATTGATATATGTGGACCAAATCCCCTCATGCAACGTAGGATGTTAATGCAATTCCAGGGATATGTGGCATTCCTCTGGATTTGCATCCATGAAGGAAAGGCTGAGTCTGACTTTGAAGATGTTCCAGGCTCCCTTCTGATGTCGGCAACTATCACACTTGGCAAGGATGGAATGACCTCCTTGTTGATGAAGACAGAAGTCACCCATTAATTTTGACTGAACACATACCAGCTCATGAAATGGGAACCCTTCAGTTAATTTTATTGAAGAAAGAAGCCCTGGGCAAAACTGAATCTTTCTTTCTTTATGGAACCGCTTACGGAGCAGGGCAGTTCTGTGCCTGAGAATGCTGTGTCTGACTCCTGTGAACAGGAGCAACTTCTGATCAAGGTGTTCTGCCAAGCAAACTCTCGAAATGCTTATGCTCTTATGGAGTGCCAACTGAAGTTAGACCTAATTTTTAGCAAACATGAATAAAATCATGAAGGGAAATGAATAGGGCAGTGAAATGCTCTTAAATGTCCCAGATTTCCAATGGAGATAGTAGAAGATCTATGTGTATATGTGTGTAAAGAGACCATATGTCCTTTGTTCTTTTTTTTGTTATCATTATTGTTATTATTCCTGGTGGAGAGAAGAAAAACTGGTATTACTTTCTATTACATTTTATGTTCTTTTCCTGGAAAATGCTTTGGATATGAAAATGAGGAGAAAACAACTTTTGATGGGTTTCAAAACAACCAACCACATACAGAAACTTGTTTTTCTGCTCCTTTTTGTAACACATCCCAACATGAAAATATAGGCAAATGAAAGTGAGAAGAGTTTAAAAGAAAACTAATTTTTAAACATTTTTCTTTGGGTCTACAAAGAGAGGGGAGGCTGCTTCTGTGTGAGCAAAATGCAGCTTTTATCCTCCTTTCAGTTTTTGAAGGGTTAGGTCTTTGTAGCATTTACCACACAGGAGGGATTTATTGCCCAGAGCTGAGCACAACTGGGAAAATAATTTTGACCTGATACATAGAAGTAATGTCTAGACAGGGAACATTGAAGTGCTTAAGGGGAAACTCAGCGTAGGAACCAGTTATGACAAACTGAGCTTTTGAAGTGACAAATAGAAGCAAACATGTATAAACTTAAGATCTGATAAAGTAATTGTGAGATTTGCTGCTGACCTAAATGAAACTAGAAGACAAGACCAGCTAAATTAGAGTGTGGTTTGTTTCTGCTGCCCTCCTCTTCCAAAGAGGAGCCAGAGCAATTGCTGGTGGGGCCATGCTATGTAACCACAAAGGTGTAACCACCGTTTAGGTTTGAGTTGGGTTTTTAAACCAGTCCAAGGCTTTCTTCTTTTACCTGGTTGATTCTGCAGTCTGGATTGGTCTCAAGGATTTTCATCAGGATGACCTAGAGGTTAATGAACAGCATTGTGTGGGCAAGTAATGTACTAAGCTGGGCTGAGCTCTGCAGGCAGCTGAAGGGAGCTGTATTTGTGGGGTCCTGAATATCCCATATTCTGGGGTGTTTTGCCTTAGCAAAGCTCAATGCATACTTGATGGTGTTGGGGATTGTGAAGACATGATAAATGTTGCCTGCTTCTGGGCAAATTGAACTGAAGAGTAATTTCTGACCATCCATGCTTCTGAAATGTTAGAAGTGGAAGTCTATTATTTGGATGACAATTTTGATTACAGAAGAGAATTATCAAAAGCAAAGTCCTATAGGCAAACTGGTCATTTGAACCCCCCTCAAAACATCCTGAAGTTCTGATGATCACGTTCGTATTCCGGATCTGTATCAAGGCATTCAGGCTTTGTCTCTGCTAACCCAGTGAAGGGCCTATGGCACTGACACAAACTAAGGAAAGTTACTGAAGTACTGGAGTTGCTTAATGTAGACAAAATAATTTCACAGATAATGCTGATAAGAAGACACTTGTTAAAAGTTTCAGGACAAACTTCTGATACTGGGGAGAACCGGAGGTAGATCTCCTTGATCCTAAGTCAGTGTTTTATTCTGAATTAACCTTTAGAGTGTCTGTCTGTGGTAGAGTTGAACTGCCTGGTGAGTAGGAAACTTGTCACTGCTAAAACACCTTATTACATAGGCTTTCCATGTATGTTCCATTTGAATGAAGGATTTTACAACTACATAGCATGATTATATTTGGTATATGTGTAACTGTTAACTATTATTTATCTATTTCAATTACCTTCCGTCTGAATTAATAACATAATGCTTTTATGAAATCACAGTCAATTACTGTAGAAGTGAGTCAGATGTCATTTTCCACTTTCATGACTGACTAAGTTAAGAAGGACAAATAAGCTGACTATACCCAACACTTGGGGTAAAGAAAACCTCTTTTATGCCTGTGATCTAAAAATACTGTTTCTAGTTTTATTTGCAGGGGACACAGTGGACATTCAGGGTGACACCAAGAGGGCTTTGGGGCTCCAAAGGACCTTCAGCCTTGGTGGTCTCATCTCCTTTTCTCATTTCCTTAAGAATGCTGGCAGTTTTGCCTTCTGAACTATTTAGGCCCCAACAAGGAAAGGGCTTTCTTCAGACAGGATTTAAAAAGCATATAAGCCAAAACCCAGTAATATCAGAAAGATGAGGAAAGAGCAGGTTGTTTATCTTTTAATAGGCATAGGAAATGTGAACTTTCTTTTCTTTCTTTCTTTAAGTTCTGATGTTTTTATTATTTTTTCCTAGAATGTTTGAATGTTTAGTAAGACAAATAATAAATCCTCATTATCTTAATTAAAATGGCAATATGGAGCATGCAGTAGAGGGTATTCTCTAATTTCTTTCAGACCATGTTTTTCCTGCTGCTACATGGTACAATGACTATTTAGTTATGAACAACAGTAAATTATTGAACTTGTTGGGTTCTGATGCTTTGTCAGATATCACCTTTGAGACTACATGGATGTATTCTACATGGGCATATCTTGCACCTAAGCTTTTTGGTCCTTTTGCTTCTGAGGGAACTGGAGCAGCAAAGGGAGAGGTCAGCATGCATCTAGAAGTGTTAGGTGATCCAGTGCAACATACTGTAATAATATTCTATTATACCTGTCTGAAATAATTTGATCTCTCTTTCCTTTTTTTTCTTTTTTCCCTCGTGGGGGTACAGGAAGTGAAATAGGTGTCAAGAGAAGATCTTACTTCATTGATTAGTCCAAATTACTATGGAAGAGTTAACTTAGTCCAAAACCAGGGCTAATAGACACTTAAATGACTGCCTTGTTATTCACAGTCAATGACTGTAAGAGGTAACACACCATTTAAAGCATGGCAATAGTTTAACAGAACTGGTTTCCTTCTTATCCTCTTCCATGCTGGCTTTCAAGAGAATGACTCCATGAGGTATCACAGCACAGGGAATGACCAAAGGGAATAAACACAGCAGAAGAAAAGATGATGATATTGCAGGCTTTAGCATTTCTGGTATGTTTAATTCTCTCTGCCTACAACAAGGACATTTTAGGTCTAATCTATGAAAGTAAATTCCCACAAAGATGAAAATGAAGGTAAACTGTGGGGCTTGAGAACTACAGGAGAATGTCTGAGAATAAATCTAAAATGCAAATGTTTGCAATGTCTTGCTGAGACTTACTCAAGGCACCACTGAACATAATAAGATAATACTGCCCGGTGTGAAGGAGTATGTAAAGTACATATGAAGTGCAATGTACTGTATTAATAGGTGTTCTTGGGTTGTAGCTGGAGTCCTGTACCAGAAGTGATAAGAGATAAGAAGGAATGACCTGAGAGGCTTCTAAAAAAGCTTTTCCAAAACTGTATTATTTTTGGGCAGGTCTTGATAACAATCCGTGGCAGATGGTCTGATCCAACCAGAATTACAGGGTTATGGGCATGATGCAAAACATAATTTGCAAGCAAGGTATGAATGCTGAACAAAATATACGTGATAAGATTAGACATCAATAGCATTAAAATAAGCTTCCTTTTGAACCAAGTGGTAAATATTTATCATGTCTGACCTGTACCACTGATCTACACAACCTGACATACAATGCTGCATAGGTGTGACAGTACATTGTCATGAGGCATTGCTCATGAAAGTTTTCACTTCAAGTATACTGAAAATTAAATTGCTCCTAAATGCAGTTGTGAGCTGCTCTTACATCACTCTTTGGGGCTGTATGTAAGGGGCTGCCAGCAAATACAGTGTAGGTTTTCTGCTTCCCGCCATGACAAGAAAGCTGTCACTTTTTCTTTTGACTTCATCTTCCTTTGTGTGCAATGGTTTTTTGCAGAGAAACAAAACTGAGCAAAGGAATTTTGTTTTTAAAATGTTATTCTTTTTTTTCTCTTCTGTTGCTGATTGTTACCAGGAACATCAAAAATTCATGCTGGAAACATTACAAAAAGGGAAGACTTAAATCCTTCAAGAGCTAATAGTTCCTTTTTACATTTGTGAGGATGTATATACAATGTAAATATTCTATTTTTAATTTTTGTCTTACAAAATTGTTTGTGATCATTTGCCTTCTTCTCCATTTCAAACACTAAACCTGTTTCTGGCACATCTTTCCCTGTCTAAAGGGATATGTTGGATACACACAGCACTCACCTGAAAAGCATGCAGTTCATACATATAATAAATTCTTCATTAGCCCCATTTGTAACTTTGGTTATACTGAATGATATTATATTTTCTCTGAAGCAAAAAGTTAAAGTATCCTTCTGTTTTGTAAACCTTTTGTAATTACAGGCTGCTAAATATTACCTAGCATTGAAATTTTTTATTCTTAGAATTAAGAAAAATTGTTTTGTGTATATTGAAAATTCCTGAATTGTTTACTTAACTAAAGACTTGAATGCTTCTTTGAGTGAAGCACAGGAAAAGAAGAAATTTTCATACAGAGATTTTCCCTTTGAAATGTGGAAGTTGTGTGTAATTGCACCAAATTAGAATGAGACCTACAGCAGTACAAGGCCAGGTTCAAGCCCATGGACTAAAATTCTACGTGTGCAACCTTATGGTAGAGCCCTTGTCAACTCCAGCAAAGCTGGAATTTTATTCTGAGCTTCACCATCTCCTTCATGGTCGTGACTATTTCAGCTTGAAGTCTTACGGAAGCACATGCTTTTTATTCCCCCTTATTTTAAATGATTGAGTATAATTACAGTCCCTGTGCTCCACATTCAATTTTTCCTATTTTGCAAATGTGTTAAGATTTCAAAGCAGAGAAGATTCATGGGCAGGAGTTTCTACCACGGAACTGCTGAAGCAAAATGCCAGTTTTTGAAAGGCTGGTTTCTGAAAAGGCATTATAATACTTTAATATTTTATTCTGCATTTTGTAGTTAAAGCTCTAATACTCCTACAAATTCCCCAAAGCATTCTTCTTGCAGGGCGGAGGGGGTTCATTCTGGAATGCTTTTTAAAATACAGATGTCTATGAAGGAATATTTAAACTTACATTACCCAAGCAGGAATGGGAGTTAATTTGAAAACAGATTGTAGCATTTCAAAGCAGGGAATGAGGTAAGTTTTCAGCATAGAGCTTACTCTTCATCCTGCAAATTGCCATATATATGGTCTTTCCAGATCAAAAACCTTATAATACACTGAGGATCTGGTTAAAAACTCTTCTTCATGTGGAAGCTGGTCCTGCACGTCTTTCTCAAGTTGGTCTTCAACGATCTAGGCCGTTATGAAAAAAAAAAGCCAGGCCCATTTTTTTGACATTAAAAGAGCTAATACAGCAGTATGAACTGCGAGTTGTTTCTGATTCCTTTCATTTGGGTGAGAAGGCAGTACCATGCCTGGCTCTTTGAAGGGACATGCAATAAGCACTCTGGATATTTAATGCTTTCCCCCTAGAGCTGAGAGGACTTTGAAAGTCCTTGTGCAGATGGTGGAGGGCAGCCTTCCCTGCTCAGGCTCCAAGGGCCCCTTTGGCCAGCTTATGAGGCAAATCAATTTAGGAGCTGAGAGTGTTATGCAGCTTCCTACTTGTACCAGCAAAGAAGGATATGCACTAGCTACTTTATTTTGATGGCTTTTCATTCTTTTAAGCAATACCTGATTTGATCGGTTTTTACCTTGTACAGCTGTTTATGCTGAGATTCAGCAGGGCATGCATTTTTCAATCTCTGTGGTGTAGATTGAGAGGAATGTCTCTTTTGGGGAGTTGTTCAGACTTGAGCCAGTGTAAACAGGATAAGAATCTCCCTGGATGACACTAGTGGATTTAGTCTGGTTTATGTTTGTGGAGCAGGAGAGCAGGGATTTTCTTGGAAGAAACAGGCAAAAGTCCTATTTCAAAAGCTTCAACAGCAGTTAAGCTTTGATAATACACTCCCTTCTTTGCTTTGCTATGAATATCTGCCAGAAGAAAAGATTTCTTTCTTCTGAATCCCAAGTACATTAATCTCTTAAGTGAGTCGTCAGGACAAAGTTTAAGTGCCAGATAATGATATGTGGAGTAGATTTTAGTGTAATGGCTCAATATCACATGTTGTTGAGGAAGATAGGGGAGGGTTGGTTTTGTTTTTATGCATTGCATCTGAAAAATCCCACTTCCTAAAAATTTAGTGTTCTTCTGTGACAAGGGGTGGATTTTTTTTTTAACATTTTTGGGTAAATATTTTGCAAATCTTATTGCTTTTTATTTTTTTACAAAAGCACTTAGGTTAGAAAGAACCTCAGGAGGTCTCTACTTCAACCTCTTTCCCAAAGCAGGATTAGCAATGAGATCAGACCAGGTTGTTTAGGTCTTTATCCAGTCAGGTCCTGAAATCCTCCAAGGACTGAGGTTGCACAACCTCTCTCGGCAATCTAAGCTACTGCCTGACTGTCCCAATGGGGAGTTTTTCACCCTTCTATCCCTGTTCCAATTTGTGACCATTATCTATCTCTGCCAAGCGCCTCCATCCTCATCTCTTCTCAAAGAGTGTGGAATGTCTGTGTCAGGTCCCCAGAGTCATCCCTTTCTGACGCTGAACAAGCCTTGGTCCACTGGTGTCTCCTTACAGACCTTTGTGCCAGCCCCTGGCCCTCCTCTCTGGGCTTGTCCTGTCCAACCGTCCTGGGACCAGAAATGGATGCCATATTCTAAGTGCAGTCTCGTGAATGCCAAGTAAAAGGAAATAATCGCTGCCCTTGGTCTGCTGCCCATGATGCTGTTGGCCTTCTTGGTTGCCAGACAGGCTGTGGCTGGTGCCCAGGTCACTGCTCAGCACCACCACTGAGTCAGCAGCAGTGCTCCCCAGCCAGCACTGAAGCCAGGGGCTGTTACCCAGACCATTCCTCTCTTGTGCAGAAGCAAGCCCTTGAGCTTTCTGAAGACCATCTCTTTAAGGAGTTAAAAGCTTGGGCATCTTTTCTCAGCACAAGCAACCTGTGAGCTAATAACTGTGATGAATTCCTTCAAGTGGTCTTCCCTCTCCTTGGGAACAGAAAGTTGGTGATTATTCCTCTGTTAAACATGTGCACCCTGCTAATGATCTCCGTGGGAGACTGATATGCACAACAGGGATTTCTACTGCACACTGTGTTTCTTGAATCCGATTAGGGAACGCAAAGCAAAAGCATTACTTCTATTTCTAAAATGATGATTAGTTGTTAAAGCCACTGTTTCTTTTCAGAAATACCATGGTGCTATTAATATGGCCAAAAGTACACCGAAAAATGTAGTTTAATTAGTTATGCAGAGATGAACTCTTAATTCTGTAACTGTTGTCTGTGGTTTATTTTGAAGGAGTGGGAAGGCTGCCTAAAAAGGAATAAAAAAGAATGAAAGTCTGAATTCTGACCTCAGTTGTGCTGGCTAGTGCGTGCTGCAGCTTGGATCCAAATCTGTTTTAGGAAGGACTTTAAGATTTAGCTTGTTAAATCTGTACAAAATGAATTACTGTGACAAAGGAAGAATGCAAGCCTTGTGGTGATGGGACAATAAGGGTTTTATTCCTGTTTCTTCACAGAATTTCCTTGGTGATCTTGACATTTTTAGGCTGTGTGACTTGGTCAAGCTTGAGTGCCTGTGGGAAGGCACCAGACATGCATATGCAGGGATGCTTCTAGTAAGCAGCCTGAGTTTGAGAGAGTTTGATCATCAAACCTCCCAGCTCTCAACAGGATAGAGGACATGCTCTGCTTGACCTCTTAGTTTATCTGGCGTGCTGCTATCTGACCGGATGTCCCCGAGTGAGCAGCTGACGCTTACACAACCACATCTATGCTTCATGCTTCCTTGCAGAAAAAAAGGACTGATTTAATGTACGGTTCTGCCTTGAAGCCAGACAATCAGAATTTGGGCATCCAGTCCTGTTCACTGCCTCCTGAAGTGGTTTTTCAAGTTTTTTAGTCAGTGGAAATAGTTGATATCTTGGATGATCCCAGTCCTGAGTGGGGGACTCAAGTCAAGTGTCAGCAGTGTGGGAGAAAAATAAAAGATGACACTTCATTTTCTCAAAGAGGTCAGACTCAAATCGACTGATTTTTTTTATATCCCCTGCTATCAGATGAAATCTGAGCATGATTTGGAGAGGAAGACCTTTAGAGGGAAGATCTTATCACATGAATTGAAGCAATCTGGAAAGCATTATGTATTTTTGATTATTTTATACTGACAATGGTGGGAAGTAAGCTGGAGACAATAGCAACCTTACATGTTTTATGTATTCTGATATTTGTTTCCCTCAGTCATGTGCTGGGGTCTCTTGTCTGGTAGTGGCAGAGGGAGCTACTCAGGCTCTGTCTCCCAACTCATTTGAGTACCAAAGATGGTTTTGGAAAACTACTACAGAACAAATAGGTTTTGGGCCTGCACTGGAAGCAAGTGCTTATCGGTTTTGAAGGTTGTGATATGGTATTGAGAAGGATGTGAAGAATAATGACTCTAGGGCCAGCCTGTTTCAACATCTCTGGTGTTATGGCATCACCAATCCTTGGAACCAAAACAAGTATGAAAAAATACAGCATTGGAGAAAAGTGATCTCTTCTGTTTTAAAACACACTGTGCCATGTTTTTCAGTTTGTGTACTGTGGTAAATCTCTTTGTAGACCTTCCATCCATCTGGTTTTATTTTTAATGGGAGATAAATCCTGCTAGCAATTGTCAGAGAAGCTAAAAGATAAATTAGTGGGTGATTTTCAGCACTTAGCATTACTAATACTTTTCTGCTGTAACTGTTATGGGTGGCTGTTACATACTGGCACTTCTCAGCAGAAGATAGCAATGCAAACGTATTTTAACAAGTCTCTGCTGCAACACCATTGATCGTAGCCAGCTATTGTTCTCCTGAGTCCTGCCTCAGAGAGGGAGCGAGAAGTTTCCTGGGATTTAGGTCCAGACCTTTTTGACAGGAAGCTGAGGAACAATTAGGAGGCAGCTGAATCTCTTCCCACATACATATACACTTCTTAAAAATGAAAACTGTGCAGAAGAGGAAGTCAAAAGAGTTTTACTTGTTTTACCAGGCTGCTGAGCAAGGGGCTGGCTATATATAACATTGTTTTGTCCTTAACTACTTTGGAGGCAGGGTTCCTTCTGGCATGTGGTGGAATCAAGGCCACTCTAAAGAGAGAAGCTTCTCAACTTCTCACTCAAAAGAAGGTGGCATTTGTGAGTTGAAACAAAGCAGGAACAAAAGCTTGCTGCTGTTCCACCTGCCAGAAGGATGGGCTTGCATCCATCCATCACCTATTGGAAACCACATGACTGGCAGCTCCCCCCAAGCAGATGGCTGATACTTAATGCTATTTTGCCTTTGTACTCCTTGCTTCCTTTCAGGATAGGAGGATACAAGGCCCTAGTATTGATTTTTCTGTGCAGCTAAAAAGACATGAAAGCTGCTGCACTTTTGAAGGTTTAGACTGTCAGTTTTCTTATTCCCTGTAGGTCTTCCCAAGGTCTCTCATATCTTTTTCATCTGTGCAGATGTCTCTGTCTTTTCTAGATCCTTCCTGGTGACTCCTTTTAGGGAGGAATAGAAAACTGCAATTCGCGTCCCATTGAAGCATTTTGCTATAAAGCTCCAATTCTGTGCTTAATTCTGCATGGGCTTAATTGGCATATGGGTGTTTAATTGTGCTGACACATAGTTGTACACGGGAGTGATCAGAGCTCCCTAGTGATTTGCACCACTGAAGCCATGTTTGTGTAGTTAGATCACTCCAAAATCTTCAGAAAAACTTCCAATTTTAAGGGAAATATCTTTGAGGCTGAATGAGAAGGTGCTCCCCATTGTTAGTCCTCACAGAGACTGTTTCTCCTCTATTCCCATCCAGTCCTGCAAGATGAATTATTAGAAATTTCTTGTAGCAACTAATAAAATACTTCACATTTGGGACCCTGTCAACAGTCAGTATCCTTATAATATTAATAGTGCCTTTAATTCCAGATCTTTTTGTTCAGAAGGTTCACTGCACAAGCAGCATTGTGGGGGTTTGGTCACAAATGTTAAGAGAAAGCAATTAAAAAGCAAAAGAAACAGATACTCACATAACCATTATCTGTTTTAATTTTTATAAATAGAACATGCCCTGGGTATATAAACTGTCAATTGAGTTTTTAAAAGTAAACACAATTACACAAAATAGTGGTATGTACATCTCTTGTTTGAATAAGAAACACTGAGCTAACTATACATACCTTTCATTTAATCTTAACTTTTTTTTTTAGTGTGTCAAAGTCCAGTAGTTATCATGAGATAACATAGAACTGGGATTTAGGTCCAGACCTTTTTGACGGGAACCATAGGATCCCCATAACATAGGATGTTCAGTAAAGATTGGAGGAGAAAAAAATATGAATACGAGTTTAGCAGATACAAGTAACTATTCTGGGCAGAATGTAACCTCATCTTGAGTTAGAGTAATGGGAAATGAAACAACTGAGAAATGTAAGTGGTAAGAGTGGAAAACCAAGCTTTCCTGTTTGGCAGGCAACAACTGCAGAGAAGTGGTTTGATCAACAAATAAGCAAGGAGATGCACATTTTACCATATGTTTAAGATAAGATTATATTATCTTATCTCTTTACCTTATATAATTAAATCATTTAATGTTAGTGATGACACTGTTAGATCTGGGAAAAAAAGAAGAGTCTGGCATGAAGATGGTGTTCCTGCCACAGTGAACCCCCTGTTCATGCAGAGGTTCCCATCCACAGAGTTTGTGAAAATCTGTTAGACAGTTAGGCTCTGAATTGAAGTTAAGTAAGGTTTTCAACTCTCATTTGTAAATTCCCTATGAGAGTTCTTCAGAAACCTTTTTCTTTTATATTTAGATGCTTTGGATTTCTTCTTTTGTTAGCTTTTGGTTCCAATTAGACAATATGCATTTTCCATAAGAAGACTGTATTATATCATTCTTTGCTTACTCATTATATTGCATCTTCAATTTATTTCAGTGAAATTGATTTTAGTTATTCCCGATAAAACCTAGTTCTTCTAGGGGAGGGTGCCTTGAACTCTCTAGATTTCCAGTTGTTTTCTGGGTTCACTGATTGTATGCACAACTGCCAACTTCTAATACACTTTATTTCTATTTGTATTAGTTTCACAGAAGCAGGAGAGGAGATGGTCTTGGACTAAGGGCTGTATTGGGACAACTAGGGGTAAATCTTTGCTGGGGAGGCCTAAAGAAAATATGCATTGCATTTCATGTAATCGTGCAGTAGGATATTGCAGCAATTCCTGCTGCACAACCTGCACTTGCACCAGAAATTGAGGATTTGTAGTTTTGACGTTGACTGTAAAGACACTCCCACAAGAAGAGTTGGGTTGTTGCACCACGTTGCAGTGTTTGTTGGCTCTGACCCATGGAACATGACAGCATTGTGTGCTGAAACCAGGAGGCTTCTGTAGATTTTTTTAGCTGATCTAATTTAGGCCTCACTGCACTTGAAAATTAAGCTGGTGTCCAGTGGAATTTGCACTGGGATACAATGTGCTTTTACCTGCATGGTACGGAAACAAGAACCAGACACTGACTTTGCATGCCATCTTCTCCCAGATAAAACAATATATATCATTATATCTCATTGATTATATATATAATTATATATAATATATATTAATCCTTGATTAATATGTATCATTAATGCTGAACCTGACAGGGTTTTGCACTTGGTGCATCTATACAATGAAGCCCAGAGGCTTTTTAACATGGGTAGAGGTTGTTTCTCCAGCAATTTATACTATAACCACTCCATGTCTTTTGCTTCATTCTTCATGTTTATCTGAGGTTTCGCAGTATGTTCAGTTGAGAGGTGACCCTTGGTTGATGTAACTGACTTATTTGCTTCAGGGAAAAACTGTCACTGTCCTATGCAAACACAAAAATTTTGTAGGTTTACTGTTAACCTCATTATATTGAAAGTGACAAGAGTTGTCCGTCAGATCTTCTCTTTCTTTATGAGAAGAAGGTGCTATGCTACCTTTCATGACCTTTTTTAGTGTGTAAGTGTACATGAACCAAACTGCATATATGTTAAGGTACTCTTGTCTCTATAACGTGACAAAAAATAAAAAGGGTTTTAGGGAAAATACTTATTATACGTCTGGTTGGAAGGGAAAAAAGTAAAGAAGGCCAACACAGTAATTGAGTTAGAATGCTATAAAGGAAAATATCTTTTCTCATAGAGAAAAGAGGCTCGATTCACACATGAACTGCGCCAAGTAGAACTGATGAATATAGCACAATAGTCCTAACAGATTCGCTACAAGGCCCGTCCTGAATAACAAGAAAAAGAAACAAAGAGGAAGGGGGCAGGGAAATGGTTACCTTCTTGCTGTTGGGAAGAGTTAAAAAAAAATAGAGTGCTAAGCAATATAGGGAAAAAAGGAAAAATAGTCACACATTATTCATGCTTCACTTGTGTTTGGTACATTCACACAGGCATATTAGACATGAAAAGAACTCTGAAATGTAAATAGAGACATTCATTGTGTGGTTTTACTTTATTTTTTAAGGAGGAAGGGAATAGAACGAATGGACTTCCCACTCTGCTGTTTCTCAGGAGGAATCTCTTCTGAAGCCATTCTGATGAAAGCATAATTAACCTTGTTTTCATTAATGGGTCTTTCCTTTGTGGCTCAGACGACAAAAGATGGGGGAGAACATGGGCCACCCTTGGCGATCAAGGAAAAATCATAAAAATTGAGGATGAGGTTATTGTGCACAAACTGAACTATCAAAGGTATGATGGGTTTGAATTCAATTCCCGTAATTATACTAATGATGCAGAACATAGCCAGGCCGAAATAACTCAGGTAATTACTTAGCATATTGCTCCAGTTTCTGCAATGGCAGTCATTGTTTACATCTCTAATTATGCCGTCCGTGTAGACACATCAAATCACTCACGCTTGTTTTGACTTGAAGTATTTGAAGCAGCAAACACCGATGAGCTGTATCTTACGGATGCTGCTGTGTGAATGAATGCAATTTGGTTATACTTGTTCGTCAGGCTCAGGGTCCAATCCTGCATGTCTCTCATACTCAGCATTCCTACTGCTGTGACTCCCTTATGTACTTCTTTCATTGAGAACCTCTCCTTGCCTTAAGCAGATGTTGAAGAGCTCCATATTCACTTATTTAAGCACTTTGTGTGCTCTTAATTTTAAGAGCGTGAATAGTCTACTATAGGTCAGCTGGACTGCTCATATGTTTTAAGAGAGAGTTACCACAGTTAGGATACAGCCAGAGTTTTCAGCATCTAAAACAAGGACTACTGCTTTTCTTGGGGTATTGTAGTAAGAGCAAAGAAAGAACCAGTTTGAATTACTAAAAACAGTTGCAAAAATATTCCCAGCTTAAAGTTGTTATCTGACGCCTACAATTTTTTTAACTGAGTGGTTTTTCTTCAGAGTAATGAGAAAAAATAACAGAAGAATATTAGAGCAGCTTCATCCTTATTAAAAAAAAAAAAGATTTCTTAGCAGTGCAAATGGCTCTGTTGGGCATTTACACCTCTACTGGCCATATGTAATGTGAATAATTTTTTCCCCCTGCAAAACAGTATGTTCTCTAAGGGTTGTATACAAGTCCATGTGCCAAGTGCTACAAATATTTCAACCTTTAGAACAACCTGTTTCTGCAGTCCTAAGCAAGCTGCTTTCTCTGCTTTGTGTCTCAGTCTCCCCTTCTGCAGACACAGAATAATAATGCTTATCTTTTTGAACGCTTTACGCCTTTCTGTTTCAACATGCAATACAAATGGGCAGTGTTAGGCCATTCAAGGGTCATTGCAAACCATACTGAAGGCCAGTACTGTGGACCTTCTATTGCCCGACTGACTGATTGCACTAGGCTAAGAGTCTGAAAATGCAGATAAATTTTGTCTTGCATATTTTTATGCCAATTTTTTCTTTTTTTAGTAACCTGCAGGTATATTTTATTTCTTTTGCTCTGCTGAAAACATAGCAAAGATATACTTTGTACACTGTCTCCAGGAAAAAGGCTCATAAAGGGTAAATTGTTCCCCTAGAAATATTCTCCTATTAAACGAAGCTAGTTTACCCTTTGGCAGGAATATACCTTGCTTTCAACTGCAGTTACAGCTCCTTGAGCATTTATAATACACTTTTTAATGGAAAGAATTTCAGGCTCTTCTATTAAATCGAATTCAATGTCAAGTCTGAGGGAGAAGAAGGGGTCTTTCAACCAGTTTTTTACCCAGAAAGCATGTTACAGATTCTAAAAATAGGTTGTGCATACATTAATGGCTATATTATGAGGTAGCCAAAACTCGAAGACTGTTGAGCACTTTTTTAACTCCCATTGGCTCCAGGAGGGCTCAGTTCTTCACAGAATCAGCCTGAGGGAGAGAGGAGGAGAACAAAGTGAGAATACACAGTCCCAGCAGTGCTCTGGCTGTGCATGCAAACCTTTTGCAGTCAAAATGCCCCACAGGAGCATGAAAAGATATTTCAGTCTGTAGCTCATTTAATCAAGGTCTCCCTCTCACCAGAGGTGTTCAGAGGGAACGATCTTGTTGTATGAACTAAGAACTAAAACAGGAGAGGGTGCTTTGACTTCAGGCTGTACATTGAAAAAACCCTTTTAACAGAATAGGGCACATCGTGGGAGAATGGAAAAAAAGTGTTTGTGTGTATTACAGAGGAGAGGGCTGCTTTCTAAAGCTCACTATTTCTTTGCTTGAGTAAGTGTATAAAGTTTCAATCCCTCTTGTTTTAGAAATTATTTTGTTGTGCAATAGGTGAACATTTTAGTTATTCCAACACCACACTGGCAATAGAGCTGAATGAGCTGATTGAGCTTCTTTGCAAAGACTCTGGTTTACAAATCTGCTAGCTAAGGCTATAAATGTGACCCTGTTCTTCACTGTAACATCCAGGTCATCCATGTTCTTAATGCAGGAATGATTTTAGAAAGTCATCAGGCAAGAGCTGACTGATGAGTCCAGATTTGAGAGCTGTGATGGCCTTTTGACTTAAGTGACTTTGGGTATTGAGTTGTAAGCAGCAATGAAGTTGTAAGGAGCAATTATTAATGGAGCTGGGCACCTTGGATGCAGTTTTGCTTATTTACAAGAATGTAGAAAGTCAGCTTCCCTCAGGAAAGCAAACCTTGAGCAGTCAGAGAACCTCTTAGTCCATGACAGGCATTGTCCCCCTTCTGCCCCTCTTGGGCTCCAGGGTGATGCACCAAAGCTATTCAGACTGGTTTCTAAGATCAGCATTTTCCAACACCTGAGCTTTACTGGCAGTACCAGCTAAGGGAAATACCTCCCCTTTCTGCCGCTCTCTGGTTATTCCTGCTCTGTACCCCAGTGCTGTGGTTTTAACCCAGATCTCCTGGCAGGACTAATCACTGTGGTGCAGAAAACAGCTGTGACAGTGCTGCCAAAGCCAGGCTGCCTTCAGATCACAGCCTGCCTCTGTCCTTGAGTTCTAACGTGGCTCCTCCATGGCAGTCATCGCCTTTAGGTGTTCCTGCCCCAGAGAGAATCACCTCTGTTTCAGCTAGAGATGTATTTTGGCTGATCAGTGGCTGCTGCTGTTTCAATAATCCATTTCCCTTAAAGAGGTTAATGACCTAAACTGAAGTAGTTAAACCTGCCAGCTTCACTGGACATGCTCACAAAACATACAGTTCATTTTTTCCTTAAGATGAAAACTCCTTGTTACTTAACATAAAGCCCATTGTGAAAAATTACAACTTTAATTCTGAATATAGTACAAAAGTAAAAAAGCCTCTTCCTCCCCTGCAAAGTACATAGTTCATGAATGTGGGAGTATCTGTCCTTCCTGCACGTCCATTTTACATTCCATGAAGCAGATAATTTGTGAATTCCACCATTCTCCTCAGCACACCACTGGTCTAATGCAAACATTTCTTTTCTGTGTGTGAGCATTTTCCGGCATCTGGAGCCACACAGTAACCCAGCTTCCATGAATAACCGTTGTGCTCAGATTTAATGTCTGGTTGGCATTACACTGCTGTAATAGGGACACTCATGACCCAGGAGGAGACAGGACATACATATGCATGTCCTGCAGCCTGAGCTGAGAATGAGATTAAACTGTGGTGGGCTACCAACTTGTCCACAGGCAGTGGGTGCCAGAAGTGCTCATCAGCAGGATTTAAAGCTGTGCACAGTTTTACTTTTCACTCCAAAAAGGGGATGTTGTACTTCTGGACTTACTGGATTTTCTGAAACAGGATCGTACTTATGGGGGAACAACAAACTGATCCCGTATGTGCAGCATAAGGCATAGAAGTACTACTACCCTTCATACTTGTAAAATTCAGCAGGATATGGCATGAGGATGTCAGCTTCAAGCCCCTTAGGTAATGAATTTTCAGCATAGGCTCATTTTCCATAAGCAGGCAGTGACAGGCACAGAGGGTTTTGTGTTATTTGACTATTTTAATTAAGCTGGAAGCATAGCACCAGTTAGGATAAAAAACAGAACTAAACATTCAATGCTTGAACCTACAGGATGGTACATGCCAACCTTAGCCCAGCAGAAGCTGACAACCCCTGTCCAAGACCTTGCAGAATCCATTGAAATCAGAACTCCTACAAGGCGCTGAGAGCCTCAGAGGTCTGTTGAGTGACACACAGGGTGTGGGCAGGCCAACAATGGCAAAAATCATTCTATTGCAAAGGCAGAAAATACCAGTCAGAGTGAGCAGAAGTCAAGTGCTTTCCCTGCTTAAACAGAAGCAATGCAAGGCTGACGTCTTTAAAAAAAAGGGGGGGTTACTCTCGTGGTTCTCTTCCTAGAAGTTTCGCTTCCTTAGGATATGTGGTTGTTTTGGGTTAGCACAGCAACTACCCAAAGAGAAGGCATTTTATTTTCTTGTTTGGTTTTTATACTGAAGAATAGGGAAGACCACCATGTCCTGGAACAAGAGGAGGGATTACAAAAGCCTACCCTAAACAAAAGGAAGCTGTGTGGAGATCTTCCTACAGTACAAAGGTTCACAATAATTCCTTTCCTGTGAAGCCACACTGAACATTCTGAACAACTAATATGGGATACTCAGGAGATGTCTAGTCCAGCAGTGACGTGAAAACCCTTTTTGTGGTGATCCAAGGTGGAGTGGGCCTCTGCCACATACTTTGATCTGGTCAGGGCTATATAGCTCTCTAGGAGAAGTGCTTGCTTTCAGGTTGTTCTCTTTGTTTGGTTTTCTATAGCAGCTATGGCACAGCACTGTTCTCAAGGAAGTCGGTTTGGTGAGAATAGGATCTGCTATGATATCTTGAGCATTACCTGCCTGTTTCCAAAAATACAGATTTCTCTAAAGAAATGGCTGCAGGTGCTGCATAGTCAAGGCTGCAGCAAACAGGCATGCACCTTTCTATTCGGAGAGATGGGGCTCAGTTGTTTGCATTCTTTATGTATGACTGTGCTTCAGAGCAAACCAAAACCAGTTTTGTTCTATAGAAGCTAAATAGATGAAATATACAATTACGACATCACTGCATTTGTTGGAGTTGGTTTAATATAGAGGCATGTGGCACCTGAATGATGTAGGCAGCTATTTACAACATTATCTATTGAAAAGAGTATGACTTAGTTATTTAATTATACATTTTACAGAAAGCTATTAAGTAACTTTCACCTCTGTGCCATTCAATCATGCTTATTTGTGCTATAGCAAGCTGATACAGCTGCAATGCTCTCCAAGCACTGCTTTTTGGCTGATACCTGTAACGGTAGTCTTGTCTGTGGGCTCTGGTGATTTTTCTGAGCAGTTAAACTGCACCTGAATTGTTACCGTGTGAATTCCTGGCTTCCTGAACCACAGATGTCACTCTAGCAAAAAACGGCTTAAATTTTATAATACATAGTGTGAGTGTAATGACCTCTGACCTCCCTAGATTATACAAACAGGAAAGGTCTCTCCTGCCCCAGGCCATGGCATGACCCAGGGAAGTCATCCACCACCTTCCTTGGCTCTGCCGCGCCCCTCTGCCGCAAAAAGCCCGGTGCCGCAGGCCACTGCCTTCAAGTAGAATCCCATCCTGGATGATGCATCTCACATCACTGCGCTGTCATTTGCTTCACCTTCAGTATGTATATCTTAACCCCGCAGCTTCAAGGCATTTGCAGGCATCCAGGCATCTCCCACACTTTCTTGCTCTACAAGTGCATCTCCGGTTTTGCCAGATGCCTACTGCTGGCTGCTGCAGCCCCTGCCAGCATTCCTAGTGCCCCGCTCTCTGGGCGTTAAGGCAGGGCGTGTCATGGGGTCCCCGTGGGAATGAGGGACTGTATTTGTAGGCACAGGCCTCCCCATCTCCCCCTGAATGCGATGCTGCTGGAGGCTCCCTCAGAGATGGCGTCCTGCCAGGCAATTAAAAGGACAAAGCAGTCCCAGGCACCAACCCCATACTTCCTTTCTCCTGCTTTCCCCCTCTATACTGGTTCCCCTCTTCCCGGTGGTGCAGTCACGGCTGTCGGGGTCTCCGTTGAGGTTTCCCAATGCATAGAAGGACGCTGGTCAATCCTGTGCGCCGCTGGCGGCTGACAGCCTGACAATCCCCCTCTTCCTCCTTCAGCTGGCCGGGATGGAGGTTTAAAAAAAAAAAAAAAAAAAAACACGTAAAAACCAGAAAAGAAAACTTCTGGGGTCACTGGGAGGCGAAAAAAAATTTCCTCGTCATGTCTGTTACGTCCGCGAAACCGTCCCGAGAAGGAAGAGGAGGATCCCGCCCCGCGGGGACCGCAGCGTTTGGCGGAGGGGGTGAGCGCTGGCTGCGAGGCCGGGGTTGGGGCAGCCAGGGTTGGGGGGGTGCCCCCCCCGCCGTGAACGGGAGGGGCTTTGCCTTCCTGCGGCGCCGAGGAAGAAGGGGCCGAGCCACCCTGCTCCCCGCCCCGGGAGGGAGTGAGAGCCGCCGGGGGCTCGGCGGGGCAGAGGCTGAGGTGCTCGGGCCGTCCCCTCGCCGCCGGCCGCCGTCTGTGAGGCACTAGCGAGCCCTCCCTCCAGCGCCGGGAGGCGGCACAGCCCCGGCGGGCAGAGCCGAGCCGGGCCGGGCCGGGCCGGGGGGGGGGGGCTGTGCGGCGGGTGGCACCCCCCTTCTCTCTTCCTCCTCCTCCTCTTCCTCCTCCTCCTCTTAACTTGGCCACGGCGGCGCGGGGCGGTGCGCTTCGCCCTGCGCCGGCGACGGGGGATGTGCGGGCGGCGGCGGGATGGCTTCGGCCGTGTTTGAGGGCACTTCGCTGGTGAACATGTACGTGCGGGGCTGCTGGGTGAACGGGATCCGGCGGCTCATCATCAGCCGGCGGGGCGACGAGGAGGAGTTCTACGAGATCCGCACCGAGTGGTCGGACCGCAACATCCTCTACCTGCACCGCAGCTACTCTGACCTCGGCCGCCTCTTCAAGCGGCTCCTCGACTCCTTCCCCGAGGACCGGCCCGAGCTGTCCCGCTCCCCTTTGCTCCAAGGTTTGGGCAGCCTTCGCGGGCCTGGCTCTCGCTGCTGGGCGGGCGGGCGGGTTCCCGGGGTGGTGGTGGCGGAGGAGGACGGGCTGGCGAGCGGGTCCCGCTGGACGGAGGGAAGCGGGGGTGAGGAGCTGGAGCCGCTGCGGGCCCGGACGGGGTGGAGGGCAGAAAACCTACGGAGGCGTTTTGCGGTCGGAAACTCCGCCCGGGATGTTGAGATGTTGATTCGTGTTTCCTTTTTTTTTTTTTTTTTTTTTTTTTTTTTTTTTAATGAATATACGGTTGGGGGTCAAGGGCTGCCCCTCACCCGGGGGATCCCGGAGGAGGAAGACCCCAGTCTCTGTCTCCCGCTGCGCGGCTCCGAGCTGGGCTGGGCTGGGCTGTGCGAGCAGAGGGGTCCCAGTTCGCACTGCCCCTCTCCGGTGCCTCTGGTCTCCCCGAGGAAGGGCTAGTGGGGGGCTGGCGGGAGGAAGGGTGTAGCTGAAAAAAATCTCTGTGTCTTGGTATGTTGTTTGCCACAAGGAGAGGGGAAAAAAAAAAAAAAAAGAGTCTGCGACGCTTACCAGTGGACAGAGCGAGTCTGGGAGCTGGCATAATTCCTCGCATAACTTCTGCAAAATGGGAATTGCACCAGTGGTCAGAGACTGTTCCCTTCCAGTTTCTGAAGTGGATTAACTCAGCTCGGGGGATGTTGCCCATGCTCAGGTCTCCCTGTGCAGAAGCAGGATGTACCCGTTAAGCCGTCTTGGGGCTTGGTTTTAATTTGTTTAACGACTGAGGTATTTTTTAGATAGATCTACGCGTTTTGCTCCAACACATTTCAAGTGTGTAGAGTGGTGCAGAGCATCCGGTCATCTAAAAATGGATGTATGCGTAGCACTTCCAGTCTCTCCAGTTGTTGAGCTACCACGTAGATGATTTGATTGAACAGTAACGGGGAGGAGCCGATGTTCCGTGCATGTTTTCCTCTGTCAGAGGATGGGGAAATTTTCCCCAGCTCTTACTTCTCCTCTCGCCTTGCTAATGTGACCCCCTTGCAGAGGGTCTGCGTTTTACCATTCTCGGGGCTGGGTCTCCACCGCTCATACCGATGTTAACCACCGGACTTAGTTTCTGGGCCCTCCCTGTGCGACAGCGGGCTCTGTTCCCTGCGAGTGGGCATTGTCTCTCCCGGACTGACTCCCCAAGGATGTTTTCTGACGGGTGTTTAAAGTGAGACAGGTCTTTTTCCATCGTCCTGCCAGATCCCTAACCTCTGGTCGTGGAGTAGGTGTGGGGGTTTTTTTATGTGCCTCTCACAAAAATGCTTGTACCTTTCCCTCTCCTTAGCTTCTTTCGATCTCGGGAGCCGCAGCCCACTTCGCGACGTGTGTCCCCCGGCACTGGGCTTTCCCGTTCCCGCTGCCAGGAGGTGGCAGCTCGGCCCCGGGAGTTCCACCGCCTCTCGCAGGCCCCGAGTGCCCTCTGCAGACGGCGGGAATGGGCGCAAGGCAGCCGGGGCGCTGCCAGCCCCGCATCCCCTTGCTGCCCGCTCCGGCGTGCGATGCGGGATGGGAGATGCTTGCGGGGGCTGGGTGCCGAGAGGGGCTGTCTCCCGCAGCTTGGGTGCAGGCTGGGAATGGGGGGTCCTGTGGATTCCAGACCCCCACCTGTCAGCTCTGGTGTGTGCCTGGCACACACAGTGTCTTACGCAATTAGGTTGCTGACCACGGATCTAAAGTATTGTGAAAATTTACTGCCCTTTGTGTGTGCCCTGCATAAAGTATTCAGAATGCAATTTTTAGTGGCACTGAACAGCAAATTCTAAGTAACACGGCCTTCAAATATATATGGTACCTGGGCCCTGGCTTTTGAAGATGCTGGACAGATCTGGAGCAAGCTTGCCTGTAGCCTGCAGGGTACAGCACCTGCCAGGCTCACTGTGACTAAAATTTGGCCTCCCATTGTGCTGGCAGTCCTTCTTGTTGGCTTTATAGGGCTCTGAAGAGTAGCTTGGCAGCTGGGCTGGAGTGTGTGCTGGGTCTGGCTGCAAATGAACTCAACCCTTGCTGGCTCTGGCCTCCTGCCTCTCCCAGTGTGCTCCCTCCCCGTCCATTATGCACAGGAGCCGCTTCTTGTCCTAAAGCCATTCTCATTCCTCAGCACCTCTCTCAACTGAGCGTGGTTTCTCTCATGTCTCAAGGCCTGCCACAGCTTTTGCAAAATATTAAACTATTTTCACATCTCCCTGAGGCATTATTTGTGCAGTTCGATCCAGATGGGATTACAGTCCCTTGCAGTGGCTTTACTTGACAGTCCCAGGTAGCATAAAACATTAGTGCGTGAACAACTGGGAAAGATTAACCATCCCCAAACTGCATTGCTCAGTGCCTGCCTAAGACCTAGGGCCAGCAACCCTGACTTACCTTTCTCTTAGGAAGAGACGTACTGACTTCAGTAGAATTGGGAATGAGCGAAGCATCAGCTCAGGATTTGAAAAATCAAAACCCAGTATAAACACGTGATCTATTCAGCTTGTTGAGGGGGTGGGGGTTAACTTTGCAACAGAGATAGAATAAAAATTGGGAGTAGTTTCTAAGCAGTCACAGCATGCGTCACAATTTCAGTAATACTCTGTTTAAAATTATGCTGCTCCTGCTCTAACGAAAATGACTTTGCAGAGTGTGCTTCTCTGCCTAGAGAACACTTTGTCATACCAACATTTTAAATTGGCTGGCCACAGCCTTGCGTAACTTGACGAAGTTGAAACATAAAAATCTCATTTAATTAAGTGACACTGATGCAAAGCTTTAGAGGTAAGAAGAGATTGCATGGGGCATGTCCGATCTTTACAAAATTCGTGGGGTAAGCATGGTTTCTTAATGTCCTGTTTGAAAGCAGACGTCCTTCTGCCTACAGTGAATCTCAGTACACTTAATGCAACAAAAACACCTGACAAAAGCCCACTCTAGCGTGTATTAGCATTTAGTCATATACATTTGTGTGTATTTTTATATACATACAAATATATATGCATATGTATGTGAGTTTGTATACGTGTGTGTGTATTTATCTTGGGCTTTCTGAAAGAAGGTGAATATCAGCTGTGCCTTTTATCTGGGGGAAGGAAGTGGTGAAGTGTTGCAAACCAAATTTGCATTGCATTGAAGGACTCCAAAGTCCCTACAGATTTGCCTAAGGAGCATTAAAAGGACTAGCATTATCCTACAGCTCAGTGAATCTGCAGTATGCTACATTTAAGGGATATGGTTGAGGAGTGAAAGCTTGAGGTATTTGATGTTATTAGCTCTTTGAAAAACAGTGGGGTTTTTTAAAAAAAAAAAGTCAGCAATATTAGAAAGAGTTGGTTGTTACCTTTATTGTTAGCTTCAGCAAACAGCTCATACTGAGCAGGAGTGTGCTTCTTTTCTTACTCAGCAACAGCAAACCATCCTCTCCATTCCTTTCTTCACCCCTCATCCTTTTGGACTGACTTCCAAAATGCTCTCCCCCTCTGTACTTGCTGAAGCTGCTGAGTGCTTTGTGATTGCAGAGGAGAAGGTGGGAGGTATAGTTTTCTGCAGTGGCAGTTAATCTTACCCTTTCTTTGATATGAGAAGAGGGGAGGTCCCAGAGGGGAGTCTGGCATTCACACAATCTGGTCTTGTCTTTGATAACTAATAAGAGCACGTGGCAAAGTGCACTCTCTGCATCTGGAGTGTACTATGATGCTAAAGGCCAAGGACATTCAATAACACAAGGCATCTCACTAGTAAACAAGGTTATTTATGTGCATACCTGCAGGGTGACTAAATATGATTCACTGTGATGTTACCTATAACTTGCTTGTATTTTATTTGTCTTTGAAATGTGCCTGTCCCTTGCTCTAGGCAAATGTAGAAGAGAGGATCACAGAAACACAAGCTAGTTCACTCTTGCAGCGAACACAGCCTAATGTTACTAAACTGTATGTTTCTGCATGCAAAGTAAACAACTTTTGTATTTAAATCAGTTTGTATGAGAAAGGCAGAGCTGTGGACTTAGAAGCTGACTTAAAATTGATGATTTAGAAATAGTTACAACAGACCCAGTAGAAACAAAAAGTGAGGTATAAACCTGGAAAGTACTCCTTCCCTCCCCCCCCCGCCTTTTCTTAAAATGTTTCTTGTGAGGGGTTCTCATCTAAAATGACTCAGATTCAGTGCACATGGGCACCACTCTCGCCTTGACTTCAGTGGGGGCCAGAATCAACCTCTTAAGTGCAGAACCAGAAGGCAAAAGACCACATCACCAGCCTGTCGAAGTTTGGAATTTTTTTGCCCATAAAGTTGCAGAGTGGTTTGTTACAATCCTCCTCTCTACTTGTTTGTTGCCTTTGTCATCAGAACAAAGGCTCAGATGCTCTTTCAGGGTCACTGTTTGTATTGCGCCTCTGATACTCTGAGCTGCCAAATCAAAAATTCTCAGGCAGGTTTATTTTAATACTATATGGGCCTCTCTTCCCAAAGTGCTCATTTTCCTCCTTTCCATGCCTCTTCTGACTCATTCTCCTCTGCTGTGGCCTTTTTTATCCCCTTGCTCTCCTTTCTGTTATTTCCTCTCTGCTCCTCCAAGTTGCTTTCCCTGAGCTGCTTTCTGTTCCTTTTCTTTGCCTCCAGGTTTCCCTCGCTGGCGTGCTGCCATCCGTAGTTATCTGTGGCTCTCCAGAACTTCTCTGTTGCCTTCTGCCTTGCTGGTGTTCAACTTCTGTCCATTCATAGAAGCTTTCTGGTAGTGGTAGAGATTTCCTACAGAAACTTTGCACCTTTAATTTGCCTCATGGCATAGAGGTTGTCACTTAATCTGCAGCAGACCCCGAGCAGTTCCTCACAGATGACTAGTGCTGAGCTCTGAGCCTTGTGCCCGCCTCTGGTACGGCTGCCTCATGTGGGAATCAGATGATCAGCTGTTTTCTGTGTCCCGTCCGAGTGGCTGTGTACCAGGAAGCACATGGTGAGCTCCTGCAGGGCTGCTGCTGGAGGTGCACAAAGCAGAAGGCAGCTCCTGAAGAGCCAGCCCAGGAACATTGTGTTTGCTTGCAAATGTTGCATTCATAACTTAGTTTTCTATATGCTGCATTATAGCATTGTTGTTGTTGTTGTTGTTGTTTACAAGACCATCTGGGAGTGTGATTTATGAGAAGAGGGAGTTCTACAGAAGGAGCATAGTGGTTTCCACAGACAGCAGCTGTTCCTGAGCTGTGACAATAGATAAATACATTGCATCTATTGTACTCTTTTCATTGTTGACATTGTCAACAGTTCATTAGTAGAGCTTGTTCAGAGCTTCTGTCTGGCAGACAAAGGATGCAGCTCTTGGTTATCAGGCTCTAGCAGAAATGTGTAACCAAAATTAAGTTCGTGGCTTCTGGGTTTGTTTTTTTATTAGCTGAATTTCATGGTTCATTGGTAATGATGGAGATAAATGAAGCTGGCTGTGTTGTTATAAAGCTAGACAAAAGTTGCTTTTTTGTGGTGAACCAAGGCAATGTGTGGGGGAAGATTTTGGTGGAAAGGAATGAAAATGAGTTATGTTTTTCATGATAATTCTCACCTGATAAGAAATCAGCAGTAAAAATTGTTGTAGGAGCTTGCATTGTTCATCAGGCTTTGACTGCTTTATTCATTTTGTCTCATTCTTTCTTTACATCTTCTTTTTTGTGGCTCATCAGGCATCAAGACAGGGAGCTCTGTGGGAAAAGCCTGTCAGCTGAGTTCTACCACCAAGAGGTGCCATCTCCCCTCTAGAGATCCTGGGATATCCCATAAGTAATAATACAATGTGTGGAAAACCCATCATCTTGAGGGTCTGAATTTCTCAGCATTTAACTTGCCTCCTAGCTTTGCACAAGTATTCGAGTGTGCCAGGGTCCTCAGGCGGTCATGGTGACAGCTTCTGCTCTGGGGGATTTCGGTCAGACAGTTATTTGGATAGGACTATTCCCTATCCTACATCTGCTTCATATGAACTGCAAAAGAAGAAATGGCCTGTATTAGAGCTAAGTGTGGGCGGTGTTTTGAAAGCGCTCTCTCTCTTTCTGCATCAAACAGATTTATCTCATTATCTTCAATATGCTTGTTGCTACCCACTGGAACTTCTAAAAGTATGGAGTGACTTACGTGCACTTTGTGCATTGATACCTCTTTAAAAAAAATTTGTTCCTCAACATCAAGTTTAAGAAGGTAAGAAGGGCAGTGCAACATGTGATAAATGTCAAAAGTCCATCTCCATACACCCCTCTTTTCAACTCCACCATTTCCTTTTAGCTGCTCCCTCAGTAATGCCACAAAGATGAACCTTGTCAGTAATATTGCATAAATAGCAAACCCTTTGTAAAGACTGTAGAGACTGTAGTGATTTCAAGAGGCATCAAAGAGGAGTTGCTGGAGCTGCCAGACTTAGGTCAGACCAGTGCTGTAGCTAGCTCCTGCCCCCAGTGATGAGAACCAGATGCTGCAGAAGACAGCATAAATAACAGGCAGAGAACAGAAAATTGACAGTCCTGGCCTCTAGTAATTGAAGATCTGTTATCCCTGATTGCCTGTAATTATCTGCCCTTCTCTGGATCTTATCAAGTCTTTGGACATCAGGGATTCCTGTGGTGTTATTTCTGCAGAGTTACTGAAGAATAGTGTGAAACAAGCTTTCCCATATGCTGGTTTTTTTTTTTTTTAATTTCCTGCCTTTACATACCCCTGAGTATTCTTTTGCCCTTCTAACAACCTTTTATCCTCTTCTCCTTCATCAGAGAGGAGTCAGCTGTTAGTGGAAGTTTTGGCCTTTTCAGAATCCACACTGAGGTGGCTAATGCCATAGTTCCCAGGTGGCAAGGTTGAGGGAACATGTGTTTTCAGGGAGGAGGGATGCTACTGGGGCAGCTGCTAAGAAGAGCGATGTATCATGGCCATGAGGCAGGGAAGAGTGACAGCTAAAGTGGTATTGAGAAGAGCCCAGTTTAGCAGAAGAAGGAAATAAGAAGCAGTACAAAGGAGCACAGTAGCAGAAAACATTGGGATGAGTTGCCACCTTTCAGCCCTGACCCACGTGTCAGCTGAGTAGCTTCAGTTCTTGCACGTTTCTGTAGAACATCTCTCTGTGGGTCTGTTCAGAAGTCAACATGGTCCCTAGCAGCCTGATCTGAATTTGGACTTGGCCCTTCTTTGGATGAACCAAATCAGACTCTTTTACTGAGCATTATTGAACATTATTTGGTGATTTTGTATATCTCCTCTCGTGGCTGCAACTTTCATCCTATTGATCCATCCTGAATTGTGTATGTACACATGGGTTACTACATATCTGAGGGAAAGAAGGAATGAGGGAAAAGAATAAAAAATATTGAGCACTGCAGTGTTAATGAATACTGTAACTGGGGAAAAGGGGTATATCTCCTGTTGAAGCAATAGTCTGATCAGGAGAAAGAGCAGAGTAGCAGCCTCCCATGCAAGACAACTTATGTGTGTTCCCTAAAGGTTTGAAGTTCCTAACTGCTGCTTGCGGGTTTGTGCACAAGAGAGAAGGATGGACTCAAGATCTGAATCTATAGGCCTTAAATCTTTTTTGCAGGGTAGATTAGCAGAACACAGTAAGATCTCTCTCCAGATTTATTTGTTACTTCTTTTTTCCCTTTGATACCTAGTCTGGAGTCTGTCCTATAGGGGATGGGAAGAGGATTAGATGAGAGGGGCTCAGTGTAGTACTTGTCTTCATGTACTTACTAAAATACAGAGCATTTAGGAGTATCAGCATTCCACCTTGCACATATCAGAAAGTACACCTTGGCTTCTGCTCTTGCTCAGCCTCCCATACATATTGAACCGATTTTGAGAAAGTAGGGTATCTCTTGGACATTCTTTGTTCCTGTCCTGGCCACAGACATGAATTGTAGTCCTTCAAATCGGAGAAATAGGGTTTGCCCACAGTTTGAGGTCATGCATATATAGAGACTATGTACGTAGCAACACATCTCCAGAAAAAACAAACTTCTGTGTATCATCACTGAAAGATGACACAGGAGACATACGGGACTTAAGCATGAGTTTACTCTTCCTCAGAAGGCACTGTAGGATATTTGAGACAACGTGCTCATTGTGGACACTGATCATCAGGACTGCTCTGTGATTTCATTATGAGCCATGAAGCACATGCTGCAATTCCTGTCCTGCTTCCTGTGGTAGAAGCATGGGGTACACTATCTGTGGTTTTCAGAATGTCATTAACTCCAGATTTGGTGGCTCACATGGCAGTAATAGGACAGCACTACCAAGACTTGTGTGTTTACATCAGAGGTTGAGTCTCAGCTTGTTCTCTGCTGCTGAGTTGTTTCCTGCCTGTTTGCAGCTCTGGGCCCCTCTCCCACACCGTGGGCCAGCATACCAGGTACACAGCTGCTGGCCTGCTCCCCCAGCCTCCTGCAGCTGCTCCGGCACCAGGGTCCCAGAGCAGGAAGGATGCTGCAGGCCTCTGGTGCTGTTGGCACTGTGCTTTTCCAAACACGTGTTGCTCTGCGTAAAGTTGCTACCTACGCTTCATCTGAAATTGCAAACAAATCCTTTTCATGGAGTCTTGAGGACTCTGCCTGGAGCTCTTGGTCTGGAAAGCAGCAGAGAAGATGTCAAAGGGATTGAGTGAGGTCACTGACTGTGGGGGCCATGCACACAGCAGGTGAGTGCCACCCTGGATTAGGTGGTATGGCTGTGTCATCCCTCCCGGCACCCAGCATGTGGGCTCCCCTGTGTGCAGGGTGAAGGAATCTTAGAAGTTTGTGGTATTTGACAGTAGGTCTTGTGGTAAAAATAGGAGGCAGGGGGATTCCAGTTGACCTCAAGCCCTATAAACATAGGTGTTTATAGCATTTAAATCACTTGAAGTAATAGCTAATTGTCCAAGCACAGTATGGGTAACAAGACAGAGAGCAAAGTTTTCCTGGGAGGAGTTTGTGCATGTTTTCCATTAGCAGTCAGACAAGGGCCAGGGCAGAGAAAAAGGCATGAGAACAGCCTTTTACCATGACCTCACTAGCAAATTTCCCAGCTCTGAGCTCAGTTGTGTTGCATGACTGAACAAGCGGAGAAAACGCAACTGGTTCCAGGATACTGGTTGCTTTACTGGTATCTTATTTTTATTTTACATCAAATGGAATAAGGGCTCTTGGGTTGTAAAAGCCCCAGATGGAAATATAGGCTAGGCACATATTTATGGTCTGTGGACAGAGACAACAGCCTTGGGGGATGTTGTAGCTGCTGTATGGATGCTTCATATGTGGCCAGGGAGTCCCACGCACTCCAGATGCATCCAGCTTGTGGTGCATTTGTGTCAGGGTTAATGAATGATGGGGGTGCTGGGCTCTGACTGCAGAGTCAGCTGGCATGTGTGTGTGTGTCTGATTGTCCAGGCGTTTCCAGGGTCTGGAGATCCTACATCAGTCTCTGGGGTTTTTTTCTTCTCTTTTCTTTCTGCCTCATCAAATCTTCCAAACAGGAGAAAGAAGACAGGCAGGACAGAAGCCCCCACAAAGTGAAGAAACTTGGGTGTGGTTCTGTGACCCTTCTTTACACAAATCCTGATTCCTGTTCAAACTTAGTATAGTGTCTGTGTGAGAAAGGAGCTTGAATGGGGCATCCTAGCCTGCAGTCTCTTGTTTCTTCTGTGAAGTCTGGGGTTTCCTGAGGTGAAGCCTGTGACAAGAGTGGTTTGAGGTATTCCCTGCTGCTCACCTAATTGTGCTGGCAAAGCAGAGGCAGCCCTGTGTTGTGGTGTGGGAGAGGAAGTGAGGTGCAGGGGAGGGTGAGAGCACCTTAAACCAATGTTGACACCAGAGACTTTACCTTGCAAAACCACGATGTTCCTCATGCACGTATGTGCCGTGGTTGATGACAGCAGCCAGTTAGTGAGTGCTGAATGGGACTAAAAGGAGGGACTGGGACCTCCACTCCTCCTGGCTGCTTGGGCAGCCAGTGCCTCGCTCTGGTTTGCATGGCTGTGGGGTTGGGAGCAGTCCCTCGGGCTGTGAGATCATTGGCTATGACTAACAGAAAACCACAAAAGCATCTGTTAACTCTTAAAAACAGAGACTTGTGGAATTAAGATAAATGACAGCCTTACAAACTTTGTGGCGATTGCAGAAGAAATTACGGGTTTCAATATACGTATATATAGCCAGGCAAGTGGTTTCTGTGTGTTTGGGTTGTAGATGTATGAAAAGGAAGTCTTTAGCCTGGCCAAACTGAATTCCCTGTATGGGGAATTCATTTAAGGTCAGCAACTTTATACCCCAAAGCTGTGCGTCTGCAATCATTAGGCACATATATAGGAAGCTGTCCAGGCAGATGTATCACTTACTCTCCTTCCTACGCTGTCTGCTTTTTGGTTTTGATATTACTAAAAGCTTCAGTAAGAAATGGTTTTTATTGTGTCAGATGTAACAAGTTGTCTGTGCCAGTTTCCAAGTTGGAGTGTGGGTTTGCATGGCTGGTGTCATTCCAAGAGCTGGAAGGAGGAAATATACCAGGACTGGAAATTCCTGGTGAATGCAGGAAGCTGTGAAACCTCCCACGGGGTGATCTGTGACAGTGCAACAGGCTGACAGCCTTGTCTGACTTCTTGGTGAAGCATAAAAAGGCCGTGTGGAGCTGCAGATGCTTTCCCTGATTACTAATGAGAGAAAGTCTTAACCGCTTGGCTGGTTTTCCTCACAGGATGAATGCTCAGGGTTGTTGGCAAGGTTTTGTTTTGGTTTTTTTTTCTTTTCTTTTTCTCCCCCTCCTGATCCAAACATCTTCATTTGTTTGAAAGTATCCCTCTTTTTGGTAAAATACCAGTTTCAACAGTAAATGTTTATCTGAGAAAGGGTCCAAGATCGAAGGCAGATTTGAGAGAGAGCAGTTGAATGCCGAATCCTGAGTGGGTCGACGATGAGATGTTCACCCACAAGGTGGGGGAGCCACAGTCAGGTAGTCTCTGCTCTGACTGTATCAGTATTCATGCAGTGTGGATCATGACCAGCAGGGGAAGTGGAGGCACCCCGCAGTAGCTGGCATCAGGGTGGCTGGCCCTGTTTTCTGTGATGTGGGCTACAGCAGGGCAGCAGCATGTTTCTGACATCATAGGCGAGTTTCTGAGCCTTTTTTTTAGGGAGGATGAAACCACTTGTATTGAAAGGTTTGAATGTCATTCAGGTGTGGGATGGGAACATATTTGCGGAGGGGCAAAGCAGATCCACCCAGGCCTGGTCACACCCAGTAGTTAGGAAGATGAAAGGTGCTGGTCTGCAATTCAGGTCTGTAATGTGAAGCACAACCCAGCTAAAATGCAATCTGTGGACCCATGCAGAAGAGTTTTTTCTCATTTACAGCCTTTCAGAGAATTTCCATGCAAAGCTACCTGACCGTAGTGTAACCATTCAAAGCAAAACACACGCTGACTTCCTTATATGCCTGCAGGTGTACATTGCTGTGCTGTTAGAAGAGGCAGGGAGTTGTACTGGGATGAAGTGATAGTGATGCTGAAAACAAATAGGCAAAATGAAGGACTCGTTGAGCAAGAGAAGGGCTTATACAAACAGGTTACTTTTGTGGGGCATCCATCAAGTAAACCCGGTTGCTTTGGAAACAATCTCTGTTCTATTTAGAGCTGTAACTGGAGGAGAGCTGACAGCTTCAAAGTCACGCTTTTGTCTGAAAAGTTTGTATGGGATCATATCTCGTTGGTGGCAAACAACAGGGACTGATGCAGACTGAAACTATGGATGTTCCCACGCTGTGCATGTTTATGGTTCTTCATGTACATTTGTCCTTAGAATAGGGAGATGAAGATGCACTTAATTTAGCACAATTTTAGTATATTGAAGTGCTTTCTCAAAGACTGCTTTGCATATTTGCAGTTTTGATGGTTTTGATTTTTCAGGTCTTTTCCTGCTCCTGCTTTTTGTAGGTTTTTGGGGCTTCTTCTCGTGTCCCCCCCATTTTTGTTTGGTTGGTTGGTTGGTTTGGTTTGGTTTGTTGTTGTTGTTTGTTTGTTGTGGATTGTTAAAATTAATAATTTGTCTCAGGTATTTAATTTTCACGTGTGTATCCTGCTCCTTGGAAAAGATGCACAAATGTAGAGGCTAAATGATGATTGAGTTAGAAAAAGTAGGTGCAAATATCAGAAATAGAAGGGCCGTTAGAGGAATGTGAGATTTTGGAGTTTATTTCTCCTTGTATTCCCTGTACATGCATATAACCCGTGCTATGTTTCTCTTAGTCTGCTAGAGGAGGGGGAAGTTACAGATGTCCTGCAGGTTATACATAGAAAATACACCATTACAGTTGAAGATCGCCATACTGAGCAATTCAAAATTGCTTTGTAATCCGTCCTTCTGGACACTGGACAGTAAAATTCCCATTTTAATTCCTTCAGCAGCACTGTGGTAATTCAGTGATTATAGGGGAAAAAAAAGAAATCCAAATAGTGGTCTTGCACTTGAAGAACATGATACTGAGAAATTTTCCTTGGGGCGCTCACTGGGGCTTACATTCAGAGAAATACAAAACTGTCCTCAAAGCCTTCTGTTTAGCTTGTGTTTATTTTTGTCTTCTTATCTGTGGGTTGTATTTTTTTGTTTTCTTGGGTTTTCTTTTACTTTTTACTGACAGGAAAAAAAAAAAAGATGAATAATGGTTCTTGGAAGCAGAAAACAGGCTGTTTGATTATCACTGCTGGGAATGCTGTGTAGCAAAACTGTGGGTGAGGGAGTAGGTGGTTCTACTTCTGCTTGTCTTGCAATTCCTAAATATGATCACAAACAGCTGAGTTTGTGTCAGGCCTGCAACTCTGCTTGTAACTGCACCCACCTCAGTTTGGGGTGCACTCTTTACCATCAGTTGGTTTAAAAGACATTTCTGGGAGGCATATTTGAGGTTGTTCACATCTTGAGTGGCTGCTTCTGGCTACTGAAATGTGTGTAAGTGTGCTTTTGTGTATGCTTATGATCTGTTTACCTTGTTTCTAGGGCTCATCACAATAAAAGAAGCCCAAGATATAGAAGCCAGACTTAATGAAGTGGAAAAGCTTCTGAAAACTATTATAAACATGCCCTGGAAGGTGAGTAAGCCAAGTTCCAATTTAGCCCAGCTTGACGACTCCTTATGGTGACATGCACTCTCATGCAGATTAGAAAGTAGTGGGCTTTGCCAAACTCTGAAAGAAGCAGCAATTTATTGAGTATCTTGGAGAAATACTGAGGGCCAGAACTGTGTACGATGCCTCCAAGCTGTTGCTTGTAATAAGTCTTTCTGTCATACTAGAAAGGGGTGGAGAGAGAGAAGGGGGACAAAGCAAACCACTGGTAAAAAATGATGTATGTTTTTTTCTCTCTCTTTTTAAGTATTCAAGATCTGAAGTTGTCCTCACATTCTTTGAGAGATCTCCTTTGGACCAAGTTCTGAAAAATGACAATGTCCATAAAATTCAGCCAAATTTTCAAAGTCCAGTTAAAATATCAGGTAAGAGTTGTTAGCTTCCTGCAGTTGACACGAGAATTGCAGAATGAAAATTACTTTATTTGCTGTTCCCTTATTCTTTCTCTATCAGCAATTCAAAAGATAGTTCTCAGTAGTCTGCTTTATGATATGGAACATATAATTAGCCTTGAGATACTATGCAACATGTATTCAGGCAATAGAGTGGCAGGTGAAATGGAGGGTGATGAATGCAAAGAAGTGATGTGAGGAAAATGCAGTCCTTACTGTGTATTGTCACATATGATAGTGTTTTTACCACTTAAGAAGATTTTGAGGCTATTGATACAGTTCTATGAAAATGTAAGCTTAGTGCCAAGTGGTGAACAAAGCCAGCAGTGAGAATATTAGATATTTTTAGGAAAGGAGGTGAAAACAGAGGAGAGGAGCACAACCCTATCTTGAATACACTATGAACAATTTTGGTCTCTTCATCTCAGAAAGGATATAATAGAATTTAAAATTACACAAATAAAGGACAAGGACTCAAGCGGTTGAGCAGCTTCTCTAAGGAAGAGGTTAAATAAAGAAAAACACTTCACTTATGAGAAGAGGCGAGAGTGGGGGTGTGATGGAAATCCACAAAACCGTGAATAGAAGGCACTCAGTACCCTGCACTTCTCTTGAAACAAGAGCTATAGGTCATCCAATATCGTTGACAGACAACAGGCTTTAAGCAAACAAATGAAAGGTTATAATATTGGTTTTTTTCCGTATTGAACATAGTTGAGGAGTGCAACTCATTGTCATAGGATATGGAGGAACTGAAAGCATAAGTGACTTCAAAAAAGGAATTAGATAAGCAAGTGGAGGAAAAGTACATTGAAACCTGTCACAGGTGGAGGCGTAGAAAGTTTCTAAACCACAGATTGCTAGTGAGGATTGTGGAGAGTAGTATTACTCTATCCTTGCCTATTCTTTTAACTTTTCCCCTCTTCATCTGTTACTGACCATTGTTAAAAGGTTTGTGAACTTCTGGTGTGCTTGGTTTTGTATTTCCATACTGAAACATTTTGTTTGAGCCTAATGTCGACTACTGGTTTTGTGTCACAAGAAGAGCTTATTCACAGAGTTAATTGAAGTGAAATACTACATAGTGCTCCAAAATGCATAAACTGTTTAGCAAGAAACTGGTATCAGTTTTCTTTGGTACTAATGATGTATCTGTTAATGGCCAGTCAGCATGTCAATATGCTAAAAGTGTAAACAGTGTGTCTTAAAAGTTGTTATTATACATAGGGTAAACTATTTGTAATTGATCCTTAGCTCTGGTTCTAAGTGAATTGTCCTCTGTTAAATATTTTTTTTAATTAAATGGAAGATGGTTTAAAACCCCACCAATAACTCTTTAGAAGAGTAGTGTGTAATACAGAGACTCAGCGAGAAGCATGGTCTTGCCAGCCAGTTTAGTCTCATGCTTTCTCGCAGACCCACCCAAGCCCATGCTGTGGGACAGCTCAGGGATTGTAAAGAGCAGCCCCCAGGGACACACTGCAAAGTGGGGTGATGCAGGTCTGGCTTCCTGGGAGCAAGAAACAAGAGCCAACACATTTATCTCGCTTGCCACTTTTGTCTAGGGAGGTTTGGATGATGTCTTGAATTGATGTGGAAACCTGACATAAAATTCCTCATGCATATGTTCTTCCAAAGGCTGACCGTGGTTACTGGCTTTGCTCCTGAAGGCCAGGTCATGTTGTCAGCACTGACCCTTGAGAGCATATTAACAGGTTTTGTCTGAAGTACGTTGCTACTCTGTGAGACCAGAGCTGCAAAGTGGGTCCTAGATCCTGCCCATTTTGTGAAGTGAAGGAACGCCAAACTAAATGCTATAAAAATGTTTCAGGGGGGTGGCTGCTGTCAATAATATCTTGCTCTTTTGCAAATAGCAAATATCAAGAATAAATGTATTTGGAATTTCATAGGTTAGAGGCTGAAGCATTTCTCTGGTTCGAGCTTTTTGCTGTTTGGAAGGGTTTCATATACTTTTTGGGAAGGCATGTACCCCCCCTGGGCATATGTACTCTGTGTGCATGACTGAATATGGTACACAGTGGGTACAACACAGAGAAGACAGTCAAGATGAAGCTAAATTCAGAGCAAGGGGGCCTGTCTGATGGGCAGAGGCTAGCAGCAAAGGGAACCCTCCTGCCAACATGTATGTAGAGGAGCTGTGGAAACTGTGTTAGCTGAATAATAGCAGGTTTTGTTTCAATTCTCAATTAGTTTTCATAGAGACGAGTCATATGTAGTTAATTAGAGGAAAATTCTGCTACCCATGCAGCTATCCAAAAAGCATCTTGTGTTTATTAGTTTTGGAGTGATTGCTGCAAATAATGTAAAAATATAGGTGGAAATTTGATGTTAATTGATAATTTCCTCGTCTGTACGTTGCACACTGGAAATGGTTCAGTGTCTGGCAGCATTGTCAGTAGATGGCAGTAAATGATAACGTGTAAAGCAGTGAAATGCTGTAACTCTTAGGTCATGTCAAGGACACCAGGAAAACACCAGCATTTGTGTTAATCATAGTGCAGCAGCTTTCTACGTGGCTTGCAGTCTTAGAAAAGCAGGCAAAAATGTATTCTCTGGAAAACACAAATTGTCCCCCACATGGTCCTGCTCACAGTGGTAGGTGATGGGAAGGAGAGAAGGGGCTGCCCTCTTAGATGAAAGATGAATTTGAATTTATGGTATAAATCTTATTCTGCAGTTCAATGTTTGCTCAAGATAAGTAATGTGAAGTGTGATTCTGCTGGGACTCACTGTTTTTATGACCCTCAAACATATTCTGCTGAAGTGAGTTGCAGTAAAATGTGGACTGAATGTCGAAGATGACTCTCAAGAAAAATATATTGAAGTCAGTTCTGACTTTACCTTAGGACCATGCAAATGTTAAAAAATTGCCTTCTTTCTCCTATCTCATCTCCTGTTCACTACTTGAAGTGTATATATAACTGAAATTTGTTTGTGTGTTTTCTGCCCACCATATTTTCTGCCACAGGCTATTTTCCTTTTGTTGTGCTCAGAATGAAAGGTTCATTCACAGGGCCACTGTACCTTGAGGCAGATCAAGAGTCATCCTACTTAAGTCAGTGCTGATTTTTTAAAAGATGTATATTTGTTTTGTGATATTTCTAGCTTAATCTGAGATTGTGTGGCCAAAAGACATCCTTGTGACTTGCCTAGTTTGACTTTCTGTACAGCGCAGATGTGGATTAACTTCTCGTTCACATCAAATACTATTCTAATTATCAGTTCTCCCCATGGTAGTAAGTTGGTGGAATCAGGTGTAAATTTCAGATATTCTGTATTGGAGGCTTCTTAAACAGTGAGAAAAATAAACAAGGCTAAAGGCAGTGTAAAACATGATATTGCTTTACATGACTTGAAATTGGTGGGTGAATTAACTTGGAAGGCCACTTTTTATTTCCCTTTTTCTGTCTTTTTATTTTTCCTTAACTGGCTTAAGCCTGGGACTGACTAGAAAAAATACTATTGTGTTTTGGTAGTGCTAGTTGCTTCAGATGCTCTGTGTCATGAATTGATTAGGTGAATAAAATTGCTTGAGCACTGGCAGTTTGCAGACGTAAGAAGCTATGAAACCAACTCTTCATTCCTGCTTTCATGTGCAGATTTTCAGTGTCATGCACACGTCTCAGTTCATAGCCATGTCAATTACATATGATACGCAGTTATTTTCTAGCTTTTTTTTTTTCATCATGCTTTCTTTCTTCTCCCAACAGAAATCATGCGATCAAATGGATTTTGTTTAGCCAACACTGAAACAATAGTCATTGACCACAGTATACCTAATGGAAAAGAGAAGCACCTGGATGTAGATTCAGCAGAACATTTGTAAGTGGGGTTTGAGCATGAGCAATGCCATCATCTTCGGGTAAACTGTACCTTTCCCTCCCCTCTAGCAAAATGTTATTGTCTAAGAGTAAGACTGGTAGAGCTGTCATTCTGATGGGCTAAAGATTACTGGGCCTGATTGCTAACGTTTCACAGCAATTTCTTGTTAAAAGGGATAAAATGGTAGAATGATTGATGCCAAGGAGCTCAATCCTCCGTATGAAAAAAGAACTGTGGTTATCATAGGGATCCTGCCAGGTGAGAATAGAGTTTTTTCTTTCTCCCATGACTATGATGAGAGCTGCTTTGAGCCCAAATCTGGAAACTCAAACATCCTTAGATATGGTATACCCTACTACAAAGGGTAGTAGGATGTTCAGGAAGCAAAACACTGTTTTCAGAAGGGAAGACACCGCTGAACGTAATTGAACAAAGGTCCGCTGGGATTTGGTGGAGCACATGTATTTCATTAGGGGAAAGGGAATTTAGACTAGTTTTATTGGTAAATTCTGCTCCTAATGCATGGATGTATTGTGGGGTCAGAGTCCTGTAACTAGTAGGGCTTTTATGGCCATAAACCAAAGCACAAGAAGTTCCACCTTAACATGAAGAAGAACTTATTTACATTGAGGAGAGCAGAGCACTGGAACAAGCTGCCTAGGGAGGCGAGGATTCTCCCTCTCTGGAGACATTCCAAACCCACCTGGACGCATTCCTGTGTCACCTGCTCTTGGTGTCCCCACCTTGGTAGGGAGTTGACCTAGATGATTTCCAGAGGTACCTTCCAACCCTAACAATTCTGTGATTCATGTCGGTCTTAAGTCAGTGACTTATGGGTATTGATGGAAATTTGCACAGATTTCTGTCATAGCAGGTGATTGATATTTTAAATGAACTCCAGGTAGTGAAGCATTTAAATATTTTTGATGAGAAACATTACCTGCTTTTTCATTAGACCAGTCAAAATGATGGAAACAGAATACTAAAAGCCTTATGGATCCTTTATCTTTCAAAGCAGCGATCTGTCTTGCCACATTTTAAATGTGGTAAATGACAGTCTGTAGCAAGGTTTAGAGCTTGACAAGATTTTATCAGAAGCTGGAGTGTATCTCTGGCCCCAGTGTCACTTCTTGAAGTCTTTTTATTAACTTATCACTTAGTGTTTTGAACCTTGACCTTGCTAACAACATTTAAGCTTATAAGCTTGTATTAATGAGGCTGAAATGGCACACTAGAGGTAATTTTGTAAGGCCATTGTCTGGAAATTAAATCTGATATACTTCTCAGTGGATCACTCTTTAAAACTGAGAGTGACAAATAATAAGAGCAAATTACTAAAGAAAGCCTTTTCCTTTCTTATTTTGAATATTTAAAAAATTTCGATTAAAAAAATGCTTATAAACTATTTTTGATTTGAAAAATGTTGTGCAGCCCAAGCAAAACTTACTAGCCTGAGGTCAGAAACTGCCATCATCTGACTGTCATCCCATTGAAGTCAGAGACAATTAAGGCCAGAAAATACTAATATGATAAAAGCTGTGTTGTGGGCATGGCCTCCCAGAAACTGTGGTGGAAGCAGTAAATCTAGAGTAACAGCCTGACTTTGTGCATTTGTGGTTTGACTTCCTGAAGGACATGAAGTCAAGAGTCGAGAAGTTAGTAAGTTTCAAATGTGTGTTTTAAATGGTGGCCTGAATTTTCCCGTTCCATAGCTGTATTTTATAGCCAAGAAGTAATAGCCAGGAGATAATGACACCAGTGTAGCACAGCTATTTTGTAAATAATTGAACTTTTTTTTTTTAAAGCAGAAATTTTCTATGGTAATAGGACAAAGGGGAATGGCCTTAAGCTGAAGGGAGGTAGGCTTAGATTAGATATTAGGAAGAAATTCTTTACTATAAGAGTGGTGAGGCACTGGAACAGGTTTCCCAGCTTGTGGACTCCCCATACAGGCAGAGGAGGGGATTCAGCACCAGACTGGATGGGGCTCTGCATAACCTGGTCTACTGGAAGATGTCCCTGCCCATGGCAGGCAGCTTTTCCAGGCGTTCTTTCTCTACTGCATTAACACAGGTTAAAATGGTAAAGAAGTCTGTCTTACAGCACAAGAAGTAGGCTCTTGTGAAAGACAGTATGTGTGTCAAGGTACTTTGTGGAAAAAATAGCAAGAGTAGCAGTTTGGGCATTTAAGAATCTGCAGGTCCATAGTAGCTTGCAGAGTTTATTTTGAGAAACAGACCTGCTGGTAACAGCACGAAAGGGTTTTGACTGCTGGGTGCCCTATACACTGCTAACTGTAGTAAACAGTCCTGGCTCATTGGGTTTGGTTTTGTATGAGCACTCTAGAGTGCTGCTTTGCAGACTTCTGTGCACACACTTCCTTTTTGGTGGCAAGGAAAGCTTTCTGCTTAACCACAGCATCTGAACGCCACTGCTTTGTACCTCACATTCTGGTTATAGTAACCTATCAGTGATCCTGAAGAACCACAAAATCTGTGGGACCTTTCAGTTGTAATAATCTAGTTTTATACTATTGACAAGAGAAAGAGAGCAGAATCTGAGTAGCATTCTTGACTCCTCTTACGCTTTCTTCATTCTGTCTGCCCCACTGGTATTTCATAATCTGTTGTTTCTGGATCACTAGCAGTGCATAAGATAGCACAACGTGATCTGTGAAGTATTTGCAAGATACCAAGTCTACTCCCTTCTGCACATGTTGCCACACATGCAGGGAAGCAAATAGCCTGAAGGGAGTGGAGGAATGAGGGTAATAAACATTCAAAGTTCAGTCTCATTTCTGTTTCATTTAAAGCAAAGAGCATAGCAACAGCACTGCAGGAGAAAATCTACGAATTTCTGCTCAAAAAAATGTTGTGGTTCTCATAGTTAAAAAAAAGAAATGAGAAGGATCAGGCAGGAGTATGGAAAAGACAGAATTACAGCCATACATTACAGGATGTGTAGACCAGGCTATCAATAACCCATGATGCTTCTAAATAAAGTTTCGTGAAGAGATGGGAGTGGGAGATTTCTCTCTTTATTTATCCTACCACTCTTCTTCAGGTCCTCTGAAATACCTGACTCTTAGGTCACTCTCTAGGGTGAGTTTAGAGGGATGTCTGCAGATGCTTCACTTACCTAAGCAACTCTTAGGTAGGAGTCTTAACTAGTTTGCATGCTAGTGAGATGCAGTTTTAAATATTAATTCTTTTAAAGCTCATCTGTTTAATCTGCCATTCAGAGAGCTGAAGTAGGCCAGCCTAAAAAGGTGTTAAAAACACATGCTATAGTCAGAGCTAAGTTAGGATTTCTTTTTCCATCTTGTGTAATTTTTCAGTTTCTATTTTATTTTATTTCTCACTCTATAAGAGTGAATGAAAGTTCTTTCAAAATATTAAAGAGAGTGTGAGAAAAAGAAACTTAACCGTTCTTCAAATCCCTTTCTAAAACTGAGATGAAATTTAATCCTTGGCCTGGAGTGACTGCCTTTAACTGCTAGGCTATCAAGGAAGAAGATAATGTCTGTTACTGCAGAAATTCAAGCCTCTTTGGAATGGAAATGTGCATAATTGAGGAAGGTGTAGGTTTTAGCAAGTTGATGCCTTCTGGTTGAGAGTAGGTGTGAGACAGTGGGTAATCCTTGCAAAAGTTCAGGTTATAACATAGGATTTGGGAAGTGGGAGGGAAAATACCAAAACAAGTAAAACTAAATTTGAAACCTCTTTACATCTGGGATTTCTCTGCTTGCCAAAATTTAAATTTTGTGCCATAGGGAGGACAGCAAGGCTCTGGAGAAAGGACACTGTAGTCATAGCTTCCTACTTGTGTTAGACATTTGGTCTCTTACAAAAACCAAAAGAAGATACCTGTGAAGTAAAAGGGTAAGAGTCCAAATTCAGATGGGAAACAAAGGCAGTTCCCTTTTCACTTTTGCGTGAGAACTGAGACATTTCGTGTTGTTGCTACATGCTGGGGGAAAAAAATAGAAGGATGTGGACTTCAACTGCATGATTCACTTTTCCAAGGCTCACTTCCTTCCTTCCTCACTAGCAGCTTTGAAAGTCAGCAGTCACAAGATTTATTTGCTTGCATGTACCATGGTTCTCATTGGCCTATGGTTTACTCATATACACATGGGTATAAGAAGGAGGAAGAGGAGGTGTGGATGAAATCAGCTCCAAGTACTTCTCCCTTTCCCTTAGTACTGTTCTTCCAATTCCTTTGACTCTGATTTTCCGAATGAACACTAATGACTTAATGCCTTTTGGTATTTGTTTTTCTTTTTCATTTCTCCTTAGGTTCGAAAGTGTTAGTGACTTTACCTCAGAGCTAGAAGACAGTGATGATCCAACAGCTTATGTCACCAATTTGACGTACTACCACCTGGTTCCATTTGAGACCGACATTCTGGACTGAGGCTGCTCAGGGATGCAGTCAGCCAGCATCCAGCCAACCTCTTCATCTATAGGCTCTGCTATCTCTGGCATTGCATCTCTGTGAATAAGGCTGTGCAGACAAGACCAACAGAAGAGAAGCTGCAGCAAGTACGCCACAAAGCTGATTTTGTAGTGTGGTCCTCCGTTGTGTGTTATGGAGACATCTTGTAAGGAGGTAACTGCTTTGCCATTGACAACAGACTTGTTTTCTGTGAAAGCAAGGCAGCAGAGGCCTCTTGGGGCTCAAGGAAATCTCTGCCGTGTCTGTGGGAACTGCCACTCTGATGCAGCCATCAGAAACTTGTGCTATAGTATGTTGTCAGCCGTGCTCCTTGTCTTGCAGTGCAAGTTGAGGCTTCCTCTTTTAGGATACCAACAGAAATTTCCCCAGATGGTGTGACCACGCTTTTTATGCTGTGTAAGCAAGAAGACAAGCAAAGCAGCTGAATTTTGTCAGTTCCCTCTGGGGTTGCTTAATGGAGGTCTTGTGGGTCGCTTCTTGCTCAGCTACTGGATGATTGGTGCCTTACACGAGATGTCAGAAATACCATTGAGTGCCTCCAGGAAACAGAACACATGAGCTGATGGCTTTACTTCTTTTAGTCATGGGCTTTTATATAATCACTGAAAGGGCGACTGCTCTTTCCTGGAATAGTAAAGCAGGCAGCAGCTGGCATTGCAATGGACTGTGGATGATGTTTGTGTACCCATATGATTTCAGAAGTCTCGAAAGCTGATGGGAGAGCTGAGCTGCTCTGCTAAGAAGGGTCAAGGCTATGGCAGGCACTTTGATATAATTTTTTTTTTTTTTAATGTGGACCAGCATATGTGAATGGTGCTTACAGTTGTTTACATCAGAGAGATAATTCCCTATGCATATTTCTTCCCAGGGGTTGGGAAGGAAGATTTATGTTGTATTTGGACTGAAAAAGACTGATAAGCTGTAGTGTGTCTACGGTGGTAGGAAAAACACTCTCTCCACTGCCAACCAGTCTCAAGGAGTCTGTCTAGCTTTCCAAGATCTGACTGGAGGGGTAGTGTAACGCCATGGATTTCAGCAGAGATAGGACAGTGGGAGCAAGAGTGGGATTGGACTATGCAGCCTCTTGACTAGTGTGATGGTAAAGTCTCCTCAGAGTCTCTCTTGCACTCTGAAGTTCTTGCTGTCACTATGAGTGCTTAACACTTGCCAACATGACCTCTCATTGAGCTTTTTGTGATCTGTTTGCAAATCTGAATTCAAAGGGATTGAAATGGGAAGGAATGTGTTTTGGATGGGTTTCTTGGAAAAGAGGCTTGCTTGGTCCCAAAGAAGCTGATACAACTCCCTTCTGCAGACTTTTCGTTTCTATCTGTAGAATAACAGTCAAACAGAATTTGTTAATGTAAATAATAAATTATTGAGGATCCTAATTCTTTTACACAGTATGTTTTTAAAATATATTTTAATGAAATAAAATAAAATATAACTCACCTTCAGTACACTTCTGCTGCTTAAAACAGTGGCTTCTTTTGTGGCTTTTTTTTTCTTTTCATTTGAGGGCACTTTCCCAGACATGCCTAATCCTCTCTCTTGTAGTTTTGGAAACAGGATGAGTTTTGGCAATTTCTGTGCTCCATGTGCTACTCATACTGTAGACATGGTGTGTATCCATATGAAAACTCTCTGCCTAGCTGTTGGTCTTGTGTCTAGGTGTGTGTGGTTTAATGCCATTCAGTTTAGTGGAGGAATTCTGCATTTTCAAGACCATCAGTGAAATCAAATCTGGCAATTATTTTTTTGAAAATAAAGCAGATTGTATAGGTAAATTTTAAAGGTAAATTTCTCAAATAGAGATATGTTATCACTCATGCAAAGGGTTTCTGATCAACCTCTTGAATTAGAATCGGGAATGGTTTATTTGTTTATTGGTTTTACTCCCATTTGTTTTAACTCTTCTGTCAGTGCTTCTAATTAACCATGGTGAAGTAGAAATAGCATCTAGTAGACATGTGCATTGCACTGGGTGTTGGACTATTTTATTTCAATTTCTGACCTTGCTGTCAGCCTACCATGTTTCTTTGGGTAATTCTGCTTCATCTCCCTATCACTGAATTTTCCTTCAGTAATATTTTGAAAAGCAGCGTCATTGGCTTGTGATGCGATATTGTCCCCTGATTAATTTGAATTTTTCCATGAATTATTAACCACATGATAACTACTTATCTTTTAAAGCACTTTAAAATGCATGTATTAAAAAATAAATAGATAAGCATTGTTAATTTTTAAAATATACAACTAAAATTCTCATATGAAAACCAGCTAATCTGCATGCATTTCCACTTTCCCAAGCTGAATTCCAGGGCCCCTTGAGGGCCAGTGGAAGCAGGGGCTCCCATGGGGCTGTCAGGGCAGAGTTGGGCAGCCAGGGCCTGTCCCACCACCCCACCAGGAGCAGGGAACCAGGGCAGCCTCAGGCAGGAGGTACCTTCCTGAGGATGGGAATGGGCCAAGGACAAGCTAGGACATGGGTCTGCTCTAGGGAGTGTGAGACCAGCCTTGCTGCAGTGTTACTGACCAGAGGCTGATGGGCTGGAGGGGGCTCACATGGTGACCATGGGCAGGTGTGGGAAACCCAGGAGCCAACAGGGACAGCCAGACCTGCGGGTGCCCTTGGAACCCAGATGCTGAATGCTCAGGATTTTTGTCCTGCATGTTTTGGAAGTACATTTATTTTTGCCAGGTACCCTTATATTCTGGGGACCTGAAATATGGCGCAGAATTCAGTACTTGCTGTGTTACTGCATCCAAAAAAACCAGTCAAACAAACAAACAAATATCAGCCTTTCATCCTTTAAGAAAAATGTAGCTGAAATAAAATTCTGTGGTTTAGATTTCTAAACAAGACCTCTGCCCTGCTGAGGCATTGTAGCAGGCAAAATCCCCCATGCCCAGATCTGCACAGATGCATCTTGGGGGACGCCAAGTGCTGCCATCCAACCGGGTGATGGGTCTGTGGTTCATCAGAAACATAACAATTAACATGTAATTTTTAGAATTATTTATTGATTAACCTATTGATTAATGGAAACAAGTGGCACAAGAGTTTTATCCACATGCTCCTCTCCACAATGCAAAGATACTTCCTATATAAGAGCTGTGTTGTTGAAAAGCTGGTCTGTATTGTGTCTGCAGCTTTGGCTGCTCCCTTTGGCACACTGCACGGGGATCACATGTACCAGTCCTGGCTATTAGCTTCATGAGCAGAACAGAGTTGAAGTATGCTGGTATCTAGTGAAGGAGCGGGAGGTATGTGTCTCTTGGCAGGAACAATGATGACAAAATCATTTGGTTTTTATTTTTCGAGTCATGAAATATGCTGGCATTATAATGTTGCCAAGTCTTATGAGAGCTAGGGAAGAGAAAGTGTGTCACACTATGCTATGTTTTGTCCACCAGTCTGTTATTTTTTTGTTACAACAACTACTTTTTAAAAGCTTAGTCTTCAATTCCAAGGCCATTCTTTATAACGGCAATAATCTGTAGCTCAGCAACAAACCCAAAAAAAAAAAAGAAAAAAAGAAGAACATTTTCTAATGGTTTACTATAATAATATCCATTCCTGTTCCAGTCAACTATATATCTCTGAACTCCCTTCCCCACACATACACACATTTTCAGGCTATTTTACCTATCATCTTTCATCAATGCAATTGCTTTCTTATGGAAATGTTGACACCCTGAAGTGCAGTTCCCAAGTTATACAGCGCACAGAGCATTCCCATTTTCAGTGCTGTCAGGTAATTTTTTCTAGTTCTAAAACCGTTCTCATTCTAATTAACTTTGTTAGTAATACATACTTTGGGGGATTCAGGTAAGGGCAAAATACCAAGGTAATATACATAATATATCTGGATTCAACAAATGGAGAATTTGCATTTGCCTAAAAGTCCATATCAGTAGTGAAGATATGGAAATTGCTGGGATGCATTTACTATTGAACAGTATGAATTCAAACTTTCTGGGCTTTCCCAATCCCTGTTATCGTGTCTATATTTCTTATAATTAATATATATAACCCCACCGTGCCCTGTTGAGAGAAAGAACAACTTGAACTTTGGTGTCACAGAACAGGTAATGGGACACTAAGAGGTGGCTGAGACAGAATTTTTCAGGGATTAGTTTTTGTCCTAGCAAGACATCTAGTAGTCAGATGCCTTGCACCATAGGACAGGAGTTGCTACAGACTTGGTTGTTGTTCTTCACTTGAAAGGCTGCTGTTAATAGAACCTACCCAGGTAAGGATTTAGAGAAAAGCTTCTTGTTCTCTAAAGATACCTTGTCTAACTTTGCAGAGTAGTAAAATTAATTTTCTGTTGTCTTGTGAGGCTACCTACACATCTGAACTGGAGATTTGGCTGGTATGAGATTGTCTCTCAACTGCACAAGGGCCCACTACCTCCAGAAAGTCCTTGATTAGACCCCAGCCCCAGCCTGGGCTGCAGAGATGCCTTCAGCACCCATCTTCTAGTCCTTAAATTCTGTTAAACAATTCTGAGAAACTTTTAGATAGAAATGACAGCTGATATAATGGCAGGAAGAAAATCCAAATATGAACACTGAATCGTGATTAAAAACATCCCAGCATCAGCTCTGTGTGTGTTTTTTCAAGTGAACTTCAAAAAATAAAAGATTATTAACTAAAATCTTCTACAGCATATGTTGGTGCTCTGTGTAAAACCTTGCATGTCCCTCTGGTACAGCTGTTTCTGACACAACCTGGCAAAAACAAATACTTGGCGACAGTTGCAATGTGTGTGTTTATAAGGCTCTGTGAACCACTGAGACTCCTTTGGCTGCCCTCGCATCTCACAGGAGGCTCTCAACTCCTTGGAGGAACTTGGTCCTCTCTACAGATCTCTGTACAGTAACCTTAAAATACCTCCAGTGTTCTGAGGGGCTCCAAGCAGCTTTAGTAATTTCCATTAGTAAGTTACTTCATTTAGCATTGTAGTTTAGTCTGGAAACCATCTGCAAGTAATCTTGTTTAGCTGTATCACCTTGTATTTGGCAGGCTGGAAATAGAAATAATTACATGTACCAGAAGCCAACTTTGTTATGCAAAATGAAAAAAAAACAAAACACCAAAAAACAAAACACCAGCACCACCACCAGCAAAACAACTATTGTCCATTATTTTCTCTTGTAGCCATTAAAATTAAGTTGAACAGGTTCCATGACTTTTGAATGAACATGCACTCATTTCAAAAGAGAAATTTCCTGAATTTTGCCAAGTTTCCTTTTGTCTCATGGGAGCTGGCTTCAGCAGTTTAGCACAGTGACACGTGCTGCATCCAACCACCTTGGAGTGACCTTCAGATAGACAAACAACCAGTGGGTGTATGTGGAAGGGAGGGTCAGGAAGCACCAGGATGGCTTGGAAGGAGAGGGACTGAGAAATAAGGAAAGGATTGTAATGCAAACAGAGGAGATCTGCAGGAATAGTTTCAGTCTTCAAGCTGCAATAATTCGTCTTTGTCAGAGTGGGGGCGGGCTTGTGTGCTCTAGTACTGGCAGTGTCCAGGTACTGAGTCATGCAGTTCCTGACCTGCTATTCTGCAAGGAACAGTATTAGCCCTGGCTGGTTTTGTTGAAAGGAGGAGATGTCTGTGTCTGAGCAGGTGCCTTTGCATAAGGTGAATGTGCTGAACTTTTTGGAAACAGACATTTTGCAACAACAAAATTTATTGTGCTTGGTTCTTTAAACCACCGCTCGGATCATGTAGAGGGTTTAGTAATTCTGTTTCAGTTTAGTTCCCCATGCTCCTTATAGTGCATAAGTCATATCCATATGTGTAGGATTAAAAATGCAGGTGGCTGCAGGTGAGGGCACTCACATCTTGGATTGCCTTGACCACCCACCACACCTGGGACCACACCCAGGACCTCACTGACACCCTCTCACCAGGGGCTCTGCTTCAGCTCAGCCCAGGGCCTTTAGCATTCTGAAGATGGACTATAAGAGTTGCTGACCCTAGACCTGCTCCTGAGTTGTTGTGGAGATTTTCTGGGCTGCCCTCTGAGGTGGTAAGTGTGGTGCGTGATGCTCACTGGGTGACTCTTGGGAGGTACTGTTGGGAAGTGGTGTTGTCACCATCCTGCTTTGTTCACAGTGAGTTTCACTGTTTTGCTTATTGTGATAAACCTCATCTTTACAAGCATTCCTTATATAAGCATGACTTTTCCTGTTGTAGGGATGCACTTCCCAGAGATGTCTACAGAGGCTGCATGTGTGGGAACATGTACTCTTTGTGCAACATGTGAGTTAATAGTATAGTTAGCTTGTTCTGGAGAGTATGGCTGCTTGATGACTCAGCTGCTAGAAAACACTGATGTGACATTGATATTTATGATAAATGTTGCCCTAGTTTTTAGAATAAAATGACAACTTCTGTTCATATGTAGCTTCCAAAAATTATCAATTTACAGGCTTTGATGACTGGGAGATTTGCTTGTGTTCCTTTCTGATTCCAGCCTGTATTGGTAGAAATTTTATCAATGGGCAGTTCACTTGAAACAGCTTATTGACATCCTCTCTCTGTAGACTTTGTAAATATCTAATCCAGCAAACAAGCTGACATTATAGTAATCACACACTTCAACCCATATTAGCATTATAACCTGTGGCTCCAGGTAGTAAATATGATCATTACTGGAGAGAGAGTGGAGGTATTCCCTGGAAGGAGGTCCATAAAAGTCAAGGCTTTGATAGGTGGGACAACACGACAACACTATGGAGCCTGCACAGTCACTGGTGCTGGTCATGATAAATGTACAAGCAATACATTTCTTAGAAAGAACAATTTTGATCTCCCTTCTCCTTAATCACTACTGAAGTGCAGATAGAAAAATATCAAAATACCCTGGGGTTTACTTGTGAACAAGTTAAGAGGGCTGGCTGAGGAGACAACAGGGACATTTAACCAATCTGCACTGAAACATGCAGAACTGCAGTTTCTGAGCTGTGAGAAGACTCATGATTAAATTTGTCTCCTTTGTGCTTAACAACCTGAGAAATGATAAAGGTGGCAAGCCAGCTGTGGAGGATGGGTGATTAGATGCATGACTGAGGGGAGAAAAAGCTGGCTGCTAATGGGTATAAGTGAAACACGAGCAAGAATGCCAGTCAAGGGATACAGTAACAAGTACTATAGCAATATAAAATGAACCTACAGGACTTCAGCTTAGGATGTCTGAAGCATTTGCATGGAGAACAGACATTATTTTCCATAAAGGTACAATGCCAGACAGGATTTTTACGAAGCAAGCAACAGAGCAAAGAATTATACATCTCAGTGAGTCAGAAGAGAGTTGCAGAGCAGTTGCAAGATTCACTAATAGCTGTGAAGGAAGATGGATATTTTTCGGTTTATATCCAGTTACATTCTCTCACTTGGAAACCTCCCCTAACACATTCAATTTGTCTGAAGAGGGAAATTATGCTTCTTGTACACGGTACTGTTATCATTCTGGTCAGTGAAGCAGCCTACAACATAACACACATCAAATGGGACTCCAGGCTGCTGTGCTAGAAATAGCTGTCCACAGCTTATGACTGCAGTGGAGGGCACAGCTACAGATTAGAAACATAGACACCCATAGCACTTATGAATGCTGAATTCTTGGTTAAAGGAGATGTATGTGGCACACACTTGGAAGAACTGTTACCCTGGGAAATTAAAGCCTGTAGTGAGCTTTCTAGAGCATAGGAATGATTTCCCCAGGTGGGAAATGCAGCTTCCCACCTGGCTGTTTCCACACTTCAGAAAGTGGTGAAATTGAATTTCTGCTTAGATCAGGACTCAAGATGTTTCTGCTCTTCACAGTCCTATATGGTATTTATATACCAAGCTATTCCCAAATAACTCACCTCTAAATTGGTGTCAGCACAGGGCTTGTAGCATGGTCTGCTACTCAGTTAGCTAGTGTAGATGCACCACCTTAAATCTGCAGTGTGGTGTATGAAAGATAAGGCTTTTTTATGTCTCTCTTTAGATCTGGCACAGCAATTTAAACCTTTAGAATTGCAAGGACCTGAGAGAAAGGATACGACATGCAATGAAAAATACTGATTCCTTAGGACCACTTCCTTTGACTATGACGTGTTGTCTAGTTTTATGTAGTAAATATTAAGCCCTTTCTGGAAAGTCTTTTGGACCAGAATTCCAAGTCCTTATTCCGTTTAATCTGCAGAGCTGAGGACCATCTTGTAATCCATTTTAATTATTATTATCAATAACCTTTCCCATATTCTGGGTAGATACAGTATGAAATTCCCTTTTCAGAAGCCAAGTCAGGCCAGTCAAATGCAGGACTAATGCTAAAATTTAAAAGTGACAAAATCACCGTACTTGTTCTCATTTTACTCTGTTAGTGCCAGTGCTGCTTAATCTGAGAGATGACACTGGAATCTGATTTAAGATAAATATTTTAGGCAGCTGAGCTAAACATTAATAGACATGAATGCGGGTATGCCAGCTTTTTTTAAGGGGCAAATGTTGCAGGGAATTGAGTTTTATTAAGTACAGCTGACATGAAAGGGCTGGGGGGAGAAAACATGAAACTTTCAGGTACAGACTTCCCTCTTTCTTAACTTGCTGAAGTTAATGACAGACTTCCAATTTTTCCCAGCTCCAGTCAGGGCTGTTGCTGTTGACATTTGTTACAGGCAGGGCAGGAGGAAGGAAGGAAGGAGCATTCTTTTGTTCTCAGGAGAAAAGTTTAATCCCTTTTTAGAGCAAGAGAGACTGACAGGGAGCAGTTAAGCAACCAGATCAAAGTCAAGCACAGGGAATGTGTGGTGTACACAGCCACAGAGCCTCCTCTGCTAACACCAGAGTAAACTGGAGGTCCCCTTTTTCCTCCTCTCCACATCTCACTCCAAAACCATTCCTCAGGTTTAGTCATCATGAGTTTGAAACTTATAATAGAAATATGAAAATCAGATAGGTAAATGAACTGGTCCTCCTTGCAGCCTGTCTGCCACATAGCAATGAGCCTGAGGCTGCTCCACAGGGGACAGGAAGCCAGGAGAGAAGGTGAAGTAAAGCAGGTAGGACGGTGTCCTCACTGTGGGTCGCAGGCAGAGAGGGCAGAGTCAGTCGGGTGATGATGACCAGGAGCAGCCTGGAGTCCAGCTTGCCGGATGAGTCCATCATGACAAGGCTGGGAAGTTCTGTTACTGGGTCAGGGTTCAGATTTGCAAGGGGCAAGGGTGGACACTGGGCCACCTAGAGCATAGCTTGGGCAGGGACCAAGAACAAGGGCTTGAGCTTAATACGCTGGAAGGAGTAGAGGACCCCAGTAAGGCTTTTCCCAGCTCTGCTCCCAGCAGTCAGCTTCAAAGTCACACAGTATCACCATCTCAGAGCTGGCCTTTGGCAATGGGTGTCAGGGCCCTGGGAGGGGAAGGAGAGTCTACAGGGCCTAACACCAAGAACAAAAAGCTCACCAGAAGGCTGGTGGAGCCAGCTGTTAGCCACGTGTACAAGACTGTTGCAGACATGACTATTTGTGTTTGCTTACTGTAGAAAAAGTTGGGGAGATTCCCTATGCCGTTATTTTTAGCAGTGATTCAGCAAATGGTCAGCCTAAAATTTGAATTAATTATGGAACAGGTTGAGGTACAAATAAAGCAAATGAAAATTAACTGATTGCCAGGGCTGGTACTAATCACCCAAGTGCTCTGGAAGAGCTCAAGGGTAGACTGAAAAATGATCTGCTGAATGTGAGAGATGGATGGTAAGATAACAGATGAAATTCAGAGCAGCACATAACTCCTGGGTAAAAGTAATCTTGGCTTCACATATAGTATTCTGAGCTAAGATTTTGTTATTGTTACATAAGAGTGAAATTTTGGGTTTCTAAAAGTTCCATGAAACCATCAGCTTAGTGCTCAGCAGCAATGGAATAAAAGATTCAATACTATTACTATTGCTTTGTGGAAAGACAACAGAGATAAAAAAGCTGCTGCTTGTTTCAAGCTACTGCAAGTTTCACTCCCTCCAAGCAGTTCTGATCCTCTCATTTCAAGATGTATTACAGCAGAAGAAATTCTGAAGAAGGGTAGTGCCTGTGAGCAAAGGTATGAGATGATCTCTTTCAAGGAACAGTTAAGTAGGCTGAGCTTTACATTGTCCTTTTCCAAGGGTAGATACATGATATTGTAGAGATCTACAAAACCATGAGTGACATAGGAGGGAGGGGAATAGAGACTGACTGATTGTTATTTCTTCTCACGTGAGAACAGGGGCCCATCGATGACACTACTAGGAGGAAGGCTCAATGCAAACAGAAGGTGGTTGTTCATGTGGAGTGAATGAGGCTTGTTGTACTGCCTGCCAGAGGATGGTTTGGAAAGGAGCCTGGAAAAGTGTTTGGGATAGAGCTCTTTGAGCTTCTTTGAGCTCTACTGTCTAGATAAACCAGGGAATCCTCTAAGGCTGGGGAGAGTATTAAGGTGAAAGTGCCTTCCAGAGATACTTGGTTTTTACCTCATTTACAGATACTTTTGGAGGCAGAAAACTGAACTGGCTGGACCAAGGTCTGCTTAAATATGACTCTACCTTTGTTATCATTTTACTCAGGAGCATACCTTTATTTTTTATTTCTGAAGACAAAAATCTAAGTTACTTTTTTGAATTCAAAGTACATCTGTCCTAGGCATGACACAAGGTTGTAATTTACTCATAAAACAGAGGACTTTGTCTAATGCTACCTGTCCAGTGAGGAAGGTAACCAGCCTGACAGTTAAACCTCCAGCATGAAAATACTGTGGTTTTCTCCTGTCTTGCATTTATGAAGATAAGATACTGCCTTTCTCTTTGCGTACAACCTTCTGAAAATGTTTATTCCTTTACATCCTTCTGCTTTTGCGTTTTGAGGGAATTTGCCATGAGTGGTTTCCATGGTTACGAGGATACGGCTGCTCTTGGAGTGGGAAATCTGCAGAGAGGAAATACAAAAGCCAGAGCATCTGGGACAGAGTAAATGTGCTTTGTATCCATAATGGCCATTCTACCTTAGGTGGAAGCCAGTATGAAATTGGAAAAATAGAGGTTATTCTTAACCCCCTTGTCTTACTGTGAAATGTAGCGCTCTCCTTTACCATTAGGTCTTTTTAGATTGCTGAAAGCACTCTGATTTCTGTGGTCTCTTGAGTATTAAAGGGCAGGAAAAAGGCTATGTTGCAAAATACGCAGCTAAACCAAGTTGTGCAGTTTTCTTGTGCAAGAAAGAAAAGGGCTCTCTCTCTCCTCTTCAGAATTGTACACTTCAATTTTTAATTTTTCCCCCAAATGAAGTGGAGGAAAAGGCTGGAGTTTTGGCAGAGATGCAGGGCTTCTTTCCTTATCTTTGCACTCCTTGGTAGCATTGGCAAATACATGAGACTCTAACCAGCTCTTTAGAGCATTTGTTTCATTGAACCCAGGAATAATGCTGGGCACATCTACAGGGGTGCAGGGTATGTACAAAAATCTTCTTATGGGGAAGCTGTATTGAAACACAGAGTTTGTTGTAAACCTGAAGCAAACCTTGGTTGCATGGCTGTCACTGAAGAACTCACTGCCTCTGCTGCAAAAGTTGAGGAAGCCTTCACCACAAATGCAGAGTGTGCGTTAGCATGTCTTTCTGAAAAGGTCACACATTTGCACATGTTTGTAGACTGGAGGGAGGAGCTGGTGGATAACTAATCCACGCTTTACAAAAACTTTTTATTCTGTAGTGGTAATTGCCAATCAGGTAACTTTGGTTAACATTTTCCTGCAAGTCCTTACTCTAGTGAATACAAAGGGGAAAGAAAAAGCAATAAAGGAAGCAAAATCCTACATTAAAAAAGTAAACTTGGTGGCTTCTCTTGTTGTCTTCCTCCACAGAGTTTAACTGTAGTTCTTTACCACTTTAACACAGAACTGATTATCTGAGCAAGCATCAACACAAATTTCAAGGTGAGTGCAGCTGCGTCTCACGGATGTTGATAAAAACACTCAGGGGACGAACTGATGTTCCAGGCAAGACTATTAAAGGATTTGTTCTAATTTGCTTAATTGTCATTAGTTATTATAAGTCCTTCATTTAACTACAATCAGATGTGAGCCTTTTGGCTAAATACATGCAAAAATCCATCCCATTTTTAAAACAGTTTTTTCTTATTAAGCCCAAGTTGCAGATGTCTTTTTGTTTGCAACTTCTGCAATACAGCTCTGCAGTGCTTGAGAAAAATAAAATGAGTTTTTGATGGAAGAAGCAGCCAACCATTCAGGGGAGCTTACCGAGCAGTAGAACATTGCAAATGGCCATAAATATTCAAATCCCAAAGCAAGATATTTCCAGGCTTCTATATTCCAATAAAATGATTTAAATGAATGCCTCACTATTTATAGAGGGTGGCAGCTTAACACCATAAGATATTCATATTTAATAGAGTGCTCTTGTAATGCTGCCAGTACTTAAGAGTTAAGGAACAACTTGCGATGATTGATGAGTTTCAGCCGGGCACAGCTTGCTGCTGGTGCTGGTCCACAACAGCCACCTGCCAGCCATGAGGTTCTCCTGAGAAGGCAGCTAGCCCTTGATGGGAAGACTTTCTGACAGATATTTACTGGTGTTTTAATCACCTGACAGACATGTCTACGGTGGTCACTTAGTAATGGTACCAGCAACCATAGGGCACAGCTGTAGTCAAACCGAATTTGGGGAGAATTGGGCCTGTTCTGAGATATGCTGTAGTAATTGTGCATGTGCGCCTCTGTCAGCTAGCATTTGGCTGTCTCTGTGGGGGTTTATCCCTTTTACTTCACAAAATAACCACTTACAGCTTTGCCTTTATCTTTGATAGTCATTCAGCAGTCCTGGAAAACTGTGAGGCAGTTCTAGCTCCACATAAACCTAGGTGGACCTCTGGGAATCAGTAGTGGAGGGTACAAAACAAAAACCAGATTAAACCAAAACAGGTCAACTAGCGACACAGAAATGCTTCTGCAAAGGACAGTTTAGGTCCAAGCAGTATTTGTGGCTGGTTCTTTTTCACCATAATCATCTGCTGTGAGGGGAAGCTCTATCAGCTGCATGTTAAGTGAGATGACTAACATCTGCCACATGCTCACTAAACATCACACATATATGATATGGAACCCTCTGCTGAATCTAGTGGTAATTAGGATCTATAATGAGTGTTATTCTGCTTTCAATTAATATAAGCAGGGTAGACCTTTTCAGTAATATCTAAGTGACTGAGGAACTTACATCTGCTTTTCCAAAAGCAGCTTAGAGACAGAGAAGCATTTCACTAAATTGAAATGTCACACAAACAGCAGTAGCAGTGGCTACTTTTTTAAACTGGGACACAGGCCTGGCTGTGTCTCCATGGAACTGTTGGCTAGTTTAAGTCTGCTAATTCTTTAATAGTGAGTTTGGTTATCAGTGGGGTAATGTGATAGGATTCCTTTGGCTTTCAGTCCTTTTTTCTGGCTTGCTCTCTCCCCCAAAACACAGATGACTATTCTGAAAAAGTACTACACTTGAAAACTGAGTCACTGTTCCAGAATCAAAGCTCTCCCCTCTCAAGAATATCCACCCAAATGAACCTGCAGTACTTGAGTTTCTCACTGATCTGCTGCACTTCAAGATCCCTGTGATACAGGGCATTCATTCCATGTTGTTAGAAGGTCTTTTGGTTGCCTAAAGAAAAATATGCAAACCATGGTAAGGTTAGGTTTGTTTTTTTTCATTCCTTCATTCATCATTCCTTTCTACCCTTGGTCCTCTTTGCTGCTAGTTTTTGAATTGTGCTCTAGGATGACCGTGCTTGAGCAGGTAGGTTGGGTCAGATTTTTTTTTCTAGGCAAGCTGGAAAAGGTGCAGTTCCTTCTTGTTTGTACAAAGCAGAATTCATGTTTTCTAATGCAGCATTATGCTCAAAATCACAGCTGTACATGCTATAGTACCTTTTTTCCATGGATTTTCTTCCCCTCAGTATTGGATGCATCTTAAAAAAAATGTTTTCTGTAAAATGAAAATAGGGAGTTTTTAACTCTTTCCACATCATCTCCAGTGCAGGCTGCACCACAGCTTGAAACCTGGAAGAATTCGATGCAATGGGGTTTGCCATCCATCTGCATACATCCATTACAATCTTGATCTTCTAGTGCTTCAGTGACTGCCTTTCAAATTAATTATAAGGGTCCTCATATTCAGAGAATCACAGAACGGACCAGGTTGGAAGGAACTGCAGTGGATCATCAGAAGAGACTCTTGGCCTACAGCAAATGATTTTAATGAAACCTTTTTTAGTAGTGAGGTTTTGCCCTGATTTCTTTGTCTACGTAATAACTTTGTCTTCTAATATGTGCACTTCACAGGCTAACAGCAGTGCCCTTTTTGGGGTGACATGGTAGATGTATTTTTAAAATAAACCTAAATACGTAGTGATCAAGCCCATAAAAAACAGTCTTTATGAGAAGTAGTGGAGACAGGGCTTCTAAAAGCACAGGCCATACACAAGCTCAAGGAGAAGTTTTTAAATAATGAGAAAAAATGCTCCATGTAAAGCCATTAAGGATCAATACCATCTGTGTTGGTATGGACAAGAACGCAGCTCAACAGTGGGAGACACAAATGTTTGACTATGCCAGACAGAAACTTGCCCCTGCTCCCCTGCCAAAACCCATCCCAGATCTCCTTTTTTAATGCACAACCTCCCTGTTATGGGAGCTGGGGAGAATGCACGTGTTCTGGAAGTCAGGGGATCCCATCCCCACATGGTGGGACTTAGACCATTTAAGCTGGAGTCAGTGAAATGAAGGCAAGCTCTAAGTACAGCTGAGATTTAAGATTGTGTTTCTTGCGAGAAGCTGGCTTCAGTGGGAAGAAAGATCCTAGCTCCTGCTGAACCCCTGCAAGTGGACATCCTGTTTGTTGCATTATGCTGCTGTAAGCTGCTTCCAGGACCCTGCCACTGCTATGGATCAGGCTGTCTCCTCTGCAAATCACTGTTCTAGTCAGCAGCACCTTGTCCCTGACCAGAATGGTTGGTACCTGCTGAGCTCCTGCAGCTCCCATGTGAGTGTTTAGCAGCTCTCCCACAGTGAGGGGGACCACAGCACATGGTTTTCAAATCAGAGTGCTCTGCTGGCATTATCTGATGAAAATAGCTTCTGGTCATCCCAGGATACAAACTGAGTTGAATACACAGTGCGTAGGCTATGGGCTGCTTCTGGGCCATGAAGGTAAATACTCTTTTGCAATGTGTGGAAGGGTAGAAAAGCTTGGAGCTGAAACCGAGTGTTGAAGCAGAGCTGAACATGTGCTGAGCTGATCGTAGGAAGAATTGCAAAGGTGTTTCCTCCCTCTGGCTTCAGCTTTACCATTTAAGTTAATACGTTTCACGAGGCTTCAGAAGCAGCAAACAAACCCACAGAGGTAGAGCAAGGGGACACATGTATGAAAAATCAGATCAGCAGAGCTAAACCCATCTGAATTTCATTGGGTATTGTGGAACATGTGGCTATTGTGTAAAAGATAGCAATTGAGTTACTTGTAGAGGTATTTCAGCCTGTTTTGAGGAAATTGAGCTTTGGTTGCTGTAATCCAAAAAGACTTTGGATAATAAGGATCACTGAGTCTCAGTTTAAGCCAGGCATCCCATTAGATCTAGTGTTTCCAGTTAGAAATAAATACCAGAAAAACCCTGAGATTGCGAATGCAAATGACATATCTCTGTTCAAAGGAAGCACAGCTACAGTTTTGATTTGATCTACCAGCGTTAGCTGAGTATGTGTTCTCTAGAAAACAGGTCACAACAAGAAAGGCAGTTAAATTTAAAAAAAAGAAATACGAGCAGTAGTGACTGGAGAGATTAAGGTGTTCAGTAGATGAATGCCAATTAGTGACAAGCAGCCCTCTTTCAGTTGGGCATAAATATTAATGCCTTCCACATTCATGCTAGACAGCCTTTTATTAAAACCTACTAAATAAGAAAATTACAATCTTCATTTCCTAGGTTTAAGGCTACTGTGGCTACCTAGTAGGAAATATGTAAAGCTGCTCTTGTAAATGGTCACTCTTCGGTCACTCATGAGAATGAGGAATTCACTGATCTATGATCTCACTTCCAAAGTTTGACACATCACTTTTGAGGACAGTAGCTTATTAAATAAACATAAAATAAATGCTACCTTCATTTCCTTGCTGCAAATATTCGTATATGCAGTAGCTGTATTCCCCTTTCTAGCTTAAAGTCTCCCAATTCTCTTTCTTTACCCATTCTGTGAGAATAGCCAGAACTCTTGCTTGAGTCCTTCCCTTTCCCCCTGTAGTGCTAGCAATGATCTCACACACTCATCTACCCTAAAGCTCCTCATCCTGGCAGAAGTACAAGTACACAGATGGATCACTGCCTCCAAGTAAGATGTGGTGGGCTGCCGTATTTGGGTTAGTAAGATGCTGTGAGACTTCAATCCTCCTGTGTCCCTTTGGGTTTTGTGCAAAATACAGCTGTCTATGTCTTAGAAGCATCCTCAAAAATATTCTGTTCGTCTTCCCAAAATGTGCTAGACATGCTTTGGGCATAGTAAACGCTTCCAGCTGGGAAAGATGACAACTACTGTTTAAAAAGGAAAGCTCTGTTTTCACCTGAGGTGAAGGTCTGGGTCTTCAGGGGAAGGTCTATGGACTGTGGCATACAGGAGGCAAGTGGATGTGATTTAAATTCATCTGTGTCATGATAGCCTGTGATTCCAAGGAGCCGATTTTTATGATCTCAGTGGTTAGAATCACTGAATCACAAAATCACAGAATATTCTGAGTTGGAAGGGACCCACAAGGACCATCAAGCCCAACTCTTAAGTGTATGGCCCATGTTTCTGGTGGCTCTGTTCTTTGGGTTTCAGCTTAGCTCTTAACTACTTGAAATGGATACTTATGTGTTGCCAAACCTGAATGGGACTTAAAAAGAGACTTGTTTTTTTCAAGGACGTGGTTCCTGTGGAGTGGGATGGTGTTACTGAGCCCTTCAGGCAGCTCTGTTTAAAAGGGTCAGTGAAGATACCTCCACTGAGTGCCAAAGGAGCATGTTACAACACATTATGTGTGCCCGGCATCTCTCTTGCACTGTGTGCCTTCCCATTGTCCTTGGCAATTCAACCTGTCCCCAGTACACCTGCTTGTCCGATGTCCTTAAATAAGGTGGTACCTGTTACATGGTAAGAGACTCGTCCTACTCACTGCAGCTGTATTTGTATTCTGTGCCTTCTGTACTTCTGTTTTCTCATTTTTATTATACCTGTCAGATAATTTTCCTTGTAATTAGAAAGGACTTCTGTGATATTGAATTACTTCTTAACTAATACATTATCTTGGCTGTTTACGCAACATAAACATTTTAGGTGATATACCAAATATTGAGATAACATGTTGCTCCTGTTTGCAGTTAGACCCTAACAGTTACAATATGGCAATCTGGAAAGAGTCCACCATGTCATTTTTGTCAGTGCAGTGCTGTTACCAGGGAAAATTTGAGTTTAGGATTGTCCATTTCTAGTCTGATTAAAAGAATTAAATTATTCAGAGTCAAATATAAATATTTGAGTTAAATATATGTACAGAGGCATACATGTATATTTGTGTATCTATATGTACATGTATATTTGAATATTCACCAACATTTCCATATGCTGAAGAAGCTTTACACTTTAAAGGAAGATTCTTAAAATTTGGATCTAAGTACTGGGCCAGAATTAAAATCAGTTCACTTCATTAACTGTGTCCCAATCGTTGCATTTTCTTGGCTGCTTCTTGCTTTGCATTTATCTCTGTGGAAGGGAGCATAAGACTCAACCAATATACCTAACATGTTATTTGAAATACAAGGTGTATTGAGCCATGGGCTTGATGGAATTTCTCAAAGGTATTACTGTTACTGACAGTTTGTGCTCTCACATGAAACGGCCACGGTATGAAGAAGTAAGGCACTTCATGGAGGAGCTGGCCTGTATTTACTCAGACAAAGCTCTTCTGGTTGAGTTCAGAACCACAAAGGCCTGTCAGTAGAATTAAGAAATCTATAACATAACTTGCCTCTGAGAATGGACTACAAGACCCTGTGGCTCAAACCAGCTGTTAGCAGTGGATTCTCTGTCCTTCCTGTGGCCCTTAATGAAGGGGATAGATGGTACTTTAGTGCATGCATTTCTGTATGACCTTCCAAAATCAAAATGTATGGGCTAATTCAATCTCACTTGTTTACTGTGGGCTTCTGTAAGTGTGCTGTGTCTCAGAGCAGTGACTTTCTTTACCACTGTGTTGCATTACCTGGCTGTTGTTGCTGCTGCTGCCTCATCACATAACTGTGCAGTTGTACCCTGGGCAGTGGTGGGAGCACAGCTGCAAATGAGGCAATGGTGAATCGTGCTCAGTCTCACAGGAGGACAACTATCTTCTCCTCTGTGTCTATGCATCAGAGCTTGTTTAGAAACCCCAGGTAAATCAATGCAATAGTTTTGCTGTTTTTCTGTTTCTTCCTGCCTGTGATGTATCTCAGTAGACTGGGGTTTAACAGATAAATTCATAGAAAAATTGTAACCTTTCATCAAGAAACAAGCCTGTTTCTATAGTTCTCTGCTGGCTGATGGCTCTTCATTAGTTTAGACTGGTATGAAAGGAATTGGTATGAATTAGTATGAAAGGAATTAGCCTTTGTGATAGCTTTAGGAGACTGTGAATGTAGTGGGAGTTATAACAGGAAAAGCAATCATCTCATTGATTGAAGTAATCAGTGAAATCATTCTTTTCATTCCAGCTATTTCAGTCATAAATATGACATCATTCTCTCCATGATCTACTAAAAAAGGTATTTTTGTGAGCATTATTCAGTCAGAGGTTTTGCAGTAGGTCATGCTTGTATGCTGATTACTGGTGCACTCCAAAGGTCGATGTGCCAATGCAACAGCTGATTTGGGGTGGCAGGTTATAGCCATGAGGAAATACTTGCAGAAAATGTGTTGTTACACTGATCAGGACTAGAGCTTTGGTACTAAAAGTAATTTGAATAACAATAAAGATCAGTGTCAAACTGAATGATGAAAAGAGGTTTACAACAATAAGATGGTCACAAGATGATGCAAAAGGGAGCAAAAAGGAAATATGTCCTGGGAAGTCTGCTTCCACTTCTCCAGGCAGAGAAGTCAGTGGCAGTCTCTGTATACTGGAATCTGTGACCTATTGCCTGTTCCCAAAGCAATTGGCCTGAAAGTGGGGAAAACAGGCATAGGAATGGATCTTGTATTCTGAGTTTGCATCCAGTCGACAAGCACTTTATAGAGAAGACATAGAAGTGCTACAAGATAAAAACCCTAGCTTCTTTCCCCTGAAGTGCAATAAAGTCTCCCTAGATTCTGGAGATAAGCGACCCTCCTGTAGTCATTGGACCAAGCTAGAACAGCTCTTCTTTAGGAACAGTTTTCTTTCTTAATATTGCCACCAATTTTGCTTCATGAAGGTAAAAGACTATTTGCTACTAATGTTGAGTAGATGTTTCTCATTTATTGCACTGACTGCCAAAGGTAAAACCAAATAAGTCCCTTTCCCTGTGGTTTAGGGTTTTTTTGTTGTTGTGGAGGTTTTTTTGGTAGTCTGTCTCCTAAATAATTTAATGACTCATCGAGCATCTTGGAGGCAGAAACCATCGTATTGTACTGAAGCTAATACAAGGCAGTCCTTCCTCTTGGCCAGGACATCATAATAACTGCAAAATACTGATGTATCATTTGGAATACAAGTTTACAGAGTAACTTACATTTTCTACATCTTCAGAATTGCTTTTTTGTGCTAAACCAAATATTACAAATAAACACTGAAACTCTCAAGTCTGAGAGAGTTTCTGAATTTCATAAATCCCTTTCACAGCTGTCTCTTCCATTTAGCTGTTCTTATTTGCTATTCTCTACTGAATGACAGGTTAACAATAGAAGAAAAAATAGACAAATTGTCATAAACTGTTTTTGAACAAAGCTCCATTCAAAATTTTCCTCATATATCATGTCCACAGCTACAGAAGCTGTGTCCAGCAGCTGGCCTCCACGAGGACTCCTGCTCTTGCTGTAGTCTCTGAAGCAGGCTAGTTATATGTTTTGGACATAGACAAAGTTGAAAAGCACCTTTCTTTCAAACCTTCTCTGACTATGAGGAAGATGGATTCTTGATGGAGTTATTAAACTTGCCTATTTTGGATGTCTAACAAGACAGTGGAGAAGACCAAAGCGAGATACTTCAAAGCCCTATCTAATCAGTGTTCTCAGTGGGATGGAGAAAGTTAAATACCTGCAGTATCTTCCTTTTTAACAAAATTAAGATATATTTACTCTGTGTGTATTGTTTTACTGCTTTGTTGCCTTAAAAGAGATTTCATTAATGTATTTAACAATATTATCTGTAACTCTCATTCAAAGATCAATGCATAGAATTAGTGTTAGAAACAAAGCTGAACCATACACTAATATGCTTGAGCAGTCTTATGCCATTTCTAGTATGTTTCTAGATCATGAGGGGGGAAAAGTCTTGAAAATAAAAGCTTTTATCTTACTTTTATGGGTGTAAACAAAAGATACACTTAGGATCTGAGTATGTTGAAAAGGTGACTAATGTTTTAGAAAATAGCATGTATTTGTGGATAAGAAGCTCCTAAGATGAGCTGCATCATGCTAATGTGGTAGACCCAGAACAAAAATAAGGATGTAGTAGTGCTGTATAGCTGAACTTTCTGGTTGACAGCAGTCTGGGGAGAATTATAATTGCCTGAGTAGCTTTATTTGAACTAAATTCTAGCTGTTATAGGAAATAATTTTGGAAGCCCTCACCTTTCTTTTAATAACTAACCTTGAATTTTGTTGGTTTGGAATGGCTCGTGACTGAAAGACCCTCAACAAGTACTAAGGTAAAGAGCCCATCAGGATCCAGGTGTAAAGAGGAAGATAGGTTGAGGGGTGGGGAGGGTCCCTGAGGGCCACGTAGTGTATTCTTCTTGCTGCATAAAGCAGACCAGACTGTAAGGTCTGAAAGGAAGACCCTTGAAATGGGTTGCACCAGCATAACCCTGGCCAGCAGCCTGGGGGTAGAGAAGGGAGTTATCTTGACGTTTCTTGATCACTCAGTTCTGGTTTATGAGTAAGTAACTGTAACAATAGTTAGAGCAGCTGCTGCAGCAGCTCTTTCCAGAAACACCAAGGTAAACAGGAGGTACCCCTCTGTGTTGAAGAGGTTTGATAGCATGGGTTTCTTGGGCCAAGTGAAACACATCCTCACGCAGGGAAGTGTACTTGTGTGAGGAGGCCCTGCTTTGCTGAGGAGGGCTGACCAACCCTGACATCAGCTCCTCTCCGCATCACTTTTTAACACACATTGACAGCCAGTCTGTGGGGTAGTTGTGAAGTGCCTCCTTGGAATAATTAGGAACATCACTCTGACACCTCCACTTTGAAGAACAGCAAGGTTGCTTTTCTGCCCTGTTTTTTACCAGAGAATGGAGAGGTCAAACATCCCAGGAATGTCAGGACAATATTGATTTAATGTGTAAAGCTTCAAAAAGATACATGTGAATATATCAATGCACTTTGACACAGGTGTGTAAGAGCGTCACTCCATGGACTCAGGTAGGAACTGCAGATGGAAGGACAATTGGATACCCAAAGAGGCACATTCCCAAGGGAGAGACAGATGGCACTACATACATAAGTCTGCTGTGACTGTCTAGCCAGAGCATGATGGTGTCTTGCCTATCAAGGCCTGTTTAGAGGGAGAATAAGCCCATCAGCCCATTTATATGTTTTATATGGCTCCAGATTGAAGGTTGGGGGCAATATAGCAGCCTGTGTGCCTGGTCATGGTGTCTATCATAACCTGATTGGCTGGCAGAGTACGTTCTTTGGATTTAATTTAATATGCAACCAGAGTGACAGATTAAATAACAAAGTTAATCTGGTAAATAAAGTTTCTATTTACATAATTTCCTCCCCCCCAGGTTGTTTTCACCCCACACTGCTGGATTTTGGGGCTTTCATGGAATTGCTCTGCTTAGACTTATCTGTTTCTAGATCTGGCTGCATGAGGGTGCCTGGGTTTCAGAAACATGGGTCATTCTCTTCAACTTGCTAATCATCATCATTTGATGATTGATCAATGAAATCAGGCTGCCTCTGATTTGCACCAGCTGTGGTTTTGATGCAATGGTGCATGAGGTTAAGTAGATAATACCAAGGGAGGCTTGTTGCTGCTGCTGCTGCTGCTGCAAACTCTGTTAGGGAATTTATTTTTTTTATGGAACCTATTTTAAAATTCTCTCACACAGCACTAGAAAGTGTCTTTTCTTCCACAGGTAGATGAAAAGTTAAGTAGGTCATTTTTTATCTCTAAGATACAAAGCTTGAAAATGCTTCTGAAATAGTATCCACTTGGTAAATCCAGCAAGGGGTATTTTTGTCACTGCTTGATGATACCATCAAATAGAGATAATGCTACTGCAATCTGGGATTACTCAGTGGCATTGGGTCACTATTGGCTCTTGGTTTGAAGTAGGCTTTCAGTGATATGAGCTTTCAGTAGTAAAATGAAAATATTGCCAAACCACCGTGGGTCTTCAACGACCTTGGTGAGCAATTGAACATGTATATTCACCTTCTGCTCAGTGTCTGCTGCACCTTTACTTTTAAAAGGAGTAAAGGCACAGCAAATTGGAAAGTGAGCTGAAATGCAAGACTCTTATTTGACCAGAAATAGCTTGAATTGCTGGCTGCTGAGCAATCTCCTCTGAATCCCTTCAATCCCAATGGTCACTTCTTTGTGTTATGCTTCACCTAGATCTAGAGGCTTTGGAGATGTGCTTTTCAAATCCAAGTATTTAAGGAGGAAGATATTAGCTCACAGAAAAAAAAAAAGTTCTTTTTCTTCTTACTGATGATGATCTTTTGCTGGGTGTTGTTCAGGAGCACAGCAGAAGGCACAAAGCATTCCTCTTAAAAAAACTATATATATATATATGCGCATGTGTATGCATGTACACACACTACCTTTAGAAATAAACATCACCTCTTTCTGCCAGTACCTCTTTCTAAGGGTCTTCCACCCATCCTAGTGCATGGCATTTACCAGCTCTTGTCCCTGCCAGAACAGAGCTGCAGCTCAGAGCTATGTGTCTGCGTAGGATGGGGAAGAAATATTCCAACTATTTCTAATTTTCTTTCACTGAAAAGGCTCATAGAGGCTTTTAACATCATGTTAATTGTGGGTGGACAGAGGAGGGATTGTTGGGTATCAGGGCTCCCGAAAGACCTGATAGGTATGTCATGTTCCCATTGCATGGAAGGTGGACATAGCCTAATGCAAGGACATTTTCTATCTGCATTTTTGTTAGGGCTGTGACTGCCTCTGTGCAGCACTTTCTCTTCACTCATGGGACCTCTGGCTTTCTGGCTGCCCACTTATTGCCAGGAGCTGCTCTACCAACTGTACAGACAGCTCTGTGTCTTTGCCCTCTACATCCTGCCATATGTCAAGGTCTTTCTTGCAGTAATGGGAGCATGCTCTTCTAGAATGAAAAATAACTGGTGACAGCTTGAAAAATCCCTGCAGGCATCTCTTAAACCAGATTGCTTGCTCATTTTAGTTGTAAGCAAACACAGAAAACCACAAAGAGGAGGAAATGGGCTGTCCAGGTTAAAAGTGACGGGATTAATCCCACCTCCAGCCCCCATTGTGTTTTTATCTCTTCCCCCTGCTTGGCACTGTCTCTCCTGCTTCAAATCATGAAACCATGGGATCTTCTTTGGATCAGCAGCCAACCACGTTTAGACATCCATCATGAAGAGACGTGGTCTGTCCCCAGCTCTGCTTCTGGCCTGCAGTGTGACCAGGCAAATCTCTCGGCTGCTGTGCCTCAGTTTCTCTTGTGAGAAATTAAAACTGTGATATTTCTCTGAAGTACTACATGAATCTACGGGCAGGAAGTACTGCAGACAAGTCACATCTTACTGTTGGTTGCTAAAATCTTGTAGATAAGAGTGATGAGGCAGCAGTAGGAGCCACTGGTGTAATGCAGAGATTTATAATTCCACTGGGTGGCAGCTGAGACTGAGTTTAGGTGAGGAATAATGCTTTCTCCTTTGGGTTAAAGGCAGCAACCTCTTTGCTAGAAGAAAACAGATCCAGAACCCAGCCTACTTCAAGGTCACGAGGCTGTAACCATCTAAGATGGCAATTTTCTTATTGTTTACATTATTTGAATCCTTTTATCTAATACAGACAATAAAATACAATCTTTTGAACCGAAACCTGCATCAAACCTTCTGGTTTTGGATTGACACTCATTTACAACACTTTTAAAGGCTTATACACAAAAGTCATCTCGGCAGAAGTCCCCCCAGTTTTCATTTGATGCATTTCCTATTGCAGTTTCTTTGAAAACCAGGACATGAGGAATCATGTCTCAAAACTATGTTGGTTGAGGAGGCAGACAACTAAACAAACACCTCCTGTTGTACAGATGCACAGAGTGGATTGTATTGCCTACGGCCTCCTTCCCCTAGCTGTGTCAGGCCCTAGCAGAAACCAACCATTGCATAAAGAGCCACTAGGCCTGAAACTAGCAATGCTGTTGTGCTGCTAATGGAGTGCTGTGGTGGGCATTACCCTGAGGGCACGGTTCAAAGCACTGTGCTTTAAGGGAAGGCACTATGCTCTGTTCTGTGCCCTGTCTGGCTCAGTAAAGCGTTATCTACATCCTCCACCCCTACTGCTCCCTGGTGTGAAATAACCTTTCAGTGGTACCTACCACTCTCCTTCTCTATTCTGGTACCTTAGGAAGTAGTTCTCTGATGGCTGTTTCTTCCCTGATGCTTTGTACTGTTTGGATCTAACAGATGGATACCAAGCAGCCCTTCAGGATACCAAACGATTTAGTGGTTGGCTCTTGATTTTCTGTTCAAGCGATAAATAAAAGCTTCCTGTAAATCTGGCAATCTTACAAATTAAGCTGCAAAGCAGTGGCAAGGATTGCTCAGAGCTGGTCAGACGCTGGACTGGTGCTTCAGGAAGAACTTGTGTCTTTGTCTCCAATGGAAAATGACAGTCTTGGCTTGGTGGTTTTCCTCTTGTTTCTTGAGTACCCTGTCCTTTCAAGGAATTCTTCCACAAACCCAAGATCTCTTCTCATTTACATGGTGGAAAAATAGCCCTTTCTCTCTCTCTCTTTGTGCTACTTTAAAGTAAATCTCACCATAAAATTTGCCAGAGAGCTTCTCATTTTTTACTTCAAGTGCTCCACTAAAGGGTTGCTTATTCTGTCTTGTGTCCTTATCCCTCCAGTTCATTCAGGGTATGCTGTTCAAGGGGTGCAATGGGTAGAAGGGGGCTGCAGAGCCTATTTAGGAAGGATCCCTGTTTCAGAAAAGCTAGCACAGCTGTGCAAGGCTGGCAAAAGCAGCTTTCATAGGAATTGTCTTCAGGATGGACAGAGGGCATGAAAGGAACAGCAAGGCTGACATTCGTCTGCCCCTGGTGTGTTAGTTATTTGTTCTCCTGCCATAAAGGAGCCATTCTTAGCCTAGTCTTAACATGAGAGAGATCTGACACCTAGATTCTTCCTTGCCCAGTAGATTTTGGCTGCAGAGGAGAAGCAGGCTGCCCTCAACATGGGCACAGTAAGTCTCTGCAAAGCTGTATGAGGCCGGCCTGGACGTCAGCGTATTTGCTTAACAACATGGGAGGGTTTGGAGGTGAGAGGAAATGCCACATGTAATTAGAGGGTGAGAAAGCACGGATGCTCATTCTCTGGGATTGAGTGTTAATAAGCTTTGACAGGAGTCACACATGAAAGAAGAAATGGTTGCAAAGCTAAAACGAGGCTGGCTTCAACCTGGAGGCGTCTTGAGTGCTCCTGCAGAAGACATGCCAAATGAGCGTGCAAAATGATGGCCCCCCTTGTTTGTGTCTGAACTGATTTTTGAAAGGCACTTGATGGCCAGTATGGTTGGGCATGGGACCATCCATCAGGCCTTCAGCATTACAGCGAACAAGGCTCTGTAGAGATGATGAGTGCTGTGCAGGAACAGGTGCCCCGAGAAAGGAGCAGGTGTAGCTTTAACAGCTCTTTCTTTACTGCCATAGATTAGATGAGTAAGAAGTAACAGAGGCTTCAGCAATGCAGGCTGGCATTTTATAGGTAGACAATGAGGATCTTTCTACGCTTAATCTTTAAAGACTACTTACTGCTGCTAAGTGCCACACTAAAAGCTAAAGAACAATAAAAGCACAGCACTTGAATTCACATCAGTTGCCCTCATGAAACTGCCATGTCAAACAGTATTAATACACTGGAAGGCAAACAGTAGTAATGAAGCTGTGTTCCCTGCCTGGATAGCATAGACTGTCCAAAGGGAATACCAGGAAAAAAAATCAGTCCAGAAAAAACTGAAGCTAACTTCAATTCTGTAAAGAAATCTAGCTAAAACAAAAGAAAAATTCAACATAGCTGGGTATACAGATGTGACACCTGGTGCCCTCCCAGAGTAGTACAGGACTTTAAAAGCTTTTGTTCATGAAATGGGAAAAAAAACCTCCACTGGTGATGAAATTGAGAAAGAACCTTCCACTTGATCACTGAGCTGAAACACAACAGAAGTGCAGCATGCAGACTCCCTCCAAGAAGCTGTCAAACCCAGTTTATGAGGTCCAGAAAAAGCCCTAGAAACGCTTACAGGGAGAAGCAGAGCAGGTGGTAGTGGACAGAATGAAGAGAGAAGCCTTAACCCTGCACAGCATTGCTGGCCTTGGGCAGGTGCAATTTAAATGTGATGCAAAAGGTGTGACTGGAGCTATTCACCTGTTGTAAAGCTATTTTGTTTTCTTGTGAACATCAGCCCCTCCTGACACTGTCGACCCTACCCTTCTTGGTGCAGCACAATGCTTTACAACACTTATATACCCTGGCTTAACCTACTTCAACCCCCTCATCCTCACTTTCTCCCTCTTCTAGCAAAGAACAGAGCTGTAAAGCAAAGCAGCTCCAAAAGCTCTCTGGCTCCCTACCCCAATCCTGGTGGGCAGCTGTGCAGTGGCAGGAGCCTGAGGTGTGCCAGCAGCAAGCTCTGCCCTGCCACCCTGGCAGCACAAGCTTACCTGCCCCATGCACTCCAGCCTGACCCGAGAGCACCCTCCTCTCCAAACTGCTTTGCCAGTAAGTCCCAGGCTGCTTGCTGCTGAGTTGGGCAGCAGATGAGGGTTTAATTAAACAAGCCCAGCTTGGTAATCACGGGGGTTTGATACCACTTACTTTTGCACAGGCAGCACCATCAGTTGAGAGTATAGAAACTGTCTTCCTTGCTGCTCCTCTCCCATCCAAAAAATGAGGAGGAATCTTGTTTCATTAATGTTATTCAATTTTATTAAAATTAACTCTATTGATTTAATTAAGTTTTATAGCTAAGTAATATGAAGCTGCTGTTTAGAAGTATAACTGGTTTAGGATGACCACCATACCAGCAGCACCTGCTTCTTTTGTTTCAACATGTTTTCAGCAATGCCAGCTCTAAGATTTTGAAAGCATGAACCTGTTCCCTTGTATATCATAGGAGTAACTAGGGTGTAGTTACACCACACAGACAAAACCATGATTAGTGGCTGGGCTGATCATAGCAAAAAAAAGGGTACATGGAACCCAATGTTTAATAAATGCTGTATACTTAAAGTTGGAGGTCTTTGTTGGAGGAATTGAAGGAGCTGTGGGCTGGTGGACTGAAAGGAAAATCTGTGCCTCAAATTATTCACTGCTGTCATTTCACTCTGATTCCCCAACACATTTTCTGTGTGTTGAGCTGTTGTTTTAAAAGCAGGATTGATTACTGCCTGCCTTACCCTTTTGTTTACCACAGGGACAGATGGATCATTCACTTGTGCATTGCTCAACATTTGAAACCAAAGACCATGTAATTGGAGCAGGGGATTTTTGGCTGATCTGTACAAATAGTTGAACTGATTTAACTGTAATCAGTTATGGAAAACATTACTTGGAAAGACAATATTTTGGCTGATAGAAATTATATCTTAGCTTGGTAGTTTATGAACCTGAAAGGAGGTTTTAAATTGATATGACAGCTCACCAACTGAAAGGCAAATTGCTCTAAGCCATAACTGTTATAAATTAATACAACAGTGTCCCCAGAGGAGTTTCTGAAGGATTAACTGAATCAGTTTAATACCTGATTGTAGTTAAACTGGTGGGAACTACTTTTTGTAAACCAGTCCTTGGGGCCAGGAAGTTTCACAGTGAATCAGCTGAAGAGTTACGCAGCAGCAGCTGGGGAGAAACATCAACAACTGTTTGGAGTTTAACATAGATCTGCTTTGCAAAGAGATCTGGGTGTGTCTGCAGAGCATAATTTCTTTTGCTGTTATTGAGAAGACACGAAGATCTTCCTAAAACCAGATCAAAAATGCTTACAACCAAGTGACACAAATGGCTAGTACAGCATAGTTATATTCTGTTGCTTCCAGTTTCCTAAAAACTTATCAGTGTAACACCTAATTTTTTGGCAGGCTCTGGTAGATCAATTATTGCTTATCTATGTCATCAAAAGATGCTTCTGGATCTACTGATGCAGTTATCCTGTGCAGTGTATAAATTCTGTATTATGTGCATCAGCTCCTTCTGGCAGAGATGTGTTCGTGTGAGCATGTCTAATCTGTATCAGATTTATTCCCGGTATGGATTCAGTATTAGCAACTTTTAGATCCTAGCCTAAGAAATAACAACCAAGGTATGAGTTATACTAGTCCATGTCCCCTGGCTGAGATCGTGTAGGTTTTGGCACACACATACTGGTATCATTTCCTTGGAAAGATAATGGTGTTTCAAAGAAAGCTTTGACTCAGTGGTGAAGAAGAAGAAAATGTCCTCAATAATCCTGCTGTGTATGGGCAGAAAAGGTAAGCAAATGTTTTAAGGCAGTGACAGTGAGAGCACAGATAGCAAAATCTGTAGCTTCTTTGGAGAGTATAGCTCATATAGCATTACCTTAGGCCCAGATGGACAGGGTTCAAAACTTCATCTTGAATATTGATAGTAATGGGAACAGCTGTTCACTAGCATGTTCAAGTGTAAACAAGGTGTGGTTCAATGGGCACAAAATCATCTGTTTGCAAGGGGTTTCTTTTACAGTTAGACCATAGCCATGAGCAGGATTCACTTTGCTACAATAAGTAAAAGATACCATACCCTTAATCAGGATCTGTTGGCCTGGATCTTTTTCCTAAATTAACAGATGACAGGGTGGGCATCAGTTTCTGAGGAGTTAGTAGTAGAGGGTGGGAAGCAATATGATGTACTCCCAGCTCACCCTCAGTAAATTCACTGAGCTGTGTACACATTGCACAGACAGAGACTGTTTGTTCAAGAAAGGCATTGGGCTCCACTAACTCACCACAGGACCAAGCTCATTAAGTTACAAGCATCAAAGGATAGTCCTTTATCTTCTTCATATTTTAATTATGAAATCCACAAGAAACATGAAACAATCTGTGACTACAGAACACTGTCAGCATCTTGTGTTTTAAGTGAAAATGCCCTGGGTTTTTCTCTTATAGCACTGGTGGTACTGCAAAGTTAATAATTTGAAGTGGTGTATTTATCATCGTGTGTAACAAAGAATTTTAATGACATGCTATTTATATCCAAGAAGGCTCTGTGCATGTGTCACCCTTGTGTTTTGATGTAACTGTCTCTCAAATATCTTCTGATAGTCATTGCAAGGCAGTAGGAGTAAAATCTGCTAGGACATTTACCACAATACCAAGTATCTTGACTTGACTGGTATTCCTGGCTGTGTAGTGCTCCAAACTATACTTCATTAATCAGGTTTGGGAGGGTTTTTCCTCACCAAGAAAGGGCTGTGCTACTGTGAGGTTCTTATTGTTGTCTATTATCACATGTTGTGAGACTGCTCTGAGACCCACAACCACAGATAGAGTACCAGCATTTGCAGTCTGCTTGGACCAGACACAACAAAGAAATACTAAAAATATGAGGGAGAACAGGGGCAGAAGGACAAGGGTAAGTGCGATAAGGGCTGTAAACCCCTGCAGGTATGTATGCTGCATGAGTCATCTCATGCAGTCCATTGGCTAACCTCATTGCTCCCACCATGACTCAGGGTTTAGGAATGAGGATGCAAATGAAGACAGCCAGTACAGGCTAGTGAGCAGCTGTGTTTTCCAATCATCAAGACATAAGTCTGTGGTCAAGGACCTAACCCTGCCCTAAGTCCTCTGTCCCAGCTTCTCACTCAAAGAATGTAAAGGAGGACAGGAGCCAATTGTTCTCAGCAGATCCCACCAAACTGGGAAAGAAGCAGATGAAACAGCTGCACTGATATCCAGCATCTAAAAGATAATTCATGTCACAGCAATTTTTAGGAAGGCCACACTTTCTTCTTTCATATTTTGAGGTTTCCTTTCATGACATCTCTCACAGTATGAAAGGCATTCTGATGGATAAAGACAATAATTTAGTTTACAGATGCTGTAAATAATGATATATTATGTTTATACTGAAACTTCCATCTCAAAATGGAAGTGACCTTGTTGTGATACAGACATTGTACTCACAATAACCATCACACAGATGGGGAAATGACAGCTAACCCAATGTCACACACAATCTCTCTGTCACAGCTGGGAAGAAAATAACAATCTGTTGGTCCTTGGTTCCCAAAACAAGATCCTCCTCAACAAGAAATTTTTTCTTAACTGTGACATGGCTAACAACATCTGTACAGTTTTATGCATTAGTAGCTGTGAGTTCTATGTAGTCTTTTTTTATAGATGAGTTTGCCTCAAGTGCTTGAGAAATTATGACTATGTATCAGGTGCACTGTACTTTGACAGAGGTTTTGTTGATAGTCCTTTATTTCTGTCACACTTTGGATTTTTTAGGTTTTATAAGAATAAATGCGATCTTTACTGAGATGAAAAGAAACAAATGAAAGCAAATCTCCACAGAGTATATAATCTAAAATATCCTACATAATGTCCAAGAATGATGGTCACTTTAAAGAAAGGTGTCTGGCTTGTCCCAACCCCTTTTTTTTTTTTTCCCAATGGCTGTTAAGGCTAACAGTCTTTATTTTACATCTCTGTGTAGCCATTTAGAGCTGTGCAAAGTGAGTATATTAAAAAAAAAGAAAAAAGAGAAATCCTTCCATTTCACCCTGATAAAAATGACCACACAAAGTATGGAGTGATACAGAATTTTTTTTCTTCTCCAAGCTGACTAGGTCTATCAGTGTGGAAGACTGAACATGCTGGCATTCAGCTCTGTCAAAAGCAAAACTCCATGATGTGCTCTGTTTCAGCAAATACTGATGTCCTTTGTTGCAAGTCTTTCTGTATGCATCATCAGTCACTTGACATTCTGTGTACCCTAGAAACCCAAAAACACCAGCATCAATGCTTATTTGTTCATATATTTTAAGAAACTTCATTTGTGGCTTGACTTCGGTCACATTATTTCACAAATTAATTTTCAAGTGCCTATCTGAACAGAGAATAACTGGAGACCAGCCAACCTGCCCGTGGCCTTACCATTTTTGTTCCTTATTCCTCATTCCAGTGATTCAACTCACCCACAACACTGGGACTTCCATAGTACTCATGACCTCCCCGAGGCTTGCTAAAACTATTCATAGTTAGGATTCACACACTGACTGGCACGGAGGGCCATATTCATGATACGTGGGTAGAGCTAAGCTGCTTTAGCTCTAGGACTTAATCCAGCAGATGGAGCAGCTGCCTGTGGAAATACCCTGTACCTTTGTCCTGTACCATGTGATCTCGTGGCCTGGTGCCCCTGGTAATTATTAACTAAAGTGCGGTAATTATTATTTACTAGCATCTACAGGAAGGAGAGAGAGCTCTGTTCCGCTGGAAGTTTTGGAAAATTTTTACTACTTCCTGTGTTCTTGTGCTTCCTTTGAAAGAGCTCCTAATTTCAGAGTTTGTCACTAGGCTCTTAGAGCCGGCAAGGCAAATGGGGATCTCTGCCACAGGTGTAAATCTGGTATGTCATCTGACACTGGCATGACCGATGGAAACTGAGCAGAGATCCAGCCCACTGTGGGCCTAAGAGAGACAGGTGGTACCCGCTCATGTTCTGTAATTATCAGTGACTTTCTTTGTAGTCAAAGATAGCCTGATGCACCTTGTAAATTTAAGGACCTCAAACTAACAATGGCAAAACATGTGAATGCCCTTTACCTTGCATATAAGCTGTTTCATACCATCCTGTGGGAATGGGAACACAAGACAAACTTAGCATTCCCAAAGTTTTGTGTGCTGCTATTACATTTCCCTAGTCTATCCTGGATCAGTTTTCTGTCTTATCTACTTTTTCTGTCAACCTTCTTAGATGGTGCCCTTTCCTGTTGACGGGGTAAAGTGCTGCTAAATTTATTTCCATCTTGATGTTGTGATATCTGCTTTAGAGATAATGGCAATTTTGAAGAAACCATGGCATGATAGGCCCTCATCCTAATACTACTTAGAAGTGTACTTCTTCAGGAAACCAAAGAGAAGTAGATAATGACACCATCTGTATCTTGACTATGAATCTGGGTCTGTGAATGCAAAACCTGTAGCTGTCCTGAACACAGGAGCTGCTTTTTGTCATGTCAGTGCTCCAGGCAGTGGGACTGGACCCTCACACTGAGCATAAGAGCAGTATCTTTGCATCCTCTCAAGCCCTGCTCATTGAGCCCACACAGAGCTCATGGGGCAGTGCAGGTGTTACAAAGGCAACATGCTGCCTTTCTCAACAGAGGCAAACTGAGATGTGCACTCATGGTATTTAAAGGTGTTCCACAGACATGTAGAGTTGTGGCCAGGGTAGTAACACCTTGCAAGGAGGCAAAATTACTCTTTGTTTTTCTTTTTTATGACATTTTAATATGAGCAGAAGTCCTTCGAGTGAGTGGTCCCTATCTGCCAGTTTGGCATATTTCACCAACAGAACCAAGGGAAGTTCTACCAGCAAAATCATTCTGTTGTGGCATATTTTCTACAAGCACTTGTTCCTCATGTAGGCCAGAGACTAGTTTTCAGTTACAAATGACTGGTTACACATCTCTTGCTAACCTGAAACTACTTCTGGAAAAATCCTAGACCTGTTTCCCACTTGTTTTCTTGCTGAAAGTTAATGAATACCATGGGCTTGGTTGATCACCTGCCAACAGTATCCTTGCAGGAGTTTAGGCTAATGTCGTAAATGAGAGCACTCCCTGGACTGCTTCTGGTTTCTGCTTGTACTGAGATTTACAATGAGGCATCTTGAGGTGATATCCATTTGCTCTTACACTGAGCAGAGCTCTGCTTCCAGAGGCAGTCTGGCCCTTCATGATTAATTCTTTGGTTAAAGCTTAGTTGTCTTTGCTTTAGTTTTTTTCGCTTCTAAGGCATCTTCTCATGTTGCAATATTAAATATCTAAACCCCTCAGAGATTAATTAGCAATAAGTGATACAGGATGTGGTCTGAAAGCTGGGAAAGAGATCTTTCTTGACAATATGCAGAGACCACGTTTCAGGCAAGAGGCCTGTGTTTGATGGAGCTCAGGCACCTACTTTGCATTCTTGAATGCTAACTTCTTCTTAAAATATATCCTCCTTTCTCATTTTCTCTGTTGCAGCTTAACTGGCCATAACAGAGCGGTCTACTTTAAACACTTATTTTCAAATCTCTTTCTAGTCTTCATATAATATTAATAACGTAGAAAAGTACAACTGAAGGCTGTGTTCAAGTATCTTGCCTTGGCTGTGTAGCTTCCTGTAGCTTCAGGAATCTCAAAAAAAACCCAACATAAGAGATCTAATTTCTTGATTTTCTAATTAGCTGCGTTCCTGACAGTTCACAAAGGAAATATATCCCTTGTGGATAAGTCAGTGGTATTTGATACTCTAAAAGTTAAGCTTCGTTATGATCTCAGTACAGGTAGTACCAACATCCAGTCTCTGCATTTTCTATCAAGTATTGTCTAAGATGCAGAATCAAACTAAATCCAGTGGACTGGACTTCCCAGGGGGAGCCTGTCCTGCCTCTTCACATCTTTATTTGCTTCTCTTTTCTGACCAGCCAAGGTGCCAAGTAGTGCCAGCTGTGGTTTGATGTTATGGAAACTTATCCAAGCAGAACTAAATGGAGACTAAACTGCCATGAGGCACTACTGATTGTGTTACTGAGCCAAACAACTCCTGCAAAGAAGGTGTTAACCAGCCATGCATGTTTCCCAGTCTTTCTGTGTGGGTTCCCTCTTAATATAACTTTTCTTCTTGACTTCTGTCAATCCAAGAAACCTGATATTTTCCCCAGAGCCAAGCTGTAAAAGCACCAACTGTTTGGAGAGCTTTCTTGAGGTAATAACAGTGGAAGTCTTGTCTCCTCTTTTCCCTGCTGATGGTCAAACCATTCAAACCAGCCTCCGTGAGGTGCAGAGCTTTTGTGCCAAAGAGAAATAGTGAAATCCCTCCCAAGTTGACAAGCCATGACAAGCTCTATCTGACATTTTATATTGCTGTTTCTCTGCTCCTGTAGCAGGGTAAGCAGATACCTGGTGAATGTTCTTAGGAAATGAGCCTGTGAAGCTGCACAGGAGCTGCTTCGGAGAAGTTTGTGTGGGTAGAGCAGAGCCATGGCATTTCCTACTCAGGTTGTGCCCTGGCAGGGTGAACTGACTCACTGCAAGAGCAAGATGCCTAACTCTTTTGGAATGAGAAACAGGCCTATAGATTTTCCCCCAGAATGAATGAAACTTCATGGTGTATACACAGATGTTTAGGATGAACTAATTTCCAGCCTGGGTTTATTATCTCTTTGCAGACCTTGGTATCTACCTTTGCAGTGAATTGTTGTAGTTGACCGGTGAGCCCGCGTTTCTGAGACACTGGTCCCTGCTACCTGAGATGACCTTGTTAACCTGGACATTCCTTTCATCATTCATTTTGACTATGACTTATTTCTTTTTGATTTAACAAAAGGAGATGGACAACTTCAACTTAATATAAAGGATTTCCAGAGCAGAAATTGCAGACTTTGGGGGTTTTTGTTGTTGCTGAGTTTGGGTGATTTTTTGTTGTTGGCTTGGGGTTTTTTTTTTACAGTCCAAGCAGTGACCTCTAGCTCCAGAAGCCCCAGCTTACAGTAAGCAGAAAAGCACATGAAAAAGTTCAGTGGGTTAAATTCTGCAATGATTTAATTCTGGTATGCTTCTGCTGGCTTTTGTGGAGCTTTCCCGCTAGGGTAGAATTTCTGATCACTCAGGACCACTTCCATTCTCAGCAGGGAGTAGAAATGTTATACAAAACTGCAGTGAGAGCTAAGAGCTGAGAAGGAAATCTGTTCTCTCAAGATTTCTGTCCATGTCTATGGAACCCTCTTCACATCTTGGCCAATCCAGTACACAGCCAAAACAGGTTCCTGGAGCAGTTTGGGACTCAAAAGCACAGCTACTCTATTCTTTTGCCTAAAGCAGGATTGGCTGCAACTGTGTTGCTCCTGACAGAAATTTGAAGGAGGGTAGGGTTTGGCAAATACTACCTCTTGCTAAAATACTATCTGTCTTCTAAAATGCTTGGAGATAGATGAACTCTTATAGCTAGGATGCCCAGTGTAACCAGTATTTTTTTGGTGACATGTACCTCTATGAGCTTTACTGTTATGCTTATAAACAACCATCCACAGCAAGAGCCATTTTGCCTTTTGACTGTGACTTGGGCCCATAACTTCCAAGGAGATGAGCAAATTCCAAGCTGGAACTCTTTTGTGTGTGCAGCAGGCTCAGATCAGACTGAGCTGCCTATGAATAGGCTGAAGAAAAATCTGTAGGGTAGAAAAGAGGATGGTTATTGAAAGGCTTGGTAGGGGTCTGTGAGTCTTGCACAGGTCAGGAAAGAAACTGTAGAGAGAAGAGCCAGGACACTCAAGCACGGGACTTTTCTGCTGAAAGGTGTAAGGCAGGAATGAAAGAGAAGCATTCACTCCTGGAAGAGCTCTAAAGAGGAGGTGAAGATGCTGACTAAAAGAGATCAGGAGAAGCTGAAGGAACAATCAGGTGAAACCATGTTATGAGTGACCCTGAGGGAAAATCTGATGCCTGGTGATGCCTCACCAGCTAAGTCTTTGCTGGACAGCTGGTTGTGGTTGTTCGTCATCAGCATCTCCCTCAAATGGGTAGAAAAGCCCATGCTGCAGGATCTCACCTTGATGGATATGATGTTTTTGGTGTTTGCCCTTAGACTTCGTGTTTGGAAAGAGTTTTGTCTGAACTTCCTGCTGTGTTAGATCCTGATGGATGGAGAGAAGCTGAGGGAGACGCTGGGCAGACATAAGCTGTGCCCTTTCCAGGACTCTACTGACCTACAGATTTCACAGAATATTCTGAGTTGGAAGGGACCAGCAAGATTCATCGAGTCCAAATCTTAAGTGAATGGCACATAAGGGAATCGAATTCACAATCTTGGTATTACTAGCACTGTGCTCATAAACTTTCTTAGATTTGATTAAAAGATCTTGCTCTCTGGTATGATGAGCGGCAAATTTCTGACTCTGAAGTCCTCTGTTAAATCAGTGTGTCCAAAATACTCACAGATAAGCAGAAGTCTCAGAAATAATGCCACCTTCTATAAAATTTGGCTGAAGATCAGGCAGGTGTTATTTTGAAGGTATGTTAGGAAATACACCCTCAATCAAACAAATTGAAAGAAATTTCTTGGTTTAGAAGGAAAATGCTAATGGAAAGCAGCTAAGGCATACATACAGAAACATACCCTGTGTCCAAAAGGAAGACATTTTAAGTCTAATGCTGATTTGAAGAAGGTGTTATCCAAATTGTTGGCATTACAGGAAAGTAGTGGTCTTCAGATATACTTGCACATGCTGCCAAGTCTGAGATTACTTTTGCTTGATACAAGGATGTCTATATGTAGAGTCTAGCTATAGACTGCTTCTTTAAAATCTCTATTGCTTTACAGTAAGCGGAAAATTAGATAAGCAAGTCTGGCTTTACAGTTTGAGCAAAGGCTCTTCTTGAATTCCCTATGCTACAATAAACTCTTAAGTATCTGGATCAGTTTTGCTGAACTACTAAGTTCTGAAACATCTGCAGTTTATTGTGCTGCCTTAGAAACCTCTTGTTCTTGTGTGAAACAAAAAGATGCTTCAATTTCCTGGAGTACCTTACAGAGGTACAGGCAGAGCAGATGGTAAAAATGTTTGTATACTTGGCAGTGTCATCAGCACTCTAAGAATCATTGAATATCTCTTACTTTATTAAGGACTATGAGAAATGAATCTGCAAGTAAATTTTAAATATGCTACTTTCTGCATGAATAAACCAAAATAGATATTAAGTTTTGAGATGTCCAAAAGCCAAAGTTTGTCTGTTTGGTTTTTTCCCTTAAGATTTAGTTTCCAGTTTAATCAATTATGGTGCCATTTGATTATAGTTATATATAATTAAACTTCTCTCTGTGTTTTTGTTTTGTTTGGGTTTGGTTTTTTCACTTAATGTAAAAGCTCTGGATATCTTGGCTATGGCTTGGTTACACTGGTTCAGCAGCTTTGTAGCATGACCATGAGAGCTACTGATTCTGAGAAGAGGAAGAGAGAAACTGTGAATTTTACAATATACCAAACTGCACGTGTTAGCATTTTGCACTATCTTTCTCCAGAATAAGGTAGCATCCAGAAGCCTTTCCCAGGATTAGCTGGCAGTGTGAGAATGCAGAGTGGTCTAATCTGCTCAACACAATGCAGTTAGCCTGCCAGCAGGTCAGGAATGAGGATCATGAAGTCTAGCTGTGATTATTGCCTTGGTTAATGAGGCAGGTTCTCAAGCAGGATCTACTACTTCAGGACTTAGTCTAGCTTCAAGTCACAGCTGCAGAGAAAGCCTATGAGTGCAGAAATCTCCCTTGAATATGTAGCAACTCTGAAAAGGTTTGATTCTCTTTTGTTTGGTTGGTTCTGAGAAAAGAAGTAGTGCTACAGCTGAGTTAAGTTATGGGGATTCTTGCAAGACTAGTGAGAGGCTAGAACATGTCATACTCCATAGAAATACTTTTAATGGAAATTACTATAGGTCAATTTTAGTATTTTAAAATTATTTTTTGGAATAGGTTGGAGTGCAAAGTTTGTCCAAGTAAAAACAAGATGCTGCAGTTGCTGAAAAAGCAAGGTGAAAGGGCTTCCCTGGTGTGTAACTGAGTCAAAATGATCCAAGATCTAGATCTCAGCATAAGAGTTACTGGTGAAATGGTCAGTGTCAGATGTAGTACAAGCATGAAACCTCCTTGCTCATAACCTTTTAATGCTCTCCTCTGTCATTGGTTTGTAGGCATGATGTTTTACTTATTTATGCCCGGGTGATATATGTGAATGAGAGCTGGCAGTAGCTGGTGAATAATGGATGAAACACCCGCATTCTGCTCGTGGCAATTTCCACAGCGTGGGAGTTGTGCTGAGGGCTTGCTGCTTCCCTGGCTGAGCACTTTGCTATTGCTTTCCTGCCAATAGCAAGAAACTTTCAGCAAGTCCTGAGGCGTCTCAGTGAAGTATGTCATACTGCAGAATATACCTTGACATCTACATTGTGATCTGATTCATTCTCTAGCTGATTGCTCCCATTTTCTAATGAAGGGTCTGACTAGCACTGGTCTACAAGAACAGCAATCACCTCTTTTCACTACCTTTTGCAGCACTTTTAAAGTCCATCCTTAAAGATTTTATGCACAATTTTCAATGATCAAGCTTTGCTAAGAAAGACAGCAGAAATGTTTTAATTAGAGTAACCTAATAGGCTGGCTGAGATCTGAATATAAGAGTGGCAGAAGATCACTGAAAAGCTTCTACCCTTATCTGGCCTTAATCATCTATCTTGGTTTCCAGGGCACTTGAAAGCTTTATTTTGAATGTTTCACTGACTAATATGAGAACAGGGTCATTAGTATAATAAATTTCAGGTAAATGTACAGCAAACCTTAGGAAACTTTTCTATGTTTGGTCTCTGATATTGTTTGCTCTAAGGGTCTATAAAAAAATAAGTGTTGACATCTGGTGCAGGGTCCCAGTACACATGTCAAATGCTAATGCTGCCATTTTTACAGCAAGAATAGGCCAGGCAGGCTTAGCTTTGGCAGCAGGACTCTGTAATGTGCCCTGCTTGCCCCAGAGGAAGCCAAGCTCTTTCTTGCTGAGCACCAGCCTATAAAAGACTGATAATGCTAAAAGATCTGATTACAGTTCAGTGGCTTGTTCACACATTGTTTAATTTTTTTTCTCCACTAACCAAGAAACTATCATCTATAGCACAGCTGATGAAATAGGTATTTATAACCTCATTTGTAGGAGGGACAGGAGTTGGCTGAGCCACCACAGCATGGTTAAAAAGATCTGACCACCATCACACAAGCTGTGGTCAAGGACTTGCTGAGCTTCCCATTTTGGCTGGACAGGGCTTGACCTCAGTTGGGCTTCATCTGCCTCACTCATCTGATGACCCCTGGGCTTGCAGTATGTGTGGGAGGGGTGCTGGCTGGCTCCTCTGTTTGTGTTGCTCTTCGGGCCTGAAGGCTGATCTCAAAGGCCACACCGGATAGGAAGGGCTGGAAAACCTGTGGAGAGGAAGAAGAGGAACCAGCCTGTAGTGGGACTATCAAGGGTACAACACAGCAACATTTACAGTAAACCAGCTTCCCTCTATCTGTGGCTGCTGTCTTAGGCAATTAGTAAGGAAGGGGTTTTAATCCTTTTTAATCCCAAACTGTTGGGGATATCCCATAGTATAGCAGTGATGGAGAAACAGCCACCCTGCCTTAAGTAAAGCTATCAAATATCACCCAAGAAAGTTTGAAAGCACACCAGCAAGATTATTTAGCGGGCCTGCCTTTTGGCAGTGCCATTAAATTGCTTCCTAATGAGTTTGTTGCTAATTCCATGCTAGCTTGCTCTGTTGCTGTAAACTGATGGAGATATCTCTGCTGGCTCCCTTGCTCTGGCACACAAAGGCTTTTCTGTGTATGTGTCTGTAACAGTGTCGCTATTTTATTTCTTTTTTTTTTTTTCAATCCTTCACTCCCAAATGATTCTGAACAGATTGCCTTCCCCTCTGTATAGCTTCGTAAGAATAATAAAGTAGCAAAAGCAGCGGGGAGCTGTGGGGGAGAGAATTAACACTCTGTTCCTTGCTTTACTGATCAGGGGGACCTAGCTCAGGGAGGTCTGTTCTCCTTAGGGTCCTTACACGGCTCCTGCTCTTAGGCTGGAATGCAGCTCTGCTGTGCTTAAAACCTGAATGGCTAAGGAAAGCTGAATGAGCGGAATGGGGCAGTGCTAAATTGTGCATGTGTGTCATTGGGTAACCTCAGCGGGACAGATTCACAAAAGCCAGCGCAATTCTCCTACAACACAACTGCTACCTGTTTAGGGCTCTTTCCCATCACTTGTCACAGGCCTGGAGAAGCCTCATGTTCGTCTCTGACCAGTGAGTTTGTCAGCAGCTGCTACCTTGTTTTGGCTCTTTGGCATGTGCCCACCAGCTGAGGGGGATGAAGAGCAGCAGCCAGTGGGGGTAGATCCTGTAGGGAGTAGATCCTGTACAGGGTAGTAACACCCAACGCAGGGTGGTTCAGCCAGGCCCAGTGCTATGGCACAAGGATGGGAGATTGGAAAGCCTTTCTGTAAGATAAGGAATAAAGGATGGCACCAAAGGGGCTGGGTGGGGAAAACAGCTATTCTCTTGCAGATGTTTGGTGGATCCACCCTGACCTGCACAGCGCTGCTGGGCAGCACTTCTGGTGCTTGCAAGTCATCTTCTGAGAAGGAGAAGCAGAATACAGGGGTTTATCTGTACCAAGTGGAGAGTTGGTCTGAGAAAATTGGCTTCCCTCTCCATGAACTTACAGCACTAATAATGAGCAAGGCAAATGATGTTTGACCTGAAAGGACACCCTTAGGGCTGGAAATATCAGCTTCCTCAGACCACCCAGAGGCTCCTTCAGTTACAAAGATGCATCTTTCCTACTTACTCTGTCTGAAATTTCTTATTGGATTTTCAACAGATTTCAGAGCATCACAGACCCTCTCTATTCCCCTTCACTGTGGAAAATTCGACTTCAGTGTCTTCTGTTCAAGAAAAAAACAAATTAAAACATGTAGGAAATAAAGCCTGCCTTCTAGTCCCTCTCTCACATACTGGATTTACTCTTCAAAATATCTACCTCTAATTACTGCTCATCCTTCCTGAGGAGAAGGTGTCCAACCACCAGCCCTGGTGGAACAGGCTGTTGTGCTCCAGAGAAGGAAGCTGGCTGCTTACAGATACCTGGTTCACACTAGTAGGGCTTCTAGCAAATATCTTTAAGCAAATATTTAGCAAATGTCCAAAACTACTAGTAAGAAGATGAAAGTTTCTGAAGCAGTTTAAATCATTCTGGTCCTCTGTGAGGTGGTGATAAGGGCTTGGGATGTATTCCTGCTCCTCCATTACAAAGTATTGCTTTCATTATCATGCAGTTTTCGGGAATATCCCGCCACGTGTGGCTTCCCTCTGCCTTTAAAATAGTCATGCTCACCTTTAATCAACAATGAAAATGCTGATTCAGCATATAACACATGCTGTGGTGTACCTTGCCCTCTTAAACTGACTCAGAGAGAGTGAAGAGCACTTTTGTTTGCTTTGTCCCTTTAATCTTTCCAAATCATGATTTTTGCTTTAATCTGTTGTTCTTGGTTAAAAAGCCAAAACATTGGCTTTTAACAGAAACTGGGGAATCCCGCCTCTGAGTAAAAACCTAGTGTTATTTATATTAAACATGTTTGGGAGGGGTTATAGCTCTGTATTTAATTTTTGGCTTCTGTGTTTATTTATGCTTGTACACACCTACTTTTTTTTCAGCCTGCTGAAAGGAACTAGACCACTTGTCCAGCAAGCAGTTGTCCCCAAGGCCCAACTGCAGGCATTTTTTGGGGACTTTCCTCCATGGACTCCTTCCAAGTTTGCCCTCACTGTTCCTCCCCTGTCTCATCTATTTCACTGCAGAGTTTGCTTTTTTGTCTTTAGTATAAATGGTCATTGTTCAGCAGTAGAAAATAATTGGACTAGGAAACGTGGCTTTGTTCTATCAAGTCAGGTACGTTTTTTATGATGCTTGGGAGTTGGGGGGGGGGGGAGGAGAAATGAACCCTTCTTAGCTATGTTTTCTAAATTGTTTTTTCAAGGTCTGTGGTAGTTCTTTTGCCTTATGGATGCTGATAGTCACTGCTGGAGAAGGAAAATGTCTTATCAATACCTCTAAGGGCTGCTCTGAGGAGGAGGTGAGCGGCAGCTGGTAGCTGCCTGTGCACAAAGGCACAGAAACCTGTTGCAGCACTGTACATGTGCCACACCATGGAAGATGGTTACTTTTTGTCTTTGAGTGAAACACAGAGAATTAGAAATTCTATTTCTGAGATGAAGGGGAGGAGCTACAGCTTAGGGGAAGGGTGATGTTTCCAGATAAAAAACAAACAAAGCCTACTTTTTTTTTTCTCCCTCCACCCTATTGTCTAATAATACGACTTTTCCAAAGCTGGAAACAATATTTCAAAGTTTTCCAAAAAAAGGAGACAGACAGTTTGGCAGCATCGCTGTGGAGCTCTTCTTTTACTTTCTGAAAGAAGTTCAGGCAGCCCTAGCGACACTCACGTTATCATTATTAGTCACCCCATGTGCTCATGGTCTTTCAAAGACTCTGTTTACTCTTGGTAATCAAGGGGAAAGTCCAACAACAGTCGATCTGGAAACACAAACACATGCTTTCATATTTACTTGAATTTTATTCCTGGATTTGGCTTTCCTGACATAAAAATTAGGATGAAGTGCTCTGCATAGTTAATCTACTATTGTTTACTGATAGGTAAAATCTTATTTAATAAAAATCTTATTTTCTTCTACTTTGACGCTCACATGTATTTTACCCTTTCCCTGGTTTTAAGAGCATGGGGTAATTTCTAGGGTCTGACTATCAGGATTTAGAGCAGGTTCAAGCCATAAAAAACACCCATGAATTTGCAGTTGTTCTCACTGAAATTAGCTCCTGTTTTTTCAAGTTTTCTGTTTTCCTTCTTTATTTAAAATTTAAATATGTGTTTATAATGTCCCTGTGTAATTACCTGAACTACACAGATGTCTGAAGATGTGATGTATGTCTGAAGATATGATACTCCTCCCAGTGGAACAAAACCTAAGGCAAGCCATGCAGGCACTGATGCCTCCAAGGGCTAGTCCTCTGCTGAGGGTTACTAGAGTACAGCTGACAACCATCTGAATAAGAGCCAAGAGGTTTGACCCTGTAACTTCAGTGACATATCCAAGAGGAAGATACTGAGAGGATTAAACTGTCTTTAAAAATAGAGCTTTTAGAGTATCAGGCTTTTAGTTACATCTCTTTTGCTCATAACCTGAGTCTGATCTGACATTGCAGAAGCTTGACTGCTAATTTTCCTGCAAAGCAACTCTCAACCTCTTCACCTTGTAAGGTTTTAAAAACATTGCTGCATTTGAAACTGTAGTTCATGTCGGATAGGTCCAAGCTGAGGTCATGTTGCAGACTGGCTGAGTTTGAGTATTCTGAAGGTCCAGAGGATAGAGTAAACAGGTGCCAGACTTGTTTTACTCTGCAGAACCGTGCTTATCTGGTTGGCAGGGAGATTGTCTTCTAGTACAGTCCTTCACTTGTGGTTTGTAATATTTTAGCGTATGAAGAGGAAGGAAAAACCAAGACCAGAATATCATACGTATCATTAGTCACGTGAGCAAAAGTATTTAATTGAGGGATTAGAGTGAAACAAAAGCAATAAGTGAACACTAGGGTTAATCTAACTTTTATATGGCTGTTACTGAAAAGTATGTGATCTTGCTATGTAAGACTTTTTTCAAATCCTTAAATAATTCTTCCACTTAAAAGGAAAAAAAAAAAAAAGAAAAAAGTTAGGAAATGCTGACCTGGCTTGTATCTATGAATAGTCTTCTCGCTAAGCGTTCCAGCTTGTGAGCAAAGGCTTTGAAATCTTCCCCCGCTTGTAATGGAGCTGAATGAGTTCAGCGGTAAATATGCAACAAGTGTAATGCCTGTTTCCGTTCTTTGTTCCCCTGAGAGTCATTTAAATGAAACAAATTCAGTGCACACTAATAAAATGGGTAGGTAGCTATTGCAGCATAATAGCTTGTGCTCGACCATTTCACTTGGCAAGGAGTTTAAGCAACATTTCCAGCAAGGTTATGATATCTTCATCATGGACTGTTATCAGGAGTTGCATATCCCAGTGTCGAGTCCTGGTGCTGAACATACGATGCTCTTTGGGAGCCTGGGACTGCTCAGAGACACAGACTTAAACACAGTGTATGTGCTGCTCCCCATGGCCCTTTGTTATTGCTGAAGTCTTTTCCACTTGCACTCAAAATGTTTTCCAAACAGAGAACTGGGAATTTATCTGTTTGTTTTGCTTTTCTTTTTTTTTTTTTTTTAACCGTCTTTGACAATTGCTTCTGTCTAGCTTAACCATTTTTTGGCAATTCTACTTACTTTCTTCAGCTTCATTTTAGTAAGGAGCAGGGTATAAATGCTCTGCTCATGGTGCCTCCTGGATCTGGTGTTCCATGTTCAATGCAGCTACCTGAGTAACACACACACAAGTGTTGAGCAAATTTACTTAGCTACAAAGAATGATGAGAGTATATGTTCCTTCAGGTCATGTCCTGCCCTCTGGAACTTGCCCACTTCTGCTGTAGGAAACCAGATGAGTGACAGAACATGGAGAATGGGGGATGGGGTAATGCAGGAAGGTCTAAAAACTGTTCCTCACTGTCTTGTAGGTAAAATAAGTGGGGACACATTAGGGGGAAAAAACTAACAGTCAGTATGTGCTCACTACTTGCACTGTATTCATGCACCTTGAGCTGTGAGCCTGTTCAACGCTCCTCTGCAGAAGAGGACCTGGGCCATACTGTGGCCTGACCTCATGCCAGTTTTGCTGCAGCTCATTTGGGCAGTACCCCCAGCCTAGTGCTGCCACCTCCCCTGCACAGCTCAGGGACTTCTCAGTGGTGACTCTCTGCACAGGCAGGAAGCGGAGACAGCAGTTGTCTGAGCCAGAAATGCTGCTGGGATTTAGTTGGTGAGCTGTGTTCTAAGCTGCCCTACACACCCCCTGTGCAGATCTTATGCTGAGCATGTGTAACCAGTGTGAAACTCCCAGAAAAAGGAACAGAGTCATCCTTCATCTGCACAAGGATGACTGTGTGTTACTTTTTTGGTCTTCTAGTGATCTTTGGCAAGTGGTGAAAGAAACTAACTCTGTTGTCCTTCTCTGGACTCACTTCAGCATCTCAATGTCTTTCTTGTATTGAGGGGCCCAAAACTGAACATAGGACTTAAGGTGTGGCCCCACGAGTGCTGAGTACAGGAGGACAATCACTTCCCTGGTCCTGCTGGCCACATTATTTCTGATACAGGCCAGGATGCCATTTGTCTTCCTGGCTACCCGAGCACACTGCTGGCTCATGTTCAACTTCTGTCAACCAGCACCCTCAGAACCTGGTCTTGTTGAACCTCATACAAATGACCTTGGCCCATTGATACAGCCTATCCAGATCCCACTGTAGAACCTTCCTACCCTCCAGCAGAACAACACACCCACACGACTTGGTGTCACCCACAAACTTACTAAGGGTACATTCTGTCCCCTCATCCAGATAATTGATAAAGATATTAAACAGGATAAGCCCCAGTACTGAGCTTTGCAGAACCCCACTAGTGATTGTCCACTAACCAGACATGGCACCGTTCACTACCATTCTCTGGGCCTGGCCATCCAGCCAGTTTTTAACCCAGGAAAGAGTTCACTGTCCAAGCCATGTGCTGCTGGGTTTTCCAGTAGAATGTCGTGGGAGGAAGTATCAAAGGCTTTGCTGAAGTCCAGGTAGACTACAACCATAGCTGTTCCCTCATCCACTAAGGGAATCACCTGGTCATAAAAGGAGATTGGGTTGGCCAGGCAGGACCTGCCTTTCCTAAATCCATGCTAGCTGGGTCTGATCCCCTGTTTGTCCTGTACGCGCACTATGCTTACAATCACGATGATCTGGTCTATGACCTTCCTGGGCACTAGGTCAGGATGACAAGCCTGTAGTTCCCTGGATCCTACTTTTGGCTCCTTTTGTCAATGGAAAGAAATTAGCAATAATTAACCTTTGGCTTAACCTCATTGGCTATGATTCTGCCACTGTGCAAAGCAAAGCTCAAACATTATTTCACGTTCAGTGCTGCTGTGAGTAGCTTGCTCAACTTTGCACACATGGGTGGCTGTTGTTTATAACAGTTTCTGTAGCTGAACTCTCAAGAGTCATTTTTTTGCCTCTCAGAACAACAGTATCTAAGATGCTTTGTGTCAAATGATGTGCTTTGGAGGTTGGTTTTATGTGCCCTACTTTTTCAAATGGCACAGATCACTGATTTAAGGAGTTCTGCATAGTCCTTGCTGCTTCTGAAAACCCGTCCATTGCCATTAATGCCCACCTGTGGATACAGGGCCTGATTATTTAGAATGGTAGCTTAAATGTCTGCATCACATCTTACAGCATATTTCACAGCAGCTATATATATTTGGCGAGTTCTGGTACCCTCCAGGCAAATGCACAGCTACTCCGAACCCCTCTCCAGAGCCCTCATGTTAATAGCTAATGGTCCTTAGCCACCTGAAAACTATGGCAAGAGTCTAAGTATTCCACTCTTTCTGCTTGTCCATTAGATATCAAGGCACTCTCTCTGGCATTGCTAACTTCGAATCAAAACAGGACTCTGTTTTTGTGTCAGTGGATGTAGTGTGCTCCCTTTGTGTAGCACCTGGTTGCACCAAACTGTACAGGAGCAGGGAAAGGTGGTGGGGTGCAGATCTGGATGCTGCACGCTCAGGCATGCTGAGATTGAGACCACATGTGTTCCAGGTTGAGGAAGGAAGAAATAGGGGTGGGTGCCCATGGTCACATCAGGATAAAATGTTTCAGAGGTCTGTAGCGTCTCCCACAAATTGCTGCTGTTGTCAGGACTCAGTGCTGTTGCAAAGCCTGCTGCGTGGTGGTCTTCTGTCCTGCTAATGCGGGACATCAATGGACCGCCTATTCCATCCTCATAAAGGAAGCCTATGTTTTGCAGAGGACATGATGCAAAGAGCCTGCAATCTTGAAATATCTGGATGTCTTCCAATTTCTATTCCCAGAAGTCTTGTTCTAGCAAATGCTATTGAAGGTACACACAGTACAAGGGGGTGCAGGGAGAGGCTTAGCAGAAGAGGGGATCATACGAAACATTATCAGTCTTGGAGTGGCACAATTAAATATTCTTCAATAGATCCTTTTTTAGTCAAGCTGGAGTGATTCCTTGTGTGTAGAATCCCATTGCCTGACAAAGGCTCTACCCTGTCTCACTTGTGTGATCACCTACACTTTTGAATTTATGGACTTATTTTCCAGTCCCTCTGTAGTCCTGCATGTGGATTTCAGGACGCACCTAGAGGGGAATATTCAACTTGCGTGAGAGCCACTAGCAAAAATCAGATGTTGGGAGTTTCCCCACCCACTCCTGCAGATGGATAGTTTTCATTTGTAACTTTAGCACAAGGGAAAATCAACAAAGCTTTCCCCCATTCTCAACCCCCCAAATTTTCTGCTTCCTCTGTCTGAGTTCACAGCAGTTGACAGTCCCAAAATTGTCCAAGATTATAATTATTTCCTGTTTATTTAGGTTTCGAAATTCACAGACCCGGTTTGAAAAGTGATTATACCAGAGCCAAGTAATGAAGTTTGCTAAAGGAAGTTTTGCGGTCCAAGAAGAAACTGGAAAAATTTTTCCCTCTGCTTTCACCAGCCTAGGTGGACTACTGACAAACACAACAGAGCCATTGGCCTTCAGGCTCTCTCCAGCCTCATTTAATCTTCTTGAAACTCAGCATGCAGAACCAGGCTCCTTTCCCATATGCTCCTGAGAATATGGTAACAAAAGCAAATGCAAGGCACACCCCAGGAGGAATTAACCACCTTGAAAAACAAGCATATTGGAAAAATAAACCATAGCAATATAAACGACCAAAGGAGGAAGAGCACAAATAGATTAGTCATCTCCTAATTGCTCTAGGAACCCAATATGCTTAACAGCCTGAAATAGAAAGCCCAACATTTCAATTCTGCACATTAGCAATTTAAAAAGAAATAAAGTGAGATCTCCTGAGAATGAAATCATATATATCTATTCATATTGTCAAACAAGTATTTTTCCAGTTTGCAACCTCTCATCTTAATCCTTCATACTTTATTGTATTCAGGAGTACTAGGCAAATTCTTTATTGGACAATTGGAAATTATTTTCCTGGGTGTCAAGGAAGCTAATTTCATATTGCATAACCTGAGTGTGCCAACATGTTTTTAGGAAAACTTCTCAATGAATAAACTTGAGAGCTGAACAAGAGCTCTCAGGCCTGAATATTTTCTTGCTTCACAGGAGCCCATGTATCAGAAGTGAAAACACCTAAAGATCCGTTCAATCAAGCAGAGGCACCAGGTGTCCATCAGCAATTGGACTCCCATCTTGAAAGCATTTTCATTTCTCAGCTGTCAACAAAATCTGTAATTTTTCATGTAGTTTCTTCACTACTTATCAGTTCAACTCCCTCTCTCCCCTCTGCACAGTAAACATAAAGGAAATAGTAAAAGTGGGACTGTTTGTTTTGCATTTAATAGGCATTGTGATCTGCCCTAAAGACCTCCAGGGACTGTACATTGTTCTCGTTCCTTTGGTGTATTGGCTGTGCCAAAAAACATCATCATCTGTCTGCTGTCAAAGGACATTTCCCCCTCCCTTTCCTTCCTCCCACTGACTCTTTTTCTCCCATTCCTGTTTTATGCACTGGTAGTGTTTCAGCTCTCAGGAATCTTTGGTGAAATTTCTGGGCACCCACTTTGATGCACTCATTCCTCACATACAGTTCTGGTTTTGAGGCATCAGTCCTTTCTGTATGATGTGCTGGGGCTATGAAAATGGTAGCCTTTTGAAATCAACATCTGCATGTATTAATTGCAGGCAGAGGGTTAATGCTGTGGGATCACAAGTGACCTATACTTTTGGCCTATAATTTTGCCCAGTGTTGCTCACTTAACAGCCTGCAACTGTAACCAAGCAGGTTTGCTGTCTTTTCTATATTTCCCATGAGGTGTTGTTTGCAACGATATTTTGACCATGGAGAAAATTACTTACTGGGAAAAACCTTTAGTGATTGTAATTACATGGCTGAAATTAAAAGTATTGCATGAAGAACAGTTGTTATATGAAAAATACCAATAATGTTTTAAACTGAAGTGGCATTTCTAACTGTTTTCTTTGAAATTAATGTCTAGTGCTTTATTTAGTTATTTCACTAAGAATGTGTGGATACACGTATTTCCATGAGTTTTAAAAGTATTTTTTAGAAGTAGATTAAGATGTTATTTTAAAAGGAGCCAGAGTGATTACCAAGCCTTTTCGCTTCTGAATCACAAGTCTGTTCTTTCTGCCAGTTGTTCAAGAGTCTCTGAAAGAAAAAAAAAAAAAGGGTCTGGAGCAAAATCTAAAGTCAGAACTCTGGGAGCGGAGGTCTGAAATTACATTTGGGATGTCAGGCTGATATTTTGGTCAGAATCCAAGCTGTCCACCATCAGCACCGCATTGCCATCACAGATACTGATGTGACTTGTGATTTCCAGTGCAGGAACCAGCGGGACCTGAAAAAGCTGTTCAGTCCCAGAAGAAATGATATATGACCCAAAAAACTTTTAAGTGAAATGAATAAAACCAATGTGATAACAGTTTAAAGGAAGCACAAAGACACAAGAGTGACAAGACTCGTCAGCCCTGGAAGCCGGGACCTTTGAGGCACACGAACTGCTCAGTAGTCATCCAAGCACTGCATAGTCCACACAGTAGAGGAGACAGGGAAAGCAAACAAGATGGATGCAAGCTGGGTGTGTAGAGTTGTATGGCACCGGTCTCTCAGATGAGCTCAGTGGAAGCAGTGTCATTTGCAGCATCTATTGAGCTGACTTTCAACCCTCTGCTGCCAGTGGATTCTGCAGGTAACACTGGAGACAGAACATCAAAGGGAAAAAATTCAAAGAAAGAGTATTTGAAATGAGGTTTATAAATGCAGTTGGGTTTCACGCATCTTCACTGATCTTATATTGATGAGAGCAAATACTTAAACCAAGGGTCACTGAAAGAGAATGAATGGGCAAGAGCAGTTTTTGAACAACTGGAGAATAGAGTCTCTGCTATCAACTTTGTACAGTGGAGCAAAAAAAAATTATTTATTTCTTGTTTGTATATGGTGCTATGTGCTATGTCCTACAGTCCAACACCCTTCCCTTGTTATGTCAGAGTAACTGCTCTCAAGTTTAGCTGTGAGCAAGGGAAATTGTGGAAAAAAAAGTTTCTTTTAGAAACACAGGATATCCATAGTGTGCTGGACTTGACTTTTAAAGTGGAGATATGGCATTGGCAGTACTGACAAGCTACAGCTGTGGAGGGAGTTTTCACCTTGCCTCAACGAGGAGGGAGCTGGACATAGCATGCCACACGGGAACATGAAAAATGGCCACTGGGCTTGAAAGGCTGAGCTCCTACAATTACTCTGAGCAATGCTCCAGACCCACATAACATGAGCTGTGTTTTATAGTCAGTGACGGTGGAAAGCTTATAGTTTTGGGGTTGTTCTGGTGGTTACCTGAATCTGCTGGATGGTTCTGGCAGCTTAATGACAAGATCATAGGACAAGGTTGCAGCGGAGAAAAATTACATTATTCCTGGTGCAGTATCATGCTGACACCCTGGCTTCCTACTGCAAAAACAGGAAATGTTGTGTTTTTTGAATAATGATGGACTAATTTCAGTGCTGGGGCACATTCACAAAAGTCCCTGCACCTTTACAAGTGGGCAGTTTTTTGTTCCAACTGTTCCAGGAATAATAACTAAAGAGAGAAAAAGCTTTTAAGTAGGTTCATTTTGTCTTGCCTGTAAAAGGCTGAGACTATGAGGTGTTTGTATGCTTTGGTGTTTTATCCAATCTACTCCTAACTGGTTCAGCTGGTTGGACTCTTACTAGATGTTTGCAGACACTACTCCATAGAGTGCTTCACTACGATTTTTTTCAGTACTGAGCTTAAATTTTCCTTTATGATTCCTTCTGCCTCTTCCTGGAGCACTTACAAGATGGCCAATGGGTATCAATTGCAAAGCTAGGAGTAGGGATGGCCAGGTGGTACCTTTTTTCCCTTGGCCCTTCCCCTTTCCCTTCCCCTTCCTCTTCCCCTTTCCATTCCCCTTTCCCTTCCCCTTCCCCTTTGCCCTTCCCCTTCTTCCCTTTCCCCTTCCCCTTCCCTTCCCTCCCCTCCCTTCCCCTTCCCTGTCAAACTGCTATTCTAGTTTTATGTTGTAAACACACCTAGGAGTGAATTGCTAAAAGAGGTTTTTTTATGAGTAGTGAAATGGATTGTTTCAGAGAATTTGGAAAGTTTACAATATACATTGTTAAAAGGCTTTTTTCCCCCCTTCTTTTATAATTTGTGCCCTCTGGCTATTTATTATTAACAAAATTAATCTGTACTGGTAGAATTTGAATATTGTCCACTCTTCTAACTAAGGGAATCTGAAATATTAGCTGTTTTGCCTGTGTAGGATGATGGTGCAGAAGTAAAATGGAGTTAAGTGTTTGGTACAACTCTGGGGCAGTGAAATTAGCAGTGCAAGCTTTTGAAGCTGCATCACAGAACGTAAATATATACAAAGATTGAATATAGTGTACACACTAGCTCCAGGAGTTTGATTTCTTTTATTTTTTAAGCCAAACTCAGCTTCCTTTGAGCATAACGAATGACATAAATTTCCTTCTGTATTATTAAACATTTTAAAATAATTATCCCCTGCCATCCTTAACATATATACACTTCTGCCTGATAGGTGCATTCGATAAGCTGGAAGCACACCCTCTCACAAATAAGCATGGCTCTCCACGCAATTCAGTCCCTCACAGCGAGCTTCATCCCAGGCAGGATGAAGCAATCAAGATCTCCACTGAGCAGAGACTCACAGAGGGGAACTTGTTGCTATTTCATTCTGCAGCTGAAGAAACATACAGTAGTGGCAGGGAGCCTTGGGGCAGCTGATTTAAGGGCTGATTTTTGCAAGCTGTTCCTCACTATCTGGCATTCATAAAATTCACCTTGAATAACTGATTTTCCTACTGAACGCCTAAACTTTCACCAAAAGAGCATCCTGCTGGTTGAACATGTTTAGACCATCTCTTGAGCTACACCAGATGGTAGAAAATGCACTGAAATCTAATGAGCAGGGATTTATTTCTTTTTCCATGTCAGTTATAAGGGTCTGCTCTACTCCTTTCCTGGGAACTTTGCTAATGTGAGCAGTAAAGGCTTTCCCCAGAGAGAGCCTCCCACTGGCTTCAGCTTCTGAGAAAATGAGGTAGGATTAAAAGAGCACAATTGCTTCTGGGCAGTTGGTTTGTGGCCAGCCGCATGGTAGAATAGCTTAGACATAAATTTTAATTTAATGCAGAGTTGCTAATCAACATCAAACGTGAATGTCAGTGGCTGATAAATTAAATTGAATGTTTGTTTAGGAGCATTGCAGGAAGTATGTGCTGGAAGCATCAAAGAGTAAGTTTTAGAACTTCAAACAATACTCTGGTTATGTTTTGGGAAAGGGCTGTATCCAGATCTGTGCTGTTTGGCTGCTACAGTGATACCTATTGCATCAGTTTCTGAACTCGCACGATGCTTACTAAAATGTGCATGTATATAAATAGACTTATAAAGAACAATATGAATGTATGTAAACAGACTTACGAAGAATGATTTTAAAAGAACATCATCGTGGTGGGCAGCAAAGACCTGGCTAGGAAATGCAATCATCAAGGATTCCTGCCAAATCTTAATTTGCTCCTTCTTTCATCCCACCACCATATATTGTGGGCACAGTTCTCATTTGAGCACACACTGCATTCCTAGCAGAATCATGAACGCTTAGAGTGGCTCTGGTGAGAAGCTGGAGCTGTGGTAAGAAGCCAGCTTCTCCAAAGAAGGACATATGTGCTCCCTCTGTCTGCAGTGGGTAGGGTAAAAGGTCTTAGCAATGTCAAGGAGACACTGGCTAGACTTTGTGAAGAAATTGCAAACGATTCTGCAAGCAGCAAAGTGCTGGCAGAGAGTCACCTGGAAAGATGGAGGAATTGCTGGTCCTCAGAGTGTAAGGTGAGGTAGGGCTAACTCTTTCTGCATCATGGGAAATGAGTGGATTAAACAGCTTCCACGTTCCTTCTACATATTTCCACCCCATTCACTGTGAGTCCTTGTTTTCTACTTCTTTATGACTAAGAATAGAAGTTAAAAGATACATGACAAATAGGGCAGGCATTGGTAGAAGCAGAAGGGAGCCTTTGGAAGCTGAACGTGGTCCTGGAGAAAGGCATCCCTTCCAAGCCCATGCCATGGAGCTACTGCGAGGTGCTGTAGAAGTTTTGCGGCTTTCAGTTGTTTCTGGTTGGTGTTCCAGATGGCACCTGCAGTCTCGTTTGAAGGATTAACTTTAGACTGAAATTAGCAGAATATGCACTCCAAATTTGTGATTTTGACCTTTCCAGAAAACTGCATCCTTCTGTGCATCAGCTGCCTTTCTGTAAAATGAGGGTAATGCAGAATTTTCAGCAGGATTGCATAAGTAAGTTTGTTAATACTTCAAAGCACTTGGATGCTGTAGCGACGTGCAGTGAGGATGAGGCCACAAGGAAATGATGAATTTTGTCCCCACAGCAGGGACTGAACAGCGTACCATAAAGAAAGCCAAGGGCCACATGCTGGGTGACAAGAAAAACAAAATATTGGATGACTGCTGATTAAGTGAGAACTTTTCATTCATTCTGTGGAATGAAGCAGGAATGCCAAGGAAAAAGTAGTGTGTAGTATCTTATTGAAGACTGTATAATGACTCAGTCTCCTTTTGTATAAGTAATTAAGTGGGTGATTTACCTTGTCCTTCTTTGAGAAATATAATGCATTGCTATGCTACAGACAAGTATCTACCTTAAACTAGGAAATACAAACAACAGCAAAAAAATCATCTCTGTAAATCTGATGTCTCTGCAATTTGCCAGCTGGTGGATCCCTCAGCCCAGCACACAGGGGAGCTGACAGCATTGGCAAGCTAACTTTCTCCAGGCCAATCAGTGCTAGAGATCTGGAGCTTGTTTGCCAGCAGCTGGACAAATGTTGGTGCATGACAGTGGACCAATGGGATTTGGGTAGCCTGCCTTCATCCCAGATTTGGGAGGGGTTGTACTGAAGCAGACATAGACTTTATTTTGTTCCAGTCCTTGTCTTGTTTTCCCTGAAAGGTCCTAGGTACCTTGTGTGGCCACTATCTTGGGCTGTCCAACTGTGTTGGGTCATCTTAGGCATAAAATTTAAAAAAAAATAACAACTTCTGATAACCCCATCCTACAGAAATAGCCCAACCATTGTGGGTTTTTTGTGAGAGGTGTTGGGCAACTTACATGCAGTTCTGCCTGCAGTACTCTGTCACTGTGTTGCTTGCAGAAATAGCTTGAGGCTGTGAAGCAAAAACTGTGAGAAGATTTAATATCTCTTATTGTAACAACTGATAGAGTTCTTACAAACATTAAGAGCTCAAGATGGACTTAGGTGTCTGAGAGCTCATTTATTTTTATATCAGCTATGCCAGCGAGGGCTTCTACATCACCATATAAACCTCTCTGGTCTTCAGCATGTTAAGCAGGAAATACAACATCATGCTGTGGTCCCACAGATTAGAAGTGCGCTTGGAAGAGTGTAAAGAGAGTATGTCTTGAGAAATATGAGGCTGGAAGGTGGATGACTTCTCTAATACAATGACAATATCTGCAAGTCCCTTATCTTTCTCTATGGAAGATGAGGTTGGGCTGTGCCCAGGGTCAGGTAGTCTGCACTGAATGAAAGCCTCCCAAGTTTTGACCTTTGAGCATTCCTTCAGGCCCCAAGCACTGAGGGACAAGAAATGAGTTATATCAACCCCTCTCCCTCCTCCCTCCCTCCCTGCTGGCTCATACACCCCATTGTCTCTCTCCCTGCCCAGAGACACGTCACAATAGCCAGCCCCCAATGCAAAGCTGCCTTGGCAGTCCCTGTTGCACTCTTTCAGGTAATGAGCCAAACAATACTGGAAGAAAAAATAGCACTTTCTTATCCCTGTGGACATTCTTGCCACAGAGGACTGGAAATGTCAAGTACAGAGTAAGTAACTATGCCCTATCAGAAGTCAGAGAAGGGAAAAACTTGTATATAGAAATTATGAAAAAGAGCTACATAAAAATATTGGGAATTAACAGGGTTTGAGGATTTCCCTCCTCCACACCCTACCGCAAAGTGTACTACACCAGGGATATTTCTCCATGGTATGATGGCTTTTGCATCTGTCATTTGCTTCCCTTTTCTTTGGATGTGGCAATCGACAGGGAAAAAATGCTGGTTTTCACTAGCCCTTCTTGTCAGCAAACATAAGTCAGTCTCTGGCTCCCAGATTTCCTCTGAACTGCAGAAACAAATGTAGAGCTTCTGTCAACTGTCTAAGAATTGCTATGCAGGGTATAACTACCTGCTAGAAGAAGGGGCTATCAGCCTCTCCTTACAAGATAACCCTGCTCTGGTGATTAAAATTCAGGAATAAAGTTGAGTCTTTTAATGGTGCTCCTGGGAACTGTACATCCTTCTGGGGAGAGCATGGAGTGCTTTGTTCTTTATTCCAGCAACTTGTCTCCAAACAGTCCTACATCCTTATTTTGCAGCACATAATCTGGGATGAAGTAAAATGCCAGGCATTAGCAAAGCACGTGAGAAATGCTGTGAATCTCCAGATGAAATAGGTTTTGCAATGGACAGAGAGCAAGGTATGGGTTTCCAAATGGATGCAGCTGGCATACATATGACAAGAAAATATCCTGCTGTGCTTCTTTCAGGTCATCCCTAGCCTTTTTTCCAACCTCTTAAGGAAAAACCTGAAAGAATGATGCAACCTCCAGTAAAACATCTCATTCCTTCTTGCTGTCCTTCTTGGGCAAATGATGCAACACCTGAGGTTGCTGACACATTGAACTGATCTCACAACTCACTAATGAGAAGGCAGTCAGTAAAAGATGAGACTATGCCCATAACTTGATTCAATGGACTTGATTCTTTTGTACAACTTCTTAGGATCAAATATTATTTTATCAGCAGAAAGGAAGACCAAAAAAGATTACATTCCCCTGGGACTCCCTAATTTTAGATTAGAGAATGTCTTAGTCAGATAAGAGACGTTTAAAATGAATAGGATCATCTTTCATGCATGCTTGGGAATTCCTTGCTTCAATCACAAAAAATCACTAATAGAGCAGGGGCAAAGCAAGAGTTGAAATTCTCAGGCAATTTCTGCCCTTACTTACTGTGCTGCAGGCACATCAGTCGGCTGTGAGATCAGTGTGCCTGGTTCCCTGGCTCAGCTGCAGCCAAGGACACTGGGTCATGCCTGGAGGATCTTTATGGATGTTGTTGATGCTTGCACTGCAGAGCACCCTGCTCAATTAGAGATGGAAAAATCCATATTTTAAATATTTTTTAACTGAACGCATTGCATCCAGTGGTAGAGACACTGTAATTACAACAATTTGTCACTGTCTGTAGTGTTGCTTCTTTGAAAAACAAACAATGATGCTACAGTCTTTCAATATGTGATTTTAATCAGCTTTTCCCTGATTATAACTATCAACCTCAGTAGGTATTCAGTAAATAGTCCCTCTTTCATTGTGAAGCTTGAAATACTAATATTTGGAATATAATGCAATGAATTCAAGGTGTCCTATTAAATCTATTGGAACTCTTATTTTAGTTCCACCAATGTTAATAATGAGACTTTAGAGGGAACATGGATTTCTTTTACATTGTACTCCAAGACTTACCGGTTAACAATAACAAAATCTAGCCTGACTTGTCTATCTGGAATTTCAAGTAAAAAGCTGCTGGTGCAGCATCGACAGCTAATTGACTGAACAGTTTTCCCCCACTGGAGATCATAAAGATAAAATAAAAGAGATCAGGGCCTTATTGCTTTCTAATGGAGACAGCTGATACAAAAACTACTGTTGCATTAACGGTGTGCCATTTTCAGAGGGGAGGTAGGAGGCGAGCTCAGCATGCCCATGTGAGAAGTGACCCATGCAGAGCAGCTCTGCAGTGTGATACCAGGCCTCCTGCAGAACACCCTCAGGGGTGGATTATTGCTCCTCTGGGAACAGAACTCCAAGTCTGTTAGCAAGGCAGGGCAAAGCCAACATCTGCTTGTGGTGTTACCAGGCAGCTTAAAGCACAATCAGCCATCTGTGTCTGCGGTACAACTGGGGAACAAGGAGTGAGTCCTAAAGCACCAGCGCACATTCAAAAGCAAAATCCTGTAAATCAAATAAGAGTCCACAAAAGAATCAAGGAGGAAATGGCAAAGGCACAGAATGGCCTCCAGTATATTGTCACCCAAATATTAACAGAAACCAAGAACTTCTAGGCCAGGTACCTTTATGAACAGCCCAATCTTTCCAAACCAAGCCCTTAGAGTCTCATGAGCATGCATGTGAACTGCAAAGGCTTTGTTGTTACAAACAGTCCCACCTGAGACAGATGGCACACCCACAGCATCCCCAAGGGTGATCATACAGAAGGATGTACAAGAGCCCCACTCCATGATCCTCCCTATCTCGGTTAGACCCTGATCTCTAATAACTGCAGGCTGGCTCAAGGCCTGAAGCATAACATTCAATCTCTCTTGCATTAGCATAATTATTTGTAACATTATTCTCAGTAGTCACAAAAATTATTCTCTCTCCGAATTCTGCTGTGTTCACTGGCACCTGGGGCACAGCAGAAGTCCTTGCTTTTTGTGAAGTGCTCATTCTCTCTCCTAGTTTTGCACCTTTTAGAGCCATCAGCTGTCCCCTTGCCATTGTGTTGCTAATTAGGGAAAATAGAATTTCTATACCTTAAATCATTCATAATTTATTATACTTTCATCTCCTATTTCTAGCTCCTCCTTAGAACAAGAAACCCCATGGGCTTAATCACATGAACTTGAGGCTTTCAAGGTATTTGATTCCCCTTGTTTTTCTTTTTGAAAAACATTTGGTTATTCAACAGCCACTTTTATAGGACAAGTAACACTGAGCATGCTGTTGCAAGAGGCCAGCCCATTCATTCATCCATTCATTCATCTGATGACAATATGACATTTTTTGATTATGATCTTCATCTCATTCCTTACAAATTCATCTCGTTTCCTTGTTTCCTTTTGAAGTTGGAGATTGAACATAAAACTTCATTGAACTGTACAGATTTGAAAAATGTGTCTATTTTCTCTAATTTATTTATAAGATAAAGACTAAAAAAAGAAATCTGGGGAGAGGAAAAAACCAAAAATTGCTTGTCCCCTGCCCACATGCCAGTTTTTATTGTTCCATGCAAAGTTCATGGACTCGACTTACAGATGTGCAGTCTTCATCTAACTGCAGTGTATGCTTAAGGTAATTAGGAACAAAAGTAGACCACTGGAAGACCTGCAGGTTTTTATTTGAAATAAAATCTGTACCAACATAAAATATAATCAAAAATACCAATCTTGTTTTCTCTTCTCATAGCACTCTTTCTACAGACTTTCATTTCTGTAACTCTGCAATACTGCAACAAATAATGAAATCACAGAGTTTGAGTCAAACTATAGCCAAACATCTAAAAAAAGATGCAAAATCTTGAAAATATTAAACATCATAGCGTTATTAGCCTTTAGTGTCATTTAAGATCTAGTGGATAATTATAGTTCCAGGCTTTTACATGCATACTGATGTATTTGGATATCAGGACTTGTGATTATAACTTTGTGTTGATACAAACACAGTGTATTAACCATCCCCTGAATGCTGTTTTATAGTGTCAGCAAGTTTAATGTTTATTAACTACGGGATGAAACAGGAATGTGAAAGCACTACTGCTTCTCGGTAGCTTCTCAGTTTACCGTGCAGCACTCACAGGCTAAAATCCACCTGAAAACTGAGAAAGGCTCATGCAGTATTCAGGATCCAGCACAGGTGAGAAATTAGATGCACGACAAGCTTGGTAGCCTGCCTGAGTTCTGCATAGTGGCGCTTGGTTCGCAAGATGTAGGATTTAATAAGGCAAGTGAAAGGAAGGGGTGATGGAGAACCTCACCTAAACCAGATTAGAATGCCAAGCTCATACTGCTCTGCAGACTGGCACAAAGCAGAGCATTGACCAGAGCCAGCAGAAACACTCGTTTCGTTGGTGGTTGCCAGGTAGCGTAAGCCTTGTGAAGGGTTTATTATCCAAATAACAAAAGAGGAGGGTAAGTTTCACTGACATAGAAAGATTACATTGCTGAGGTTCATCTCTGCACAACAATTTTCTTCCTGTTGTTGCTTATTTTCTGTCTTCTTCCAAGTACAAATATAGCGTATCAGAAGTGGGAGAAAGTAAAGCTTAGCCTGTAAAAAGAGTGGAAACTTGACTGCAGACTGATTTTAAGATATTTCAGACTTTTCTGGCACCAGCAGTTTGTAAGTTTGAGCTACTTGCTCACCCCAAAACTGCATTTGAGATTGCTGAAGTCAGCGAAGCTGTGAAGCAGTCTCTTATCTATGGAGAAATATGCACCCCAGAGTAAATGCTTTAATGAAATAATGGCTGGTATGTGATCTCCCAGCTCAAAGTCCTGGTTTCCCAGGATAAGGGACATGGTCAGCATCTGTATGTGTTTGGCAAAAGCATAAACTTTCGCTGGTGCCACCAGTGTTTACAAAGACATGAGGAGGTTCATCAGTGAGGGGAACTGATCGAAGGAGGTTCTCCTGTTTTAGTATCAACTCCTTGCATGACCTCTTGGCCCGCCTACCTCCAGTAAGAATCACAATTATGGTTGTGGTGATTCATTTGAGCTGACTGCTCTCAAAATTCAGCCTCTAGCCCTCAGCTATTTTCACCTTCATAGAGCTAAAAGTAAATGTTGGAGGTGGTAGGGATGGGTAGGGTATTTAAACCTTAAAAAAGGCTGGAAAAGTCCAATTCTCTTTCAGCCTTGTCCCCTAGAAGAACCAATATCCCAAACTAATAGCTTTTACACAAACCACTTGCTTTATTCTGACTGTCATCTGCTGGAGTTACTGACCACAGCTGGATTCCTGTACTTCAGAAATGCTCACTTTAGAGCACGACAGTGTGTTGGATGAGATGGGATCCAGCTGTTGCAAGAAGCAGCTGGAATGGAGAAATTAGTACCATATCTGGCCTAGGAATGTAACAAGAAGGTTATAGCAGGAGAAACAATGAGCAACCTGAGTCACTGTGATGCAAATCAGTAATAGAAAAATACATTTCTACATTCCTTCACTAGTTGCCTTTACTTTTAGCCTCCTATCCCTCTTCTGTGGTATACAACAGTTTCCCACAAAGAATTATTTTTACTGCTGTTATCAAAATTGCTAACAAGGGAGAATTAACTTACAAAATAATTGTCCCTTCATGCAGTGTCTTCATTGTCCCGTTGTGGGTAGCATCCCAGCCTGGCCATAGACTCCCATATAAGCTTCCTGCTTCCAGCAGGGTTATAAACTCCCTGTTGCTTAGGCTTTCTATCTCCCAGGAGCAAGTCACAGGCCCTGAATGGCCAAAAGTGGCCCATGTTGAAATTCATGCTCCTGAATGGATTATACTTGTCCTTAAAATGGTCAAAGAGCTTTCGTATTCAAAGCCCTCAAAACAGCAAGCCCACTTTGACCATAAGGCTGTGAGGACAAGGCTGCCTCTTGATGTTGTCAGATGGCATCCAGAGCTGTATGAGCAGACCTTTATGAGGGCTTTCATTTAGTATTGTGAGTTATTCTTGGGCAGAGAAAGGCTTTTTGAAGGACAAAAGAACTTGGAATTGCTATGATTTTTATTATTTTTTTAGCCTGCTAAGAATATGTCCTTATGCAGGCTTCTTTTCATATTGTGTTTTCTTCCTCTCCTTTGGGACAAACACTGCTTTTCTTTATCAAAAGGAAGGATGTAGTTGCTTACAGACCTGGGGGAGAGGGGAGTTTGCCTCTGCTGTCTTTGTTGAATTCGTTTGTGGGTTTTGTAGCCTGGTTTCTGAAGATAAGCAAAGCCTGTACAGTCAAGTTGTCCGTCTTCCTACAAATTATTCTGGAATTTATTGGCTAATTTCGTTCTAGCTTGATAGATGTCCATGAGATGTCAATGTTACTATATTTCTGTAAGTTTTCAGAAACTGATGGCAGTTCAGCAGGGAAGACTGTGTTAACATCCTCACTAAGGGACAAGCTACTGAACCGATCCTTTATACCAGGGAATCCATGTGGAAAAAATAGGTGCCTGTATTTCTTCCCTCTGTGGAGATACCATAGAAAACTAGATTACATGACAGAGGGTATGCAAAAAATAAATATTGTATTGTCAAGGTGTGACTAGTACTAAATTGTATATGTAAGTGGAGCATACAGAGTATGCTTCGGAGAAAAGGTGGTGGTGGTGTGGCCACTTCAGTGGGCAAGAGAAAACACAGCACACTTGTGCATGCAATAGCCAACAACACGTCCTGGCTGTAGGAAGCCTGCTGAGGAATTTGGGGAATGACTGCTTTCTAATCTTAATGAGGAGCCTTGGGGAGGACATACCAGCTTTCTGTCTTAGTTTTCATACTTGAAAACAAGCTGCTCTGAGCTCTAGTGAAAGTAGTGACAGTGCAACATCTATGGTATACTCAGACTGCTTATGTCCTCATATTAATCAAGAGCAATGGCATGAAGGGCAAAGGTATTGGTTGCAGAAAAGAACAGTGGGTCAAAATCACTTCTGTCATCTCCTATAAATCTCACAGTTCTACCTCTAGGACTAAAACCTAAAATTGCCCAGTGTGCAACTTCTGTGTATAACAGTGCAAATCTTAAATTGCTGGCACTGCATTACTCTGCACTTGAAAACCCACTGGCTGTATTTTTAACTACACTTAGGTTGCACGCTGTCAAGGGAAGTTAGAAATTCTATCTCTTTGAATTCAATTATATTGATGATCCTTTAAATATCAGCGAGGTTCTTGCTCTGTGGTGTAGTGGCTTCTGATTTTTTGTGACTTTTCAGTACATACAGATGAGGAAGCTCCTGTGATGGCAGTTTTTATATCGTGCACTTATCAGCAGTCATTACAGAATTATTTCTCTAATATTATATCTCTAATTTGTAGCAGTTTATCTTAGATAGTTGGAATTTTTTTAAAAATATTTATCTTAAGAAAAAAAAGTCATTCTACTAGAATAATCCACCAGATGTCTGTAAGTAACAGTTATGAGGAAGCTACCTGTGGGCTGAGAGCAAGTTCTCCACCGAGGCATGAGAAAATCAGGGGAACACCTGCCACTGTCTGTCCAAATGGCAGGTCCCAACTGTGTGTGACTGGGGAGGGAAGGGAAAGGCAACCTTGGCGATGCACCTGGTTGAGGCAAAATATCATACTGATGCAATTAATAAAAGAACAGGCATACTGTTAGACACCAGTTCAATTATTATGGGGTCAGAACCACCTTGTGGGGAGAGTGTGGGTGTGGGTGTGGGTGTAGGTGTGGGGGTGTGTGTGGGTGTGGAGGCAGAAGGGATGGGTCGAACCTCACAGAGGTGTCCCTCATGGCAGGCCCCTGGAGCCCGCACGGGGAAGCCCTGGCTTAGGTGTCAGTCACAAAACAGCCTGGGAAAACTGTAACACACCACACCTCCTGGATCTAAGCCAGACTCAGATTGGCAGGGACAGTGAGGACACTGCCCCTCACCCTGCCATGGACTCCAGAGTGGCTGGTGGGTCAGAGACCCCACCTGGGAGAGTTGGCTGTAGGAACCAGAGCAGCTACAACCATAGGCACGTGTTTGCCTCATATCATGGCCCTGCCACTTGGACATGTGAGAGCTGGTCTTCCACAAGGTCTCAGTGATAGCTCTCTCTCCCTCTTGCTTCATCTCTCTTTTTGTTCCCTCTCCTTCTCTTTCTTTGCTCCTTTCTGGATGCTTAGGGTGGCTTGGAGCTGGTGGATTGGATCTTGACTTCAGTGTTGTGGAATTGTTTGGAACTTGACTTATGTATTGTGGATTTACTGGATTTTGACTTAAGGACTGTGGATGAATAGTATATGCTGAGTCAGTATTGTGGTGGAACATTTTTGTCTAGATTGTGTGGTGTCCTTTTGAACTTTAGCCAAGTTCCCTTATTTGCTCCCCTAACTTAATAAAGAAATCCCTTGGGAGTAAGTCCATGGCTTATTCTCTTGATGCTATCTCGAGGTAATAAAGAACCCTCTATCTATATATTAAAGTAAAACTCCTGGTCAAGCCCATGAGCCTGCAGCTCCAGGGTCTGGAGTCTTACACATACTTGCCATGGAGTATATGTGCTGTGGTCTGAGACCTTCTTTGTTGGAGTAACATACCTGGAACTATTAAAACCACTGGTGTAGCTTAAATCTCAAGATCAAGGCTGCTCAATGGCTTAATGGGTTGGGCTAGTTGCTGGCTTATGGTAGGACTGATGCAGACTTCCATTCCTGCCCTAAGTCCATGATCTTACCCCCTTAAGGATGTCAGTTGATAACCCCATAGGTCACTTCAAATGAGCTCCTTGACGTGAGTGATGGGAATGGGGCTTGCCTCAGTGGAAAATACTGCAGAGATAGTACAACGTCTATCAGAGGAGGAAGCAAATCATGTTGTTCCTAAATGACAGCTATAGTCAATTTAAAAAGAGGTGCTTATATTCTCAAAAGTAATTGCTGTCCAGTGGTTTTTTGCCCAACCATGACTGAGCACTTTTTCTGTAGGAGCAGCAGTACAGCAGGAAGGGATTGCTTGTCAGACCTCCAGCAGGGAACTGGAAGATTTGCAGAATAAATAACATCAAAAGCCTAATCAAAGTTGATTTTTCTCATAGTAACACTTTGGGATCCTTCTTCATTTTGGCCATCTTTCGAGCAGCACACAATTACTAATCAAAATAGCCAGCCCCTGAGAGTTGGGCCGTTTGAGTGGAATAATTGAGCTTTATTGGCTGTCTCTTGGGGATCATTACTCTGCTTACAAAAATGGACAGTACAGCATTACCTGTATTCTCAGTAAATTTTACTGGAGTTCCACATGTCTACAGCCACTGCACCAATTACAGAGTCTCCACGAGTGGTTTGTGAGTGCTAAAGGGGGTCAGGGGAACACAATTCTTGACTCTGGCAGTTCTTGACTTTCACAGGGGAGATGGAGTTAGGGAAAATGGATGGGTGAGGAGAGACTTGTCTTGTGTGCATTACACCCTTGGTACTGACAATCAGAATCCCTGGATCCTTATGCCAGACTTGGCACGATCATCATGTGGGACCTTTTCTCGCTGTGCCTCCTGCATCACTCCCTCTGTGAAATGACCCTGGGGAATACATCACATGGCATGCTGCAAAGATTAGTCTTCGAATGTAGATTTATGGTCTTTGAATGAAACTTGCACTCCATGTAATATGTAATAATAAGCACAGCGGTGAAGTGAGGTTTCTTTTGTAGTTGTGTGCGTGGTCTAACAGAGAAAGTTTCTATTAGCATGTGTTTTGCCTTGTGGTCATTTATCCATGCATTTAACCTCACTGTTGAAATTTCTCACCTTTAACTGCTTTCTGTGTCAGAAACTGGATGTCACCTAACTATTCCCCGGCTCACTGCTATGCACTAACAAGCTTGGAAGACAGCCCTGGTGAAACTAAAGCCCAGTCATATGTGGGGATGTTAAAAAGTGAGCTCAGACAGAAAGAAGTCAAGGGACCACAATGGGCTCTGTATGAATGGACAAAACAGCCAAAATTTGTTTACAAAGGACTAGCATTCAGCTACTGAGGATTTATATTCTTATGTGTTGTGCAACATACTGGTGCCAACTGCTAACCCAAAAGAGCAGACAACAGAATTCAGGGCAACAGAGATATTTGCAGTTTTCCTGCTCCACCTTAGAGAAAATAATTTAATGTTTCATTCAGAAAAAAATTATTTAATAAAAATACTGGTCTTGTAAAACAGGAACTTAGGACCAGACCACCACTGGATCTACTGTTTTATTTTAATATTCACTTGATTTAAAATTCAAAGTGTTACATGGGTCTTTTCTTCCCTCTTGTTTCAAGAGCTTTTTGCCATCTCTCCAATAAGCAAAATGAAGATGACAGCAACATTCAAAGTCTAATCTACTGAGCTCAATTTATCAGTTTACTTGTGCTGAACTGATAAGCTGTACTTACCGCTTAAGTTAACTTCTTAAGTTACAAGCAGACAATACAGGCTGCCTCATACAATTGCATGAAATACCACTTGGCCTGTGGGGACACTCCTGCTGTGTCTACTCCTATTGTTTTCATCTAATCTGTTTCAGTGGTATCTCCACCATTTGCATGATACCAGCTACTTAACAATCCATTCTGCTCTTGCTGACAGCTTAGTGTAAGTTGTCTAAAAAGAGATGTGCTCAGTTTTCTTTGCGTATTGCACCTGATAGATGGAGAAGCTTAGCACAGCTGTACTGTTACAACACACAGCTACACAGAGCTACACAGCCCGTTTAAGTCTTGATGATGCATTCACACTAAAACTCAAAAATGCATTTATTCCTATTCCTTAATCATTCAACAAAATGCCAGCAGCTTGAGTGAGCTGTGAAAGAGTAAGCTTGGGAGCCGAGGGAAGCCTTGCTGGCTTTCTCTTAGTTTCAGGAAACAAATAGAATTTTGAGTGCAATTCACTCCCATGGAGGGTATCGGCACAAAATATATGCATCTTGAAGACCTATTTTGTGGATTCAAGCAAGACTTAATTGGTACATTTTGTGGTAGGTCATTATCAGGCATGAATTCCAGTCCAAGTGAGCACAACTCCAAATTCAGGATTTTGTTTGTTGGATTTAATTTATTTAAAGATCTTTACTTTCAAGAGAACAAACTGAGTTTTTTTCCCTGATATACCAGTAAAATTGTTCTCAAATTCCCAGTGAAGTACATTGTTCAAATCCTTTAAAAATCCTGAGGTTTCCATGGTGTCACTAAAAGGCATCATTAAAATGAATGTCATTTCCCTTACATAAATGAGGGTTGAAATTACTCAGTGAAATTTCATTTTTACCATCCTCCATGAGGAGCGAAAAAAAAAAAAAACCACAAGAAAGGTCTCACTTGAATGCAGTAGCCCCAGATTCCATCTTCAGCAGTGGCAGTTAGAGAAATTATCTTTTTAGTTTGCATACCGAGCATGTCAACTGCTGTGTTACACCATGCTGCTACTATTTCTGCTGCAGTGCAGAACAATGTTTTCAGATGTGAGCTCCAAAGAAGTGAGGTGATCCAGATCTAGGGCACACTGAACTTAGATCCAGGTAGCACAAAAGCCAAGTGCCATCCTACCAACCCCTCCGGTCAGCTGAGTGCACTGCTGTTTCCAGGCTATGAATGTGCTGGTTGTCTGCATGTTGGCACTGAACCTCACAGCTAAGATAACACAGGGAAAGTGCCACTCCACCCTGTGTAGCTAAACTGGGGGTTACGGTCAGCAGGTCTCTCTGTCCTACACAGCTCCTTGGAAAGCATGTAAATTCACCCATTTTGTTTTCCAAGGATGCCTGGAAGGTATCACTGCCCAAAGCAGTGGCTGTCATGACTAGTTTAATTAGTATTTATGCACTCTAGTTCTACTAAATTTAGTACCTGTGTCTGCTAATCTACGAGGCATTTGGAGGGCATTAGATATCAATGTAAAATGGAAAATAATTGCTCTGGCCTTGGGGATTAAACACTAAAATTGTGATGGAGAATTTAGTAAACAGATACTTTTTTTTTTCTCTCTCAGGGAAAAAAATTAAAAAATTATTACAAAAGCCTGCAAACAACCAGTGTGTTGAATATCTGCATTCTATTCACACCCAGTAGAATACATGGTATATGGAATGATTTCCAGATCATGTCCTAAGTAAGATTTTACAGACTGATTCTATTAATTACCACCTATTCATTATCCGGAAATAAGAACAAGGAGGGGTCTGTATATGGACTCTGGTGGAAAGTCAAGGTCTTTCAGTACATTGTCTCTTCTCATGCTGTATTTAGGGACTGAAAATTCACAGCCACAAGCTCCCTATGAGCATGAGGACACATTCTCTTCTGCTACTACCAGGAAGTACAATACGGTTTAATAGTTAAATGTTATTTTTCACACTCCTCCAGAGACTCATAAAATTTGTTCTCTTCAGGCCCGAAGGAGTACAGACTCCTGATAGCCTCAGAAGGATTTCAGACAGATTATCTCTCCCCAGTGTATCAGCCAAGTCTTAGTAGCACAGTCCAAGCTGAAGATCCACAGGATGCACTCTGATTCCATTCACTCCTCCTTTGAAACTGAAAAAGTGAAGAGGGAAAAAACTGAAAAGCTGAAAAGATGCCACATCTGTACTTGAAAAAGGCTATTCCCTCCTTCCTCCTTCCTCTCCACCTGCACCAAGTCCCCACCAAGTGAGGAGATGTGGCCACTCTACTCCCCACAGAACCAAGGTCAGGTGAAACAACTCTGCCTCTACTCAGCTCTCCTGCTGCTTAGTGGGAGCCCTCATCTCACCAAGGAGAATGGGGAATGAGGGTAATGTGAGAGCTCTGCTTCACTGGGGCTCAGTTTTGCACAGACTTACGCTAGACTGACTATGCCAAGACACAAGGGATGAAGGGTATGACCTTGCTCTGCCATCTAAGTCTTTTTGGGGTTCACTTTACAAGAAACCACATAAGCCACCTTTCCAGTACAATCAATAGCTAAGGAACAGGGTTTCCAACTCACCACATCCTAGACCCTGACAAAAAATACAGTGTATGTGTGTGTGTGTGTGAAGCCAACAAAATAATTCATACTAGCTGGATGTTGTAGATTTTTTAGAAAATGAATTTTCCTCAAAATCCTGAAATTCTAAACTATTCTTACTGTTGACAGAATAAGGAAGAAAAGCATATACTTTAAGGTGAACCATGCTAACATGGTTGATTGAAAAGTATCAGTGTGGATAGAAGACATGCAACTACTGATGTAAGGCACGTAGCTTTGTGTACTCCGTGTAGCTCTCTGGAGGTGTCCAACTCTTACCCTCAGCTGCAGAGGTATGCCAGGTTTCTACCTTCAAGCATCTGTATTGCATTTAAACTTTCCTTGCTGGAAAGGCAAGAGAGATTGGATATTGCTCAAAATGTCCCCCACCACTGGTGATTAGAATGAAATGCCGACTGCCTGTTTGAGGTTTTGAGGTACTTCATCAGCAATAATTTATGCTTTGTTTCATCTATACCTCTGGAAAACATGGCTTTTCTCTCTGTTTGCCCTGGTTTATTTGGTTTTGTTTTATTTTGGTTTTTTTCCAGCAATGTTTCCACCATTCAGAAACAGGGTGACAGCAGATTTAGTTTCTCTAACTAGAAATTCCAGATTTAAATTGCTTGTAAAGGTGCCCAAGAAAAGCTTTTACATTGCTTCTGTTTTTTCTTTTGGGGGTCAGAAAAAAATATTGCTTGAGACAAATTCTGGAGGTGCCAGGCTGTCATATATCCCTACAAAACACATTCTTCAAAATGCACAAAGCAAGTCAGTGATACATTAAGCTTTATGAATTCCAGAATATAGGAAAAGGAAAATGGTAATATCCTGATTGAAATACTAAGCACTTTAACTTTGAAAAAAGAAGAAAGAAAGAAAGAAAGAAAAAAAAATACTTGCACTGCCATTATGCTGAACAAGGTGGAAATACATCCTTAAGTGGAAAAGTAGACTTGAAACTCTATTAAGCTGCTTTGTGTGCAAGCAGACTGTGACCCTGGTGTTTCAGAGAGTTGCAACAAATACTCAACCTCATTTGTTTAAAATGAGATAATGGAAACCATGGCTCTTAAAACCACAGGGGAAGTTTCAAAAAAAAAAAAAAAAAAAAAAAAAAAAGAAAAAGAAAGGACTAAACTGTGGAGGGCGAAATTATAGCACTTTCTAAGAAAGTAGAAGCAGTTCTGCGCCTGTCATATGGGGGTAACAGTATGAATGTTCCTGGATCATTTACTGAATTACAGAAGGTGGTTTCAGGATTGGTATTGATCCTGCAAAAACTAAGACTTACCAAATTATTGAGAATAATATTACGATGCAAATTCTGAAATAGCAACCCGCAGCTGACTGCAGTCAGGCTGTCAGGGAAGCCTGTAAGCTGGGAACTTGGCACACAAGGAAACTATTGCAGAAAGTATTTACCCAGGGGATATTCTTGAAAATGTTAATAAAATCTGAAAACAGAACTGAATTGAATGTTTAAAGGAGAGGGTACACTTTGGGACATGAAACGTAAAATGTTACACAATTTATTCCTCTCTCCACAATAAAATAGCTTGCCAGCAACAAAGCAGTTCAACTTTCAGAAACTTTGTTGCATTGTACTTGATGTGGGAGGTTGAAAGAGGCTCAGAAGTTCAGTAAATATTAGAAATTTCAGTAAAAAAGTGTACAGTCAAAGCAGCTATACAGCCCTTACATCTCCATCCCAAAAGAGCTCAGATTTCCCCATGATATTGGACTGGATTTTAAAAGGAGGTTGCAAGTACTATGGACTTCATCAAACCCATGTCAGAAGCCCTGCAAGGAAAAGACACATCAATAAAAACTTGTTCACATCAATGGTCTGATGAATCGGATCCACCAGAAGAGTGGGAGTCTCAGAATTTCGTTCCCTCTGAGGAACTGGAATTTTCCCAGAAAAATGCATATAGAACAGGAGACTCCAAAATACCAAAACTTTACAGAGTATATGTCTAAATTCATCTCCTCACAGAAATTATGTGTTACCTACAGTACCCAATCAAAATCTGATCAGAGACGCTGTTTTATTAGAGACTTTATTTTGAAGCCTGAGAACCTCACAACACCAATTGCATCAGCAATGCAAGATGTGCTACAGATGTATGGTTGGATTTCAACCCCGTGCAACTGGTGACTCAGCTTTGCCTGTTGCAAGCCAGCTATCAATTTGCAGAAGGTCACTGAGGTCCACTCAAAAATATTTTTTCTTCAGCCAAACCAAATGCTGACTGTTTTGCAAAAAGGTGAAGCTGACATTATTGCTTTCCATGATAGTAGCAGCCAGCCCTAAAAATGGAAGGAATATAGATGCCTAGTATCAGTCACAGCTCAGGAGCCTGAACGTTATGCAATGAATATTCTGATTTAAACCTCACAGGATTTTTAGGTAAATTCACTTAAAGAAAACAGCAGCCTCTGAACTTTGTCCAGCTTGGACTCCATTCCTCTTTTTGTGTTTTTAGAAGAAGTAATTATTAGCTTTGTATCATTGCTACTTTGTGCACTTCTAAGATGGTGAAGAAAAGAAACTTTGTCCTAAATTTTAAAACTTACTATTTCTAATTTTCTTCCTTTTTTAATATAGGCCAATGCTCATTAAACCCTGCACTGGTTTGCTCTGAGGTCTTGGAGCCACAGGTAGGATGCTTCATTCCCAGCAGAGTGAACAACATACTTTACATCTACATTCACCAGCTGGATAAAGGTTTGTCCTCAAATCTGAAAATAGTGGAAGGATGGGTTTAAGTATCTAAGAGGAAAACTTTAAAATAACTGACTCCAGGAGCACTTTCCCATAGCAACATGCTTTTAAAAATAATTAAGAGAGGTTAACAGAGAATTCCTGCATAATTACACACATGCATTTTTATCTTTTACCACTGGGTTCTTAACCACAAAAGTGTGTTGCAGAGGAGAAGCTGAACTGGGCTCTGGTTAGCCATCTGCTTCAGGTAGGCTTATGAAAATAAGCAGGAGCCAGTGAAGTGCCTAGTCAGGATAGCTGTCTGACACTGAATAAGGAGATCACAAGTAGTTCAACACTACTCTGAAACCAGCCTAACAATCTCCCTCCAGCCCAGGAATAGTATTAAAGCTAATAACTATACAGAGCCTTTTGTCAAAAGCCAAATGACCAGGAACATTTGATCCTTATGGAAAGGAACTGGAGATAAGAAATGTCCTGCCTTAGATAGCTGCCAGGACAGCTAAGCTGCACAACACAGAAAGCTTTTGCCAAGGTAGGTTTTGACTTATTGCCTATCTCATTCCAAACAAACACTAAACTGGTGGAAGCCTTTGATGTTCTCCCATGGCACGATAACAAGTGGGAACAATTTACAATGTCTGCAGTCACCAGTACAGACTTCTTTATATTGTAAATCCTAGCTGCTTTAAACTCCTTGCCCAGTTGATGTCTTCTTGAGGAAGATGGCTGAACCTCCAGCATGCCTGAAATGAATGTTTGCTTGACACGAAACACAGGTTTGCCAGCAAGACTCAGCCTCCTCCTTGCTGATTGAGGCCATCAGTATTGCTTGTTCTGCTGGCTGGCCATCCACTGACCAGCGGAGGGGGTAGGGGGAAGCAAAGAAAGGCCACAGCAAAAGCTGCTCATCAATAATCCTTTGTTCTTTTATCTCTTAAACACAATCAGGAATCTTGTAACAAGAAAAGTCTGATTTCTCTTTCCACCATCATCCTATGTCAGCTTTTTTTCTTCACAGCATTGTTTACAGCTTGCTATTTTCATTGGGTTTTTAAGCCTGTTTTGGATTTTTTAATTTGTTTGTTTTGCTGCTGTTTGTTTATTTTTAAAGACAAACCTCTCCAAGCCAGGCATTTATTTCCAGCTGACTCCTCCCTTGTAGCATTTCTTTTTGATCCAGGTGTAACCTCTCATTCTCTGATTGCTGCTGGCAGTTTTTCCATCGCAACAAAACATTTCTAACTAGATGTCTCCAGCTGCAAAGGAATTCGAGTTTTCAGACCATCTTCCGTATTTTCAGACTCCTCAGACCCAGCATCCCCCCTGGGCAGCAGAGGGAAAAATGGCTGGGACAACTCTGCAGTAAGTTATTTGTTGCAGTGTACAAGGTATGACTGACGCCTCTTACCTTTCCTCAGATATGCTGGGTGTGTGCTGAGTAAACATCCTGGCAAGCCACATATGTCAGCCAGACCCTACTGGTCCTGAACAAAGCTAGCTGGAATTTCACCCTTTACTTCAGATGCAGCAGGTCCTGGGGCTCTAGTAGTGTAAAATGTAGAGCCTTTTGGATGAACGAAGGGACCCACCTCTCTCCTTCTCTTCCTTCTTCTCTCTCTGTCTTTTTTTTTTTTTAATTAATTTCAAAAGTCCATGGACTCCTTGATTACAGGTTGCATAAATTCAGGTAAAAAAAAAAACATTATAAGAGAAGTGCTTGGCATTTCCAGGTTAGAGGCTAACAGCTCAAGACAGCATTGCTAGCATGCTGTTTTGACCTTTATGGGTTAAGGTATAAATCAGTGGTTATGCCTGAAGAGACAAAGTCTGCCAGACTAACCGCACTGCAGAGTTGTATTTGCACAAGCTGGCTTGGGTTCCAGGTAACTACAAACTATTTAACTCTAGCAGTGCAAGCCTCTTACCTCTCAGATCTTCAAATGTTGATAGAAAAAACCACAAAAATATTAAATATTGTGTTACAATTTTTTCCCCAATCTCTTTATTTCCCTTTCATTCTTAAGACCATTATTTTGTTTCCTAACAAGTTTCTTGAGCAAAATCAACATGCTCTTTCTACAACTTGGACTAATTAATGTTCCTTTTTCCCTCTTAAACCATATGTGCACAGTCATACTTAGTTTGTATGTAGAGACGAGAGAATATTCTCTTCTCCTTGACATTTTGGAAAGGATTTATTCAAAAGAACCACGAACTGAGCTGTGAGTCACGGGTGGAGGTGTCCACCATGGATGGGCAATGGGAGAGTATCTAGGGCTGCACTTGTTCAGATCAAATTTAGCAAGCTCTGTGCAGGGAACAGAAGAGTTGGAAGGGGCCTACAAAGATCAGCTAGTCTAACTGCAATCACAGCTTGGAGGGTACAAGTAGCAGTGAGTGCTGGGTAATGTATGAATGAATAGATGGAATGTCGACATCATGTAGCTACACAACATGGTTTAATTAAGACTTTGCCCCTTCTCAGCCTCTCCACACGTAACATCCAGTTTGGGCCTGTGTTGAAGGACAGAAGTGGCTGAAGTCTTGCTTCTGTACCTTGGAGCTTGCTCCCAGCCCGTGTAAGCAGGGACTGAGGCCAAAATCATTTGGATGCTAGGTGAGTCTGAGCTTGCATATACAATATAGGAGCAGGCATGGAAAGAAGAACTCCTCATCGAGAATGTCTCTTAACCAGGTATAAAGGGGAAAAAAAATCAAAGGCAAATATTTAATGTGCAAATAAGATTCTTGATTATAGGTTCCATTTTTATGAAATATTCCAGTTAGGTCCTGCAAGATTGGAAAACTTGGTGATTCACACATTTGAGGCAATTAGTCTTTAAGCTGCCATCCTTACATTTGTTTGGTTACTTTCTGTAGCATATACACATCCTTGCTCAGTTAATCTGCATGCAAGGTTTAATTTATCTGTCTGAGGACTGTACTCTGAGTCATTGAGTTCCCTCAGGGTGTCCTGATTCCTTTCCTCTGATAATCCTTAAGGAATACCCCAGGTGCTGTTTGGTTTTTGCTTTCCTTTTAGAAACTGCATTATACACTAAAAGTGACAGTAGACATCTGCATGTACCTGGCCGTGATTCCCGTTATAGGTGGAAATGCACCCATCTTGCTCCTGAAATAAGTATTACTATTTCAGCCTCAGTTTTTCTGTTAAGAATCTGTCAGCAGCCTTAGAGGAGGATGCAGAAAATATATACATGTATTTTCGCTAAGTTGTTTTTCAACATCAGATATTCAGCTACCGTCTTCTGACCAAGGGAATGTAAAATGACTGCTGTTAAAGACTTTGGTCTTTTGAAGCAGGAATCCAGCTCAAAGTCTGTTTAATTTAATTTAATTGTTCATTTAATTTCATTTATTTAATTCTAGTATTTGAAAATCTGTTTAAAATAAAAAAGCCACTGGACTGACTTAATTCCTGCTTGATTTCACTACATTCCATTGAAGTATTCAAACAAACTGTGTCTAAAAATTATGCATACTGTACAACTTGTGTAAGCACTCATTAGTTGTTTTGCATTGTTTTAATGTATATACACAGAGACAAAGCCCTACATTAAAACCCCACGAAGAACTCAAAATTAGGCACTTGAAAGTCAGAAACCACACAAGGTAAAATAGCTTGTGTAAATCTAATTTGGCTTCCCTGTGTGTTCACATAATGGCTTTGTGTTACATATATATATACTGTATAATATTTACGTATGTACAGTGGGAAAAGCCTTTAATTACATGACTACTCACTCTTTTGTCCACGGTGTGTTTGCTTAATTCAGTGAACAGGATAGACTTGCTTTATATGTGGGTCACCTTAGTGAGAAGGCAGCTGTTCCCCACATGACACTGCCCTGTTAATTGTAGTGGTAGGTGAATCACAAGTGAGGTGGGAGACTGGGTGAGGACTTAAGGGGTGTCACTGCTTCTCCAGAGAATTAAACTCACAACTTAGAAAGTCAACTGATTGGCTGCTGACAGGTATAGAGGTATCTGAGCAAGCTCTTGAGCTCCCCTCGAGGAAAAGTATCAAGATAAGGTTATACAATTCTTGTTGCTGTTCTGAGTAAATTTCACTGATTTACACTATTGTAAAGTAGTGGTGCATGCAGGAACTGCTCTGCAGGCAAGTTGGAAAGGAAAGTAATTTCTATTTAGCAAATGGTCAAAATAGTTGGTGGAGGTAAATTTTTCTGGTGGCACAGGTGTGGTGTAATCTTGGTCCAGGTTAACATCTATCATTCTTGCTGTACAGTTACAAACAGTCCACATCAGTACCATTGTCTTCATTAACCAAATTGATAAAGTCATTAAAAATAAAAAAAGGTAGTGTAACAAAGTATATTTTCCTTAAATACAGGTTAACTGGCTTTAATTGTCTTACCTAGTTTTAATTCTTTATTAATCCAGTGCTACATCAGCTGCTCCATCGTTTTGCCCAGGAGTGATCTCAGGCTTCTGTCTCTTCCTCAAAGCACTCTATGATATTATTGCCATTGCATTTGTCTAATTTTGTGAGCGCATACCTTGAGACCTTGGAGTCAGATTTACAAAAGCACTGTCCAGTCACAGTTGCCAATAGGAACTGTGCTTCTGAAATGCAAAATGCTGCACCATACTCTAGAATGATAAACTGCTAGGAGCTGCAAGTACCCAAAACATCAAGGTTATTACCTCAACCTATGTGCCCCTGAGATTCCCAATATGAAAAGAAGGTAATCAACCTTCTCCTTCTGGAGACATTGTGAAAATAAACGCATTAATATTTGTGAAACACTTGGATACTTCAAAGGGGAGAATTATTAAAAAATCCCATGAGGACATTAATCATTAGTTCTTTAGAGTCGGGTTTGAAGTTAGTGCAGTGAATAAGTCATGGGGCTCCATACTGAACAAGGAGAAAACAAAATACTGAACTGTTCCTCATTAAGACCCAGATTCTCAATGATATTTTAAGTGCTTAAATCCTTCTGAGAGTCAAACATATCTTTAAAAAAATAAATATTTATTTCTTTTTATTTTTAACTGAACAAAACAGGAGATTCCAAGAAAAACTGTAAGTAATAATGTAATTATAGGTTGCATCATAATGCACCATTCATTAAACGTTACATCAGGATGCATGTGCACTGATCTGGGGCATAAATTGACATTGCCCAAGCAATCTTAGTGACAGTGTTAACCAATGTCAGATTGCTTGATTTTGCAACATGTATGATTTTTTCCAATAATTAGTGTACAAATAATTTTTTCTGGGTTTAGGATAATAAACAAAGCCACACACATTCCCCAGCATGCTCACATCCCGAGCAGATGGGGGATGGGAACCCTTCTCCAGCTGGATCCCTCCCCATATGAAGTACATATCTCTGCCAGCAGAGTAAACGACACAGATAATAGGTCATCATCTTCTATTTGAATCAGCATCAGGAGGGACAGAATATTTTGCCAGTGAGTTTTGCTAATGTTTGCTGACATCAGAAAAATGGTGAAAGTCAGGTGTCTTTGGTTCAATCAGGGTCGGAAGAGAGCACGATGAAATAAGCACAGGCTTTCCTGCCTGTTCCCCAGGTGGCTCAGCCCCTTTTACCAATTTGAACTCATTCTTCTTTCTTTCCATTTATCTTGCCTCACATCCAGCTCTCACAGTACTCATCCTGCCCTCCTGAGCTGAAAAATCCCCTACTGCATTTTGATAAAGCACTGCACATCCAAATCTGATCCCATAACTGATCCTGCTTCAAGAGGAGGTAAGACTAAAGACCTCCTGATCATTTGCAACTTGAATTATCAAGCGATCCTACGGAAGACACCATGCTTTTCTCCAGTATATAAGCAGTCTTCATTCCACTAGGTGATATTATTAATCAGGCTTTGTACCAAGTAGCTTTGGTTTATTGCACTGTCATGTTTTCACCTCTACAGTACAGGATTCCTTTAGACAAAAAAGGCAATGAAGCATACATCCCATAAACCAATAAAATATAGCTAGGATTGTTGCTGTGTGGAATGAGGTTGTTGCAAATTCCACATAAACCAGAAATTTATGCCAGGAGTTCTTCAAAGTACTGCAGCTGGCCTTTCAGGAATGTGAAAATGTTAATGCTAAGGCTGAGGGAGCTTGATTTTTTTTTTTCTTACTTTCGGTAAACATAATGGTATTTCTCTGGGTCCTGGCTTCAAACCCTCTGAGTTGCGGTGGGGTGCCAATAGACAGGGTGCTCATTCTGCAACAAGAGCATTGTTCTGCAATAGGGCAATCAAACTGCTCCTGTCAGAGTAGGCCATATTCATGTTCTTTGCTCCTCCTTCCCAAACTGGTGAAGAACCATGTTACAATGGTATTCAATTTTCCTAATATAACTCAGTGAAAGTGGAAAAAATAAGCCAAAAGACATTGATTCATTATCTTCTGGAATGCGACTTATCTCTTAAATGGTATCTTTCTGTATTCCAGCGAAGGGATATCCCAAAGGTCCTGCATCTTCTGAGGTCAGAGGCACTGTTGGAGAAACCTTGTTTCATCACAAAATATAGCTCCTCATGAAGCCTTGCTCAGGAGAGAGAGGCTCGCCTCTTAACTTTAGCATTTGCTCATGTGTGGGCTCCACCACAGAGCTGGAATATTCCTTTCAAATGTTTTTCATTTCCTCATTTAAACCAAAATCAATTTTCAGATGAATATGTAAAGGCATTTCGGTTATTTGAAAGATATTTTTCCATGAAGTTTTGCTTCAGTCATACTTATTTCATCAAAAATTTATTTCTTAGCTCCTAGAAATGTGTTTTCTTTCCTCTTTTGTCTGCAACCTTCTTCTATGCAGAAACAGTCTCTCGATGATCACTGTGTCAGGGGCAGAACTCCTAATATGTAAAAATATGTAACCCTCAGGAATATGTTACCTTTGAAATACTTCAGTTCCAAACAAAAACTCAGGATATAGGAGCAGCCCAGAAGAGGTGTTGGGGATGAAAATGTTTGATCAGCTTGAGTAAGGGTTGTAACCTCTCATTAAGGGCTTTTCATTGTACTGTATGACATTGTTATTTTTCTACAGATCTACTTATTCACAGTAATCCTACTTACTTCTCTAATGGCTCTTCTTTTCCTTCCCATCTCTTCCCAGTTTTTAATTCTTTGCTTTCTTCAGCCAAATTTCACTTTCCTCAGAATTTCAACTTGAGACCTCTGCTCCCGAAGTCCTCCTCCCTCAACATTTCACTTTGCCAATCTCAGGCCATGATGAGGCTTTTTGCCTCTGCGGGAAAAGACAGTGAGTGGTAGCTAGGAGTTTCTAGAAGACCTGTCTAATCCAAATGATCCCATTGCAGAAGAAATTTGGGAATGTTAGGAAGCTGATGATTGGACTAATCACGAGCTTATGAAAAGCAAGCCCAGAGGAAGCAGATCAGGTTTCCATGGGGTGAGTGCAGAAGTGCCGCTTGCCAAGAACAGATAGGGACAAATACAAAAAAGCCAGTTCAAGAATCAAAACTTAACTAGCAAGAGCTTTGCAAGTAACAAGAAATCGTTTGGTGAATACATCAGTGGTAAGAAGTCAGAAGCTTTCTTTCATCAGAGAGAGAAAGCTACTGGCTGATGCCAAGAAGACTCAGAGTGCCTTAGGATTTCTTTGCACCAGTCTTGGCTAAAAGAGGCCACTTGTGAACAGGTGATTGACATAATACATATTAATGATAAGGGAATAAGATTTTGGCCCAGAATGAGACAGAACTAGTTACAAGAGTATTTAGATAACTTAGAGGTGTTCAAACCAACAATCTGGCTGCACTTCATACCACAGTAATGAAGCAAGTGGCTCAGACAGCATTGGAAACACTAGTGTTTATCTCTGAGAATTCAGAGATGATGGCCAAGGACTCTGCTGATAGAAAGAGGCAGAATTGATACCTATCTTTAAGATGGCGTTTGAAAATAAATAAGTAAATAAATAAAAAAATTGAACAGCCGGATTTTTTCCCCAGAAAGCATAAAGTACAAATGGACACACTACTTGTAAACGGATAGAAGGAAGCAGTAAGATAAACAGCTATTAACATGAACTTGTCAACAAGAAACTGGGACACGCTGGCCAAATTTCCTTTGGCAATGGAGGAACAGACCTTTGTATGGAAGAAAGGCCTGCCCTCATCTGTCTTAGACTCTACACACGTGTTCATGAATAAGGGAGTTCAGTTTATTTGAAAAATTTAGGCAGTGGGTACAACACTGGGGAAAGTGCTGCCATCAGTGGTTTAGTAGCAAGCGGGTGGATTATAAACGCAATTTCAACGGGGTGTGTCCTGGAATCTTTTGTTAGTAATCATTGGAGCTGGCATTAATTGGGGAGTGACTGCAAACACATTGGAGGATGAAATAAGAATTCAAAATAATCCCAAGAAGTTGCTTGGAAAGCACAGAACGTGACTAAAAAGCTATTAGAGGAATTGTTTTTGGAGGCAGGGGTACCCCCTGGGTACACAGGGCTACACAGAGAGGCTGGGGTACTGCTTAGTGCGGGCTGCAGGTACCAACTGAGGGGAAACCAGAGGAGAGCTGAGGGCAGTTGGTGGCCAAAGAGACAGCAGTACAGGTGGACAAATTGCAGCTGGTCATCATAAAGAAAACATGGCACAGGGGCATGACAGCAGCCATCAGATGTAAAAGGGCACTGCAACACAGAAAGAGGATACTTCCCTGGGCAGGGAGCACCCCATTCAGAATTCAGCAAGGAATATGCAGACAGGAGGATAAAGTGTTGCCTGGGGAAGCTTTAGGGCCTCTTGGGTACTGTGTGTCCCTCAGAGTGGGACTGAGGGAAGCCCCACAAAAAGTGATCCACAGCTACCCTGAAGTGGTGTAGATGGGAAACTTTCTGGTGTTCTCTGTAAGACAAGGAGCTAAAACGAGTAAGCTTGAAGGCATTAATGGTGTACAGTTTGCTTGCAGAGACCAGATCAAGTAAATGAAAATCCACCAACAACTTGCTCTTCCATTTATATTTGGCAATGATGCCAGTCCTCTTCTAATGCACACAAGCATTTTCTGCTCACTAGCCATGTTCATGTGTACAAGCGTATATTGATCTGTTGTCTCTCTTCCCCTCCTTACAAAGGAAAAAATAACCACACAGTTCAGTAATGCACAGGCTGTGCTCCACGATGGAAACAGTGTGAGGCACTTACATGCAGAAGTAAATTTAGCTTAACATAAAAATAGCCTTCGAAATAAAATTCGAAATGCCTGTTTCACAATTAAAGTCAGGTGCTAATTTTTTTTCTGATGCGGCAGGCTGGCCGAAGCGATCCAGACACATCTCCTCGCAGCGCTCTAGGTCTCAGAAATGCCCCCGTCGCCTTTCGGCCCTTCCCTCCAAGTGTCGTCCTCCCTTCAGCCACCCAGGGTGCTCCTGCAGCTCGGCGGTGCGGTGCGCTCCCGCCCAGCCCGCTGCAGCCGCGCTGCGTTATTAAAGGCACACACACACATACACACCGTGTAAATAATTGATATGGAAACGGCGCGCTGCAGAGCGGCAGCGCCTCCCGCTCCTCCCCCGGCCCTCCCCGCCCCACCTGCCCCGTTCCGCCGGAGCGCAGCGCGGTCGCGGGGCGGTGCGGAACCCCCGCGGGGCCGCCCCGCGCCCTCCCCGCCCCGCGGCGCCGTCCCCGCCCCCAGCGGCGGCGGCGGGTCCCTGGCGAGGGCTGGGCAGGCCGGGCCGGGCCGAGCCGGGCGGGCGGCACGGCGGGAGCAGGTGCGGCCGCCCGGCACCGCGGGGGCGGAGCGGGGGGCGGTGGCGCCGGGGCCGGGGCCGGGCCGGCAGGTGGGGGCTGCCGGGAGGCGGAGAGCGAGGAGCCGGGCGGGTTTTCCTGCCCGCCTCTGGAGGTGCGGCCGGCGGCACGGCGCGGGGAGCGGACTGCCGCGGGAGGCGCACGGCGGCAGCGGTGGTGGTGGCAGTGGCGGCCGCGGTGGTGGTGTCCGCGTCCGCAGCCCGGGCCGCGAAGGGGCCGGCGGGGCCCCTTGCTGCAGAGCCAGATGTGCGGGACGCGGGGCTGCGACGGGTCGGCGGGGAGGTGCTGGGGGCTGCCGCCGCCGCTGCTGCCGCGGCCAGGGGGGAGCCCTTAGCTGTGCGGGAAGCGGGGAAGCCGTGTCGGGAGCTGTTATTTTCTTCTCCTCCTTCCTTTGCCTTCCCTCTTCTCCCTCCTCCCCCTCCTCACCAAAACCGGGAGAGGAGGCGTGTTCGGTGCCTTGCTGCACCGGTTTTGCTTGGTTTGTTGTTGCAGGGTTTCGTTCGCAGGGTCGTTGTGTTTTGTTGTTTTGTTTTTGGTTTTTCCTCCTTTTCCATCCCCCCCTGCCTTCTCCCTTCCTCTCTTTTGGCCCATTGCATGCTCGGATCCGGCTGGATCCTTCCTTTTATTTTCGGCTGTGCCTCTCGGAAGGGGGAAGGGAGAGCTGGGATGAGTGCAGCTTGACGCACAGGCGAGGGGAGGGGGGGCACCGCCGGCAGTTGCAGCGGTTCGTGGCCGCAGGGTGCGGGTGAGGAAGGGAGCGAGCGAGGGGCTCGCTCGGTGCCTCCCCTTTTCTTCGCCCCTCTCCTTCCTCCCCTCCTTCCTCTCTCCTTCTCCTCCCTCCCCCATCCGTCTCCTGCCGGCTCCGGCTGGGAGCGTGTGTGCAATATCTTACATTGCAAGGTGTGTGTGTGTGTGTGTGAGTGAGTGCGCGCGGAGCAGAGGGAGGGAAGGACTCTCGAGGGAGCCGGGGCTGCCCCAGCTCCCCCCTATGTGAGCCTCCCCGGGCGGCTGCATGGCGATAGACCGGCGCCGTGAGGCGGGCGGCGGGGGCCGTCCGCTGCCGGAGGAGAATGGCTCGGTGCCGGGGGCCGTGGGGGGGGGCGCTGCCGCCCCCCCGGGGCCGCCCCCCGCCAACGCTGCCGGGGTCGAGATCCAGGCGGTGCCGGTGCCACCGCCCGCCGCCGCCTGCAGCCCGCTGCTCCTCGACTACGACGGCTCGGTGCTACCCTTCCTCGGGGGGCTGGGCGGCCGCTACCAGCGGACCCTGGTGCTGCTCACCTGGGTCCCGGCACTCGTCATCGGCTTCAGCAAGTTCTCGGACTCCTTCCTCCTGGATCAGCCCGACTTCTGGTGCCGGGAGGCGGACGGGCAGGGCAACTGGAGCGGGACCCTGGCGCCAATCCACACCAACCACAGCGGCAACGGCAGCATCTTCCCCCCCCCGCCCGGGCTGCCAACCCCCGCGGCGGGCAACGCCAGCGAGTGCGGCTGCCGCGAGTGGCACTACCGCATCAGAGCCGGCCTCGTCCAAAACGTCGTGAGCAAGGTGAGAAAGGCGACTTCCCTCGGCACCCCCTTTCCCTCACCAGCCCCCACGGACCCCCTCGGCCCGACCCTCGGCGTCCCCTCTTTCCAAGACAAGGGGAGCGGCTGGACGCGATGCAGATCTGTCCTTGCATGTTGCTGCCGGGTCAGTCAAGTCGTAGTGAGTTTACCCTCCCACTAGAATTAGGTAAATCCCCCATCCCCGCAGTCCTCTCCCTCCCTGGGTGTCATGTCATTCCAGGTGTCCATCGCGTGGACTTGTACCTGGGCACTGGTAGTGGCACTGGATTGCAAAGTCATGTCCTGAAGCAGGATCCTATGTGTCTCTTTGGGATCCTGGCAATGGTAGATGTCCTGCTTGTCTCTGGACATGGGTGTCTGTGGGAAAGATGCTGAGTGCATGTGTGCATAGCTAGTAAGGGGAAAGGGTTGCAAAGCAGGCTCCAGTTGTAATATCACTGATCTTTGTGCCAAGTATCCTAAAGCAGCCCTACAAACCAAAAACCAGGTTGATTTTTGGGGAAGCTGAAGAGATGGTGATGAGTGAAATAAGACAAAGTTCTCATGAATTCTTCTGGTTTTGTACTTGGTAACTGTTTTGGCAGAGCAGTTAAAGAAGTAATGTCTCACACAAGTTGTTTTACTCCAGGGGCAGAAAGTGCATGGTGCTCTGTTTTGTATTTCCTCATGTAATGGCTAAAGTGGAAAATTTCGAGTGAGGAGACTGTGCCGCTTTCTGCACTCGTTTTCTATCTGCCGAGTGGTGCATGCAAAAAACCCGCCTTGCCTTTTCACCTGAAAGCTCTTGCATGTTGGCAGTATCAACCCTGTGAAAACACTGTTGGCTGCGGATTGGCCTTATTGATATAAACAGACAACTGGAGCTCCTGAAAATGTAAAATTAAATGGTTACACCAGGGAGGTAGTTCCCTTAATCTCAAGATCCACTCTAAGATCAGCAAAAATTACTTCCTGCCTGGGAGCAGTGTTTTGGCTTAACTGTGTTTATGTAGTTGGGATAAAGAAATGCAGAAACAAATGGATGACTGGCATGATCGTGCTTTGGTCAGCCAGCACACGTATTGAATCATTGAAAATCATTTTGGTTTCTCTTTATGTCCCTTGAAAGCATGTGCAACAGGGAAAAAGCAGGTAAAGCAAATCCTTCAAAACCTTGAACCCAGAATGGATTAAAAACAAAACAAACAAACAAACAAAAACCCCAACAAAAACCAAACAAAACCAAAAAACCCAGCTACACTCCTTTCATGGGAAAAACACAGGTGCATGGTGGACTTGAATGATTTGTGATACAGAAATATGTAATGATGTTAGATTTTTAAGAGGGTCAGATTTTGTTCTGTTTATATCCAGAGACTGAGCTATTCATATGTTTGGGTGTTTAATACTGATGCCTTAGCATGAAAAAAATATCTTGAAATACATCTTTTTAATCTAAACCGTGAAATTATTTTTTTTTAAACTTTGAACCTTTTGAAGGTCATCATCAAGTTGGCCACAAAAGGTCGAGGAAGAGTTAGTTTGCTGTCTTGAATGCTTCTTTAAAAATAATAAAAAAAGTGTTCTTTGGAAGAACTTGTGGTAAAGGGCAGATCAATTTTAAGGGATAAACAAACATCTGTGGCCCCTGCTGTCTTGTTTTCTATTAGAAAGAATAATAAGCATCTTTTGAGACTGTGGGTTTTTCCAGTGTGGAGTTTTTATTTTTATTGTATACTCGCTTCCAAGAACTTGGCAGCTTTTTTGCTTTGATTTATAATCCCATGTAATTACAATTAGCTTGTTTTTTTGGGGTCAGGATTCCTCCTTAGTTTGTGCTTTGGTTTTGTTTTGGGGGTTTTCTAGGTGGGTGTTCTGTCTGTTTTTATCCGAATGAAGAAAGAGAGGAAAAATTCAGACAGAACAACAGCATAGCTTGATTTGGACTTCCTTTCTTATCAACCCCCAGGAGCTCTGATACTGTGGGAGCACTTCTTGTAACTGCTGACTCCTTACATGCATCTCACTGTCCTTTGTGAGAAAGGGCTGCTCCGGGCGAATTCAAGAGACTGGATGTTCAGATCTTCCTTAACTCCCCTCAAAAATACATTTGTTTCTGTAATGTATTATGCAATGTTCTCATCTTTCTAAATAGAGTTTTATTAAATCTCAGTCTAATATACGCTCATCTGCCTAGTAGCCAGGGGTTATATTGAAATATCATAAAGAGAGCCAAAAGTATATTAATAAAAAATGTACTTTTGTTTGGCCAGTAAATCCTCTTGTACTTATCTTCAGCGGTCTGAGCTAGTAGCTGTTGGATGCTCCATCATTGCTTCGTCTTCAGAAACAATGAAACAATTGTGGTTATTTAGCACAAAGCATTTTTTTATATACCTGCACGAGACATCGCTGTCCGTCCCCGCACCCTACCTAACCCCACCGCCTTTGGGAGTGGGATAGCTATTCTTAAACTGTGTTAAGTTCCACTGTTTCCATAGCCTCTCTCCTAGTGGCACCCTTCATCAGATGCTCTATCTCTGTCCAGGCTTTCTCCGCTATCCCTTGCCTGATGCCCATTTTCTCCCAGCCTGTGTCATGCTTGGGATTGAAGGAGTGGAGATCTTGCTGTTTTCAGCCCTGCTGAGTGCTTTGTTTAGCCCCACTTCTCTTTTAGTCTTTGCTGGAGCCAGGGGTGGCCTTGCACCTTCCTTGAAGACTGGCATTTCTGTGTTAGATGCTGCCATTATCCTGACCTCCTTGACTGAGTCACTGGGAACAGTGCTTTTTATAGTGCTGCCAGTCATTAGAACTGGAAATGGTAATAAAGGATGTAGTGCTTATTATTTAACACTGCTGAAATACATACAGTGAAGAGGTCAGATGCATAATTTAACCACAGGGATTCCAATGGCCATGTTAAATCACCCTTCTGAGCTAATGTCCTGACTTAGCACATAAATCTTGGACTTTAGCTTGGTTTGTACATGAATTTCTTCCTTTAGCACTTGCAAGGCCTTTTCACTGCTACATAATTCTTTAAAGATTTAATCTATTCTTTATCACAACATCACCATATTGCTATAAACAGAGTGCACTGTCCAAAGGAAGGATGCTGAGAAATACTCTTTTTTTTTGCTGTGGAGAAACCTGAGATCTCATTTTACCAATTTGCACAGTGATGCTTCAGGTAAATTATTAGCACTAACACCGTGAGCAACATAATGACAACTAACATGACAACTGAATGACAATGACAACTACACATGAAGCTTAGCAGGAAGTTGGAGTGTGTGCTCAGCAGGGACTTTTCTAACTCTCTTACTAATCTTTAGTGCCTGCATCTTCAGACCATCTGCAAAGCCAGCTGTCATCTTGGGACAACATTTTCATGGCAGCTCTTAGTTACAGGATTCATGGTGGTTGGTTTTTTTCCCCTGTTACTAGGATGGCCTGTCCTCTGTGTTTGATTGGATTAAGTGAGGTTGTTTGTTGTTCTGTATGCTAATTTGTTTAATGGATACCAAAAGCTGATGATAGGCAAGGACTGAGGCTTGATTAAATTGCCGAGGTTGATAGCACAGCATCCCTCTGTGTGCACCCGCAACATTCCAGATCATTCCACCTCTTGGGGTTGGCATAGAGGGAAGTGGTTAGTTGAAGGCTGCGTTTTAATCACTCAGAGCAATTATGTAATAATATTTCATGTCTAGTCACAAGGGAATTCCTGTTGTGGCTGCTTTTATGCTCCAGATGCCTTGTTTTCCTGCAATGCTGTTCTCTTGGCTCTCAACTTCCCACTTGATTTGGGTTGAGTCATCTTCTTTCCGAAGTAACATGGCAATCATTTTACCTATTTGCCACTGATTTGATTGTTCTCATGCCAATTTGGCTGAGCCTCTAGCGAATTGTCCCTGCCAAAAAAGTGGAGCTTGAGCCAGGAGAGCCAAGTGGTCCAGGAGCAGTGCTGTCTTGGTGTGCACTTGGAGTGCTCTTTGTTCCTGCTAAGGGAGATGTCTGTGCCATATGAGTCTTTCTTTTCCTTGCTTTTTTTGCAGTTCTGGCACTTCTCTGGGCATACCTTCGGCTGAATCACATTCTCAACCTAGTAGAAAATTTCCTGTTTAAATATGTTTTTTATTATATTTTTTTTCTGGGTGTTCTACGGAGTTAATGAAGTGAAATTACTCTGTGCAGTAACACGTACCCTAGTCTGTGATATTGTCTTGTGGGATTATTGTGGGTATCTGCAAGTAGCCAGAAATACCACAGCAAACAAATTTCTTTTTGATAATAGTGGTGATAAATTTGTCACAGCTTGTGGAGTGATATTTCTTGGGGTAGAGGATAGGTGTGCATTTCAAATGGACTTTCAGAGTATAGTTGTGAATTACTTTGAAGGGATCACTCTGATGAGGTCCTTCCCAAAATAAGAACTGTGCCACTCTTATCTCCTCCCATTTCTGCCCATTTGTAATCTCATTTGTTTCTGCATATTCTCCAGTTGGCTGGTCACTTCAAAGAGACTTCAGAAGTGCTGATGCTTCTCTTTTTTCTTCCCTTCAACTGACAGGATTTGTCTTGTCAGTGTTAGTTCCTGGCTGACTGGCTTCTACCTAGTCCCAAATCAGTAAAAACCTTGGGTTATTGTACCCACTGTGGCAGTTGGGTCAGAAGTGTCAAGACTGAAGCTGTGCCCTTGCTTCCACTGGACAGATTGAAGGGGATGTAGGGACTTGCAAGGCAGATACTTGGAATGGGCAGAAAGTATTCTAAATTTCTTTGACATTACTCTCTCATCTCCTAATGGGTGCTGAAGGGGTCAGCAGGTCCCTGTGGTCAGAGGTATCCAGAAATACTGGCAGACCAGAGCAAACTTCTACTACTATTTTTTTTTTTTTCATGTCTTCCTCTGCTTCCTCTCCCTCTGTTTGGGAGAGATCCCAAACTTCTTTTTTCATCTTCCCTCTGCAAGATAGCTGATAAAGAGTCAGCAGTTGCTGCTCTGAGCCCTCACAGACTTGAGAAATCTTGCTGTTAAAGAGAAAGCGAAGGGGACCTGCTGGCTTGTCCTGCTGCAGCTGTCCTGGGGCCTGCCCATACGCATTGAGTATGGTGGAGTCTCCCAATTATCAGGGCACTAGTGAACAACACTCTGAAACAACGGGGTGAGTTTCTGGCTAAGTGGCATGAAGGAAGGGGACAGCTGTTTCGGGAACAGTACCTGCAATTTCCCGGTGGTGAAGAACTGTGCTCTGCCTGAGAACAGGAAATAACCCAATGTTTGAGATAACCAAGTATAATATCACCAGACTACTTGTTTAGTGAGCTTAGATACTGCTTTTATTTATTTTGAGGTGTTATGTACTGGCCAAAAACTCTTGAAGCAGTTGGTCTAGAAAACAGAGACTGGACTAAGACCAATACTAACATCGGAACTCATGTAGTCTTAGGTTGTCTGTCTGGTAAGGATTCTTTTTACTAGAGGAGATATACATAGAGTTCATGTTTATTATCATCCTTAAGATAAAGCATCTCAGTTACAGGAATCTGATTTCAGCCTACCGTAAATAGTTTGTAGCATTGGTAGAACTAACAATGATCATCAGCAAAGGTAATTTCATATTAAAATCTCTTGAAGACATTCTCAGCTTTTTTTTTTACTATTGAGCCTTTCATATGCGTCATTTTATGTGTGTTAAACAATTGCCTTTTATTTTTTCCCCTTCCTGGATGGATGGTTGTGATATTTGAAATGGCTGGGATTTTGTTTGGTTTTGCTTCCACTTCCTTATACATCCTGTATCTCAGTGATTTAATTTAAATACTGACTCTGCCCATGTTGTTACAGAAGTTGTAGGCTACAGTGAATATTTCCCAGCTGTTCAGGCAGTCTAAATGCAAATTTCTAAAGTGCACTAGCAGTTTTACCACTTCTTACCCTGGCTACACGAGTGTAATTATAAAAGGTGACCTCATGTTTTTTTTAAAGTGTTTGTCAAAGAGGAGGAACTGGCACTTAGGAAGGCATGTAATTTGGAGCCAGTTCTGATGGTAATGTTGAGATGAGGATTACATGACAGTCAAACATGAATGGGTTCATTTTTAAATGAAACAACATCTGGAATAGCATGAGATTTATGGTTTTCTTGAACTTAAAAACTTTTGGCCATACTAATGGTGAGAAGTCTTAAATTAAAGCTTTCCAAATAAATTCTAGAGAGCAGCTAAATTTAAAAAATGCTGAAAGAGATAGAGTGCTTTTGTGTACCTCATCTTTTGTCTTCCCTATCAACCTTTTTGTTCCTGCCTAGGTTCCCCTCCATGCTACCTGGCATCCCTGCTCAGGACAGTTGCTCTTACTCCCTCCCTTTCATACTCCTTCCTCCTCCCACTCTTCTGCAGCGCAGCCAGGCTGGCGCTGGCTTACCCACAAGTAACTGTGGAATTAATTAGGCTGAGATCTTGCTGTAGAACAAAGGACTGGGATTTGCTGCAGACAATATGTGGAAAATCAGAGTAACCTATCATAGAATATGCTGCAGCTTTGCAGCAGTGCTGAGTGTTTAGTTGTGGCATTGGATTCTCTCAAAGCTGCTTCTCTTGGGCTTTGGTCACTTCACTCAAATATGTGCCTAGCTCTCATAATGTAATTTTTGGGGTTTTTTCCTGGTAGACTTTTGACAGCAGGTGACTTTGTGTGCGTTTTGAATTCCCTTTTAAAGGCAAGGAGGAAGGAGGGAGAAAGGAGTTTCAACACCCTTTCAAGCCATGTCATCAGGGTGTGTTGCAGAGGTCTCCAGGCAAACCCTGTGTCAGTGTCTGATAACCATTCAGCACTTTACTAGAGCTGCACTGGTCTGTGCCCAGTGTGGATGCTGGGGAGCCTGCCCTTCCCCCCAGCCTGTAAAACCTGGCAGACAGCAATGTTAATGTGTATGTTGAGTAGTTCCCACCGATCTGGGCCATGTCTTACCTACTGGAAACACAGAATAGGTCTGTGCCTATTCCCACCCAGTGGGAGGTGAATCAGTGCTGTGTTTGGTGCGACTGGTGCGTTGGGGGGTAGGGAGGGAACTCCTGCCTAGCCTGAGGAGTGATGAGTGAGCTGATGAGGCGAGGGTAAATATGCTCTGGGAGTGATGTGCTGTGTAGGAAAATTCAGTGTGTAGTACAAGGCACTGTTACATTTTTCTTTTTTCTTATAATCTGGGAGAGCCCCAATTGCCAGTTGTTATACTGAAACGCAAGAACAAAAGATTAGATAACTTAACATATCCTGATACTCATTTCTGGGATGCCTATCTAGGTCCACAAGGATCAGGAATGCTACTTGTGAGATGCAGGGAAGTGCTGTGTTCTCCTTCTCCAGCAGCATGTGATTTTTAGTTACCCTTGTGTGTGGTTTTCAGAGCAGGGTGGTCTGATTCCCTAGAAGAGGTTCTTTGCGTCCAGGCAGTGGTCCAGTACTTTTGGCCCATGTACTGTCTCCCTGCTAGTCTGCAGCACTCTGGAGCTGCCTGGTCTCCCCCTGGCCTCTAGGCCAAAGTCCACGAACATTTAGACAGTGTTGCAATGTCCACCCCACAAATATTATTAAGGATAGAGACTGTAAATTAAACTGTAAGACCTTTTCCCTGTTATATCTTCCAGTGCTGTGTAAAACATGGTATGCCTGAACAAGACAAGCTTGACAGACCAGTTTCATATTCTGATTTGTAAAACAGGTGGAAAATTTTTTTCTTTCTTTCTTATCCTTAATATTTATTTAGGTCTGGATTAATGCCAGACCCTGGGGGTTTTCTACCTCTCTGCCTCTCCTTTTCTTCTTGCCTGAGTTGCAATAACTGTAGTCCGCAAATGATGAGATGGGCAGGGTCATGGCAGCAATTATTGCACGTCAAAGTTAAGGTGTCTGATATTTTTATCTACAATGGCAAGAATTTCTCATGAGGAGTGACTTTTTCTTCTTGTCTACTGCTTCACCCTTCTCCATTTCTGTGTTTTATGCCATGCTTGACATTTTCATTTTTTTCCCCCCTGCTTTTAAAAAGACCCAACAAGATAGTAAGCTGGGTTTTGCCATGTCAGCCCTCTCAAGGTGGCAACCTGCAGCATGTTCTGAGCATGGGTGTTTTGGTAGCCTGAAAAATACCAGTTCACAAAGTGTCAATTTATTTTTGATAATGAGATGATAACAAATGTTAATATTTAACTACACTGTTGGAGTTTTCTTAGATGTGGCTTCTATTTACAGTGCTTAGACCTGATCTAAATACAAATTTGATAGCTATTTTAGTTAAGTTGTGAAGCCAGTCCCAGCAACATGTACATTGTTTAGAATAAAGGTGGTGGTCAGCTGAAAACTGAGAAATGGCACCCAAATACCATTTTTCGGTATGTGTCTCAGTCCTAGAGATGGGTGTGGTTGCTCATGGTCTTCGTGCAGCCAGAGGGAGATGAACAGCTACAAGGTCTTATAAGCAAAGACTGGGTTTTAGATTAAAGTCAGTTTTGTGACAATGTCTCCTAATCATGTCAGAATAGTGTAGAAAAGATACTTAATTGCAGCACAGAGATGTAAAAGCGGTACTGAAATATCCTGATGCTGCTCTCTGGAAAATTATTAATATACTGTTATGAATACAGTATTCAGGAAAGCTGCAAGCAAGATCTTGTATCTCCCAACCCTTTGATGTTAGATGACATTATGAAGTTGGGATAAGTGAAGCAGATCACATCAGCTGAGAAACAAGTTAGTTGACTAATCTGTGAAGGGCGAAGGCTGGAAAAGATCTAAATGTCTCGGAATAAAGGGAACTCCTACTGAAAATAAAAGAAGTAGTGATGGAGAAGTGGGTGGTACCTGAATGCTACTAAAGTTGATTTAATCATGTTAAGTATTCAGAAGAATGTCATATGATTAACAAATCATATTTTAATTGTTAGTGTATTAACAATGATTATTTACTTAGCAAACTTCCTCCTTCCCTTTCCCAGTGGGGAAAGGAAAGAGATCCAATGACAGCAAGGTTGGAATAGAAGAGCTAATTGCCCATGATTAAAGTGTGAAGTTGAAGGAAGGATGAAACATTTCCAGTTTTGCAGTATTTCAGATGGTATCTCATTATCTTAGGATTTTGCTGATGTGCTCGGTGGATAGCTTGGAGAGTCTTTTTTGTTTATGGCATAGACTAAGCAATAATTTAGTGCAGAACGTTAACTCTTTTCCAAGTTAGTTTGCTGGCTCTGAAACGAAGTCGATTTGTGTCCTTTTGCATATTTTGAAGTGTTGGGATTGTTTTGTTATTGCAGTGTTTTTTGAGCCATCTCATCACACTGGAGAGATGGCTCTTAAAAGTGAGCCATGGCTGAAAGGCATTAGAAAGGCCTTTATACTGCTTTGGGGCAAATGGAGCCATGCACATGCTGCATGTCCCTGTGGGGCATAGTGGGGACAGCCTGCTTACCCTGAGGTAATTATTATGAGAGGCAATGTGTCTCTGCCTCTCCAATTGCAAGCAGCTTGATGCAACGTGTGTCTTAGGTATCCCATTATCACGACAGAGCTGAAGTTTGTAAAGCAGGAGGAAATGCTATGTCCTATATCAGTGTTAGTGCAGTGATGTGTGGCACTGAAGCTGTGTGCTTTATTTTTAAAGCTGAAATACCAGACTTAAGAAATATGCACTTAAAAAGCTAATGCAGAAATTTCACAGCTGTCAAGCATATCAGAAAATGCAGTTTTGAGGGATGTATTTCAGCAACTTAAATTACGTTAAACTTAAGGAACCATTAAGGAAACTTGTAAAGTCCATGGTTATGCAGTCCTGTACTATTTTGTGGGGTTGGAAACTGTTTTCATAGCTTAATGAAACTGCTTTCATACTATGCTGCACAATCTAATTATATCTTTCTTGGAAGACAGCTAAGCATGTGTCCTCTGGCTCACATGCCCTCCCTTCTTTTTTTCTCCCCACTCCTCTGCCTCCCCATGTCCCCAAAAACTTTGTGGTAGTAGCCAAAAGTGGTTTCTCTGCACTACTTTTCAAATGGTGCGTTGCCCAGGTGGTTGGTCATGTTTATAGTTAAAGCAACCTGACAGTTTCTGTGACCTTGTGTTCACTGTTCAGAAGTGATTTTTATGGGCTGCAATTTTCTTTGCCAGGTGTCTGTCATGGTCAGAAATGGATTACTGGTTTCCAAGAATGAAAAGTGGAGAAAATGTTGTTTCCAGTGCAAGAAAAACAGATTGGATAAGAAGCTGAACAAAAGAAACCCTTGCATATGTTGAGATAGTAAGCTCTCTAGTGTATTACAAGAGGGACCCCAGGTTTGTTGGGAATGGGAAGAAGGCAGATGTTGAGCTAAAGGTGATACTCTGGTACTGAAAATATCTCTGTTGACAGCAAAAATTCTTGCAAATTTAGATGATTATAAACCTCTCAAAATACCAGTGTGTACTTGCTCAGTAAAAATTTGGTTTTAAAGTATTTATCTTTAAGGTTCTAAGCACTTAGGCATCGGTCAAAGCTTTTCAGCAAAAGCATCCACTTATGATAAAGCTGAATAGTGTTAGAGATGTACTTGGCTCTTGGAGGTCCAGCATCACACAGAGAGGAAGTAGCTTGAAAGTCAGGTGTTGACTGTGTGTTGGGTTGAGGCATTCAAGCGTAGGTGGTGTAAGCTTATTTGAGTGGCTGTTTAAAGAAAACAAACAACAAAACCTCTCAATAGCTGGTTTGTTGTTTTTCTTGTGTGTTGTGTTTTTAATGACTCTTCTGGTTTTTTCTTGTGTCTGATTAAAAACATAAGGAAAGAGGTGCTTTGGAGATGTTTGGTTCTGAATGTGACTAGTAAAAGAAAGAGAAAATCATTAATTTTTGTACCTTCTTCTAAAGCGTTCTGAGACTATTTCTTTTAGTTTTTTACTTTACTTAATGTCCTCATTTTGAAATGTGACCTTCTTGATACTTCCACCTAGCTAGTTGTGCTGGTGGTCAAAAAATGCCATGTGTTCTCAAGAACATTTTATTGACACTTAAAATACAGATCAGGGAGTGCTTTGCCTGGCTGTGGTCTGAAAGAAGAGGCATCCTTACTCTGAACCTTGAAGGTTAAATAGTTTAAATACACTGATGTTGCCATGGCTGAGGAGATACAGAGATGCCTGTGGCAGTAAAACAGCCCCAACTTCAGGTGCTGCAGCTGGGCTGGCATATCCCTCTGGGAAGCCAGAGCTTCTGCAGCCTCTCTAGTGTGGTTTTACTGCACAGTTATTTTCTGTAGAGCTGGGTATCACACCACTTTCTGGAACTCATGCACTTTCTTTAACATTAGATTCTTTAATGTTAAATGCAGCCACAGTGTCATCTTTGGCCAGCAGTTGAGAAGGGGAGGAGAGAAATGTCCTGTAGCGGTCTGGACGGAAATTTTGCTACAATGGTCTTCTGTGGCTGTAACTAGGAGTACTACTCAGATTGTTTAGGTACTGGGAAAAGGCATTAGTGGTTGGTAGAAGTACTGACTTCTTTGCTTTTCCATTTCTTTTGGGGTTTGTTTATAGTGCTTGATCTGCTGCCTTCGAGGTTTTCCTTCAGAAATAAGTACCTGGAGAGTGTTCTGCCCTTTTTTATGTATATTATGGGAGAAGCATAACTTTATTTTTTTACTTTTTTATTCTTTCTAAAAACAGCTTTGGTTCATGTTGCAAGTTTGGTTTTTTTTTTAACGGTCTAAGAATCTGAAAGCATCATAAATTTTAAGTCTCACTAGATAAGGTAGAAGATGGATTCTAGTGCTGTGCAGGGTAAATTGATGGGGTTTGGTTATGAAAAGATGGAGCAGGAAGGAGAGGAACAAAGAAACATGAGACCCAACACACCTCAGTGACAAATGATAGGTTCTTATTTTCATTTATTGGCCTTGAAATCGTTATCTAATGTGCAGGCAAGCTGGTGGCTTTTCCCCAGGCAGGCTTTGGGACCACTGTGGTGAGCTGTGTCATACGTGACTGATATGTAGAGGCTCCCACAGTGAGGTCTTTACCCAAGGGGTTGAGATACCACACAGAGTGTCTGGGGCATGTTACCTGCCCTGGGAAAGAGTCTGTGAAGGCTGGCACAGCAGCCTGGTGCTGCCTGGCTGGGGAAAAACAAAGGGTGCAGCTTCATGCCTGGCTTAGGGCCTTCCGAGGCAGCAGCGCTGGTGATCCTTTGGTGTCCTCTTGCTGAAACCACTGCAGAGAGCAGTCACAGCAGAGCTACCATCCACCTGCAGACTGTTTGGGGAAGGGCGGGCTTTCTTTCAGCAGCAATGTGGGCATGAATCTGTTGGAAACACACTGTGAACCCACAGTGTGGGAAGAGTGTGTGTGTGTCCAGTTCTCCTCCCATGGGCTTTTTATGCCAGACTCTGAGCAAGTGTTGTACCAGACCGTCTCTCCTGCTGTCTCACTGCTTCTCTGTAGGACAGAAGAGTCTACCTTGTGTGTTATCAGGGTGAAGGTAGAAACCAAATCCTTGGTAGGCACGTTAATATGACCTTTCAGCAGTGGGTATTCAGTGTGCTTCACAGCCAGCCTCTGGAGGACAAGGACTTTTTTGGAGGCAGGAGCCCTTAATTAAGATGGCTTGTGTTTGTAGTTACAAACTTTGCATTTGTGACTTTGTAACTTGGTTGCAAATACTGACTCACTGCATGAAACCTGTCCGGATTTTCACCCCTTGTAAAGAGTTAGAGGATGGTTACTGTTTGGTTGTGTTACCTTTTGCCAGGTGCCTTCCCAAGCAACCCGTATTTTTAAACAGTCCTCCATCTTGATTGTGAAGCATAGTGAGTCACAGCGTGGGTGGTGACTCACTGATACCCGTTAAACATTAGGATCCTGAAGGTGTGACTCCTTAAGCTTTGACTAAAAAAAAAATGCTGTCACAACATGGAAAAAAACCACTTGCAATATACTGCACATCTGCATAAGTGGCAAATTCTCTACAATGTACCTTTTCCACCAGCATATTTCATATACAGTTATTTTTGTTTTGGCATAACAATACAGTCCTTTTTCTTTAGCAAGTTATTTATCTGATCTGTTGTATTAGGATGATGGATGGAGGACAGAAAGACAGTGGCATATAGAGAAATCCCAAGAAAAGTTTAGCAGCATCCTTCCTTCAGGCCTGGTGCTGTTAACTCCTGAGTGGGACACCAGGGAATTCAGCCAGAGCAGTTTTGGGATTTAATGGTTTCCTGCTTTTAACAGATTAAACTACCTCTTGCAAGAGGCGGTAGAGGATTACTGTCCGGTCTCCAGCCAAACCAATCTCCCAGTGCAGATTTACCTGGAGTGCCACTTGAACTGTCATCAGCACTGCCCACCCCGGTGTTTTGTTCTGCAGGGACACGGAAACCTGTCACTCCTTTCTTTGTGGAGCAAACCTGAGTGTTGTCTTTGTGGGATGAAACTACCAGCACTTGGAGCAGGACCTGCCGTGGCTCTGGGCACAGTCGTGTCCTGTGGGCACGTGACAAATAAGTTCTGCTCTGCTGAACCCAGGTGTATATAAGGGGAGAGCCAGTACTGTTGCTGTATAATAGTTCCTGCTTTATTTCTAGCTCTTCAAAGCTGAGGTTTTTCCATGGGGATGGGAAAGGGCAACGCAGGTCTCTGGCAAAATTTCTGTGCTTTCAGCATGATGAAGCCTTACTGGTTTGCTCTGCTGCCGTGTTAGGATGGGTAGGGATGATATGCCAGCTATTAAATATGTATTTTGTCCTATTAATGTCATCTTTACCTGAGGCTGCTTTTGACTGCAGCATCCATTTTTCTTTTGTCCTCTCTCCTTATTCTTGTCTCTCTTTGCAAGTTGAATGCCCTGGTGGCACCTTCCACTGTCCTGCCAAATTTATTTTGGGTAACTGCTTCATGGTGGTTTGTGACAGCTGCCAGAGGAGAAACTGGGATATACTTGAGCTCTTAGTACAGATCGAGTAATTTGGGGTCATGGCAGGTTCTCTGGAAGTTTTTGTTAAAGCAACTGTTGATATATTTCACCATTTCCCCACTTAAAAGTTTGGAGGGTTTTGCAGAGGGAGAGGTTTCAGGAAGGTCAGGGGCTGCCTGGTCTGCTAGCACCTGCATTAGCCTGACTGTGTGGGCTCGGGGGATCAGCTCTGATTTCTGCTGGCCTGCAGATCCAGTGCTTAACTGAGGGCAGGGAAGGGCCAGACACAGGGTTTGCAAGGAAAAAAGAGTTTTTATTGTCAGAGCAGCTGGGGAGTTGGACAATAGCCTTAAAAACAAACAAACAAAGGATGACTTGCAGATAAGTTATCGAGAGGAGTGGGTGTATTTTGGGCATCACTGAAGGGCAAGCTGATAGATTGACTTTTCTTCCGCTTTTAAACTCTCACTTTGTGTGCCACTGTGCCAGAGGGGTTTGACGTCTCTTGTCCTGGCCTGAAATTTCACAATAGTCCTTCATGAGATTTTGGCTCTTCCAAACATGAGCCTTTACCTACATGTAATCTGGTACTGCACATTCTCTGCCTCGGGCTTGTGTGAGGGCCGGACTAGCAATAGTAAGCTGTGAAAATGGAAAGGCACCAGGGTATCTCCTTTTTTTTTTTGCACTTGGAGGACACTACTCTTCCTCTGACATCAATAAATTTAAAAATTAATTACTGAATTTTAAAATGTGTGCTTGTATAAATATGACTGTTTTTAATAAATTGAATTTGTTCTCTACAAACAAAAATGATTTCTCAGTTTTAAGCAGCATATACACCTTCCAGATCGTGAAAATGAAGCTGGAGCATTTTAAAGCCTGCGTGGAGCTGAGATATATATCCTGAATTTTCTTTGTTTTCAGCTTGTCTGGACGGGTATTTTTATTTGCTAGTTGGAGATTGGTTTCTAGAGTTGCAAGTATTAGTAATTGCATTTCCTCCACTTGCTCCTGAAAAGTCAAGGCTTTTTGGAGAGCAATTTCCACTGTCTTGCTGAGCTCTTTGCTGCAAATATTTCATGGCTATTTGGTGGAAAAAAATCCTTGCTCATACTACTTGCTTATGGTTCTTTTGTGCCTTCAGTCTGTAGGGTGGAAGATTACACATGTGTCCCAACTTGTACAGATCAGTGCAGTGGAGAACTCAAAAATACATTAAACTTAAACAAAAAGCCTAATACTAAAAGCTGGCACGTTTCTTTTGGCCACAAAATTGCTATATCTCTTGTTGACATGGTATATCGTAGTGAGGACATCTCTGATGTTGAACCAGAGGGCTGAGTCTTGTCTTATTTGTGGAAGGGCTATGCATCATGGAAATGTGCAGTGCACCTAATTGAACTGTTTTGAGAGAAGCTCTTTTTGAAATTGCATCTAACTTTTCAAAATAAATTGCATGCTTCTACTTTGTGTTTTTGGCTATGAAACTTCAAATACTGGTGTCAGGAGGGCTGCTACTATTACATTTCACACAAACAGCCATTTATTCTGCAAAGTTTCAGTTCTGGAGTATCTGACTCTCCAAAATTAGCTGTACTTATTTGTCATGAAGTGTGTGTATGGCTCCCATTACCATCAATATTTGAGCGCCTCACAAACCACGAACAAATGTATCATCTTGCATTTATTCAAGGGTATAATAGCAAGTATCTACGCTTTACACATAAGAGAGATTAAGTTACATCTCTGAGGGCAATGAAGTTGTTGGGCTAAAGCCAGGAATGCAGTCTGGTTCTTCTGGTTTCCTCTGCCTAGAAGGAAAATGTCTTGGAGTTAAAGGAAGCCTCACTAGAAACCTTGTTGTTCCTGTCTTTCTCATGGGAATGAGGCAGTACCCTAGTGACAAGTTGCCTGAAATGGTTCATTTCGCCTTCCTTTGGACAGAAAGGTTAATTTCAGTTTTAGGCATAGCTTTATTGTGGAGGTTCAGAACCTGTCTGGACTCTGAGCTATGAAATGTCACCATGGGGGCTGTTGTCCCAAGAAGTTGCATGGCTGTGCCGGGATCTCCAGCTGCTCTGTCTGGCTCCGTGCCAGGACTTGTCTTGACAAGCTGTGCTTTTATTTAGTCTTCATCCCCGTTCCACCACCTGGGGAAATCAAGATGCTTTTCTGAAAACAAAAGCATCTTGACAGTGTGAGAGCCTGAAGCTAATGGCCATCAGGGGTCTGTGGCAAAGCAGCTGTTTTTCCCTGTGTTTCCAAGCAGCCCTGAGGATATCAGCTGGAGCACTTGCTCTTAAATTGTCAGGCTTACTGCTGGTGGGCTTCATGGGGCTCTGAAAATGGGTGTCTGGGGCTTTGATGGTGAGATGCTTCAGATGCAGCAGTACTGCCAGTGTCAGATGGAGATATGTCCCCTTAGGCTAAACTCCTGTGACCTGGAGAGGGGGGAGACTTAAGTGTTGGATATTTTCATCGTGCAGTTAACGGTCTGATAAAACTCACTGAAGTAAATGAGTCTTTAATTTGCTTCTTGAGGTCTTGGGTTTGACTTGAAGGGAAAAGCTTTCCTCTGCTGTTTCCTTGCACTTGTGCTAGGACTGACATTTGGAAGAAGCTCTGCACCAATATTACGATGTTAAAACACCTCTGAGAAACTAATTTATTTCAGTTTATCTGTCTCTTTTTTTTTCTTCCAGTGGGATCTTGTTTGTGATTCTGCCTGGAAAGTCCACATTGCTAAATTTTCCCTACTTGTAGGATTAATCTTCGGCCACTTAATAACAGGATGTATAGCAGACTGGTAAGTGAAAAATCTTTTAATGCAATGAAACTACAAATAAGTAACAGTATTAAATATTGTTTTGACTGTCTTCTACTTTATATTAATGAAGAATCTTTGCATAATGATTTCTTGGGTTCTGAAAGAACCATGATGGACAAACAGTTTAAAACTGTGTTAATTGTTTGAACCTGAGTAATTTATATCAAGGTAAATAACACAGACTCTCCTCTATTTGGCTTAGCTATTTCCCACTGACACAACTTATTACAGCTGTAAAGTTAGTACAGAATTGAGTATTTTCTAATTACACAAGTGAAGCCTTTAGTTTAGGGTTTTCTTTTGCTTAGATAAGAAATAGGGTCAAAAGAAATTGGAAGCGGCATTGATTTCACTGAATACATGACTAATGTAATGTCAGCCTTGTGCTTACACAGTATCTTTCAGTGAGTTGAAGGCTGTCTTTTGCAAACCTTTTCCTTGTTCTTCTTTTAAAGTTCTTGTTAAGCAAATTTTGATGTAGTGTTAAGGATTTTGTGACTAATGTTGTGCTAGTATTGGGGTATTAAACTTAAAAGAGTAGATTGCAATTCCTTAAATTGCAATAGTTAAAGCATTATTGGATACCCCAATTATGCTGAGGGGTCAGCTTTTTTTTTTTTTTTTAAGAAATGGTCTTGTAGTGCAGAAGAGGGGAAAGAAAAATTAAAGAGATGACTCAAGTGATTTCAGTGGAAACTTGAAGCATCTGAAACAATAGCTCTACGATGCTGTCCCAGTCATTTCAGGGGCTTCTAGTACAGTTGCCAATGTTGGTGCTTTAAATGACCCTGAGTTAACTCTTTTGCCATTCACCAAAACAGGAAAGGAAGAAGAGTTGCCTATTAGGGAAATCTTATAAAGCCTCAGCAAGTCACCAGTCAGCTGGGAGAGAAAAGGCCCCCTGCAGCTGTGCAGTAATTTCAATCAAGCATTCCTAGTGAAATTGCGTCTTAATTCTTGACTAGTCGCTGAAAGTTCTTGGGCAAGCAAGGAATCATTACTCTTCAGTAAAGCAGGGAACATGCATGAAATACAGTTGAATTTGATTAAAATACCACAGTAAAATGGGGCTCTAAAAACTCATAGGAAGTATAGAGGGGAAATGAATGAGGGATCTTGCTTGGCTTTCCTAAAAAGGAATCAGTGTGGAGAAAGCAGACTTATTACCAAGTTAGGGAAGTGGTGCTATAATTGACAAATAAGCCACAAATAAGTGAACAACTTGTTGCCTAAGGCACTAGCTTTGAGAGAGAATTGCAGTAAGCAGGTTTAATAGCTCTCTGCCACCAAAAGGAGCATCCTGTGCTTCCATCCATTTCTGTCCCCAGTGTGTACTTTGTGCTGCCACATGCATTTGTTGGACCCCTCTGCAAGCTGCTTAGCTGAGCCTAATGCAGCATAAAATTACCCTGATTTTAAAATACCTAGAAATGTCTAGTGAGTTTAGGAGAATCTGGCTTCCAGCTGTGGTGCAAAGGAGAAAAAGGGTAATTTGGTGACTGGAGGGAACAGTGACCCTTTTGTGGATGACCAGAATGGACAGGGTTTGCTGCCGCCAAAGCTAGTCCTCACACTCCTGTTTAGTGCCTGTTGCCAGCTGATGTACCTGACCTGGTAAGGCTCCTGTGCTGGATAGTCTTTTTGTCATTTAGCAGTAGCATTTGGGGGCTAGTAAAAGAAGACCTAAATGGAATTTACTTTGCTGTTTAATCACAGCTTTAATTTCTGCAAAGGTGGGGAGTTGTGGGGAGAGATGGAGACAAAGGGAATTGTACGGATTGTACCTGTAGAAAGAGAAAATGAAGTAAAAAAGGAACGTCAATCCCAAGTAAGAGCAGGGGAGATTAAACAGAGTAATGTGTAAGAAGTGCTACAAAATTGCAAAATCTGTTTTCATTTTACTTTTATATCACTCTCCAGTTTAGAAGATGCTTTGGGTTTTTGGTATCATTAGGGGCTTTGCTTTTCCTTTTTGAAAGAAGCTTTTAAAGCTCTACAAGGCAAAGGCATAGAGTGTATTAAGGCAATTTTTTAAGTAAACTGAGCGCACTCTGTTCAAAATGCAGTTGGTGTGCATGCTGGGATAGCTCTGTGTGGAAAATCTATAGGAGGAAAGTCTGTAAACATGCTCAGATGTGTGAAGACCATGTCCAGTGCCTGAATAAGTTACTTGTTCCATAGGCAAAGTGCTGCTGGCAGTGTTGCCAGCTCCAGACTGAGGTTTGTGTGGAAGGATTCCTTCTTGAGCAGGTGGGCTTGGTGTTGATGTAGCATCAAGACAGTAGGTCTGTGCCTCTCACTCTCCTGTAGTACCCCTGCTTTGCACACCTGCTCTGATACTTTTTGGAGCCCTTGTGTCAGTTCAAGTCCCAAAACCAAGATAGAGCATGCAAAGAATGTCATGGGAAGAGCAATTTTATCAGCTGCAACAGCAAGGTGCACGCGTAGGAGCATGGGAAGAACCGATATTGTCCTCAGACCATTCACTCTTCCCCTGTGGTGCAACTCTGACATTAGGAATATCTTTTTGATGTGTTTGCTTATCACACTGTGTGGGTTGCAGATTCTTCAAAAGCCTAGGGTTGTTTGCATCCCTAGTTATTTACCTGTGCAGGCAGCATTTAGCATTTGATCTAGATAATGGCATGCAGTGTAGGCTGAGACTTCCGTGATACAGAAATCTCTCTCTGGAACAGTTTGGATGGCAGCAGATAGCATCCTGGGGCTGTTTTACCAGCGAAATTGTGTATGGTTTAATTTCTCACAAGCGTTTCCATGTACTGTTAGATAATTCTGTCTGCATATAAAAGACTTTTTTTATGCTCTAAGACACCATCCTGTCAAAACACTGCTGGATCACCAAATATATGGCTGATAGCTGCCGTGGAGCTTTGTTTTTTAGAAGTGTGCTGCATGCCATGGTGAAGAACACTAGTTTTGTGTTTGTGAGGAGATGCCTCCTACCAGAGGGCTTATCTGGCATCAGTTGGCTTTCACAGGCCCAGGAGGCCCTTTGATTTTCTGATTTTTCTTTACCAGCAATCATTCATTTGCATAACTGGTATAATGGTAGAAGAAATTCTGTGGCCTAATGATGGATAACCTCAAGTACAGAGGATGGGAGATGGAGAAGAAGGGAACTGAATTATGCTAAGCATGAGGTCTTTTTCAATCAACATCAGGGAATGGCAGGTCAGACTTGTGATGAGAATTAAGCTCCTAATTCTGAGGGTTTGCATAATGCCTTTCATCTGCAAAACACTTCCACAAATACTAATTGGTATGAATTACAGCTTGGCAAAATGAAAGCGGGGCTGCAAAAGTCTGTGCAGATTGCTGATAACACAAAGTTCATTGGCTTTTTTTCTGTATTCAGGGTTTTATGTGAGGTACTTCCCTTCCCTCCCCAAGTGCTTTGTGTTCCGTAAATATAAAATCTGAAGCACACACAGCAGTAACTGCCCTGGTGTCCCACATGTCCCCAGTGCATTCCACATCAGCAATCCAGTGATGTTATGTTCCTACCCTCAGCTCAGCAGCAACAGGGCTGGGGTTGTATGCTGATGGAGAGCAGCCTGCTCTGACCATGCTGTCTTCAGTTTGCACGTTGGCTCTGTTTTAAAACTTCTTTTAAAAACTTTCAATGGCTAATGCCAACAATTTAAATCTTTGAAGTGCCCCACAGGTGATGCTACAGGTAAAAATTATAGTAAAACCTGTTCTATTGCAAGGAGCTATGACATCACTTTTTTAGATGTGCCTTTGAAAAAGCCTGAATGATGACTGGTGCAGTCTTCCAGTTCCCAAAAATGTAAAAATTTATACCAATGTCTCCTTTTCAGCCCTTCACTCCCCATTTTGTGGATCTTGCAATCCCCAAAGTTCTAATTGTGAATGTGTGTGTATAATGTATTTTATGACTGCTGGTAACAATTGGCTGACATAATTGAATAGAAACACAACAGTATGTGAAGCTGGACTAAGTTGTGAGGTTTAAATGCTCTTTATTGTGCTGACATTCAACCTGATGGCTGGCTTGCAGCTGACAGACTGCTTTGAATGGGTCTGTGAAAGCTGCCTACGAAAAGCAAGTTCATGTATTCTTTGTGGAAATGGCATATGGAGCTGACTAAAAGGGATCCTCAGTTCCACTGGAAAACTTGTGGGAGTTGACAAGTTGAAAAAAATTTGGAAACCTCCACATAATGATCCAGTTCTTGCTTAAAAATAACCATGTGCTCTGGTGCTTCGTATCATTCTCCTTGCACAGGAAGAGAGGGGGAGAAGGGGGAATTATAAACACTAAGCATATGAGTAAGAGATGTAAAAAATCTCATGTTCCTTGAACATAAAAGAGCTAAACTCTGGAGCGACTGCCCCCACATTCAGTGGCAGAATAATTCTTTCTCCTTGTCAGCACTGCAGCTACACATGCAATTAGAGGTTGCAGCTGCAACGGAGGGCTGCAAGTCCTTGTGCCCCTGTTGCCTGAAATGATTTTTGGAGTGGTTTATTCCTCACCTTCCAGTCAGGCTGGTTTTGTTGGTCTCTGCAGCTGCTGTGTGGATACAGGGTGGAGGGACTTGGAGCTCACAGTTTTCCTGTGAGTGTTACTTTCAGCTCTCTGAGGCTCAGTGAAGTGACATGAGCCATGTTTTGTGCTCAGTCCATGTTAGGCTTGCCCCCAACAATGAGACTAAGAAAAGTAGGTTTTTTTGAGCCACCTGCTCTTGCAGATGAGGCTGAAAAGCATATGTTTGTTGGGAAGAGGAGGCCCCTGCAGCTAATAATGTACTATGCCATATAGCATATCATACCAGGTACTCTCCCGTGCTACTACAGAAAGCTCTGAGGAATTGCTTTTCATCTCCAAGGAACTTAGTTATGGCTTTGTGGTGGTTCCTAGATGTTTCCTTGTTTATCTTTGGTGTTTTGAAAATGCTGGTTAAATCAAGCAGTAATACAATGTGCTGTCTCTGCTTAATCCCATCTGAAATGAACTTGTCAATGCAAAGCTGGCAGAGAAATCTGGAGTTTAGTAAGGAAAAAAAAATCGGAAGACTGGAACAAGCATTAAAAATGGGTGGCTATGTTTCGAAGGGATTGTATGACGCATTCCCTTCTTTGCCAATTTTAATGATCTTGCATTATGTCCATCCTGGCTTTTAACTGTTTCTCCATACTTCCTTATTTTTAGGGTTGGTCGACGGCCTGTACTGCTCTTCTCTGTCATATTCATTTTGATATTTGGACTGACTGTGGCACTCTCAGTGAATGTGACTATGTTCAGCACACTCAGGTTTTTCGAGGGATTTTGCCTGGCTGGAATAGTCCTCTCCCTGTATGCACTGCGTGAGTATACCTTCATCACCCATGCAAATGTAACTTTATCCAAGACATGGTTTGCTGTTCTCTGGCTTCCCGCTTTTGTTCAAACAGATCAAACCAGGATCATACGGACTGAAAAAGCTTTAGCCTGAGTTTTGGTAGAGGTAGGGATTTTGCAGCCTTCTCTTTAGGTTGCTACAGAGCAGTCTGTGAAGCTGTCTCAGAGCTCATTTTAAAAGAGTTATAAGATGGTTTCGGTTTGGCTGTTGTTATTTAAACCTAGAAGTTATCTCTGTCATAGCCATAATGTGTAAGGGGAGTAGATTTCACCTTGCAGTGTTGAGCGCAGTAGGAGACTTGCCACTTTTGCTGTCTCTAGCAGTATGTACTCTGGCACGTTTTCAGAACTTCCTCTGTTATTTGGAGCAAGATATCCTGTGTCCCTGCCTCAGGATTGTAAAGTTACAGCAAAAATATGTGAGAAGTGCCTGAAAATCCTTTTATCAACTTTTTGTTGTTGTTTCTGTCTGTTTCATGAGGGGAAAAAAAATTCTCTGAGAGAAACTTGAGGGAAAGTTTGTAAGAAATATCTACGTGCTCACATCTGGGATGAGTAGTAAACTCATAGCTAAAACATTTCAAAACCCCTTTGGGAGGCCTTGCCTTTGGAGGGTACACATATGGAGAGTAGAAACATGCCATCAGCCTAATCTGTGTCCCTTGGATATGTTCCAGAGATCATCTTCTGCTTCCTTGGCTATCTGTAATTAACAGGTAGTACCACACCAACTGAGGAAAACACAAAATTTCCTTCTCTTTATTATGTCTCTGTAAAAGTATTATCTAGTTATATCCTGGAAGTTGCTGTACAGAAAGTTGCTGTACAGATCTTCATACATTTTTATTTACTTTCTATAGTAGATGGCTTCTAACCCATCAAGATTTGGCACAATATTGTTACTTTGTATGGAGTATTTTGTGGTATTAAGTTCACCAGTTTTTGCTTTGGTTTTGGTCTGCACCAAGGGGAAAGGGCCTGATTGCAGGAGACGGGAGTTTGTTCTGTATTGCACTTCTTTCTTATACCTGGTATGGTATCCGAGATACATATTTTTTTCCTTCTTCTTGCCTTTGCTCATGTAATCTCTAGTAAGAGTTTTTCACCAAACCCCAAAACTACCACTGAAGACATCACAGTTGTTTTGGGAAGTAATTTAACCTGTGGTTTCTATGGGAGAGGGCTTCAGCCATTACCAGTATAATGTTCAGCTAGATAACAGGCTTGTTGTAATTTTTCACAGCCCAGTGCAACATGTTAGATTTTCTTGGTTGGTGGAGTTTTTTTCAACTTTTAAGAGAGTAATTACAACTGAAGATTTTCATGGGGAAATGCCAACTAAGTAAAAGTTTCATTATGGACCTTTTTATAATTGGAGTGAAAGTGTATGTGTTGCCTTAAACCAGACAATAGGTTGCCAGCCAAGGCTTTCATTCAGAAAATGGCATATTCTGCTTATTTGATGCTCTCCTTGGTCCAGAGTAATGATTTGAGTATGACATTTTGTCCCCACTTGCCCTGTAATTCAGGTGTTTGCTATAACCACTACTGTCTGAATAGAGAACGTGTAAATAGAGCTAGTAGGTGTTAGGAGAGATCTGTGTGAAATTAGCTGCAGGCTGAACATCAGCTCATTTCCATGGAAGTGAGAAAATGTGAAAGATGCTGCACCTGCACCTCTGATAAGTCTTCTGACCTTCTGTTGCTGGAGACGAGGGGAGTGAGCTTTTACTGTATTAAAAATTTTCATTTAAACAACACAAAAGAAAGGTTGTCACCTTGATGGAGAGTAGCGGGAGAGAAGTAATCCCTAAAGTCATAAGAGAATGGGAGTAACAGGGGTCTTTTTGTTTGGTGGTGGTTTTGGTTTTAGCCCTTGTAATCTATTAGGCTTCCTCTCAATCTAGATTTACTTTTCTGATTTACTTTCCTAGATTTACTTATTTTCATTTCTGCTGGAGGCCATGGCATGCCGTTGCACTCCTGTGTGGAGTAATCTTATGATTCATAGCCCCTCTTCCCTTTCCCTTAATGGCCTTGATTTCTTCCCCTGGAGGTCTGTGCCCCTGAATTCCCGGCTGGCTGCCCTGAACAGAACAATAGAAAGTGGAAAGTTTCATCTGCTAGTTGCAGTCATTAGCCAAAGTTTCCAAAGCTACTGTGCAGAAGCAAACTGTATAGGCTTGCATAGCCTGCAAAGGTAATTAGTGTGCTGCTGGGATCCTTTTACACTGTGTTGAGCTTGCTAGTTGAGCTTGGATTTATGACCTGCCTAAGGGAAATTGTAAATAACAGTTCTGGATGCTTTGGGAGTGTGAAGAGCACCAAAGTGCTGTCTTATTTAAAACACAGGGCTGCCAAGGTTGAGTTGCCTTCACCATTCAAACCACACTCCTCTTCGTAGTCTAGCACTGTTTTACTACCTGTCTGCCCTAAGGTGCTAAGTGAGCCTGAGAATGAGCCCTGCCTTCTGTGGAGGCACAGCACTGAGCCTGAGCTGCCTGTTCTCCTCTGTAGGCTTTCCTCAATTTTGTGATGAGGTCACTTCTTGTGGCCTCCAAGTACAGCTTCTTGCCTGGAGCTGCTCGGGGCTTGTCTAAAGAAACCACTTCTGGATGTTGATTTATTAAACTGAAAAGTTTTCCTGCAGCTGCTGCAGTTTGGTTGGAAAAGGTGTTTCGGGTGAAATTTCTAGTGAAGCTGCAGCAAGAGACAGGCTTTGTGCAGTTGATCATGCTTGGTGTGAAGGAGGGAAGCAGAGGAGCAGAGAGAAGCAGAGGGCCTTTCTCCTCCTGAGTTCTGTGGGTCCTTGCATCATCTAGGAAAATGAAAGGCAGCAAATCCTTTTCCACTGAACGACCTCACATAGCTTTGAAAGGCTTTTGTTTCATGCTGATGTGGAATGTGAGGAGCTTCTGTCTTCCAGAAGTGGTTTCCTGCCTGGTACCAGTCTTCAGTGGGTTCCTGTGCTCCTCATCAGCTGGCACACATCTCGTGTGGTGAGGCACCAGCAAGGTCCCAAGGAAGATTTGCTCCTGGAGGATGAAGTGGTTCCCAATACACCACACCGAGCAATCATCTGATGCACAGAGCTACAGTTGCCTGTTGTAGTATGCTGGTGAGGTCCCCTGTAATATTTGCTGAGCAGATTTCTGCAGAAATGGACCAATCCTCATTGGAGAAGTTTGCTGGGGCCAGCAGCAAAATCTCCTGGAGAGAGAAATGGTGAAGGAGTGCCAAGGAACACTGGGCAGAGTGGTTGGAAGGAGATGTATGGCCTGCCCAGCAGGTTAAATGTAGAAGACTCTGTAGACGGGGGAGGCTGGAGGGGACAGGTTGTTTAAGAGAAAGCAGAAGAAAAGCTATTCTTTCTGAGGGTGCCTTTTGTTCCGGTATTTGTTGCTACATGCCCATCCAGAGAGGAAGATGGGCATTCTGTACATGCTAGCTCAGCACAGCTGGACGCACAGCACCATAGCCTGCTGCTGAGCTGAAGAAGAGGAGTTCTGAGTTTAGCCATTAGGGTGGAAAGCCCTAAGCCAATCCTGAGAGGAGTTTTCCTTTGGACAGGCTGAGAGGGAGGGAAAGAGGTGAGGGAGCCCTGAGCAGGGGCACATGCCTGAGTAATGCCCCTGCTGGTGTCTGCTGGACTCCTGGAGTAGGTGAGTCATGCCATTCTTACTGCAAATAACTCTGCTTACTGGTTGCAACTCGTGAGACAAAGTACACACTAGGCAAATGTGGAAGTCACGGGAGAAAGCAAATCTCATAATCTTGAGGGTGGGGAGGGTGTTGCTTCTGGATCACTTTAGTCTCGCTGGGTCATTGCCTTGGCCCTGACAGCAGGGCAGCCTTTTCCTGTATCCTTGTGGAGAAGGGCAGATACTGCAGCTGACTGAGCACAGATCCCTTCCTTAGGGCTTGCTGGCATGAGCTGATGCAAGAGGTCTCATGGCTGAGGGCAGGAGTTCCCCCTTCCCTGTTCCATTCACTCCCTCTCCTCTCACATGCTGCTGTCCAAGTCAGGATGTACCTAACGTCTTCCTGAGCCCTCTGCCAGACAAGACACCCATCTTCCCTCTGGAGAAGACCAAACATGCTGTTGTCAGTGGTATGTGCCCTCTGATTTTGTCCCTACTTCCTTTGGGAGATGATCTGCTGGGCACAGTGTCTCTTGTGCAGCCTAAACCTGGGGGATAGAGCTGGAATGTGGGCTCACACCAGGCAGGGCCAATAAATGAATGAAGGGAAGCAAGAGTTTCCTTCCAGCTGTTCACATCCTGGGCTATATCTGCCTCCTTGCTGGTGTCCCTGCTTTTGTCACTTTCTGGAGTTGAAGCTAGGATGATGGTACTAATTAAACTATTTAAGGGGAAAGGGAGGAGAGGAGAGGAAGAGATTTACTTTTCTGGCAAATGCTACTGACAGGTTTAAAGAGCCTCCTATTAAAGTGCTGTGTGCTATCACTAATGACTGTACCTGAGCTCAGGCAGCACAAGCCATGGTGTGGATTTGCACACAATTGCAGGCTGTTCAGTAGTTTCATGGGTGACTGAGCTACAGATTACGCTGCAAAATTAGAACGTCTAGACTTGAATGAACCAGTAAATAAGCTCTGGAAATAGCTTTACTGGAAAGGAGACAGCATCTCAGGTTGGAACAAGGAAGCAGGAGTGTCCCTCTGATGCATAGTAGCAGAATAAGTGGGTATGTCGCTTCACTTTCACTGTTGGGAGAAAAAAAGATAGTAATGCTGTTGAAAATCATTGGTTGTGTTTCAAAAAGAAGTTTGGCAAAAGCTTTTCAGGCTGGTTAAGACGTCCAGCTGTGATGTATCTTTCTCATTCATAGCTAGGTCAGTCTAACCTGTTACTCCTGTAAGTTACTCAGGCAATGATCTGAGAGGCTCAACATGGCTTCTTAAGACTTTTTTTTTTATAACATTTATCCTGGAAAGCTAGGGGGGTGTACTAGAAAGTTTGCTTCAGGTTGAAGGATGAGCAAGTGCCACAATGGAGCATGGAAGCCTCTGTGTGTTGGGCTGTAGTGATGTCAGATTTGTAAAATAATTTTGCTTCCAGACAGGTGTTGTTATAAAGGGTGAGATTTATATCGTTTTTTTTTCTTTTTTCTTTCCCCCCTACTCTCTCACAGAAGCATATAGGCTCTGAGATCCTGAAGCATTCCAAGTTTACAATTGATTTTCTTCTCAGTTTTCCCCTCCTGACTCTTCAGTAGCAAGCATGGCCAGGGCAAGGCAGGTGAAGCACTGGAAACCGCAGGCTCTGAAGCTATTCTGTGTAATCTGAACTGGCTCAATAAATAACTCTGCAAAGTATTCCTAAATCGGAGGATGTGGAAAACATCTGAGTCCTTTCCAGTGCATTGACATGTGAGTTAGCTCGGCAGTAATGTCAGTTCTCTCCACTGACAAGTCTGATAAGATCAAGGTTTTTAAGCCACCTACCTTCTGTTTATGTAACCAGCCTTCCCCTCTATGAGTCACTTGATGCAGATCTGGTAGGAGCGATCATGGAGGGATCCACTAAATGAAAAATCTTAACTGGCTCACTTAAACTGACCATTAATTGCTAAATGATACAGAACCACTTTGTTTAAAGAGCAACCACATACTGTTCCAACATTGAGATGGCATGTGAGTTTCTGGAAACAGTACTGCCACATTTTGGATAGCTTTGTGCAAGAACTGTTAAAAAAAATAAAATAGCATGCAGTAGGAACTCTCCAGCTGCTCAAAAAAAGCGCTATGCATGCCTTTTATCAAATGCCTGGGGGCTCAATTTATGCAAGAGTGGAAAAGGTTATTGAAATTACAGTGCTCTCCTTATAAGTATAAATCTTCCTTGCTCTACACTGCTTTCCTCACTACAATCAAATTACAACTCATAATCTGTTCGCCTCTTTCTCCTCAGTACTTCCTCTGAATTTTCTTCCCTTTTCTGACGGTCAGAGTGGGCATAGGCTCTTCAAGGGACACAGTGTCTGCCATTAGGGCATGGACTCTCATCCTTACTTTAACCCTACAAACTATATTCTGGAGCAGAGGTGCCCTTGAAGTACTGTCCTGAATCCTGGAAAAACTGTTCCATTTGAGGCAGCCAATTTGAAATTAATTTAAACAAAACCTTAAAGGAGAGTAAAAGGAATATCTTTCTAAAGCTCCTTGGAAGGTTAGATGTTTGGTTAATGCAAGAATTGCAACAGAATCTAATTTTAATCAGTTTTTCCATTTTAGTTGCTGAAAATCATGTACATTGTCAATGTGACAAAAAGCCCAAGGAAATAATTTTATTTGAGGTACTTTTTATATGACTGGTCAATTGGGAATGCAATTAAGATGGAACACTGCAGTTGTTACACTTGTGATGATGACAATCAGATGAGATTAGAGTACGCTTGCAATTTCCCCAGTTCAGAACACAGCTTGCACTTTTATCATTTAAAGTGTCTGTCTTTTAATTGTTCCAGACCAGCTCCAGCAGTTTGGGTATGCTCAGTATACCAAATCTTACCCTCTATCATGCAAATACTTGTAACTGTATCTGTTCAGGATTGTAATTACATTTTTATGGATTTTTTTTTATTTGACTTCTTTTTTAATCTGAGCAATGCCAAATAGAATCATAGGTCTGCTCATCCTTATTGCATGGCTAAAAGCTCACTGCTTTTGAAAGGAAATGAAGAGGGGCTTTTCTCTTGCCCTTCTGAATTCCTTTTCTTTGTCTCAGCTGCTTGTACAACCAGTGATTTCAGACAATAAGGGGGTGTTTAAGATGGATAGTTAAATCCAGAAAGTTGCCTCACTTGCAACTCTTTGAAGAGCTTTTTGAAGCTAAAGTGGTGTTAGAGCCTTACTGTAAGAGTAAATTGTAAAGTGTCTGTTCTCCCTGCTGCTTTTGGTTTGTTGTGGTTTGTTTTTTTTTTCTCTTGTTATATGACAGCTGCTAAATGGCTTTTCCTTGCTATGTAGATCCAAGCTAGTGTTCAGCGTTTTGGAGGGTTGCTGGTAGCAAAAGCTTCACATAACACATGTGCATGCATCCGTGCAAGCCCTGTCCAAAGTGATGGATGCTGCTGTCAGGACGTGGGTGGTCTGTATCTTGCAGTGCCCTTCAGCTGCTGGGCACCAGCACAGGGTCCCTGCCAGCCTCCCTCCTGAGAGTGGGTCTCAGTAGTACTGCCAGGGAACCCTCTGGGTGGGAGGAGAGTGCTGCCCCACAGTCGTCAGGTCTGCTCCTTCTCACCAGCAAGTTAAAACCTTTCCACTATGCCCTGCCCAATGCCTGAGCTCCAGCTACTCTGCATATTTTGGCTTGGAAACTATCACTTGCCTTGCAGTTGCATGGGTTTGATAGTGCATCACTGGTGTATGGCTCATATTGTTGTGGGTTTGTTGTTAATCTCATACCTTTGGAACCTGAAAGGTATTTTGTGGCTTTGTGTTTTTCCTCTGAGAAAGTCAAGTGGTTTGGAGACAGTGATGTGACAGTCTGTCATTTGTGATTCTTTAAATTTTTTATTTTTCTCCTAGAAGGAAACTGAATTTGTTACAGAAAGCATCAGAGAGAAGTAGTTCGTATAAAGCATATTGTGCTATGAATGTTACCTTACTGAGTTTTAGCTACCCTGTTCCTTGTCTGTGTCCCTGCACTTGGCAGAACTTGAAAACAGGATGAGATTGTGTTGGAAATGATATGGGCAGCAACATTCTTGGGAGTTGCCCTTAAGACAGACAACATAAAGGGCTGGATTTTTTTTTTTTCCCCAGATGCTTCTTCCAGTGAGGGCACAGACGTATGCACATTTTTCTTATGTGCATGTGTCAACTTTCTGCTGCAAAAGGAAGCACACACGGGTTCATAAATCACCTGGGAATGAATAGTGCTTTACTTCCCTTTCCTGCCTATCCCTATAGGTTAGCCCGTCAGGAAAGTGTAAGACAAGTTACGGCAACAGGATGTGCATAGAGGAAAAGCCACGGGTATGAGGAAAGTACATTTAGAAGTTATCTGTAGTGACTTTGAATATTCAAGTCCGGCAACAAATGTCAGCACACAAATTCACATAAATATTTATGTGTCTTTCAAGAGGAACTATAGTTTAACGAGGCTAGCCAAATTTCCATCCCCAGTCACGCAAACATGACTCCTATTTTCTCACTTACAAATAACAAAACCCTGTGGGATTTTTACTAGTTCAAGTTAATTAAATTTCACTCAAAGCATGAAATGTGCAGGCAGTGCTCATTGCAGTAATTCTACAAGTGCGTATTATTTAGTCAGATGCAATAAAAAGTTCACTTTTGTTTTAATTCTTCGATGGTCTACAGAGTTTAATCATACACGCTGTACCAGTGCTTGTATTGCTCATTTTTTCTTTAAAAAAAAAAAAAACAAACTACTTGAAGTTGCATTGCGAATGAATTTGTTTGTAAGTCTGCTGCAATTTTGGTAATGTTCTCTGTAACAAAAAATATGCTGCAGTTACTGATGGACCTAGAAGTATAAGCTATGTTTTTGTCTTTTGAGAACATCTGGTCCCTTCTTAAATGACTTGTTCAATACACTTACGTCATTTTTAGAGATAAGTTGAGACCTAAGTGCTTGCTAGTATCTTGGAAACTTGTTTATTCACGTTCTTTGAATTCTGGTTATGGTATGAATTGTGAGAGGAGAAATCAGTTTACTGAAGTCCAATGAATGATGTGCGAATCTTCTCAATCACTGCTCTAGTTTTGCATATATGAGCTGTGTGTCCGCTTTAGTACTTACATTCAGTAAGGAGTCTTTCAGCTGTAGATAATCTTGAATTTAGGCTTGGTATCTTAGAGAAAAAGGGTGTTTGAAGAAGGTTTAGTGGCTTGGAAATATGTCCCTTGATGAAGAGAGTCTGCTGAACTGTGGCAGGAAGCATGGTTCTGTACTTGCATCAGAAATTCTGGATATGTGTTCCTGTACCTCTCTGGCTGATTTCCCCAGCTCCTGGATGTCCCAGTATTTCTCTCTAACTGGCTTGTGTTTGGAGGAGTTCAGGACAGGCTAACCATTCTTGTGGCTTCTCCTCCTAGATTTCTGTCCTAGTCCTGTGGCAAAGCCAACCCTCTTGGACAGCTAACTACTGTCTTGTAAAGTGAAGCCTCACTCCTCCCCCATGCAGTCAGGCTTTTAAGTGCAAATACATCTCCATCAGGGGCTTACCTCATGTATTCAGTATATTAGGTTAAGGACATACACTTAATTCTGCTGTTGTTTATTCTCTGAGGGGAATAATCTCTCTGGCAGAAGCAGCAGTGGAGCACAGTGTTTGTGCATGCCTCAGCTGGATGAGGACTTAACAAGTGCCTTGGTTCAATGGAAGAGGGCAAGTTCTGCTGGAGTGCTGTACGCTATAATTGATGATTTTGTTAAAAATGCAGACAGGAAGACCTGTGTGCCCTGGTATTAAGACATAAGTAGGTTACTTTGTCTACTCTCTGTTATCCAAACACTTGAGATTAATTCCCTAGAGAATCAAGGAGGGCATTTTCTCTGGGCAACATTGAGTTCGGTAGATATTTAAGCACCAGGGATTGTTGTCCAAAATAAATAAATCAATCAAATCTCTAGAGTTTTCTGCTTGATGTGAAACTGCTGTCCAGAAAGAACAAAGTGTCAATCTGTCAGCTCATCAGGGACTTTTTCCAGTTCCACTGTTCCTACTTCTCAGATTTTGGTCCTGTCCTGGTAGGCACCATAGCTGTTTTTGGGATATAGAGCACTCAGTTTACAGAGTCAGAAAAAAGAAAAGTAACAAAAATCATACAGGAAGTAGAATCAATAATGTGGTAAGGCAAAAAGCAATATAAGGGAAGAATGTTTTTTGTTATAGCGAGTAAAAATGGATAGAAGGCAGGAAGGAAAAATAAGAGCAACTTAAAAAGACTGTATAACGCTGGAAGTAGCTTATGTGGTGAAATTGCAACCAGCGTGCCTAATAAAATCCCATTTTTGTTTCATTTATAGCTTTGACTTTAAAATGTTTTGGTTTTTTTTCTTGTTTGGTTGTTGCTTTTTTTACTTGAACTTGACTGACTTGTTTTTCAATGCAGAAAGCCAAATCTGTATTTCTAGGAAGCTTGAGGAAAATTAATTAAAGAGCTTTTGAATTATAGATCCATTAAAAATGACTCTGCTTTGAAAGTTAAATAAATAAATAAGGTTGTCAGAGTTAGTCATCTGTCGAAAAAAATGGCTTCTCTTGTATCTGTACAACAGAGAAACCCAATTACTGCACTCCTCTGCGAGTTTAGAATTGTGAATCAGCCTAAAGTGTTGTCCCATTCTGCCTTTTTTTTTTTTTTGTTAGTGTCTGTGCTAAGTCTGGAAGAAAATATGCGAAATTCTATCTGCATCTTGTAAACCTTTAACCTGATGGATCTGACTTTTTAAGGAGACAAACTTCATCCTTTTTGACTGAGTGCTGCATTTCAATAAAAAAGTATTTGGTGCAGGTGCTTTTCCTCCTTTCCTGACCTTTTCTTTAATGCTGGTCTGTTCCTGAAAGTATGTGTTTTTGTGTGGGTCTAGGGTCAGTAACATGTGCCAAACAGAGAAAAAGAATAGCCAATGCATGACCCAAAGAGGGAGGAGAAAGAAAATGGAATATACAGTATGTACCACAGCTGCCTCTTCTCTCATGCTGCTGATAGGAGACAATGTGACAGTTACTTTCCTAAAATAAGAAATCTGCTCCTATCCAATGAAGAATAATAGCAGCAAATAAAGATTTCATGTCCTAGTTATTTTGGAAACAAAAAGATGGCCAGACAAAGCTGGCAGCATGTCATGCTAGCATGTATTAATGTGAATAGTACTGCTGTCCCAGTGCTGTCTTTTGCTGGGATTTTTTTTTGGTGCCTGGTGGGACTTGCACTGGACATACTAGTGCTTTTTTATTCCAGGGCAGCTTTGGGTTTGATTTCTGTTTTGATTAGGAAACATTTATTTACCCATAGTCTCTGTCCCTCCTTCAGGTCACTGAGGCATGTCCTGCTTGCCCAGTGCTACTTGGCTGCAGGCCAACAGCTGCATCGTGCCTCTTCCTGTGGCAGCACAGTCAGGTGAAATACCTCACCGGAATGGACTTCTGGGAGAAATAACCCACCTGCCCATCCAAGCAGGAACGGGCCTTTTATTTACATGTCTGATCTTTTCTGCCCTGATTGCTGAGAGTAGTCAAAATCTCAAAATAACAGTGCAGGAACTGGCTGCAGCTTTTGCCCTGCAAGGGAATCTCACAGCTCAGGGACAGCCTAAGGTGACCTGGCTCTCCTGTTCTGGGTGTGCCCATACTTCCCTGGCTGGTGCTCCCGCCTAGTGCTGACCCTACAGTGATTCAAGGGTGTAAACAAACAGAAAACTGTTTATTGTTTCACTTGTTTTAAGTCAGTTTCCCCCCGGTCTTTCTCCCCACAAAAGTTCACATCCAGATTGGATAAGCATAGGCAGACAAAGGAGGAGAGGAGCTGGTGCTTCTGGAGTCAAGGAGACACTGCATGGGCCATGAAATAAACTTGCCTTGCCATAATGCCCTGCTGTAGAAGCAGTTTAAGAGCCCTTGTGGCTTGCTTGTAGTGCAGATGAATCAATTCTTGCAAGTTTACTGCAGGAACCTTGGGTCAGGAAATTCTCTTAGTGTAAACAGATTAGGCTGTTAAAATTCACCATGAAGCTTGACTTTATTCAGTGCGGGTCATTCTTCAGTGTGGGATTTAAAACTTATTTCTTTCAGGCTTTTTAAAGATTAGATAGTGTTTAATTGCATCTTGGCAGAGACAGCAGGTCTAATATGTTTAGAAACATATGTCTTGGACAGGTTGACGCTTCCTCTCAGGATAGCTGTCTTTGAAGTAGTAACAGATGGAAATCCTTCCACCTCTTCCAGGCACTGACTAACTAGACTTCAAGAAGAATGGATAAACTGGCAGCAGAGAAAAATGATTCTTAAAAATAATTTACAGAGGTCTGTATGGCTTTAACTTTATTTACTTAAGCTTTCAGAGTGAGAATACTGGCTTTGGATTTATTTAAAACTTCTAAAGCTTAGTTGGAGAACCAAATATGATCAGGTCCTGGTTATGAGATTTCCCCTTTTCTGGCTGGCTTTTCCTACCAACATCCAAATTAGTGAATAAATAGAACCTTCCAGTCCACCAAAAACAACAAATAATCTGTGATTCAGAGTAAAACATTGTGATCATGAACTTGGCAGTGCTAACCTTGAGCAGCAGAAATACAGACCATCAATCTGATGTTTCAGTATTGGAAAGACACGATAGCTTTGAAAAGGTCATTTGCTCACTGTCCTATCAGTTTTACTCAGTAAGTTTTACCCTTCAATGAGTCTAAATTATATTTTTTTGCCTTTGGGATAAAAAAAGGTTAGGTCTTGATCTGAGGGGCACAGATGATGATGTTTGTGTCCAGGATAAAGATGCTGAAAGATGCTCTCTGCACTAAACTGTCTTACCAGATCGTGTAAGCTTGATCTCTTACTCAGAGCATTTGCAAAGTCTTTGGGATTATCGCAATGTTTGTTCGGGGGGGGGGATGGATTGTTGTTGTCCTCTTTTGCTTTTTTATTTATTTTTTCTGCTTGCTGAATTAATTTTTGATTGCTATTTAGGCGACTGCCTGAAAACGTCTGACTACAGTATATCCATTTCTGTTTTAAAAATACACTGTGCAAAATAGGAAATACAAAGGGAAATGTCTGGATTTATGTGTTTAAGCTTCAGCTCTGTCCTGTTTGTTTTGTTATAAATGGTAGTACTGAAAAGAGTGAGTTTTGCTTTCTCAACACTGGAACAGAATAGTGCTTATTCTTTGGAGAAGACATCTATGAGAAAGGTGTGCGACAACACCTGCTATAATGTATTAGGAGTATTCAGTAGGATTTATGTGAAAACAAATTTTTCCTAATGATTCTGAATTCTGTAAAATGTTGCACTCAATTCTAATTTCAAATAGGATTTTAGTGACTTAAATTTAAGTTACTACTGCAAGAAGGCTAAATGCCCAAGCAAATAATGTTTAAGTTGTCTTTTCTTTTAATACTACATGATAGTTATACTTGTACAACTTGTAATTGTTATGAAACAGTACTTTTGAAATTTAAACTTTGAGAAAATTTCAAGACGAGCATTCAATTAGGTTTAATTTCACTTAAAAGCTAAGTGTAAAATTATTACATAATCGAGGAACCTAGACATACAAATTGTCAACACTTCAGTTTTCTGTTTGTTCTGCAAATTTGTGGATCAGGACAGGAAAAGGATATGGTTGGCAAAGCCATCCCACATTGTCTGTACCTGGAGAGGTTGGCAGCAACACGGTGATCTATGAAACTTTCTGATCCAGCCCCAACTCAGGTACATGCTGAGAAGGGGTGCTGTCAGTGTGGTGTGGGTCTAAGGGACAGCAGAACTACTGCCTATGTATCCCCTAGAGTGGTCCTCAGAGTACTGCTGTTTTCCTGGAGGTCTCCAAGGAAAAGTCTTATTGCATGGGGACTGTGCTGCAGGTGTGATCCCAGTAAGAGGCTGATGTTCTGTAATTATTGGATATAGTGTTCCTTTTACTGCGGTCGCCATGTAGGAGAACTGGGTTTGCACTCTTGTAACTGCACCCCAACTCCCCAGGTGAACCGTAGGGGAATCTCCCATCAGCTCCTGATGTCAGAAAGAGCAACCCTGCTCACCCACATCCCTCTCGCTGGCTGCTTTCTCTCTACTGGCTTTGACATTTGCTATGTTCAGCAACTTAATCCAGCCAACAAATAAACAAAAACTCACTTTGCTGAGCCGATTTTCTGCCCTTTTGTTGAAATATCCAATTAGAGAGCAAACAGATGCAAGTGTCAGAGGTAAATGTCAGGGGAGGTGAGAGTGCAGGAAGGTGGACTTTTGTGATGGTGTGACAAACTGCATCCTGACCAGCACTGTCTCTTGAAACTAAATCTGAAAAAGAGTAAGGGTGCGGCAACACATTACAGCTCTCAAAACACTGCCATTGTCAGAATTTTCTGCCACAGGTTGCCAGCTCCTGAATTTTGCCGATTTGTCTGATTTTGTAATTGCACTCAAAATCAGCTGTGCAAGGTGATATGGCTTAAACAAAAAAAGTAAAAAGTACCTCTTGAAGTATTACACTGTCAGTTCCTCTGCTCTTTTTTATAGGAGATCCACCTTAGGATTACTGTGTTCTTGCAACAGCAGTGGGAATGGTGCAGATAAGATAACCATAACCAATAATGTGCTCTTTTCTTCTTATACCACAGCGTCTGTGTGCCTTCAGGATGAACTCTATGTAGATGAGTTTCCTGTGTACTTCAGAGTACACTTCAGATGGAGCAAAATCAAAAGGGAAAAAATACAAGCATCATTCAGAGTGATGAAAACTGAATTCTTGAAGTATAAAGTTTTCTAATGGAAGGACATGACCTTGGTCTCACATGGCTACAGCCTTTGGACCCCACTAAAGGAAGTTAAAAAAAAAGATGGGTGAGGAGTGGTGCATGTATGGATTCCAGCTGAGCTGGCCACCCTCCCACGGAAAGGTTAGGGAAGGGAAGAGACTCTTTCACTCAACTGTTTTTAATGGCAAGTCACGGTCTTTTTTCATTTGGAATTCTGAAATATTAGCAGCAGACTGATGAAGCACTAAATGGAAAGCATGGCATATGGGGGGATGTGTCTTAGAGAAGGGGAGAATTGCCTAAAAAGTAAGTACATACATAAGTACATTTCTTCTTATAAAACTATTCTGTGAGATAGAACTTTCTACAGAAAATGTTTGATTTCTCTGGCATCTCCCTGTGCTGGAGAAACTGTGAATGCCTTGTTCTTGGTCAAGTTTAATATCTGTGGTCTCTGGAGATAATGTGGTACTTTCAAATGCTGTATGTGTGTTTTTCCTCATGCCTTGATTCCTGGATCACATATTTTCACTGCAGATTCTTTTCCTGCAAACTAGTCTGTTGTATCTTGGGAACCCTTAAGCAACAAGGACAGACTGATGTGAAAGTAAATGTCAAAATATTAAAATTTCTCATGGGATAAAACCTCCCCATCCCACACAGACAGCATATGTAATCTATTGTTGGCATAGTCTCCCATGCAGTGCTTCCATATCTCTTCTTCTGCATCAAGTTCTTAGTGACCAGAGATCGGCTTACAGAAAACGCTGTAATCCAGAATGGCCTGAAACAGGCACATGGTGTGACTCTTGGGGGTGGTCCTGTGCAGGGCTAACACTTGGACTCGATGATCCTTGTGGGATCCTTCCAACTCAGCCTATTCTGTAATTTGGTGATGCTTGTGTGCAGCATGGATCACATGACGTTGCACCTCATAGCCCCAAGAGTATTCTCTTGTTCATTCGTTCCATCTGGGATAACTGAGGGTAGTAGTCCAAAGCCTCTGCGTGGGAAGTCAGAGCTTTTCTTTGGGAGCTCCTGGAAAGCCTGTGAGCTGTGAAGTCTAAGTTGAGAGGTGTGGTGCTACCCCGCTCCTGGTGTCCTGCACACTGCTGGAATTTACTGAAACAAATTCCCAAGTGCTGGCTTGGGCTTTTTCTTGATTCGTTTGTATCCTTTTTGCAGGACTTCGAAACATTTAATCTTTCTATGTACCTTATCCCCTAACTATAGTGTGATGAAGCACAAATGCAAACTTGGTTATCCCTGTGATGATAAAAATGGTATGAGATCAGGTGGTCAATTGACAAAGAGATAACCCAGGCTTTTTAATTCTGGTATGCTAGAGTGCTTGGATCTTTTTGCAATGTTAATGCATGTCGTGTGTCATAAGAGGAGACTTTTGTGTATGCATGATCTCTTAAGCTTGTCTTAAGCAACAGAAATTCCTTTACTGTGGCATGGCACCAAGTGTTTTCTCTGTGGACCTGGAGCCTCTGACTGAAAAGGCAGAGTGCTGTAGAATGAGCCTCAGTAAATTGTCCATGGACACTACCTGGCTTCTAGTGGGACTAAGCACCCTGACACTGCTGGTGGTGCTGCGGTGAGGGACAGAGAGGGAGCAAACCATGCCTTTGGGAATGTTTGCTTTCAAAATAACTGCAAAAAATGGGCTGGCGCACCGAAATTGTGTGTAAAGCTCTGTGCTGTGCTGTGCCTGGACAGCAGGTACACAGACCTGTGCACGTGCACCTGCGTGACACGGGAATGTTTCCTTGTATGATAGCCACAAACTAATGAAATGTGACTGGAAAGCATTGGGGCACTGTGGGTGGGTTGTGGATGTGGTATTTTCACCACTGGTCCAGGCTGTGATATATCTTGTGCTTTCCTAAAGTAGCATAAATTTTTGATTTCTGGTTTCTTATGTTAGCAAAGGATCACATAAATTGCATGTGGGCAGACTTTGTCATAAAATCATAATAAAAAACACAACAGCAAAATTAAAAATCCTAAATTCTCTGTTAATGCAGCTTTTTAATTTCCAAGTTGGAAAGTAAATTGGAATTATTTCTTAATTTAGGAAACTTTTATTGTTTAAAAGAGAAGAGAAGAGAAAGAAGGGTTTAAGTCCCAAAGGGTGCTGTTGCCTCTAAGTGTAGGTATGGAAAAAGATTATGGGATGCAATGCAGTCAGCAAATCCCTTTTGATTGGGTTTCAATGCTCCTCACCTGAACAAAAGCACATAATGTGTGTGGGTGTGTATGTGTGTCTGCCTTACTATTGATTCTGATTTCCTGGCAGTGCCACTTAATGGCTTTTGCTTGTTTGGAGGCAGACCTAGGCTGACTTTCCCAGTCATGCCAGTGTGATCTGTCCCTGAAATGTCCTCCACCCCAGAAGTCACCACTTTTCCCAAGGGTGCAGCAGCTGGTGCAAGCATTGCTCACTGCATTTGGTTTCTTCCTTGACACAGCTTCTTAATGAAACACCTGATGAGTCAGTGTTAACTAATCTCATTTGGGTGTATGGCTGTCACCTCCCTGGAGGCTAGGGAGAAGTTCTGTCTGTGTCTCGAGAATGCTGTGAACCAAGGAGAGATGGTTTGCATGCAGCTACGACTTCTTTCTTCACGTAATTTTTAAATTCGGTACCTGTAGGGATAGCAAATTGGAAGTGAAACTGGCACAATCAGAAGGAAATGTATGTGTCTCTCACTCCCTCAGGCATCACTTTTCTGTAAGAGGGACACTTTAGAGATGCATATTGAAATTGATTTCATCTTTCTGCCCCATTAAACAAGCAATTGGTTTTCAACAGCAGCTCACAGATGAATCTGAGTCAAAGCAGGATGATCAACTGGAGCCTAGCCAGCTTGGCAATTGTTTGTCCTCTCCTGTTTAATACTCACAGTGTATAGTGATACACACATCAGAGACTTCAAACTCCTCCCTTCGAGAGACAATACAGTAAATTAATCGGCTGAGAAACTGATGAGATTCCAGCCTCCCTACCAGCTTCTTCATTTAACCAAGTTAAATACTGCTAGCTGGAGTTGCTCAACTCAATGACGCACAGCCAGTGCTGGAAAACTTTATTTTTGCTTTTTTGCATTTCCTGCTTATAAATAGGTAGTTTGGAGTTCAGTTGGATTGAATATGCTGAGGTGAAACTTAATTCCTATCAGTTAATAACAACTATTCCTCATTTGAACACAAGATATACTCTGCTTTTATTCACAGAACAGAGTGATCTTTGCATGTACATGGGTTCTGACATCCCCAGTATTACGATGACCTGAGGGCATATGTGCCCATCCCTATTCTGAATATCTGAATTTCAGGTATTCTAGTGACTAACCTGTCTTCTGAAAGGCCAGGGTGTTAAGGAGTGTCTGTTCAAACTCCAGCAAGTCCTGTCTTTAGTCTCCCAGTATGTGTCATCCCAATTATTTTAAAGGAAAGTAGATGTATTTAAAAGCTCCTAATGATTGTCATGATCCGTCCTTCGGTTTGTTGATCACTGAAGTAAACATATTCTAGTCTTATGGGGGCTGAGAGGAAAGAAGGTGGAAAGAGGGAAAAAATGCTACTACTGTGTACAGCATGCCTCTTAGCTATATTTTCTAATTCATTCTTAACAAAGGGAAACTGGTGAAAACGGTGGAGTTCAAACTGGCTGTGTTGCTACCTGCAGGGAGGAGGGAGCGAATCTATAAATTGAACTACAAGGTTATTGGAGCATTTATCCGCCTATAATATAGGTACACGTCTCAAACTGCTGAATATTTTTATTGCTGCTGGTTTAATAATTAATCTACCCTTTGGAAACTGCAGGCTTTTTGCCTAGGATTAATGTGCTCTTAACATCCCCATGTCTACCACCTTGTCCTGAAAGCAAAGCGATATCAGAAGAATGTGCTGCAGGGGGCTTGTTGCGTCTTTGACCACGTGTTCATATGTCTTCATAAAGGGTGTTTTTAATCCTTCTGTGCTGCCAGATTCCGACGTAAAACCTCCAGTGCTGTTCTGCAAATCTCTTCTATATTAGCTTGGAGGGCTGGTCCATTAACAGCTAACAATAGTAAATGACAGGTTTCTCTGAACTAGGCTATGAAAGAAGGCGTGTGGGTGACTGAAAGGGCTGTTGCGTGCCTGCCTCTAGCTGGTAGTGGGGAAACACTCACCCTTAAAACACAAATCTTTCTGTCTAGAGGATAAACTCTTTCCCCCATGTGAAGGGCTGAGTCTGTCCAGGGCCTTTCCCATGCTTTCTGGAGAGAGACCTTACATGGTGAGGTGTTACTTGGATCTGTCAGCACTTCCAATTGCATCTAAATGGAGTCTTCCTTGGGTAGTGTTTTTTTTTCCTATTTGCAGCAGCCTATGCAGTTAAGAACTCATGATGTTTACCTCCATGGCTGAAACTGTGTTTTTAACCCAGCTTTCCACAGGCAAAAGGTTATATTTTTCTGCCTCATTGAACTGTTTTTAATTCAGTTGAGACATTCTTCAGTCTCCAAACAACGTTGTACAGGTTGTCTAGAAGTAATAGAGCAGCTCAGTTGTATGGCTACTGCCCAGCCTCGCCAGCAGGCAATTTCTTTCTGAATCAGCAAAGAAAATCAGTTAAACCAGGTCTGTGCTTCTTTGTTCCCTGTGGTGCTGTTGTTAACTGCACACACAATGAGTACTGGCTAGAATTGACGGGTAGGAGAAAAAATGCACTATTTTTCAGTCTAGAGCACTTTTTTTTTTTTTTTTTTTTTTTTTTAAATTTTTGCCAGTCTGCAGCAGAATATCCACCAGCTAATTGAAGGATGGCCCATCAGAATAAAGCCATCATCATTCTGATGGTGATCATGGAAATACAAGGTTCTTCATTTTATTTTAACTGTGTTCAAACACAAATTTCTAGGATTGCCGCTGTATACAATTTAACTTGGCCTGTTCCTCTTGCAGTGACACTTTAAGTCATCAGAAATACTGAATTTTTGTTGTAAAGCCATTGGATTTTACATCAAAAACAAAACAATTATAAAACAACCTTTATACTGCTCTGGCTGTAGCCCATCTGCATTGTAGGGGTCATAAGGTGTCCTTCTTGCTTCCCTTTGCATTAGAGAGCGTCAGTTTATCCATTCTCCCTGTCTACTTGATTTGCACCAGGCAACTTAGAATTGTCTGTACTTACTATCTGCGCTGTTCTCAGCTTATAGCTATATTATGGCATTATTTCTCTTTGTTATAGTTGTTACAGTCATGAAGGTTTAGGCAAAGCAAGGCAACGGTTGGTTTTGGGGCCCTGAAGGCTAATTCAAGTCTCAGAAACTTTGATTCACAGACCAGAAGTGTGCACTACCCCATGTATGGGAGATAGTAAGTGCTATCTCTTTCATATGTGCACCTAATAATTTTTCTTCCTTGGAAATGTGAGGGGTTTTGCTTGCAGAGATCAATGTTGTTTTGTGGTGAGAGAGCATGCTCTAGGAGGTGATCGTGCTAATCTTTGACTAACTGTCAACAGAACAGAGCAAGTAAGTGTTTACTTGGTGGAAGGGCAAAGCTAGCATGGGGGATGACCTTCAGTAGTCTGGAAATGCCTCATTTATGAACATGGGACAACATTTTGTTATTAGAAGTGTGGGCACATGTAATTAAGCAGTTCTCACTGCACAGTGTTTGTTTCTCAGTTCAGCTGCAGTGGCTCTTTTGGTTGAGTTTTTCACTTATGTCAAAACTGTCCTAGTCCCCTGGATGCAGGTGTCAAGCTTTGTTTGTCCAGAGGGCGATTCAAATACTTATTTGAAGCCAAAGGAGTCCAGGAAACCAAGTTAACTTATTGCGGGTTTCAGCTGTGAGGTTTCTGGTGCCTTTTTTTTTTTTTTTCATAGCAAAAGTTGGTGAAGTATATAAAGAAGTCTTGGTGACCTCATAATTGAATGAAGTGAGACTGCTAATTATGTCTGGGAGGGTTGCTTAGATTGTCATAAATATTTCTCCTTGCATTTAAGCCCACATACTTTCTTTTTTAAGAAGAGGAGAATTCAGGGTGGATGTCGCTGCAGTCTATGGGCTTTACTCCTTACTTTTTGGGGTTTTTTGTGTGTTTCTGTGTGGACTTATTTGGGAAGGTTAATTGCTGAATGAAACTACCTGCCTTGACAATCGATGGTTCTGGGCAATCAGAAGAGTTATAATTTCATTATTCCACCAATGAGACTTGAAAGGTTTGCCTTATGTTTGGTTCCCTTGCCCTCTGGAGGGGGGTAGTTTGGGATGCTGCCCTTTGGGTGGTGCCTGCTTGTTCCCTGCCCCCAGAGGAGTGGGAGGACTCACAGGAGGAGCACCACAGAGCTGGTGGAACCCCAGAGGCTTCCCTTGCTCTGTTATAGCTCTTCATCTTTCTTGTTCAGAAATGCAGAGAGGCAAGGAAAGTGCTGTGCTTTGTGGGTGCCTAGGTATTTTACTATAACCAAACTAGACGGAAGAAGAGGCAACTTGATCCAGACTGCCTGTTTTTCACTCTCATCTGGCTCCCTTTCTCTGCTTTCCTACCCGCTCATGCCTCTCCCTAACTTCCTGGCAGCCATATCCCATGGTATGCTCTTTTCACCCCGTTTCAGGCCATGCAGTAGTAGCACAAGAGAGCCTTTGTTTAGCTGGAATGCTGTATCTGAATGCTGTGGGAAAGCATTATGGCAGCCACCTATGTTTGAGACTTTGCACTTGGGGACACTTCTGAGGGGATCTATGTGGCTGGCACCCTCTGAGATGAGCAGCAGAGCTGTAGGGAATCTTTGGGGATACAGGAGGGATGCTGTAATGCGAACTGCATGGAAACACACTGACTGCTCAGGGCTGTGGAAGTGTTTCTGTAGAGCAGCTTTCGTGTGTTGGCATTGCAGCAAAGCGAGTCCAAGGATATTCATGAAATGGAAGAATCTTTTTTATGTCAGGTCAGTGGTACAGAGGCCAGAGAGAGCAGCAGTGGCAGCTGCATCATCCTCTTCTTGGGGAACATCTCAGCTCCACCTGCAAGGTGTTTTCCTTCACTGCACAGCTCCTTGGCCATGCTGTGCCCTGCAGCAAGCCTGTGTCTGTTATTGTTGTGGCCCAGCCCCCTGTACCAAAAACCATTGAGAAGAGCTGTCCTGGGGGGCCACCAGCACTACGAGAAACCCTCTTTTGAGTCAGCATGTTGATACTGTGCTGCAAGTGCATCTTGTTCAAAGGCTGTACTAATTATAAATTGGTCTTGGGAGATGAGGATAAAAATATCTTTAGTCAGCCTGTCTCTGTAAACAACCTGTGATGCTATTTGGAAATGTGGTATAGTTTTCATGTTGCAGGGAGTGCGCGTGCTGCATGTGGAAGGACTTCAGCAGTCGTAGTGCAGAGCTTCCTTGTGGTCAGGCTGATGACTAAAGCAGGGAATGAATTTTTTTGAGTGCTAGAGATGCCAGAGTGGATATTCATGAGGTTCTTTTCCGTGCAGTTTGGGGAGAAATTCGAGTTTACCTCAGAATTGGAGGAGGAAGGGTGTTTGCTATACTTACTGTTTATTACACTTATACCAAGTACACACTATAATAGTACCTTCTTTTTTAAATAAGAAAATGCCCTTGAAGCACCTTCTCTGCCCTGGCCATATGAATTTGGGTGGAATCTCTCCTGTGCATTGCAGTAGAGGATTTGCTTCTGTGTGTACAGGAAATCAGCTGGTTCACTGCTATATCAAATGACAGCAGGTGCTGTCATCTGCAAGGTAACGTGCCCTTCTGGGAGGGGATACCATAGGCAAGTGGAAGAGCCAGGTGCCATCTGCCAGCGACAGACACTCAGGGAGCACTCATAAGTGGATCCAGTGGAAATGATGCTGGGTGAGGCTGTTGGTAAGGCAGCCATCCCCACAACAGGACCTGTCTGTACAGCTGGAAGATGCTGTAAAGAGGAAACCCTGCAGTCTCAGGGCTGACCCTGACACATCTGCCACTTGGCTCCTTGTGGAGCTGAGTCCCCAGTGAACCCCCTCTGTGCGTGCTTCATGCAAACCTTCCAATGCATGCTGGGTGTTTGGGAAGATGAATAACGTGAGCATGCTTTTCAGGGAGGTAAAAGCAATTCACCTTTCCTTTGTTCTCTAGCTCCACCATGCATCTTGCTGTAGGTCCTGAGCTGACCTGTGTTCTGCATTCTACTTTTTACAACTTGGGTAAAATATGAGGAGAGGAGGGAGGAGCAGCTGACAGCCACAATTGGGTGTCTTCCAGTTCAATACTTTGGGACTGCATCAAGAGTCTTGAGGAGAAAATGCCTGAATGCAAAAAGGGCTTGTCATTGGAACTAAATTATTCATCAAAATATTAAAAGAGCATGCAAAGATGTAAACTGAGCACACCCCAGTGCAGGCTCTAATGAGCTAAAATTATAGTCATGGTCTTGGGAAAAGACCGCAGTCTCAATTAGCTCAGTGCTGGTGGCTGCCTCGGTTCATATCAACATCTTCTGCATAAGGATGATGCCAGGCATTCATCAGCTTTGTACTCACTTTTTAGTAGCTTAAATGAAGTAGGATTTAGGTATTAGCAATAGATAACAGCAGTCCCAGTTAATAGAGTGTTGTAAATCTGGAATCATTTCCTGTTGTCTTATAACTTCCCCTGGTTTTCTCATTTGTTTTTCTCCTGGCTGTTTGTCCTGTAAATGTGTATATCTGACTTTTCTGAGATGGCAGCCTCCTGTGTGTCCCTTTCTTGCATCAGCTCTGTTTTCAGCTGTTGAATGCATATATGCTTGAATCTGTCTCCACCAGTGTTTTAAAAATTAATGACTTCCTCCTTTAGTTCACAGTTTCTGGTTTTTTGACCATTTCTGTTTAACAGTCTGTTTTCTGACTCTGTTTAAATAGGAGGTGAGAGCCCTGCTTCTCTTGCTAGACTAGAGCGTGGTCAATGGCATGCATCTTCTGCATTTCAGAGCAGAGGTGAATGATGTGTTGAGAGCTTTAGAATGAGTGAGTGATGAGGTTTTGCTCCTGTTTATTTTGGTCTTTATTAATGCTGTTGTGGAAAGCATTCCACAACAGCAAGGGTTCAAGAACCAGGTTTTGCAGGGGTTATTTAATGCTGTTAAGTCTGTTCTCTGTTTGTCATTAGTAGTGCTTCAGGCAGTATCTCTCTCCTCGTGAACCTGAAGGTTTTGCCTTAACTGATGACAAGGTCAGATGTTACAGCAGTGTGATTTAATTCTGAGAAGTGTTATGGCTTGAATAGAAGTCAGTCTGCATTCAGATAGTAGTTAATATGCTTGAAGCTGTAAGGGGACATGTTTCCTAGGATGAAGATGCTTTTCTGTGCACTTCTCTGTTCTCCCCTCCCCGTGACCCCACTTCTCTCTCTCTCGCTCATATATTAATTAATAATAATAATTGTGTGGGTGGGGATTTTTAGAGTCAGAAATTGAATGAACTAGAAATGACCCAGGAAACTTCTGCCATTCTGCATGTATATATAGCTCCTAGACAGCCACAACAAAGAAGATACTGCTAATTATTTTCCAAGTAACTTTGACACAGATATGAATAGAAAAATGTATGTGAATATTTTTGGAAGATTGTCTGAGCAAAAACTCTAAATTTAGAAGTTGGTTGATCTGTTTTTAAATAATGTTCAAGAAGTCTTTAACAGAAACTTTAACAAAAAAAAAAAGAGAGGGAACTTTTCATTGAAGAATGAGAATTGGTTTCAGTCTTAAATGAAAATCTGAGTTTGGACAGATTTGTATTAGGTATACTTGGGAGGTTGGGGGAAGTGTGGAAGAAGTCTCTTCCCGAGAAGTTGTTCTGTGTGCACTTGATACCAATATCTCATATGATGCAGAGCTCATCTGAAGCAGTAACAGGAAAAGAAAGCTATACAGAGAGTTGTAAAATATGCTGATTCAGGGATAAGAAACATTTGTTTGGAACATTCAGGTTGTGATAGTATTTTAGGCTTCCTTCATTTTTGATGAATTCGTTTATATTCAGTCATGCTTCTTGGCAGTATCTTGGTTTCCACACTGCAAGAGAGTCTGAATCTCAACCAACAGTGGAGGAAGGACAACAGGGGTGCAAATAGGTATGCAAATAAAATGTGAATGCCTTTCTGCAAAGGGGAAGACTAACATGCAGGGCCTGCAGTGGAAGCCACAGTTCTTTCTCATTATTATACTTAGCCTGGGAGACACTACAGAGACCTCATGTGAAAGTGGACAAGTAAGCACACATGTTTTGTCCCCAAAATTATTAGGGTTGGAGTTGTCCCTACCTACATCACCTGGGAAAATATTTAGTCCTACGTACCTGACTCTGAGCTCAAGAACTAAGCAGTTATCATTGCCATCTCCTGTTGCTGCAGCTTTGGAATGCTCTGGGTTTGGTGCATGACATTCTGTTTGTGCAGTTTAGACATCTTTCTGGTATTTCTGCATTTTCATGTGGTCTTCTGTCCTGGGACAATGCTGTGGTTGTTTGATCTAGCCTGGTCCATTGCATGTAGTCTTTCAAATTGTAGGAGCCTACATTTACCTTTGCTCGCCAACTGATGAATTCAGGCACTTCTTTGTCTGATGTATTTTAGGCTTCTTGCTCTTAGTGTTCCAGCTAATTTTGCAAGGCTCTGGTTTTATGTCACTTCTAATTTTGCATAGAAACCTGTTACTGTTCATGTGACCCAAAGGAATGGGTGAAAGAGAAATGTCTGAATCCTCTGTGCTTGTAGCTTCCAATGTCCTGCAGGGTCAGAGCCCTCCACGCATGTAGGGCTTTGACACAGTGTCTCTGAAGAGATGTACTTTCTGCAAGGATCTAGATTGTTTATGTCCTCTTCTTGTTATAACAGGATAATGTTCTTGATTGCAGCATCATTCAGATTTTTTAAAAGATGAGAATCGGTAGGTTGTTAACCAAATGGTTTTGTAGTTTTGCCTACATCTTTTTACCTGCTCTTTGGGGTTGTTCCATTCCTCCTTCATTAAAACTGGGAAAAACTCCTGAGGGAAGAGTGTGTAATTTCAAACATGAAGCCTTTCCTTAGGCTTATATGCTTTTCTTATGGACTGCCATTCAGAAAATGAAACTTTTTTCTTTTTTTAACTTCTTTCAGTCCAAGCTGTAGCCCAAGATAATGCAGGCAGGTTGACTGTGGGAACAATTAAATGCTTTCATTCTTGTAACTTTAAAATTTACAGTGTTATTACACTACAGTTTGCATGCTGGCCTGTAAGCAGTGATCTGATGTGATATTTGAAATCCCTCACTCCCAGCAGCTTGTGGGCTCTTTGGCAAGTATGCAAAGCCATCTGAAGTAACTGGATGCAAATTGGCTGATTGCTTCATGTACAGTTGAGGTGCACATAAGCTGTAATTGCATCATGTTCGGGGTGAGATTCTCTGCCCACTGGAAGTTTTTTATGTGTGGGGAGAAAAAGTTGCTCTGGATCATAATCAAGAGGCATCAGCAGACTCTGATCTTGCAAGTCTATTGGCTTGCAAATGAGAAAGAAAAAAAACTCTTAAAAAAACCCAAACCAACCAAGGAAACAAACCCCCCAACAAAACCCAAACAAACAGACAAAAAAACTACAAAAAAACCTCAGAAACCCCAGAAAAGCTTCCCAAACAAACCACTGCATGTGGGTAGGCTATGGGTTTGTAGGATTTTTGCTCATAGCTGCAATATATTTCTCTCTGTGTTTATTGTCATATGGTTGGCATTGTGAAAAACTGGTATATTGCATACTGCGTCGCTGTTATTTGACCTAATTTCTCATGCCTTTTTTATTAGTAATCATCATGTACCTGTGAGCAGAGGTAATGGTAATATGTGAAATAAAAGTAGCTCAAGTGAAATCAGATGATTGACTGTAAGGGAGTAGTGCAGGGAAGATAGCTTGCTTAGCTGCCAGCTTGACAAAGCATGTTAGTTCACTGGGGTTTTTTGATTTTTTTTTTCCCCTTTTGTTTTATTTGTTCTTAATTTTGGTTCCCTGTTTGGGCTCTGTCTCCTACTGAAGTGTTCATTATTTACGTAAGACAGCACTGTTATTCCTTCAAGGTAAATGCTTATAGCCACTTGTATAAATAGGAGGACTGGGACTGACAGAATTGAAGCAGAAATACAGGTATCGAACTGGATTTGCCTTATGCTCTAAGTTCTCCATACTCTTCTGGGCATCGTCACACTGAACTGTTGCAAGAAGTACTTCTTTTTCAGAGTGTTGTTGTAGGGTCTTTAAGGTTCTTCTGAAGTGCTGAAATGAAATTCAGTTTGCTAGCTTATCTGTACCACTAAGCCTTCGGAAAGAATGGGGAAAATAGTTTCTGTAGCTTTTGTTTTACCCTGTGCCAGACAGAACTGATAGTCTGTGACAGTATTGAACGAACCCTGCAGAGGGTGGAGAACCCCCGCAGAAGTGGAGGGGGAAAGAAATTTTTCCTGGTGTTGTGTTTGAACTGCTAAGAGTGTTGAGCAAACATGCTTGCGGGGATTCAGCAGAGTTTATCAAGTAGTAAGTATAAAGGGTTGTGGTTTTTTTCCAGGCTTACTTATTAAGTACTACATAATTGAAACTTTGTTAAATTGTTGAACCAATTTATATATCCTTCTCAAAAGCAGGGGTCAAGCTTTTTTGGCACAGACAAACATTTAATACTTCTTTTTATTTAATCCAAACAATCTTTCCTGTTGTCAGCCAAATTGCTCATATCATTTCATGCTCTGTGCTGCCAGTGTATTCTCCCTTCTCCATAGTACATATTATCTCATATTGTATTTACTAACTGCAGATTCGTTTCTGAAATACCAAAACAACTTGATCTGAAAGAAAAATAATTATCTTTTTTATTTATTCCAGCTCTCTCTAAATTTTTTCTTTTAACTGATTCTATACTCTTAAGACCAAATCTTTCACTAGAAAACAAGTAGAAAATGTAGGGGAAGAGTCATGAGCAGCTTATGGTAATTGCTGAGACTAGGTGGGCATCAGAGGATAATGTCTGCCCTTGGTGCATAAGGCTAAATTATGGATATTTCTAGTCGTTTGGTAGCTAATTCTGGGAGCACAGATCTCAACTGAGCTTTTTGGATGTGGTTCTTTCAGGCAAGTTTCAAGGCTTACTCAAGTCAGTGACAGAGTAAATTAGTGTTAATCAGAACCAAGCCATTTTAAACATGCTGGCAGGTCTCCTTCATGTGCCAAGAAGGACAGAGCACTCGATCTTAAAGGTGTGACAATTCCCACGGGAGCGATGAGCATTTTCTTTAGGAGTACCCCTTCTCTGGCTCTGTGGTTTAAAAGCAGGTCTGTAGCTTGTCTTCTGTGGCTGTGTCAGGAGGAGACTTGCCTCGTAAAGAAAATATCCTGAATGAAGTCTTGCTGCATGGTTCTAGAACAGACCAAAGTCAGAAACAGTACTCTGAATTTCCCAACTTTGCCTTAAATTTTTTAACTTCAGGCCAAGGTGCTTGTCATTCCATGAAACAACTTTTTTTTAAAGCTTGTTATCCTAAGAAAGATCAACTAATGTAGCCCATTTGGTCACAGTATATTCTCCTCCTTGCTCCGCTGCTTTCTCTTTTCCCTGTGTTCACATCACTTTTGAGCCTGTTGACCAGATTCAGTCACATGAAAGCAAGACAAAATCCTCAAGGTTTTCCTCAAGGTGGAGGAAGGATCTGACATGGTTCAGGCTTTGTTAGTGGCTCTGCTTACAAGCAGCAGAAGCCATCCAGAGAGAAGAATAGGACTTGAGAACCAGCACCGTTGGGACGGAGAAGATGCCTGCCTTCTTCTGAGTCCTAACTTGCAGTGAAAGCTGAGCTTATGGACAAGATGTGGGCTGCCCCAAGTACCATATATACCATGGTGAATCATGGATCCCTTCATGATTTGGTTCAGCCTCCTTTGTTTACAAGGCTCTCTACCATCAACACACCACAAACTTGGCATGCAGCTCCTTGTCATTACCTTGACCTTCTTTCTGAAGCCAGTTCTTACCGGGCTTGAAATTTGGGAAGTCAGAAGGAGAAATCAATGAGGAAGTGTATTGAAATCAGAGAGGTCAGCAGACCTGCAGGGCAGGGTACATTGGCCCAGCTATGTGTGTTGTTTCAGGGCAATACCATCCCAGTAATTCCGACATGCTTGGCATTCAGCACCTTCAGAGGACTCTCAGCTTCAGCTGAAGGGCAGGAGGAGGGAACTTGCATGTGCTTTAAAAGTAACTAGCTAAATAGGTAAAAGCTCAAAAGGCATTTAAGCTTTGCTCACCATTGCCAAGTTTCCACAGGTTTGAACATTGAGTGCTCCTGTAAACAAGATCTCAGTCCATACCCTCCTCCTGTGTAGGTGGCCACTGGGGTTTCGCTTAAAACCCTGTACAGGCCTATGTGTAACCAAGGCAATGACTGACCTGATGACTCTGCAAACTAAACTCTAATGTTGAAGCTTCATTACATGGCTGACAGGGCTAGAAAATGCTTGTGTGTCTTGAAGCTTCCTGGACAAACTGCTGTGATAGGAAATATTTCCCGTTGCTGGAGCAGAAGAGTCCACTAAAGGCAGCTGAATAAAAGAAGTAGCACAGCCTGGAGATGAAAGGAAGTAGCCTCTACTTCTAGTTTAAATACATAGGTGTGGAACTCTGAGGCTGGTGGCTGTTCTGACTTGGTTCACAGGAGACTTTACTGAAACCAGTGCTGGGCAGGTCTTGGGGTGCCTGGCTCATGAAGTCTGATGGAGATTATTTGGTCACTGGTGCAGGTGGAGATAACCTGTTGGCCAGAGATGGTTGGTGTCTGTGGAAAAATACATCCAGATGTGGCAGCTGAGCTGAGCAAGGAGCAGCACAGCAGTTACAGTGAAGTGTCTAAATCCTCTGAACAAAGACCATTGCCTGTCAGGACTCCATGTTTTTCCCAAACCTCAGGCTCTCAGTGGGTTCTTCCGTGAGGGAAATGAGTCTCCTATGAGCTATGTCCTTTACACTTCCTCTCAAACATGGCAGAGACCTCTGTTTCCTGATCTTGAAGAGCTGAAATGGAGAAGATGGTACGGTCCCTTTCGATCCCAGATTAGTTCCCAGTCCTATCTTTGGGCTCCCTTTAGATACTGTGCTGGTGCAAGAGAAATGTCAGGGTGATGCCCATAATTATCCATACAGTGTTTCTGAGGCTCCTTACCAGCAAATGGTGCCATGGGCTTTACACTTACACATTTTCATTGGCTTCTCATATACTGCTTACAATATGCTTAAAGCCTCTCTTTCTTAGGCTGCTTTGGGAGCTCTAAGCATTGACTGATATCAAAGCAAGGCTGCAGCTTTTTTTCTGCCTTGCTGCTAGGGGTCTGAAGATGATCTTGAGAAGGAAAGTCAAAATACTGTTTCTTAAAGCTTTTTCAGAGTTCACCATACTTTGTAGAATCTCTGCATTTCAGATTTTTACTGATGTACATTTGGCTTATTCATTTGACTGAAACTCACCTTTCAGAAGGTCAAAACCAAACCCACATGAATGCAAGCATATTGGTTCCCTTTTGTTCTTTTGGAACAGGCTGGAAATAGGCTGTTTGTGAGGATGTGTAATTTCTTGTTTATCTTTGGATTTCCCCTTAAACCTGAGGATAAGAAGAATGTGTTGTGATCACCAAGCTGTGCTAAATTTACCTGCCTGGCAATAAGACTGTGTTGGAAAATGGAATGAGTCTGCTTTGGGATGTATTTAAAGAGGGAAAATGTGGTGAACCCACACATGGCTGAATTTAAATTTTATTTAGTGAATTTAAATACACTTGTTCAATCTTCCTGACAAAAGTGTAATTTGCTCTATAACTGCATTTTACCTGTTAGCTTGGGTTTGTGTGGTTTTAGTTGTGTACTGCTGATTTTTCACTTCTGAAATGTCAGAACCTTTTCCTTTTACCTTTAATGTGCGCTAAAAGCTTCATACGGAGTTACTGTTTCTGAACATTCTTTCTTATATCTCCAAACATTAAATGCCAAAGCAGTGAAATAAACAGCCCCCCCGCCCTGACTAATTGAGGAAGAGCTTTTCTAGTGTGAGAAAATGTGGGAAGTTATAGCAGCGGCAAGGCCTCCCCTCACTGCGCCATGGCTGCACAGCTCTTTGTCTCAATGAAAATCACATCAGCAAAATATAGTTACAGTGTGCAACAATATTAAGGTTGTGGGTTTATGATTCAGTAAATCTGGATTTAAGATGGCTTTTGGGGGATCAGAGGCAGGCTGCAACCATGTGGCTTGATAGGTTTATTCAGTACAGTTTCACTCTGAAGAATCTCCTTTGTATGCACAAGAACATTTGAAGGCTATTCTAAGTTTTTTAATATCCCCTCTCTTCAGAAGAAGACAACTTTGGTCCATTCCCAACTGTCCACCACTGTAACTGTAGCAGTCTGATCCTGCTGTCCTGCCATGGATAATATTGTCCAGGTCCTGTCCAGCATGGAACTTGGCTGGCTGTGTATTAAGAGAACTGTGACTGGTTTTGCATACCTGACTGTTTGTTCATGCTTTTTGAAAATTATTTATTTTTTTAACTTAGCATCAAGTCTAAGGCTTTGCTGTCTGAAGGAAGCAAGGTCTAAAGCCTTGCTTGACATTTTTTAGCATGGCTAGTGACAACCATCAACATCTGAGCCAGAAAACCTTCCTGTGTCTGTAAAGAAAGGATACACAGAGCAGTTCTAAAATGCAAAGGTCTTGAATGTTTTGTCTGTTTACCAGAAGTCAAGAAATAGTTGATGGGAAAGGGAGGACATTAAGTAGTCAGAGTGCTTCACATAATACACAAAATTGCAGCAGGTCTGCTAGTCAGTGTACAAGGTGGTTCCTGCTGCTGACTCCAAATCACATTTTTGGATCACATCTTGAAGCAGACAAGATATTTGGTGTGGAGAATGTCAAGGATTTGGCTATAGATTTTATATGCTTGTCTTCAGAAAGCAAGGCTGAAACTTTAAGGTAAAGTCAAAATTTTTTTATTTAAGATGCTTTTCAAGAGGAAGTAGGTGATAACTGGCTGGTAGTAATTCAGATGTGTTGACTTGTAATTAAATATAGTTTTCACATTCATTTGGCACTATTCCTGGAGAACTGGGTGGGTGCATGCTGTATGTGTACACATGCTTACTGAAGTAGTTGTAGGGCTCAGTGTACACTTGCTTAGATCCCTGATTAATGGTTGTTTTTTCCTGGTAGTCTTTACCAAGCTGCACTTGGATAGAAAATGAAATTAAAAAGCACTTCATTTAAAGACTGATTATTAGTGAAACAAAAGCTTGTTCAAATGATCTTTTCTTTGGGCAAAATAGAAGTTTACCAAAATATGGTTTTGTTCTTTCAAGTTACCCAGTGTCATTAAACAAAGGAAGCATTGTGACTTTTTTTTCTGGTCACCATGCCCTTCAGAGTTTAGATATAGCAGATAACATAGTGAATACCGGAGGGAAGAGAAGTATAAGCTTTCCACATCCTGGAACTTCCCCATTCCCACAGCTTGCTTTCAGTGGCAAGTTCAAAGCCTATAATAATATGTTAATTTAAGCAAACTTAAATTTACAAACTGTATTTTGGCCATTTGGGTAAAAGTGTAGCTGTCAAAAGCTGAGTTAGACCTTCTGCAAACTCATTTGCATTGGTCTATGGCTTCTGCAAGCTCGATGTCTGACTTACTTTAAATCTTTGAGAAGCAAACCATTGTTTGCTTGAACAGTGTTTTGAATTAATTTACTTTTAATTTTTTTAGAAATAATTTAATTTATGGTAAAAGTACTGTGTTTCAAATGTAGAATTAAGAAGATTTGATTTAGAGATTCAAATAGCTCTGATTTAATTCTAGCTGTAAAAGCGCAGAACAGTGATTTGAATTTAGAGGGTTTCCCCTCACTCCCTAAACCACCACCCACCATAGCAGCTCTTGCTTTTGTCTGTCTTAAAATAAAAATCAACCAGCTGTCATACCTGAACTATCTCCAGATGAAAAACAACACACCTGAATAGGTGTTCTTGAAAGGAAGACTAGTCCTACGTATTGCAGTGCAGTACTGAAGTCAAAAAGTAAATGGCAAGGGAGAATGTTGGAAAAAAAAGGTGAGGTTTTCTTGGACTATATAGTATCTCTGCAATGCACTTAACTTGTCAGCAGGTTGAAACTGGAGCCTTTTATCAACTGCTGGTTGTGTAAGAAGGAACATCTCCCAGCCCGTCTTGGGAATGCCCAGGTCACTTCAGGGTGCAGGAGAGCAACAGCAGAAATTTCTTTCAATGTGTTTGGCTTTCTAAATTTATCTTTGTCCCTTATCTGACTCCTGTGGTGTGCAGTAGTTCTTGCATCAGGGAAGACTATTAGAGTGGTGTTTGTGGGCAGAATGGCACAAGTCCTCTGTCAAGAGTTTAGGAATGAGAAAGGTCATGAAGTGTTTATCTCTCTGTGTGGGTGTGTGCCCTGTGGAGAAAGGAGAAGCAGTGGTTTAGGAAGAAAGGATAAGAATTTTTTTTTTTTATGTGTTGAATTTCTCTGGGATAAAAACACGAATGGTCTCAGTCTTAAGTATTGTTCCTGTTCTTTAACTGTTCCTTGATTTTAAATTTATTTTACTTTTTTTTTTGGTGATGTCTGAATGAATTTGTAAAGTCAAAGGTCACTACAGCATCATCAGCTTACTTCAGAGCACTTTAGGATTTCAGCAGGCTATAGATGCTGAAAATAGGAGTGTAGATCTATCTTGCAGATTGAATGGAGACCCGAGTGTTCTCAGTACCAGAAACAACTTTGCCATAACTATAAAATTAGTACAAAGGATGGTAAGCCTGTACTAGAAGCAAGGAATGTTTAGGGCCGTGTATGGGATTTGGCTGTGGGAAGTGGCTGGGTGCCAGACTGATTGGGATGCAGCTCCTTTGGAAGAGAAGACTGATCTCTGAACAAGGATGCTTCACTTTGCTCACTCCATGGCTCTATGCAGTGTAGACACTTTGCATGCTGCCTGGTTTTAGAAATAAGCAGGATGGTACCAATAAAATTGGCAAATTCTGTATTTTGGCTAGTACTTTCAAGGATGCCCCTTAGGAAGAGAACTGTCTTAATTCCTTCACAGCACCATTTGTATCCTTTGATTTCCCATGAAGAGTACATCCTCCGTCTGGTTCCTAAAAAAAAATTACTCTTCTCCAAATTCTCACTTCTGTAGTCATTTGCCTCTGTCTGCTTATGAGACTTAAGAGAGGAAGATCTTACTCTTTGAAAGAGCTATCCCAGAGGAGACTCTGGCCTCTCTCAAAGAGGTGTCTGGTGGTGGCTGCTGAAGCATTTCAAATGCACACAGTGCCAAGGCTAGATTTGGGAAAACACAGCATCATACAGCTAACACAGAAGAAAATGGGAAGAGGGAAAGAGGGCAGGGCAGGCTGCTTCTTTTGGGAGATTATTTACTAAGACTCAGATCTATGCCTTTGGATTAGGAGCAGATTTGGCCCACAGCACTAAGTCTGTAACACCGCAGATCGGTATGCCTTTGTTTTCTAATATAAGATACAGAAATCAGCTGTGTTGCCAGCACTGTAAACGTACTAAGAAATTATTTCTCCTTATTTCAGTCCAAAGATGTTAAGCCCCTTAGTGTCCCGGGGTGTTATGTTTGCTCCAACAGACATTGTGTTTGGAGCTCATACAGCGCTTTGTAGTGAGCTTCTTGTGGGGAATGCACTGCAGTCACTGAGAACTTAATTTTTTGGCCATGGCTTTGCTTTTCTAACCCTATATAAAGTGCATTAGATCTTGGGCTTTGGGTCTTCATACCCTTTGTGTATACATTATTATAGGGATTAGTTTTAATTCAAGGAGTAGTATGTGTGGAAAATGCTGATACTATAATACTAGACTCTTTTATGATCTTTTATGGAGTGCTTAATCAAAAAATCTCCTATAAAGCTTTCAGACATCACCAGTTATCTTAAAGCATTAGGAACAGTATACCTGCCTACCTCATCTCATCTATATTTGCCCCTGTATTTGGGAATTCACAGCTTTGGTTGCTCATCTGCTAAGGAATGTGGTGAGGATCAAATTTCACGAACGTAAGTGTCTTCTGTGCCATACCTGTGGTGTTTTGGTGACAAGCATCATTCCCCAGGCTTGCATAGCAAATAGTCTTTCTGGCATAACTTAACAGATTGCTGTTGAAACAGTAGTGATACATGGTGTGATAGGTTTAGCCCCGAACTCAGGTATTTGGTTTGCACTTTATAATTAGAGAAGATGCCTCTGATTGCTGCCATCATCTTCCCATCTCTGCTCTCCCTGTTTCATCTCCAGCTCCTGATCTCGCTGTGTGCTCTGTTCCCCACATAACCTCCATCATGTCCCCAGTGTCAAAGCAGCCCCAGGACCTGGGGCAGGGATGAGAGCCCAAGGTGAGCTGGACTTCTGTGTAAATACCTAACAAACCATCATGCTAGAGGGATGCTGTTCATTACACTGTGGGTATGCACAGCTTCTCCCAGGTGGCCTGTGGTCAGATCCAGTGTGCACAAGATGTTCTCAGTCATGTGCATTTGCAGAAAGAACCACAACCTCCTTGCTGGAGACTGCTAATTTCTGTTCTTACTTATCATTGCCTAAAGCATGCAGTAGTTTTGTGTGTGTGTTTTATTTAAATAAATAAATAAATAAATAACCCCACAAACAAACAAAACAAACTCTTTAATTCTAAAATGATTTTCTGTGCTCACTGCAAAAAAAAAAAAAAAAAAAAAATTTGAATGAGCTCACTTAAGGGGAAGAAATCTAACCCACTTTCCCGAAAAGCGAATCAAATAGTGTGGGTGTCCCAGCAGCAAACAGCAGTGGTGTTGATCATACCCCAGAGAATTTTGCAGTTAGCTGTTTTCAGACATGTTTTTAATTAACGTGATATTTTAGTTCTGTCAAATTCAGAATAAAATAAGGTCTCAAATATTTCTTGTTGCTATCAACTTCTAATCATCCAAACTTCAGAAAACTTGCTTCAGCTGCTGTGGGGCCCAACTTATGAATCTTTAAGAGGCTGGATATCTTTAATTAACCTATTTTTTTGGAGAGTGACTGTAATAGATGTCAGCTGTGTTCTGATGCTTACTGATACTCAAATACGTGTAGTTTCTCCTTCTTTTGAAGCATATAAATCATTTCCAAAATCCACGGACCAGTTGCAGTTGCCTTGCTTGAGTCAGAGGAGTCAGGAGATAAAGTGCTCTTCCTGCAGCACCACATTTCTGGCAAGATGTGTAAGAGAAACCCAGACCACTTCACAGTGAGAGAGTATTACAAGCCATGTTCATACCTTGGTAAATTCACCATCTCATTTCAGAGCAAGGGTTCTTACTTATTTACTGCTTTCTTGAGCTGGGGTAGAGTATTGCTGTGGATTCATACAGAGCTGCTCTATCCTGTCTCGGGAGCTGGCAGCCCCTAAGCAAACAGGAAGAGACTGATAGAGATTTTGAGAGAGCTTTTCATATTAGATTCCTTTGGTGATACAAGCTAGGTAGCGTAAATGTGGATAAATATTAACTGACTGAATATGCTGTAGCACATAGTCATTTAGTGGTTTATGTGTGAAACCATGGAAGGAAGAGGCTGGAAAAGCAATACTTTCTACTGTTTGATGTGAAATACCTATTGGTGAGAGATATAATTAAGCGAAACACATTCTTAGGGTGGTTGGCTATACATTGTACTCTTGTTTTAATTAAGCCTTGTCTGTTACTTGTGGCAGTGCTTGCAGTGGTACAAATGTCCATTTGGCTCCTTTAACATTTCAACATGTTTTGTTGAAGGAGAAACAGTGTGGTCAGTCACTAAGTGCAAGCATAACTGAAGTGTCAGGTCTAGGCTAACTTGTTTCACAGCCTGCAGGAGTGTTTTGAATGTAAGGTCCTCCTTCTGCTGGGCATACGTTCATTAGTTGAAAATGTTGATTTGCAAATGCTGTGCTTGTATGTCTCTTTGAATATCAAAAATAATGTCCATCTGAGGCTCATTCTGGTGTTGGCTGGCTAACTGTCTCATTGCCTCATGTTTTGTTTCTGTCTTAAAGACATCTGAATTTAATATTTCTTTATAATTACAATTTCCCATTCTTCCCTGAAATAAATTGTGCCTGCTTTGAATGTTTTTAGGAGGTTAATGAATAATTGACTTCTGAGAAAGATCCTTTTAACAGTCAATTGAATCTGGTGTGATGTATGAAAATTAGTGGTTACGCTTAGAACTTTAAATGTGATACAAATATTTACAATATTTAAACATAAAGATGTCCTTATTAGCAACAATTCCAAACATTGCTCTTTATATTACATGCCTCTCAGTGAACTTTAATTTAGTTTCATAAACAACGAAACTTAGAGTTTTTGTATTTAGGATTTGTACTTGAATACGAGGGCCCTTGTTACATTAGTTTGTGTTTAGATGAGGGGGGAGAGCGAGTCTGATTTGGGGTTTGGTTTGGATTTTTTTTCTCTTCCGCTTTAACATTTCTTTCCTTTTTGTTACACTTCTGCAGGCATTTGTTCAAATTGAAAAATCCACTTTGAGTCTTTGTACCTTCTAGGAAATAAGAGTGTGCAAAGATTTTTAAAATGGAAAATATTTTACGTCTGTTGCTTTTATAGCTGGTTTTATATGTTAGCTGCAGATAAGCCGGTAATAAATCAGTACAAGCCTCACACGCCTACGCCTTTCTTTCTTTGAACAGAACTTGGATATTTTTTGCTCCCCACTCTCCTCTGTGTGGTGAACTGCACTGGGAGTTTTCCTGTGTTGCAGAAGGATTTGGAAATGAAGTTGCTACCACACTTCAGTTCTTAATCTTCTTTGCTGTTTGCAGATGATTCTTTGCCAGTCAGCTGGGTCAATATTAAAACCAAGCTGTGCTGCCTAAAACCGGGAGACTCAATCTATATCAGTTTTTCCAGTTTCTCATATCTGGAGTTCAGAAATTTGCTATAAATTGAGTTCCTCTTAAAAGGAGGAAGGCCAGGAGTTACAAGGCTTAGCCATCTCCTAGCCAGCCTGCCAGTGAACTGTGCTGCTGGCCTGGGGCAAGGCAGGGGCTGATGATTTCCTTTGTTCCGTTTCTGTTCAACCCGGTTTTGTCTTGTCTTTTTAGGAACTTGCATATTACTTTCTGTCAATCATAAGTGAGTATGTTAATGGGGTTAAGCTGGTCCCTGGTGATGGTGGTGGTATTATTATTGTTATATTTCTGTGTTGTTCTCAATCCCATACCCTCCTAAAAAAAAAAAAAATCTTTTTACTTTGATTTTTGTTTCTGTGATTATGCAGAAACATTGCTCATGATACCAGGACAGCGGTGGAGCTGACAGCCTGGGAGTAACTAGCTCAGCAATTCTCAAGCTTTTAAATCTTCAACCATTCTACATCCATTTGTTTCCATTTCAAAGGTGGTCTGCCTTTTAGTTGACTTTATTTTAATCAAATGCAAGTGAGTACAAGGCTGTGTTGTGGATGTGTTATTTATAGCCCTACAGTGTCAGATGCAAAGTGATCTGAGCAACAGCTTCTATTCAGGTTAAAAGAAACACCACCTCAGGGTGAAGGTTATACTGATGGCTTAACTTCATGTAGGCAAAGGTTGCAGGTGTATGATGACTGGATGGAGGTTTTTCCACTGCAAAGGTGATCTTAGGATCTGGGTTTTTTTGGTGTTTAGAGTCATTACGCAGCACCGAGTAACTCTTTGCAAGCATGTTCTCTGAGGCTCTGTCAGGCTGGGCTCTGAGCAGCAGATGTCCAACACCTCACTCACCTGGAGCAGGTCAGAGTGTTATGTCACCCAGCCTTTGTGAATGCCTGACATTTCCTCTCCTTTGGGCAAGAGCTGGAAAGGAAGTCAGTTTATTTAGAAAAGGGTTTTTTTGTTTACTTCTCCCTATTCATACTGATGGTAGAAATGACATTCCTCCTTCCGTGTGAAACATGTGGCTAAATTATGAATGTGAGAAAGTGACTGAAGAAATGGCTTAGCTGAATTGTTGTTTACACAGTGATTTTGTAGCTCCAATTTCTGATTTCTGTGTGTCATTGCAACTTAGCCATATATAGCCTAATATTCCTGTTAAAATAAGCAAGCAGCGATGATAACAGAAGCTCCCACTCTTAAAAACCTGAGCTTAAATTTGGTGTTCTGCATTGAAGTAGGCAGTGCTGCAGGAGGGCACTTCCTGGTGCAAACTCCTCAGGAGCCACCTGGAACAGACAAAGTGCCTGGTGGTTCCAGTCTGAATTCCAAGTTTTCCAGTACTTCCAGCACTGGCCCTGGTTTTTAGATGAGAAAACAGTGATTAAACCTTCCCTGTGTCTGGGAATGTCTTGCAAATGGACAGGGATGTGTAAAGAGTTCTGTTGAGCTCCAGTCAGCCTTGTGTAGTGGCTTTCTCGGGGGTCCTGGAGAAATTCTAATTTTGGTTAGAAATACCACTCAGCAAGACAGAGGAACTGTTTTCATTTTCTCTGCTTCTGTAAACATATATAAATGTAAGTGGACATTAATTTTATTTTTTCAAATTATATCTCCACTGTCTTTTTTTCAGCAAGAACGGATCTTGCAGATTTAGTTATGCTTATTTCCCATGTAACCCCAAATGCCTTTTGGATATAGTTCTTTAGCTGTTAACTTGATTAAATCTGGATGTAAGGTACAAGGTGATTTTCCTAATTGGACTGTGCAACTTAAAAGGTAAATGTGAAGCCAGGAATCTGTTCCTCCTTGTTCCCACAAATTTTTGAGATAACAGCTTGCAGGTTTATGGTGTGAATGATCTGGCGAAGGACTCTGCTCTCCTTCCCTGGGTGTGCCTTGCCCTTGAGCCACATGCTGCTCTGGATGCAGAGAGCGTGCTGCATCTTCTGTTGGATGTGTAGTTGCCTGGTTGGGGAAATAGTCAAGTCCCTTAGACGTTTCTGTGACGCTTTTCCAGGGGGAACACAGTGTGCTCAGATTTGCTGTGTGCCCGCAGGTGTTGGCGGTGCTGAGGACACCTTGTCCTATGAGGAAAGGCAGGATCAGCCACAGAGCCTTTTTTCCTCCCAAAACTCAACATTTTTCCTGTGGATAGAAATTCTCATCTAGTTTACCATGTTCCTTTAAGTGTTTGAATATGGTTATGAAGCAAATAGGTGTTTGAGCTGAAAACTGAGCTCAGTTCTTGTACCCTTCCAGTTCATTCCTTTCTTATCCACTTACTGTCTGCACAAGCAAACTGAAACGAAAATTTGGAAACAGTGACTGAATTATTTGTGTTATGTCAAGCAACATGATTTATTCATAGCTGAGTGTGGGAAGGAAATCTGATATGATGAACTTTATTATATTTATGAGTTTATTCCCCCCTCCCCTTCCATGACCACCATCTTCTTTCTGCTGCTTTTTTTCCCTCTTCAAGCCTCTTCACACTTTTCTCTTGCTACAAAAGGGAGGTAAATATAGGAGTTTTTTTTTATATACCTGACACTGTTCCCTGAGCAGGGACGATCTGACACCATGCACCCTGCACCCTGGCATTGCATGCATAGGAAGCAGCATGTAAGAGCCATGTTGTCACTTATGTGCTATAAGCAGTCCAAGTATTGATGCACAAACAAAAATACGATTATCTTCATGGATAAACTGCTTGCTGTGTGCAATTGTCTTCAAAGTAAGCAGCAGAGCTTACTGCAGAGAAAACCTCCCTAGAATCCTCTGACCTTAAGAGTACACCTTGGCCGTATCTAGGCAAAGTGAGGTGTACACCAGGCTCTGCTAGCTGGTTTCCTAGACAGCATTACCTCCATCCACAGGCTCTTGTCTTTGACTTTGTACAGTCACAGATACAGTGAAGGCACCACTCAAGAAGAACTTGCGTTTGAAACAGAAAATTACATAGAGAAATAGTTAGGAACTGTTAAGAGGAGATTAACAGTCATTCATTTCTCTAGGTGTGGATATGAGCATATATCATCACAATTTTAGCTGTATCTATGATGTGTACAAAGTTTGCTAATGTTGTAATTGGAACAAGCGAAATCCATTTTCATGAATTGCAGCTGGATTCTTTCCAAGGAGCTCAGTTGACTTTTAATGTTGTGTTATTAATTAGCTCAGTAATTCATTCAAGTTTTATTTGGAACAAATCAGCAATGTTGCCATATTTGAACTCTTCTGTAAGTGGCAGGAGTTTTCTTGAAAGAGGTCTTTCACTGCAGAAAAGCAAGCATACCCCCATGGCAGGATATCTTCTATCCAGGGAGATCAGTCTATTCCTAGCCTACTTGCCAGCCTCCGTGGAAGTAGGATATGAAGGAAAGTGAACTTTCTCTTTTCCAAAGTTATTGCAAAGCATTAGGAGGTTTTCTGTCCATTCAGCAGAAGTATTTAGCTCTTACCCCAATTTGAACTGGTAAAGCTACATATTCTTCTTGGCTGTGAGAAATTCTTGAACAAACTCACATATTTTTTAGGGATAATCCTGGGAAAACTTTCAATCCCAGCGGATGTTTCTGGGTGGTCTGGTTCAGTATTGCATGGACATCCTCAGCTCAGCAATTTACATGGTAATATGAGATGCTGGAAGCATTGTAATGCCAGTTTCCCTTTTATTGTTCTTCACCCCCAAGTCAGGTGTTACCAAATCAAAGAATTCTTGAACTTTAGGGGAAAAAAACTTTTCCAGGATAGTATTTGTAAAGATAGCAAAGAAGAAATTTAAGGAATATTTAAACTTTGACAATTATGAAGTCATTTTAATTATGTATGTTTGTATGATCATGTGAGGGATGTTCCACTGTGTTCACCTCTGTGTGTGCAACTCCAGGTACTAGCCTACTGAGTTAACCTGGGCTTGAAATAGAGATGTGCTTGAAGAGAGCTAGAAAGGGAATGCTCTTTCCCTGACAAGTTTTCTGCACTGTACTGAGCCCACTGAATTATGCTGTTTGCCGCAGAACTACCCACAAACCAGCTACAAGCAGACCCCACCCTACAGATCACTCCATGTGCACAGTGCTGAAAAGTGTTCTATACAGCACAGAGTTCATGCATTTCATAGAAACAATAAAAGCCTGTGATTAAAAACTTAAGACTTAATTTTGAATGAAAAATACAACTTGAATTGCTTCAAGAAGCAGGTCTTTTCCCGAGGCTGCGTGTCATATCTTTTCACTTGAAAATCAGTTGACCAAAGTGAAATCTTCACTGTTCTTTCCTTTTTTTTAACCTAGAATATTACTTTTTCTTCCCATATAGGAATGTGACTTGGAAAATAAAAACTCATTGGGAAATACAAGAAGGAAAACAATACCTGTACTACTTCTAACTGTGCATCGTCTGCTTTTATATCAGAAGGAATTTTCTCGACACATATACATTACCACAGCCTCCTTTTGGTTTTTTTATCATCACAAGTTTAAAATTAGAGGAGATCTGACCAGGGGCTGTCATACTTGTGCTTATTCTGGCACAATGGTTGAATGCAGTGTTCAGCACAGTCCTCTCTTGTGGGGTAGGTGTTCCCATTCTGTCTGCCTGCCTTTGCCTTCCCCAGACCCATGTCAGGCTTGATGCTGAGTCCCGGAGACAGAGACCTATTATTGCAAAAGTCACGCCTTAGTTTGAGTGGCACCTCCTTCTGTGGTGAATGCACACATTGCTGAAAGCACCCAAAATGTAGCAGCTCATTGGCTCCGAATTCCCCCAGTTCCCCTTTCATAGTGGTCATTAAATGTCTCTCCAGAGTGCCTGGCACAAATCTTTAAAAACAAGGGTGGCCCTGAGGGCCGAATGTGTGACAGTCTTTCACGAAGAGGCTTACTAATTGCTTCTGATTAAATCGCCTGCACTTCTGCTGGCCCTTGGTGCATGCTTTCAGCCAGCACTGTGATGCTGTGGGCTCTCTTCGATGCTGGGGATGCCACCTGAGCAATTCAGGCCCTTTGAGATGAAATGGGGTTCTTCAGGGCATCACTCTAATTTCCACTGATTGCTTCTGACATCACCGGGGATCAGGGAAAGAAAAGGAACCAGGGACTTTGGCTTTACAGTTATATATACGTGTATATATACACACATATTCGTATATGTATGTGTGTGTTTATGTATACATATGTGTATGGGTTACAACTGTATTTGTGAGAGTTTAATAACAGCTACCCAAGTGTTTGCATAGTCTCTGAGTATGTAAGCATATGGAGGGCATGTTACAAAGTTGACACAAGCAAAAGGAGCAAGGTGCTTTCCTGGAGTTGTGCCTCTGGGTGTGTGGTACTTCACCTGTGGGTGTGTGGACAAGCCATTGCCCTTTGGTCTGAGGGGGACAAGGCAATGCTTTGTTAAGACTTAGAGAGCACCAAATACATTTCTTGGTTGTCTGTTTAGAGTTTTTCTCCATGCTTGTCTTTTCTGCTTGATAAGCTAGGCTGCAACCGATTTGAGCTGAGTGTGGTAAATTCTTGTTAGCAATATGCAGTTCTGTGAGAATGTGCCCAAATCCAGGGCTCAGTGCATTTATTCACTTGTCCACCAGCATGATGGTAATGGTGAAAAGATCCTACTTGGAGGAGCACCTCATGTGGGATCAGTGCTTGGGTAGAGAGGGGCTCTCCTACTGTCTCAGTGAGCTGGGAAACATTTAATAAACCTGAAACAAGGTACTAGGCTGTTATTTCTTTGTTCCTGCCTTTTTGAGAACCATCATCCACCTGGATGTTGCAAACTGAGCTTTATGAACAGCTGCTGTTGGAATATTGGTTGCCACTTGGTAAATCAAGAGACATGCAGATTTCCAGCTATTGAATTTCTTCTCTGTTCTTATTTTAAGTGGCTACGATATTGTTAAAAATTCACGAACAAATACAGGTGCAGTTCCCTTTCATCTAAAGCATCAAAGAAAACAAGCTTCTCTGATACATCTCACACCAGTATTTGTTTCAGCTCCTCTCATACATTCCTGTCAAAAAGATGCCAGTTATGATTTGGATCCTGCCAAGAGAAAAGGGGCCAGCTGTTGTGAGCAGCAAAGGTGTTAGATTTGCAAAATATTCCTGTAACTGGTTGTGCGTTTCCTTTAGAGAAAGCCACCTTTTCGGAACAAGAGTCTGATATATTTCTATGCAATCTTAATTTTGTGCAAAAATAAATAAATATTGATATGGGTTTGGAGAGTCTCTTAAGGAGGATAGGAAGTTATAGACTTAAGCAGGAGGAAGAGAAATTTTTTAATAGATAGCAGTTAACATATGAAAACATTATGTCATGGCAAAGGTTTTTAATCACTTTTTAATTCCATTTAAAGTAAATCATCTTTATTCTGAAATAAGCATGTTCTGTATCTACCAGATTTTCATGCTCTTTGTCGCTACTGTTTAGGTTTCCGGGGGCACTCTCCTTGTTTTGTTTCATAACGCCTTTATTCACATACAGGAACTGTCACCAAAAATCAGTGTTGGCTGGGAGTTGCGGAGATGCTCCTGCTCTCCTCTGGAAGTAGGATAGATGGCAACTGCAGCACCACAACTGTGATTTAACATTTCTTTGTTTTTATTACTTTGTGAATGGCAGGCAGCATGGTATGTTAAAGGTTTCCTATGCAATCAGCTGTCTGTTTGTAAGATGTTCTATGTCTTGTGCAGTGTAAAACTCAGCAAATACAGATGCCATGGGATGAACAGAGGGAGGACACGTGCTTCCTTCTCTGTCACTCATGCTCCTTGGGAGACAACTTGGATCTAGAGCATGATTGCAGGCATCTCTGCATCCCACACACTAGTCAGGCAACCTGTGATCGGGGTCTCTTGTGCCTAGAGGAGCTAAGCTCATCCTTGCCCTGCCCAGCTCCCTGCACAGCAGCATGTGCATTGTGCCTGGGAACTCCACAGCTCCTGCAACTGAGTTAGTCTGTAGCTACCCACAGGTGGAAGGTTTGGACCACAAATATGGAACTAGCTTGGGTTCAATGCAGGGTGTTTGCTCAAACCCTCAGCTGTCTGCAACTCAGAGGAGAGCTCCTTCTGAAATATCTTGACATAGTTTAGCAGTACCGGGCCTGAAATTGGGTTGTTATGTTACTCATTTGTGCCTTACAGAAGAGGGTCAGGTATGTGGAAAGTAGAGAGGGACGGTTGCATCTTGTATTTTGGATGAGAGATGTAGCCATGTTTACTTTTTTCATGCTGCGCCTCTCTGTGCATGTTGTAGTGTTCACAGCAGCAAAGCCTAAGTCATGTATCTAAAGGGTATTTTGCCCAGCATCAATTTTAGCAGTGTCATGGTCCTTGTACACCAAATGAACATCTGATCTAGTTTTGGTAAGAAAGGTATCTGTTCTGATGAGATATTTACCTATCAGGTAGCTCCATCCAGTAGACACGGGATGTCTATCCAGGTCAGAAATGAAGAGTGCCGCTGCGCATCTGCTGAGGTGTCGTGCTGGCTGCCTGCCCTGCTGCCAGCCTGACAGCCCCATCAACTCAGCTTATGTCAGTGCACGGGTGACTGATTTGACACATATTAAATGTGTTAATTAAATGGTGGGCTACTATGTGTTTAAAAGAACCTCTCACCAAATCGATTATATCTAGAAAAGTACCTTTGAAGGAGCACCTGTGTCATTTCATAGACGTATCTTAGAGTAAATTCTGTCCTCATGCTGTTGAGGGAGGAGAATAATCCTATTTTTCTTACTAAACCATTGAAGGTTCAGTCTATTACTGTTCTCTTTGCTTGGCAATGGATTGGATTTCTCCAGAGAGGAAATTAGATTCTTCCTTCCCTTTCACTCTGTCTCTGTCCTGTGTTTACATCAATTGGTGCACTGTGGTGTGTGTGATAACCTTTCCTTCCACGGCCTACTTCATTTGCTCTTCTCTAATAAACTGTATTACCATGTGATGCATCCTCCCTTCTGGCGACAGCAAAGACAATCGAGAAGATGTACTCCTTGTCTAAACTCAGCCAGAAGCAAGTGCTGATTTAACTGGGGCCATTTCAACCAGTACGGAATCAGAAGTGCACTAATTGGGATGAGAAGTGTACATAGCCCATTGGTAGGGCTTGCAGCTATTTGAAGTTTGTGTCTAGTAACTGAGTGGAAATTTGAGTATAAAAGTGGATACGCTGGATTTTATGTACTAGCAGCCAGCTGCAAACTTATCTGGGAGTTACTGATAGTTTTTGCTGTAGTTTTATCTGGTCGGCTAGCCAAAAGCTAGCCTGGGGGCCGTGTTATTCCAGGACTATCCAGTGAGATGATTTGTTTACAGCAGAAAGCGAATCCCACAGAGAGTGTTGGAGGAAGAAAAGGTCCTTGAGGTTTGAGAGAGCTTGGTGGGAATTAGGAAACACAGCAGCAGCAGGGACAGGGTCACCTCCGAGCAGTGTTAAAGATCACTGTGACAGGGGTGGTGGAGCTTGCCATGACAAAAGGATCAGCTCAGAGAGCATGGAGGTGGTGGGACATGCTGGAGGTGCTGAACAGCTTGGGAAACTAATTGCCCTGAGATGTGTTTCTTTCCTTTTGTGCTCTGTTAAAAAGCAGAGTCCAAATGCAAAATCCTATCCAGGGCCACAGCCTGCACGTTACTGTTGGCTGATCCAAGGAGCTGCTGGGGCTGAGAGGCAAACACAGCCCTGGTGCTATGGGATGCTACCACCACTAGGAATTTCTGGTGTCCCGCATTTTACACCTAAAGCTGTGTTGCATGAGCATTCTCCTGCTCAAGTGATAGTATGGGTCTTGTTTATCTGACCCCTGCTGCTTTTCTCCCTGTTGGAGTAGAGGAACATGTTAGAGGGGTGATTAGATGGAAGGAATTAAGAGTATGGGGTGTGTAGTAATATGAAGGAAACTGTCAGAAATTGGGAGGATTTTGCTTGTTTGTTTTTTTTTTCTTTAATATAATGTGAAACTGTGAATGTTAATCTAAAATCAGACTGTCTCCTTGGGGATTTTTTTCAGTGTGAGTGCTGTTAGCCAGACTTCAAGTGCTTTGTCTTGGCCATTTTCTCCAAGGGATACTCCTGTATAATTACAGTCTTGGTGGCTCACAGATGGAAACTGGGCAGGGAGAGAAAACTGCAAAGACACAAAAAGCTGCTACCTTGTGGTTTCAGATGAAGCTAACACTTGGGCTGCAGTGCAAGAATTGCTTTGTGTTTTGGGACTGGAGACGGACAAGTGAATACTAGAGAGTTGTTCAGGCAGTGTGATGTAACCTCTTTTTCCTCTCGATATATTATTTGCAAATGACTTACAGCTTTATATTTTTTAAATAAGAGTATTTGCTGTTCATCCTTGTGCAAATATTCTGAGCGTAAATGTCACCCTTTTAAAACAGATGAGGGTTTCTGAAATCTGAAACAGATTGTTAGTAGTGTGCTAATGTAAGATCAAGTCAGAAAGGATGAGGTGTGGCTCTTAGTCCCTTCATGACAATGACAGCTCACCTGGTAGGATTTGGAGGAGCTAGGCTACACAGGGCCATGCTCTGTGGCAACATGAGCTGATGTTAACCCATGCCATGCAATGAGCCTCGTGTGTTCAGTGTCTTGTGCCTGTGATGCCTGTGGGGCCCAGGTCTGGATCACACCTGTTGTACGGGAGTTCCCTTCAGGCTGAGTTGTGCTTGCAGCACAACTGTGATTGTGATGCCCACGGTTTCTTAGTGCCTATTGACAGTGAGAAAGTCTGCCCCACGTGTCCTGGGTACATCCAGTTTCACTGCCCAAGTACTGCAGGACTGTTTTGCCTACAGGTTTCAGCTTGCCCATAATTACCCATAATTGCCTGAGACTTAGGGAAATCAGGCATCTGAGTTGGATCTGCTGCTCTGACTGTGCCACATAGAGTAGAAATGCTGGGCAAGAAAGCAAAATTGTTTACATGGCTGTCTCCTTGCTCACACAAAATGGGTGTATCTGGGAGTTTTTTGGTATTGATGGTACTTTCCACAATTTCTGTGTATGGCAAGGGTTTGCTCCGTGCTCCACGAAGTAGTTGAGGTGGAAACCTTTTCGTTGATTTAGGGAGATGGAGCTTGCTTGTTTAATTTGCCATGGGTAGATAAAGCTGATCTGTCCTGTAGTGATTTTGCCTGAGCTGGTAGTTTATATTGTGAACTGAGTGGAAATTGTGGCAGCCCCAGAGGCCTCGTGCCTGGGTGCATCACAGCATCGGTGTGAGCATCAGCAGGGTGCCTTTTCTGGGTCTGAGGCAGAGCTGCTGTGGAGAGTGGCTTTGCTACAGAGATGGGAGAAGGTTGACTGACAGGTGGTGGCTAAAACCTCCAGTGCTGAATCTTTTATCATGTAAAATTGAAGCCAGGTATGTTGGAAAGTCAGTAGGCTGTCCTAATATGTAGAACATTTCAACAGAGATTTGATATTTCACATATTGCTGCCATTGCTTGAAAGTCACACTCACCCAGCTAGAGCAGGGATTATTTTGTTGGCATCTCTAGCTTTCTGAGAGGAAAGAGCAGAAATTGATCATATGCATGTGATAATTCAGAGAAGAAAATAGATGCTGGACAATCTCTGAAGCTGTTTCCTTTCTATACAATTACTAACTGCTGCATATGGAACTATTGTCTATGCACCAGTGACTTAGTAAAATATACTTTCATTATTTGGACACCTTTCCTGACTTCATATCAACATGAAAGTTGATATCTTGGCAATTTTTTTTTCCTGATACTTACCTGAGCAGTGCAATTGAAATGCCAAAGCCTTACCTATCTAATGCAGACTTCCTGTTTCTATAGCAACAAAACTCGACCTTGTACTTAATGAAGGAATATTGGAGTGTGAGTAACTGTGACTTTAAGGTTTAGAAAAACAAACAGAAGCACTTTATATTTGGAGATTAGAGAAATAAAACGGAAGTGACCTCTTTGCATAGAACAAAAAAATGTTTCCTAGGTTTGGGATACTTCATTAGTAGAAATGAAACCATATTAATGTCATAAGGAGCTCTGTGTTTTAATCTTGTTTTCCTAATTAAAATGTAAAAGCTTTTCATAGCATGTGAGAGTCTTTGAGGGTTTTTTCTCCTCTTTCCTTTCCAAAGCTGCTGTGTTTGTGGTTAGGTTAATGAAAATTCGGGCTGCCTTACAACAGATACATTTTACTTCTGTTTTGGGAAAAATGCATTGATAGATTTTGTATGAGCTGGAAAGGAAGGGAGAAAAATGTGTGGTGTTTAATCCTAGATTTGATCTACAGGCTAGTTTTTGCTCGGTTAGTTTAAATCTGTGTTACAGTGATAAATGCTGACAAGCTACAGATGAGAGAGTGAATGAAGGAGCAGCTGTCATCTCTTCCTATTTTCTTTTAGCTTTTCAATTACAATTTTAATAACCATTAAATTCTAATTTAAAACAGCCACAGGAAACATCCCCAAAAAAAGCAACAATGCTGACAGCAACATATCATGAATGTTTATCACAAATGTTTATGAGCCTGTTTCTGTATCAGCCTTCCAATAAGTACTACACATTTGTGGCAGGTTTATTGCACTTCAGTATTAATCTGTAGAAGTGAATGTGGGCAAATGGGAAATATAAAATTAGGGCTTCTGTTGCAATCTGACCGGGGGAAAAATTTTTACAAGGTAGTCCAATTTTTCTGTTTGCTGTTTCTTATGTGACTTTTTAAAATTTTATTGTTAAGCTGTGATTCTGATAAATTCGTCTTCTGACTCAATAAAGATAGCCAGATTTCAGGATTTGAGGAGATATTTTATCTACTGAACTCACTTTTCAGCAGGCAGCTGAGACAACCAAAGATGCCAGTGATGGTGGTAAATTACCCCACAGGAACAGGAAGGGTGGAAGGCAGGATAAGACAGATGGAAGGTTGGCTTATTTGAAAGTTGATCTAGATAAGCTATTGCAAAAAGCAAAACCAGAAACTACCCACTCAGCAAAATCCAGCTTGAAACTGGCTGAGTCGGAGCATATTAAACTGTGGGCAGGTGGCATCCCGTATGAGCTGGGAGCCTGCATCCTGCTGAGAGCTGTGCTCTTCTGCCTCCCAGCAAACTATTGGAAAGGCATGTGGTGTATCTGAGAAGAAGAAAAAGGCATGACCCAAAATCTTTGGCTTTTATTTTATTCTACATTTCCTTTTAAAAATAAATATCTTACAATTTGGTGAAATGTTTCTCTAGGCAGAGACTGAAGGAAATCTGACAGTGAGGTTACAGCAGGTTTGCACAAGAGGCACTAGGTATGGAAATTGCAACGTTTCACCATAGCCAGCTGATAATGGGCTTCTCTAGAACTGCTAGGGTATTTGAAGCCTAAATACAGCAGGAAGCAATATTTATGTGATTCTGCATAGCTTTGACAAAAGGTCTTGAAGGACGTGAACTCCCTGAAAGTTTCATAGAGGCGCTCTGGGAGTGTCTGCTGGTGGGGAGGCTAATGTGTTTGTGTGTGCTCTGTGTTTCAGGGATAGAGCTCTGTCCTCCTGGGCACCGGTTCATGATCACCATGGTGGCAAGCTTCATTGAAATGGCGGGGCAGTTCCTCATGCCAGGGCTGGCTGCCCTCTGCAGGGACTGGCAGGTCCTCCAGGCAGTCATCATCTGTCCTTTCCTGCTGATGCTGCTTTACTGGGTGTAAGTATTTCTTCCTCCTGTCAGGACAAAGGCAACATGAGCTCCTAATGCTGGACTTGGGATGTGCTTCACTGTCAGGAAGTGTGCGTGCTTCACAATACATAGGAGCCTTTCTCTTTGTTCTTCCATTCACTTTGTGCAAAGACTTGACTTTGAAATAACAATAACTTTACAATCTGCTGTAGCACGCACATACTTTACATGCTGTGATAACGGTGGGAACTTGGGAGATGGTCCTCTTTGATTGAGGTGCAACTTGTACTTTGCTGTTATTCTGTCTGTCACTTCCCCTTTAAAGATGAAAACAGTTTTTGAGAGGATGCATCTCAGCCTAGCTGTTGTCAGATTATGACTGCATGGCTACATTTTCCCTTATTGCCTGTGTTGTGGTTCTGTACCGTCACTGCTGGTTTCTTTTGGCCTGGGTTATCCAAGAGAGGTTAAAAATTATATGTGTCAGCTCTTGAACAAACACCCTTGGATATCTGGTGTGCATGAGGTAGTCAGCCCTGAACTAGACTTGATTTTGCCCAAATTAGCTCATGCTATGCTGAAGTCTGGGTGGGTGGTCTGTGCCAGGCAGTGGTTCAGGATTGTTCCTACAAGGAATTCCCCACTCCCAGCTGCTCCCACTCCTCTCTGCCTGCAGCATTATGTGGTGTTGATACAGCTATCCTGAGAGAAGTAGGATGGCTTTCACCTTGGAGATGGTACCAGGTCCATCCCCACTGTGACTTCTTAAACCTCCCAAAAATCCTTCTTTGTTGTTCTGTCTTAATAGTGACACGCAGTGGCGGCATAACACAAGAGAGGCTTGAGAGAGCAGTGTTGTACAAAACCATAACAGTAAGAACAGGCTAGATCGTTCATTTTAAAGATAATACTAACAAGTCTAAAATACTAGTTGCTGTGCACTCAGAAAAATGAGGGGAAAGGCCATCACGCTGTGCACGAACAAGTTGTTTACGTACCCATGGGGGGCTAAGGCTGCCAGCTGTAATGCCTGACAAGTTACAATGTGTGAACCCTTGTTACAGTATGTAAGAATTTTTAACAGTTATATTCTTGTATCAACTTCTTACAGAGCTCCCTTGCGTCCATGATGGTAACTCTCAGTGGGGATTTTATTGCTTATTGACAGGGCAGACATGCTGCAGCATGGGCAAAATGCAGCACACAGGAGAAAGTTACAAGTCCTTTGCAAGATAATGGCAGGGGTTTTACCACTGTATTCCAACATACAACACTTAAATAGTCTCATCTTCTTGGTGTTAATCTCAATGAATAATGAAGAGTGGGGGTTTTTATGCATGATACTGTTCTCCCCTCCCATACCTGCCATATGTTATCCATGTACAGGTCTGCTCCAAAATGTCCTGTTGCGATGCCACCGGCTGAAATGCCTTATATCCACCACTGGATAGAGCCCAGTATCAAACTTAATGTTTACAGATATGTGTCCAAAAGGACTGTACACTGGTATGAAGATACCTAATGAACACAGTAGTAGATGGCATGGACAGCAGGCCACCCCTCAGCAGTCTTCTGGAGGTTGCACGTTTTCCAGGTGGCTGTGGCAGGGTCTTGTGTATTCCTGTTGAGAGGTTGTTGCTGACTGACATTGAAAGCAATAGGAAATGTTAAAATTTATTTTGTAATCTCCAAGAGCTCTGTGGCTTTTTGGCTGTACAGGACAGGCAAACCCTTCATATAATGTTGGATACAGAAGCTTGATAAATAGCAGTAATAGCCAAAGGATCAGGATTTGTGTTACCCAGGGTTTTTGCATTTGCGGAAATGAGCTCTGGTTAGGATGCCTGTTTAATTATACTCTCAGTACAGTATGTACTTTTCTCTTAGGCTTTTCTCTTCCATCTGTTGCATATTCTCTGGAAAGTGCTGCCATTTCATTACCTCTTTCCTTTCTTCCAAACGGAGCATGGACTCTCAGCATGTGTTACAAATGAAGGAAGAAAAGTAACTGGTTGGTAACAAAAGAAGAACACTGCTAGTTAATTTGCCACCGTGTACCCAAAACAGTGAGTTCAATAGTAGATGTTCTGAACAGCCCCTGCACTGCCTCGTCCTTCCTCTGTACTCTCTTTACTTCCATCTCTTGCTGTGAGAATGGTGTTTGCCTCTTCAGGCTGGGGTTTAGCCCTCTCCCACCTATAGACTTGCTCTGCTCATGGCCATGTGCACATGACAGGCTATACAGTCCCCAGGCAGTGCATGGCTGAGCAGATTGGGTAGCTGGGTGTGGATGGGGAAAGCGGGGAGACTCTGCAATACAGGTATGTCTAGAAGGGATGAGCAGGTGGGTTTGGATACACAGGTGTTGAGCAGATGCCACTGCTGGGCTTTTAGGTCATTCTGCAAGGGCAAAAGACACCTGTGTAAGCCAGACTTGGGCACAGAGGTTTGTGACAAGTGTATAAAAATAAGTTAATAGAAGTTAGACTCCTTTCAAGTGTGCATGTATATTAGAGCCATGAGGGAATGGGAGCTCCAGTTAATCAGAGACCTTATTTTCTCTCACTTGGAGCAGGAAGCTCTAGACAGAATGATGCCATGAATGCCAGCAAAGGTATCAATAGCTTGAAATAAACTCCTGCTTCACTCTAACAGAAACTGAAGAACTGGGAAAGGGTGGCCAGTTCTTTTCTGGTGCTGATAGATAGGATTTACCCTCCCCGAGACACAATGTTGGACTAACTGGGTTTATTGCCCTGGGACAGACCCCTAACTGACACATTACACCCTTTCCACAGGCATCCTTTTTCCACCCATCTGCACAAGATCACGGTTCTCTTTCCAGCTACATGTGGTACCTTCCTGGTCCTTGTCTGTCAAGGATTCTTCTTTTCTCTTAGGATTTCTTGGACTTGGGATCTTTTTTCCCCAGTATCCCTTCCATTCATGCCCCTCTCTTCTCCCAAGCAGTAGCAGCTGTATAACAGGAAAGGAATGTCTCCCCCTACCCACTCTAAGTTCTTTTTCCTGACTGTAAAAGCGTGGCCCTTTCCTCGCTGATGGCGGAGGTAGCAGACTATCAACCAGCTATGTGGGGAAAATACTGAAAAACAAAGTTCAGCACGAAGAAATGCGTGCATTGGCTATAGGATTCACCAAGGACAAACTGTCTGCACACCTTAGGAGCAGTAACACTGAGGGAGCTTGTTGTACCACTCTAAGGGAGACAGAAAACAGAAGATGGAGTGGCACAGAGGTGTTGCGGTCATGCTCTGTTTAAAACGATGCAGCTAACGGGAACTGTAAGCCAAAGGAATGACCCAAAAGGTGACCAAAAGCTGAACTTTGCTACATCAGCTCAAAAATACATATTACATTTCATGCCCCCGCATATGCTAATGACTAAAGTCACTCAAACGCCAACCTGAAACGTGAAATGACATCAGCTGTAGCTTTACCTTTTCCCCTCCCTCAAAGAAAACAATATAAATATAGCTTAACTGAGGATGGAGGTCAGAGGAGACTCCACCTTTGTATCCTGGGATGGTTGATGGGCTGTACCTATCTCTTCTCTCATTGCCTGTTGTGTAAGAATCGAACACTCAGCAATACCAAGTGCTTCCTCAGGAAACTCCAAAAGCAAGCTTGTGTTTGTGATCATACTTTTAGCACTATTTAGTCATCTCACAATTTAATGTGTTTATCGATGGTTGTATTATTCATATTTTAAGTATTCATGCATGCTTCTGCAGACAGTGTACTTATCACCGGCAATCCAAGAAGCTGCATTTCTCTTGCTCGATAAATAACACTTTTGTACCTGGCCATGAGAGTTATTGAACGTGACCAGACTTCTAGTCTGGCCGTGAGAGCTCATTGGGTGCAATCAGACTTAGTGTATCATGCTGTTTGTGAATCTGTAACCACGGTAGTTCTTATTGAATGCGAGTGGACTTACAGTGCTGCTTGGCTCTGCATTCCTGTTGCTTCATGTTGAATTGGCTCTCATTTAGGGCCTAAGCCCAGCCACCCCTCTGATATCTGTGCACCAGCAGGAGTGCAAGGGGGGATTATTTTCTACCAGATGTAATGCAACAGAAAAATTGGCCTTACTCTTAGCATGACGCAGGTGTCCACAGTCAGCTCAGCCTGGTGATCTGGGCAACTGCTCCCCCTCAGCAGTAACCTGTCTCAGCTTCATTCAGTTAGTCTTTAATGCCAGGTGATAAAGCATGAGGTGGTGAACAGATTTCTGTGCAGAAGTCCACAGGGACCAAGGGATTGGTTGGTTTGTTTCTTTCTTTCTTTTTTTGGTTTTTGAGTTTGTGGTGGTGCTTTGTACACCAACAGAAGGTGCAACAGTAGGTGCATAGAGATGATGCTTGGCAGCAGGATCCATGTCCCACAAGTGAGCTCAGGTGCTTGCACAGAGATGGGGTGGCCAGCACTTCCCCTTGCTGTGCCTGGTAACCTGGGCTCAAGGCAGCCCACAAGTTTTTAAAGATCCTTAATGAACTTCCCACTGCTCACACTTAATGATGGAGTAGCTGAAAGATGTGAGGCTTTAGCACTCCCAGTTTTAAAAAACTGCAGGAGCTAGAAGATAGAGACAGCATTTGTCCCCACCCTGCAATACCCATCCCTGTGGCTCTCTTTTTTTCTGTAGATGCAGGTGGTCATTAAAGGACTTGTTTGGGACCTTTAAGCAGACTACTCAAAATCTGAAACTCTTAGTCTAGTGGCTGAGGCTGTCCCCTCTCCAGAACTAAGCATGCAGAGATTTTGCATTCAAAAGGTTTTTAGTATTTCAAAAAATGCTTTTGCTATACAAGACTTACGGCAGGATATGCCAAAGCATCTGTGCAACACGAGGGGTAGTAAATGAACTGTCAAGCTGAATGGCTGTCATCAAAGCTGTTATATATTTTTATTGGCTGGTATCATTTAGATTGCAGTCTACCTGACTTCTCTCTTTTCTACTTCTTTTTCAGAAAATTACTTAATACTTTCTCTGTCTCATTTGGAGGTTTTGCTAAGGTGTCTTCCAAATTGTTTCAGCCTTAGAGATAGCACAATAATGGCGCAATTGACTGCTTAGAAGTATAAGAACTGGGCAGCATCCACAGCAAAGATTAGTGCTTTGTAAAGGGAATTTGAGGTTTATTATATACTTGAAGTTAAAAGTAGTTGTTAAATTGTTCTTAGTACAGTCTTTTGAAAGGGTAGTGAAAGTGAGATTTTAACATGAAAGAAAAATATACTTGGAGTGAGATCTCAAAGTTTTCATATCTACAGAAGTGTAGGAGATTTTGGTGTTTTTTTCTAAAATCTACATATTTCTTTTGGTTTTGTATTAAAATTAACTCATCTGAAAAAAAAAGGAAGAATGATCAGTTAAGCTCATGAATCTGGTAAAAATCAGCACTTGAAGGAAACAACTGGACAGAAAAGAAACTTTTTTAACTGTGCACACGTATGTATTGTTAAGGCAACTCAACACAGTATTGTCTTTACTAAAGGAAACTTTTAAAACAACAACTAAATATTGTCTGGAACACACACAGTACTGACCTGCATAAAGAATGACTCCATATGTGGGAGAAGATTTTTGACATGTTTAAAATCTGAGAAAATCTGTTGCAATATAATCCTAAGTAATTCTTCCCTTTCCTCTGTCTTTAGAAGAGAACCCAAATTACTTCTGTCAGCTATTTTCCTTCTTTGGTCTGAATTACCATGTGTTAAGTGCACATCTCATTCATTTGATTCTTGGCATCAAATGTTTATTGCAGACAGCACTGACTCCTCCTTCCAGTTCTTTCAAAATTATATTAATGGACAGAGCACCTGGAATATGCTATAAATTCTAATATATCCTATTTCCATGGTGTAGGACAGTTCCTCTATCATTCGTGAATTGAGGTAAAAGAAAATGTCATTAATTTGCACATTCTGAATTGGTTTTTCCTCCTTCTTTGTTTCACAAGTGATTTTTCTGCATTTTGAAATAATTATATAGCTCCTGAGTGGTTAAATGAATGGCTAAAACTCTTATCAGTTCATCCTCTGACAGAAACTTGGAAGCAACCATAACCTGTTTTCCTGTTACTTTCTTTAAAGTATTTTCCCAGAGTCACTTCGGTGGTTGATGGCTACACAACAATTTGAGGCATCCAAGGAACTGATCCTTCAGTTCACGCACAAGAACAGGATGAACACAGAAAGCGACATCAAAGGAGTAGTGCCTGGTGAGTAGGACAGACAACTACAAATCCCTCAGCTTTTCTTTAAAGGCTGCATGTGGCATTACTGCCCATAATTAAATTATCCATTTATTGCCTGTAAAATCATCCCATTCATTCATTCATTCATTCACTTTGCTTTTCTTGAAAATCCATTCCCAACTCCAGCACTGTGTTTAAAACTACTTGGCCTGTTGAACAGTCCTAGTAATTATAGTCTTGTCTTTCAGTGCCATGTGTCTTTAGAGACATCTCTTAAAGAATTTTACCACAGCTACAAGAGTGTGCCTTCAGCTCTGTATGCCTCAGGAAACTGTGTTATAAGGAAGCTGCTTGCCGGGACCTAGCCCATCACCCAACATTTACTTTGTTAGTTTGGAGAAGCAGCAGCACTCAAACTCCTTATGTGCCAGCCCCATGGGAAACTAAACCACAGTTTCTCTTCAAAGCTTTGCTCCAACAGCTGTTTTGCTTTCTTCTGCTGCATCATCTGAGTGATGCTGCTTTAGGGATGGAGGGTTGCTGCAAGTGGCAGCAGCTAGGGTGCAGTTTTTGCTTGAGAGTCTAAATTATCAATTTCTTGGTTGCCTGGTGCTTTTAGAAAGAACTGGCTCCTCTAATCACCAGAATTGTCACTGAAATAGCCAAAATCCTGTCTTGCAGGGTGCTTTGCAGAAGAGACTTGTGTGTGTGTGCGCATGTGTGTGTGTGCCTCTAGTTACAACAAAGGTGAAGAGTTTCTGGATCTTCATCTCACCAGTACACCTGTCAGATATGATGCAGGCCCCCCCCTTCCTTCTCACAAACCTTGATTCTGCCATAAACACCCATTTCGCACTGTCACTTGCAATCTCCATCAGACTACGCACTAGTCAGAAAACAGTGAAAACATTTCTTGTTTTCCTTTTTTTTTTTTTTTTTTTTTTCAAACCCTACCTGCTCTGATCGCAGGGGCTGCAGGGAGATCTCACTCAGAAGTGATGCCTCTGCACTTGTCTGATACTTGCTGTCAGAGATCTCTGGGTAACTGTAGCTTCAGTCAGTCACTGTTAAAGGCATCAGTCAGCACTGGAACCGGCTTCATCCAGGATAGAAAAGTGTTACCATTATCAGTGCCTAATGAATAAAGCAGTCTTTATCAATGAGGGGTGAGAAAGCCTGGTTAGAGTCTGTGGTATATGTACCACATTGGTCATTGGTGTGATTTTTGGTGCACACTGGTGGTAATTAGCTTGCTTGCATGTAATTGTGTGTCTGGGGTTACAGTTCTTGGATCTGCATCACATAAGATGATTTTGCAATATAAGTGCTGTTTTTCTGGCAAAGTTCTGAAAAGCATAGGGCTATGTGGGCAGCCATTAACCTTGTGATCTGCATCCCCCCACGTCTCCTTTTTGCAGATCTTCCTCGCTGTAAATGATGGATCTTGAGAAAACCTGTCTCTGAGGCTACACAATGTCTCACACTTTGACTTGGAGTTTCCTAACTCCTAAGTCTGGCTTTTCTCAGTCAGCTTCTTGATTTTGCAGATGAAATAAAATGTATTTTAGGGGAAAGAAAAAACAAATTACCTGAGTTTGCTTTAAGGAAAACAATAAAGAGGCAACTGTGTCTAGAGGGATTTATTTAAGCCATGTATAAAGTTATTGCCCGTGGAGGAATGCTAAGTGTCAAAATGGTTTTATGACTATTATTTGTGACTGATTTACTTTTATCAGCAGTTTCATGGTAGGAGTATACTCCTCCTAAGGGAGGGACTCCCTTTCATGTGAAAAACAGAGCATTATTTCGCATCTTGATATTGTGGATTCTCTCGACTGCAAATACATTTAGATATAGCAGTTGTCAGTACAATACCTTTTGAAAACTATAAATTATTCAGAACATGGTCATTTCTGCCTCCTTGTTGATGATGGGTTTGTTGGGGATGTTGTTGGGGTATTTTTATTATTTCTTTCCTCACTTTTTCTCTTTGAACTCTTTCTGCAGCCCCACACTTTAAGGCTTTCTTGACCCAGCTCTGGAGGGACGCTGCATTGCTGTAGGGAGAGTAAGAGAGGAGCAATATCAAAAGGATGAAGTAAGATTAACTACAAGCTGTTGAAGGAAGGACCTTCTCTCTCATTCTGGTTGCATGGGAGTGTTGATGGTCTGAGTGAGGACAGGAGAAAAGTAGAAATCCTGAATTAAGAATGGTATCAAACCACAGACCATGTGTCCTGCGGTGGGTCAGTAACCAGAAGAAAGCATTTCTCTGCTTTTGTGTGTTATAATCACATACCCGTAGTTGCTATAGCAGGGAATGGGTAAAAAGCTGTTACTTGTCTGGGAGAAAGGATGCCATTCAGCCTGATGCAGATATCCCCTATTTTCCCTTGACTTCATTGTTGAGCTTTCCTGTCTGTGTGGAGGAGGTTTTGTTTGTGATTTGTTTTATTCTTTGTTTTCCATCTGAAAGGGCTGGAAACTGTTTTGCTCTAGTTAGGGGCCATTGTGTTCCTGTTTATTATTCCTCGCTGCATTGCTGTAACAACCTTCTGTGATTGAATTACTCCCAATACGTTTAAATGATAAACCGCTCACTTGCAGTCCCTTCCAGCAGAAAACACCACTGTAATTTTACTCGTACATACCGGTCAAATTAGTGTATCCAATATAACAGATCATTACAGGAGTTCCAGTTTCATATGTACCTATTTTGGCAGTTGATATGAGTTCCATAATAAAAAGAAGCAGCATTCTAGAGGGTGAAGTGTTTCTGGGATAGAGGAAAATTTAATTTTGAATTGCTCTCCAAGCAGTGAGCAGGCTGGTTTTCCTTTCTGAAGAATCACATAATTCCCTTTGCCTGCTGAGAGCTTTAACTTTTCCATTTGGATGATACTGCCCATAGTGGAGAGTGCCACTGTAGGGCCTGCTTCCTCCTTGGGGAGGTGGCCATCCACATGTTGGGTGGGAAAAAAAAGGAAGCAAAATTTCTCTGCTGGTTTTGACAGTCCATAGGGTGGGAGTGGTTTTCAAGTGCTCTTGTGGGAGATGTCTCTAAAGACAACAACTAAAAGTCCAGATAGTGGTCCAGCTGCAGTTGAAAGGTCTGGCAGCTACAGAATCAACCTCTGCCTGGAGAAAATGAGGGTAGGCAGATGATGGGCAATGCTCAACCAGCAAGATAGCAAGGGACTGTGCTTACATGGAAACCAGGTGAGAGAAGGGACATTGATAGGAGTCTGGAGTTTGTAAGAGTAACTTTGCCCTTATCTTCCATGACCTGTCCCAGCGGTGATGTTGGTTGTGCAAGGGGAACTAATTCATCAGCATCTTTAAAGTGGCCTTATTTTTGAGTGATTGATACACTTTGTGATTTTGAGCAGGAATAAATTGCCTTTGTAAAGAGATCTTTGGGTTTATGTGGTTGTGTTTTCTTCTTTAATGGTTAAGAAATCTAGGTGTATTAATTAGACCTGGTTAAATCATTCCTAATGTGTTTTGAGTCTTAAAATTTCATCAGTTGGCTTAACACTTTTTCTTCTTTTAGAAATAATAGTTAAAATTCATTTCTGCATCAAGGAAATTATTTTAATTCAACTGCATGTTGAAATTTTATTTTTAAAACAGGCTTGTTGCATTTTGTGGAAAAATATTTCAAAACATTATCCAAAAAAGGTTCAATCAGGAAAATATGAAACATTTTGATAATATTAATTTGGTACAGGCTTTTTAATCCCAGTTTCTCCAGAAACTTCACCATGTCTTCCCTGTTACCCTGTGGAACAAGAAAGAAACATACATTTCAGTGCAGCTGCAGGACAGTCATTTTGGCTTAAGTGAAATAAATGCTAAATATGGAGTTCTGTTTAACAAACAGGAGAAAAGAGTGTTTAAGGGAATTGGAAATCCCAAAGCACCAACTCTCCTTACACCTTTTAAAGGTGTGTTATACTTTAGATGGCTTTCACCATTTTTATAGGATGCATTCTTTTTCTTTGTGTGAGGGTGGAGGATCTGTTTGTTGCCTGGAACAGGTCGTGTGCTGCAAACTGGTCTTGGTTGCACCAGCACCTGGCCCTGCCATGTCTGGGTGTGCTGGGAAATGCATTCCTTGGGATGCTGTATCATCCGTTACCTAAGTGTAAAACTTGGTGCTTCCATGGAAACCCACCCCTGTGTGGTTCTCTTTGCCTTCCGCTATGGTGGGAGACATTTCAGATGTTCCTTCACACAAAGATTACTGCTTGACCAGACTAAAAAACAAAGCTCCCTTTTTGCTCACCTCCAGATGAAAAAACAAGCCACAGTGTTCCTGTGAACAGATAACTTGTAGCTGTTCCTTTCTAAACTTAGTTAAATAATATTGATGTAATGACAAAAAGTGGCCAGGAAAGATCAAGTGTCTAAATAGATGCAAATACTATAGCATGTAGGACATAACATGGAGAGGATGAAGGGATACAGTGGTGGTGAGTACTCTGTATGTGCATGTGTGTGGATTGCAGTTAGGAAAGCTGTGGTTTTCAGGGGCTTTGCCTCTGAAGAAAAAAAAAATTGAACTGTCTTTCACCTTTCTTGCTACTGAGCAACACACTGCCATGACTTTTCTTTTGTACATAAGCTGTTTTTCTGGGGTTTTTTTGCTATATGGTTTTTTTTTTCCAAAGCATGGGTCTTGGATCTATATCATTTTTTCACTGCTTTATCCACTGGGTAAATAGCAGAGGGAAGGGTGGAAAAGCCTTATGTCTGAAAGTAAGTCTCTTTCGCTATAAAGCTTTACTCATATCCTTAGATCATCACACCTATAACTACACTCCTGTTTTCAAGCTTCTGATAGATGAAGAGGGTATTAGCTAGAGAAAGAAAGCAAGTTTCCTGGCCCCATAATACAGGTAACTCTGTGTGATACTACTATGTACAAACCTGACAGATGTGTTCCTTTACCAGATCCTGTTTCTTGGGTGTTTAATGGTGCCAAACTTAAATATACCATGCAACAACCAGGGAGTGGCCAGCTAAATGTGGGAAATGTAGTTAAAACAGTTCAAAATGCTGCTTGAAGGCAGACATTAATAAGGACTTTAAAAGACATGTTAAAAAGGACTGTGGGTCAACCACAGAGATATCCGTCTCAAAATTTTAAAAACCCAACCAAACAAAACAAAACAGCAAGTGATTTCAGTTGCCCATTTGTGTGTTTAATCAGCGTTCAGGAGGGTCTGGGTTTCTCCTTATGGGCCCCTGTTGTCCAGTGGCAGGAACTGATGGAGTCTGTGCAACTCCTTCAGGATGTGCTGTACGTGATAGTGATTATCAAGGATAAAACTGGTCATTTAAGTCCTCTTCTCCTGGCTAGGTCTACAGGAATGGAAGAGGAGAGTCCATGCATGCCCTGACTATATCCCTGGCAAGGGTGGTAGTCATATCTGACAGCAGCAGGTTTCGGAGGGGACAGGGGAAAAAGGGTGCACTCTGCTGCGAATATACCTTTCAGTGCCACTGGGAAAAGCCAAATATACTGGAAAATTTAAAGAAAAAGGAAAAGAATGTGTTCTCAACCTCTGTTTAGGCTTGAATTACTCTTTCTCACTAGTTGAGTTCTCTGCAGAGTCTCACTGGCCACACTCCAGCCTGTTGATTTGTGCCGGGCTGGCACTCTGGGTCTCCATCCACAGTACTACCTATCCTGCCAGAGGAACTGGCTTTACAGGGCAGGAGTCATGTGCAGAGGGCAGGCAGCAAGCCCTGGTGCTCCTGGCACCTCCCCACCCACGGGCACAGGGAGGGGAGACAATGAGTGAGTCCAGATGTGGATGTGAAGGGTAGGAGACCTCAGGAACCAAGTGGAGGTGGAGAGCAATAAGAGGGGACCAGTGGACAAGAGAAGAGAGCAAATAAGAGACTTAAACAAGTTTTGTTAGACAAAGATTAAAGATAGTTGGAGAGGACTTAGAGGCAAAGAAAACAAAGGAGACCAAAGAAGCTGTGATCATTTGTTGTCCCCTCTTTCTAGAACAAGCTTTCAAGGCCAAGGATTCAGTCTCAGCCGTCTTCTCTGTGAAATCCACTCCTAAAATGTGTGCTTCACCCCTCCATCCTGCCCAATTCACTTGCTCTGCCTGCTGAAGTTTCCTCCATAGCTCTGACAGCAAAGAGCAGCAATGCATGTGTGGGTACCTGAAACCTCCCGATGGCTCAGACATGGCTCCACACAATGACATTTGAGCTGCTCTTTGTGTTAAGGGGTTTTTTTTTTTTGATTTTTTTGGGGGTTTTTTTGGTGATGTTAGAAGAATGTAAACATCGTCATGTCACACCCTAGGAAATGGAAGAAGTCAGGTTGCCTGGGCAACCCTTGCTTGGCCTCCTGGCATGAAGGCCATGTTGATACAGCCTTTAATAACATGATTACAACCTATTTTTTCCACAGGGCATAGGATGGACGAATCAGTGCATAGGATGGACGATGATGTGGGAATGAAGCTGTTGTCTGTTCCTCATTTGTTGCAGAATTTGGAAGGTGTGTAGTGAATGAGGCAGAAGGTTGCAGGAGGAAAGAGGACAGTGTTGGGGAAATGAAGCTGAATACCTCCTTAAGAACTGTACTTGTTCTCTGTGTCTGACAGGGAAGTTTTTCCCTGGAATCAGGCCCTTTCAGTCCTATCACTAATTTCTTCAGTGTCTGTCTCTAGCCTGTAATTCTGGGGCTTGAATTGCAGAAAGCTGGGAGCATTTATATCAGCAACTGCAAGTCATATTGCCGCATGATTTTTCTCATTCTGGACAAAAATCCTCTGTATTGTATCTCCCTGCCTGCAAAACTGGAATAATCTTTGCCCTTACTTTTACAAGGTGGTAGAGATTATTTCATTACTATTTATGAAATACGTGTATATTCTGACAGCACTGTAGGATTGTCTCTGAGGAAATCTATGATTTTTTTGTACTCACTGGGAGGTTTGGATAATAGGGCTGAGAGGCACATTTTCAATGGGAAAGGTAGAGATGTCATTACTACCTACCCATTTGCTGACTGCAGTGAGCATTCTGGGGGGAAATTAATATGTGATCATCGGAGTGCTATATTCTAATGCATATGAACAACTGAAAATTGCAAAGGCAACCTTATGTCTGGCTTTTTCTAATTTTTTTTAATGTAATTAGAAGTACAGGATTGAAATAAATTATTGCAATCAGTCCTTAGCTGTTATAGCCATAGAATTACACAGTTGCTCTCATGAGATGAGATTAATTTTAAATGCTGCTAGTATTTATGTCCAGTGCTTTTGTTAGAAGTCTCCATATTGCTCTTGTAGTCGAGTACATTTTAGCATTCAATTCAAATACACTATGGTTGTCTGTTTTCATTCTTTTTTTCCCTTCCCGTTTGCTCCTGTCTGTGCCCATCTCAAATCTCCTTTTCTCTTTTCCCATGCTTTGTGAGAGGACAGCAGCCCCATTCCTTTGCTGAGATTAAGTTCTCCTTTATCTCCCCTCCTTTTATAAATGGGCTTGCCAAAACTTTAGTTTCTCAAATATTGATGACCAGAGTTGTAAGAGAGTACCAGCATTTCATTGTCTGAATTGCAAATACCTCATGGCCTCAATAAGCTGGTGTCATATAGTAACTTATGTTTAAGTAGTACATAATCAAGTCCAACACAGCCTTTGCTTATCTTCCACCAGAAACATTTCCCCTTAATCACTGAGAATCTTACTTTGTATTATGTATTTTCACTTGCTTTTGCAACACAAGGGTTTGGTTTCACCTAGTTCCCTCCAATGACCCATTTCTGTGTCGTACTTACCTTTGGTAGTAAGGCAGTGCCTCACTTTGTCACCAGCAGACCTTATTGATCCCTTTCTAAAGTTTTGACAGGCTCCCTACTGAGGTTATTAAACAAGATTTTTTTTTTCTTTTTTGAGAGTAAGACAAGTCACTCTGCCACTAATGTCCTGCTATCTGCTTATGATTTCCATTTTTCTATCTCTTATTGTCTGGCATCAGTCAGTCTTTTACCAACCTCATAATTTCTGTATGTGACTTGATAACCTTCAGTATTTCTCCACTATTAGGCTTTTCAAAAATGCAGTGATTCAGACTGCTAGTCCTCCATGATAATAAAAAAATAAATAAACACAAAGGGAGTTCATGGAGACAGAAGTCCTGGTAGGTATAAATAAACCTGTGTACCAGTAACTTAGTCTACCTGAGAGTAGACTGCTTCAGCTCTGTGTTTTGAATGGGTTTACCTCCTGCTGCAGAGCTGTCATGCTCCGTGGATTGATTGAGCCTCTGTACTGGGCTTCCATGGCTCTTTTCATGTTCGAAGAGCTACTGACAGCATCATTCAGCGGCCAGAAAAATCCAGCAGAAGTACATCACCACAGGACACTTGTCATTTTGGACATTCTTTTTTGGCCGCTTGATTTGGGCTTTTGTCTATTTTGTTTATGCCAAGTGATGCAGAGATGTGTGCCTTCATTTGAAGGTATTCAAGATACTTTCTGATTTTGAAAGCCATGCTCCTCAAACACAGAGGATCCCATGAGAATTCAGCAGTGTAAGGAGCTAGAAGCTGATAGGATTCTCCCTCCTGTGAGACTTTAAAAAAGTCTCCCATTGAATAGTTTTAATTTCCACTGAGATATAAAGAGTTAGCTTGTAGACAGTTTTCCTGCCGAGTCCTTGAATAGGAAGCCTAGAGTGTGTGTGGGCTCTGGAGTATGGGAAAACTTACTAGGGGCCTCTGAGTAAATGGATAAAAATGTTTTTTATTTTCCATACTCAAAACTGAAACATTTAATGCAAATTCCCTCTGAAGTGGTGACTTCACTGCAAAATCAAACAATAAGCTGGGAATAGGGGAAGTTTTTTCTGGTGTTAGCCCTGAGAGAGCAACAGTTTGCTTCCATGAGGCTTTAGCAGGCTTCAGCTTGACTTCTCTTTTAATATATGAATGTTGACATATGGAGGTCAGACAACCTAAGAGCTGTTGCTCTTCTGATGCTCATCACAGTCACTCAGAGCAGGTCCTTTCATGTAAGCAGGCTCCCTCCAAAGACAGCAGGTCATTTACAGGTGACTTAGATTTGGAGTTTTAAAAATGTCATAGAGAGATGGAGGCGTAAATAGCTGGTAGAACCAGAAGGCTTTTAGTAAGAAGTCAGGCATTCTTTGGTGTAAAGTTTGAGGCCAGATTCTTTTTTTATTTGCCTTTTTTTTTCCCCTTGGTTTTTCTTTTTTTTTCTTCCTCTTTTTTTTTCATTACTGCTTTTAATGCTGTTACGTATGGAATCTCCTTTGAGAAATTTTCTTATAATGATGCAAGGTATCCACAGAGTATGACCCCCATCAGAGCAGAAGCAAGAGTCTGCTGAAGAAAGACTACTGCATGAGACAGGATAGAGAAGGCATGAAACCACTCATGTGTGATCCTCTCTGCAGCTGAAGCTGAGGAGGTGTTTGTCAGTTCACATAACCCACCAGCTAGCCATTACTTGGGGATAGAACAGTGGTTCAGTGCGAAACACTGACAGGAATCAGTTCAGAAGCGCTGATTTATGAGGGAAGTTAAAAGGGGGCCTGAGTGCACATGAGAAGGATGCATGACAATAAATAAAGAATTTACGGATTGTGGGAACGTCTAATGTATGAGCAAAGCAAGAGCTGAGGGCGAAATAATATCTGGTTCCAAAGAGAAGTATAACCAAGTTAAGTGTTGCTTTTCTTAGGTTTTTAAGTTGTGGCTCAATGAAGCATATATTGACAATGAAATTTACTTTCTCTTCTCTAAGAAAAAATAAAAATCACCCTGAGAAATGAAAAAAAAAAAAATCAAGAAAATCTGAAGGATATGGCGTTAGGGACTATCTTGTACTGACAGAGGATGAGATGTTTTAGTTTGATAGGCCAAATTGTCCATGTGAAATCTATGCAACGTGTGTTGTTTGGGAAGTGATTTTCCTTGTTGCCCTTCAGATGAAGTAGTAAACAGCCACCAACAGCCTTTCAAAACCTTTGTGCCTCTCCTAATGCTTGCTTTGACTTTTTTGCTGTAGGTGGTGTAGCTTGGGCTGAATTATAGGCTTTACAACTACGTTTTATCTAAATGCTTCTGTTGTTCTGAATTATTTTATTCCCACTTACTCCTTTCCAGAATCTTGCTACAAAAATCATTTTGACCTTTTTCTTTGAGATTAAATACTACCTTTCTTTATTGCCTTTTTTTTTTTTAATATAACCCAAATCCGTTGCTGAACCTACTGTGGGCTTCTGTAACACAAATATTAATTTAACCAATTTCTTTTGCTCCACCTCTGCTTTTTTGCTTTTGTGATCTTCATGCTGCATAGATTCTGGGGAGAAATGGCCATTATGAGGTAGTAAGGGAAGTAGTATGGCAATATTCTGCCAAGTACGGTCATTAATACATAATACCCTTTGCTGCTTTTGTCGGAAGCATTCCCAGTAGTTGCTCTAGAGGGAAGGCCAGGAGTGACCCGTGAGCAGTGAATAGCTCAAGTATTTGCATATAAATAATGTTTGCTTGATTTATTACTTTTATGATACACTTTTCAAATAGCAGCAGGCAAACGTGTTTTTTCTTTAGTTCTTAAATTCAGGTGAATTCCCTCCCCATCCTCCCCTCCCACCCCCAGCTTGCTTTTATTTTCCTGTGTCCTGCAGCTCTTTAAGAAATTGCTATTCAGCAGAGTAAGGCAGAGGTCAGGGCAGGCCAGTGTGGACAAGTGAGGACACCCATGCTAATTATGTATGCACGAAGGGAACGCGTGCACCATTCAGAACAGGGCCACGCTGCTGCCTTTAAACACAGTCAGTCTAGAAAGCAGAAAAAAAGCAGTCCTAGTCTGTACTCTTGGAGTGCATTGTTTTTGTGATGGTTCTTTATAACTACAGCTTCTTCTGTTTTTATTGAACTTATTGCTGTCTCACTGATCCAGTAGCTTGGAAACAGGCTGGTTTGGCATGCTTAGGTAGGTCTTCATGCTCTAAATTACTGATATTTGGTAAATAAAGTGTCCTTTGTTATTGTCCCATGCCAACAAGGATGTCAGATGCAATATTTGCAAGGCTTGTGTGTTCTTAATAGCATTGCATAGAAAAGTTAGCTTGGAGCTGCTCAGCACTTTAGGGACACAGTGAAACTTTAGTTCTGAAATGCAGAGATACCTCAGCTGCTGATACCCAAAGATTTTTCTTTTAGTAAATGTCTTAATGTTTAGGACATCCATCAGAATAATTTTAAATATTTGAAAAGGGAGTGGGGTGAGGGAGTATAAGCTGACGTAATGTCCTAGCCACTTTATTCTGAAATCTGCATTTTAACAAACCTTGAGAGAGTCCCATGAAAAATGAGTTTGAACTTCAGTCCTTTCCATGGCTTTTCAGGTGTGCATTGCACAAAGGCAGCAGAGTTTCTAGCTGCACAAGTGCAGTTCTGCCTGTGTAGGTGTTTAAAAATTAACAGAATCATGAAGTTTTTCAAGAAATTTGATGTCATGCTTGCTGGGATTGAGCTCCATACTGCTCCCCTTTTACAAATACATTTTTAACTGGGAGATGGTTTGGAGTGTGAAGGAGTTCTTAGATAGCTCTTCTGCCCCAAGAAGGTTAAGGGAAGCCTGAAAGAACAAGGGGAACCTGTGGTGGACTTTGGACAGGCTGTTCAGCATTTCTGTAGTTCCTATTAGTGTAATCGGTAGTGTCCTGCTCTCCAGCACACCCCTCAAAATATCTGTAGTTTACAAGCAAATCTTCTCGTTCTCCCCAGTGAAAGAATAATTTTGGTTTGGTTTGTTTCAGAACTGGAAAAGGAAATCACCAGGAGACCGAAGAAAGTCTGCATTGTTAAAGTGGTGGGAACAAGGAACCTGTGGAAAAACATCGTGGTATTGTGTGTGAACTCGTAAGTCGGATCTCTTTCTGTTTGAATGGTTGTGTGGTCAGTCAACTGGAAGCAGCAATGGGAAATGATGAGGGAGCTCCTTCGATTCCTAGAGACATTAGCCTTCACTAATGTCTCTGATAAATGATCCTGGAGAAACACCAGATGTTGCAGGGAACTGTTTTTATGGCAAACATAGAGGAGCTCGTTGGCTGTTTCAGGCAGCAGAACCACCTGTCTTCTCAGGTGCCATGCTGCAAGTGCATTGCTGTCATCAGTGGTCTTGGGTGGCCACGTGCTGGTATCTGCTCATGCGTGCAGACATCTACTACTTGGCATCCTGGATGAGATTTTTGAAACCTTTAATGCCACAGGAGTACAGGTTCAAGTAGTTTACATCTGATAGGGCTGTGTTGCAGAGGAAGACGTTGCTTGCTAAAACACACAAGCCGCCTCCCTTGTATAACAGCTGTCCTTGATAGGTCTTCAAAGGCAGATTGCAAAGTGCTTCAGCACTCCCAAATAGTGTATGGGAGACACAAGGGAGAGTGTTCTGTAGGAGACTGCACAGTGTGGTACTTTCGTCCTAAGGCTTCAGTTTAGACATGCTTATGAGGGCAAAACCAAGCATGAGCCTGAGGGTTTTGCAGGTTACAGGCTCCGAGACTTCCTATCCAGAACTGCCCTCCTTGTAAAGAGGAGATAGATGGGCTTGCAAATTCTGGGAGGGCACCAGCAGTGGATTTTCTAATTTTTCTATCTCATAAAATGACCATTTGAATTTCTTTCATTGTTTGGTTTTTGTTTGTTCTTTTTTTTTAAATGGGAGGTGGGAACAGAGAAGAGTGGAAATCCCCCAGGTTTAGAAGCATATAGCTCTCTTGTGCATTTTTCTTCATCACATCAGGGCACTACTCTGCAGCCCTCGCTTCTGTTAACAGGCTTATGGATCAGTCATAACCCAGAGGGGACAAAAGGCACCCAGAAGCACCAAGACTTCAGGGGTCAGTCTCCAGTACTATTGGTTGCAGAACCAGCTCTAGTCTTAACGAGTTTTGTGTCCTCTTCCACTCACTAATGAGTGATTCCCTCTGCTCTGAAACAGTGTTTTCATCTTCGGCTCAACTGGTACATTTAATAGCCAGAGTTAACTATGTCTGTGAAAAATGTTTACATGGGGAATTCTCCCCTTCTCCCTCACCCTCATTAATTTTGCATATTTGGAAATGCTCTAAACCGGAACTAGGCAGCCCAGAAAATAACTTCTGACATTAGCATGCAGAGGCTGTTTGCCATCCAAGCAGAGCATGAAGCAGATCTATGTCTGAGGAAATAGATTTCATGTTTGTTTTTAGGGGGTGGGAAAAAAATTTTAATTTTAATTCTGTTATTCCTGTTAGATGGGGCTGTGCTGAATTTTAGTACGTGGAGAAAGAGACTTTTGCAGATAATAATAAAAAATCAAGGAAGATACTTAGTTTTAAAAGTAACAATTCTGAGCTGCTCTCCAAGTTAAGAGAATAGAGTAATTCTTGGGGAAGCAGGCTGGAAAGCAAAGTCCAAACAATACAGTAATTTAGTTTATAGGTCATGGCCTAAATAACAACTTCTGCAACTGTGTTGGCATGCATAGAATAGAACAGAAGAAATGCTGGTTAGCTCTGCCCTTTTATTACTGTTGTTTGGCTGATTAATATTGCTCTTATGGGAGAATTCAGTTATAATGTAGCTATCCAAAGCAAAATGTCATTTTTGTGTAAGAGCAAGCACTTGTACTAGGTTTTTACCAGGGTGAAAGTGTTTGGTATTCAGGGTGGGATTTTGTACTAAAGCATTGATTCAGAAGTTTGCAAGAGAAATTCCTCGGGCCCTGGGCTATCATGCACTGCCAGTTCCCCCAAGTGTTTCTATCCCTATTTTGTTACCCAGTTTACGCTGACAGAGCTTCAAATTCCTGGCCTTCAGGAGAAGTGTATTAGTGTAATCTACCTACCATTCATTTTTTTTGGAGACCTGGATCTGTGCCTGCCACTCTGTCAGGCACAATTAATTTATGACATGAAGTTTGTCTTGTCTGAGTGCCAGGGACAAGAGGCTCTTCCTGGCAGAGGTATTTGAGCCATGATGGGTGCAGTTGAGAGCACTGACCTTTCCCATAACACCTCTGATGCAATTTTGCACCACATCAACGGTGATGCTGGGGCTTCTCATCTGTGTACCTCCAGCCCCCTGCTCTTCCTTTTTTTTTTTTTTTTTTTTTTTTTTTTTTTTTTTTTTTGGAGAGGCAAGGTAGGACAGGAGAAAGAGAGAGGAGTGAAATGAGGTGTGAAGATTTTGATCACTGGCATCACGAAGAAACTTTCCTCTTAAAAGAGGAGACACTTTGCTATGAAGGGTGATGTAAATGTGTAGATTGGATTAGAGCTTATTGTTTCAGAATTGTGATAATCATTGCAGCGCATGGGACTTCAAATAGTCCTTTCTCAGGGATTTTCACTTTTAACAGGCTAGCTTGGGAAGTAGGATGTAATGTTTGTGTTTAGTATGACCAAATGCCACAGGCAGGTGGGTCTTCCTGGAAGACACATCTGTATTGCACCGTGCTTTGCTGTCCAAGCACGCAGGCTGCTTCATCACAGCAATGTGGTTGTCAGCAGATGCACTGGGAACAGAGAGATGTCCTTCTCGGGGTGCAGGAGTTCTCAAATACAACAGGAAAACCAATCACGCACTAGGAATCCTTGTAAAGTTGCTTGTACCCCGATCCTACTGTGAGCAGCAGCTGTATGAATAAAGCCAGCAAGAGTTTGGTTGAATAGAGGTTTTTCTTTTGGTCACTACTTATCTTTATAGTAGCACCTAGAAGTCTGAGGTAAGTTTTTGTGGTTTTTTTTGCACGAGGTATTTTATTCCTGCAGCAGAAGAAATTTTTTCTGCATTAATGTGTTCCTACACAAAATTATGTTGCAGTGCACGTCTGCCTTGTCAGCAATGATCTCCTTTTGCCCTATCCTATTTTCCTTAGGCTGACTGGGTATGGCATACACCACTGTTTTGCAAAAAGCATGATGGGGCATGAAGCGAAGATGGCGATTACCCACAACTTCTATGCAGACTACTACACCATGGCTGGGATTGCGCTGGCATCCTGCCTGGCCATGTGCCCAGTGGTCGGGTTTCTGGGAAGGAGAGGAGGACTCCTGCTTTTCATGATACTTACAGCTCTGGCATCACTTCTGCAGCTGGGTCTTCTCAACTGTAAGTTGGAGATGAGAGCTTTCCAGGACCACACAAGTTTGACATGCAAATAAGGGACCAGGAAATATTAGCATTTCCTTTGCCTTTCCTAGATTTGTCCTACCATCTGCATAGTTTAAGAAGGTGAATGTATTTGAAGGTTTCCCCAAACACCTGTTGTCTTAGGCTCATGAACAAAAGGCATTGCGTTCTGGATGATTGATTCCCCTGGTGAAGCTCACTGGGCATTGATGCTGCATTAGGGTTCTCACTTAAAAGCAAACGAGGAAATAAAAAGTGTTTTTTATTTTATCTTAGTGAAATAGCCTCCAGGGAAAGTGCTGGGCAGGGATTGGGAAGGGAAAACTTCCCCAATTGAGTCTGCATCTTAAATGGCTGCTAAACCAAGCAGAAGTTAGAGCAGTAGGTATATGTCCTCTGCCTATTCTGAACATCTTTCTATGAGTAAGTAATATACAGGTAGTATGGAAATTATGCAGCTGAAAGACCCTTATTTGAACACAGTGTGTATGTATAGTCCATCTGAATGTATACACATAATTTTGGGAGGTGACACAGCTTTTCAGATGGATTGTTCCTGCCAAAACCAAGAGTATTTCACCTCTTCCTTTCCAGGCAGTAACCTTTATCTGACCCTTTTGAGCTGCTTCAGCTATTAAAACTACTATAAAAATACTCCCTTTCCTTTTTTATTTTATTTTATTGTCTTCATTTTTTGTTGGTTGAGAAAGTTGAACGTGATGAATCAGAGAGATGCAGAGGGAAGGTACTTTGTCACTCTCACAGCTGTCAAACATTAGATCCCTGTCCCATGAAACACCACCCCAAGGAAAGGGGAAGAGGGTTGAGACATGCTTTGGACAAACTAGTTATGAGACAAACACCAGCACACTGGTTATTGCTGTTTTTCATTTCTAAGTTTAGAAATAATTGAGGGCTTTAATTAGAGCTTTTTGCATTGAGGATGGAAAGTTTTCACATTCCCGCGTACTGAAGGCAGCTCCAAGCCAACAAGAATTGTCCATATTTACAGACTGTGTTTCCTGAAGGCATTTACTAAGTTAACCTTTAGCAAACACGCTATTTGTGGGAGTGTAGGAGGGAAACAGGGTACCTCTTTCATGACGTGGATGAAACTCCAACATCACGTGTGTTTGCTCCCAGCTTGGCACAGATATTTACACTCCCATTGAGCAGATATTTACCATGTCCAGCAAACCCAGCTGAGAGTGGGAGAAGTCCCCTGTCCCCACCTCATCACCAGTCTGTTGATGGACTGTGACTGCTCACACACAGGTTCACACTGTGCATGTGTGCAACCTCACGAAACTCCACGTTCTTCTGGTTGTGTCCATCAGGGTCTCTCTACACTGAATTCATCCCGTTTTAATTTTTTTTTTTAAGGATGTCAGATGTTTGTTTGAGGCTATTGAGGTAATAATCATGCAGTTGTTTAGTTGAGAGAAAGTATGTCAGAGCCGTTAATCTGCTCTAGAGCCATGAAAATCAACAAAAAAATCAGTGAGGGAGGTGGAGAGGAACACCCTGTAGGAATTATTACCACCTTTTCCAGAATGGGTTTAGGTGGTTTTGTGAACCAGGTTGCTAAAACTAAGAGCAGGCATGGGCTCTAGGTGTGTTGTGCTACGTTGGCACTCTCAGCACGGTGCACCCATCAGCCTTCACCACTCTACCCTCACCCCCTTATTTGTGAGAAGAGGAAGGAAAGGCAGCCTTGAACTTCAGAGCAGCTCGAGTCCCCCCACTCTAGATCATACCCCCCTTCTTCCTCAGAAGAGCTAGACAGTGTTTGGAGAGAAGCAGTGACCCTTCTGATTATGAAATCTGTCACAGCAATCCTGCGTGTTTTAGCTTAGCGTAATTTGGGTGTAACTGGCAAATGAAATCAGAATTTGAGAACAGTGAGAGAGAGGGATATTCTTCACCAGCCACAAACCTGCAGCAGACCTTGGGGCTTGGCATGCTTGGCACTTCCTCTGAACTCTGGGGTGTCACCTGGGAAGTCACAGAAGGCTGGAGGGAGATGAGCAGCAGAGCTATGGCCAGCTTGTGCTGCTGCCCTTCCCCTTGCTGCCCAGCACTGCTGTGTGCTCCTGTGTGGTTAGGACACGTGGCACTTGGTATCTAAGGTGACACATGGACCATCAGCTCAGGGTTTTGGTGAAGAATAGGGTCTCCCACCAGTCTGACAGTGCTGATGCTCAGACTTTTTAATCTCTAGAGTTTCTGTTGGCCATTCCTTCGGGGCTGCAGCAGGAGGGCATTTTTTTTCTTCTCCCCCTTCATTAACAGGGGGAGAACACAAAGAGGCCTTTGTGTTAACGCCAGTTGTAATTCTGGGGCTCTTAAATATGCTTTACTGCTGGTTTGTTATCACTGTCTCATTAGCATGCTGTCCTCCGGTTGAAATGTGCCTGGAAACAGCATGTCCTATCTGGTGGCCAGGGAAAAGATGTGCCAGCTGTGGCATGGGAAAGAATTGTGTGGGGGGCTAGGGTGGCATGTGGGATTTACCTTTTTTTTTTTTTCTTTTCCTTTGGATAAATAAATATGTAAAACCATTACGTTCTTGTTTTTTCTCCTTTTCTCTCTTATTTTTATCTTCCTCTGACTTCCGTGGTCTTGGATCCAGTGATCGGAAAATACAGTCAACTTCCAGACTCAGGTATAGTTTACTGACAAATCTGCATTATGTTGAAAACACTCCCTCAGGAGCAGGTAGATCCAAAAGGCCTGAGCCAAAGCACCCAGAGCAGAGCTGCTGCCACAGAGGGGCGCAGGGGGAAAGCCCACTTCTACACAGTGCCTTGAGACCCCACTCATAGGCAGGTCCGCTCATTTATGTGCAGTCTCTTGGTGTAGTATCCCCTCCACATAGTCTGTCTTGTCTCTGTATGTCAAGACAGGCTGCAGAGGTCCCCCAAGGTTTATTTTCAGATACACGGTAAGGCTTTCTCAGAAAATCTCCTGAGAAGCAACATTCCCAGTTCAGGAATCTCAGTTCTTTTTTTTCCAGAAAGATCTGAGATGACAAAGTCACTTCTGATAAGGGCACTTAAACACCTTAAAAAATACTCTCCCAGATACCTTATCCCAGGCTGAAGTACTGTAATGGCAATGCAATGACAGGCTACAGGGGAACGAAATTTACCCTTCTGTATTAGATTTGATGGACCTGTCCTTGCCCAGCTTTTCCAAGGTCTGTTCTGCTGAGCAATTATGACTCCCTGAGGGGTAAGTGGTGTAGCCTCACCTGCCTTGCAAGAGTGGACAGGGAGCCTCAGAGGCCCATATTTTGCACAGGCGCTGTGCTCACATCCTTATCTGCTGGCAGTATGTGCTCTCTTCCCCAAACTTGGGGTGCACTCAAGAAAGGGCTTAGCCCTGAGCAGGCTGGAACATGTTTTGGAAGATGTAACCGAAGAGCTCCCAAACACCTTTTGCTCTCCTGACAGCTGATACATTCAGCAAGAGCAAAACCAGCTGTTAATTTTCATTGGATCCGACACAGAGACTGCACCTGCTTGGGATTACATGTTGATGAACAGTTCTTTCTTCAGGCAGGTCTTGGGATTTGGCTATAGAAAGGTGGGGGAGTGTTGGCTGCAAAGCTCCAGTCCTTTCCCCAGAACTCTTGTCAGACACGATGTGTTGACCTTGTATGGTGCAATAGTCTCTGCAAGTGACGTGACCTCCTCTCTGGTCAGGACAGACTACTTGAGCTTGTACAACTCTGGATCAGATATCCTGCCCCTGCCCACAGAAGGTGGTGAGCAGGGATCAAGGGTGAGATGTAGTATCGTCATGACCAGAAGACAGTTTCCTTTAGCCTTGTTTAGATTTACTGGGGTTTCTCCCTGTGCTTGATAGACACTGTTCATCCTGGAAGCCTTGCTGCCATCCAGCCATGAAATGACTGAGCAAACAGCCTTGACTTAAGGGAGTGCTTTACTGTCCTTGGCATCAGCTGTTCTCACCCAGAGTTGCTGGGCAAAGGCTGTCAAGCTGGGAGTTACGACAGAGTTTGCAGACTGATCAAGTGCAGGGGCTTAGTGCAGAGATGGGAGCACTTTTATTTCTTTAGCCTCTTGCCCTGCAATGGGAGGGAAGCAGCTGGTGCCTAAAAGACTGCCCAAAGATGTGGGGTTTTTGGGTTTTACCTTTTTTGTGGTGGCCGAGCATAAAAAACTTGGAGACTGCTGCCATTTTTGGCATGACATTATGATTTTTTTCATGTATGTTCATGTCTCAGGTGCTTGGGGAATGGGTGCTGTAAAAACCAGTTTTAAATTAGTATTACAAAATAACTCATATTCTTGTCTAGGGAGAATGAGTAACATAAACCATAAACCTCTTGGTTTTTTTTCCTTGGAAGTTTGGCCTCATTCTTACTTTTTATGAACACACTTGTCTTGTCAGGTATGAGTGACAGCGTCAAAGACAAATTCTCTGTTGCATTTTCCATCGTGGGTATGTTTTCTTCGCATGCTGTTGGAAGCCTCAGCGTGTTCTTCTGTGCTGAAATCACACCCACAGTAATCAGGTAAGACGTTGGCCCTGAGCTCAAAAGACGGGGACAGGATTATCCTCATTAAGCCGATAAGGGCCGGTGTAACTTAACGCATTGTATGGGAGGGGAAACGCCATGTAACTGGAGACCTCAGCAATTTTGGAGCTGCTCTTTAAGGTCACTGCAGTCAGTCTGCCTGGGTAAATGAGTGTCTGCGTACAGAGAGGCTTTGTTTGCCATGGCTCCACCTTGTGTCCCATCGTGGAGCTGATCAGCAGGCCAGGCAGCGCATGAATTGCAGCGTGGTAGGGTCTTAAATACTCAGCTGAACCAGATTGCGTGGTTGAATGTTGTCATTGCTTCACTTACTCTGCGGGATTTATATAAGCAGCGACCGGGTGAGTTTACAGCTTGATATAAAAGGAGAAATTCCATGAGTGTGCAGAGGAGGACATAGGTGCCAGCAATCCCTGTCTCCATAGAGCAGGCTAACCAGGCCAGTCGTAAGGGTGCTTCCGTGGAAGGCAGGTGTTGAAATCATAGAATCATAGAATCATAGAATAGATTGGGTTGGAAAAGACCTCCAAGATCATCAAGTCCAACCCCTGATCCAATGGTGTTAAATGCTTTTGATGTCTAAAGGTGCTCTGCAAGCCTGCCTTTCCTACAGCAGCACCCCCGTTAGTGGTTTGCCTTTACTGGAGGTTAAGTCATCTTTCTCTTTGCACTCAGATCTATCTTAGCAGAGACTCAAAGTCTTTCTAAAGAGGAGCACTTTCAACCTGGGAAATAGTAGAAATCAGACAGATGATCTTTGTTGGAGAATTTCCCATAACATGTCTTTGCATAGTCAGGGGTTTGTACCATTTTATATATTTGCTGTTATCTTTCACAGCACAAAGGTTGTGCTTTTGTGTTCTGGATTATGCTTTTAGCAACACCACAGCAGTTCAGGAGTCCTCCCTGACTCCATTGAATTTCCCAGGAATGTAGATCATATGTGTGGGAGGGAAAGAGTGGAGGAAAGAGGATACTCTTTTTTTTTTTTTTTCCCCTCCAAATTATATGCCTTTTGCGCTTCACGAAAGTGTTATTGCAGAACTGTTAGCTGAGTAGCTAGAGTCTCCTTGATCCATGGCCTTTTCTTCCAAGCTATCTCAGTTTGTTAATGTATTTTACAGATAACATTATTTCCACAGGGAAAGGCAATGTGAGCAGTGAGATTATATAGCAACCCAAAACACTAACAGCTATTTATTTATGTGTGTGTCAGTCAATTTTGTGGTTTTATGCCTCTTTAATTTTCTCCTTGTCTCTATTTGAAAGACACATAGATAAGGAATTGACTGTGTCAGACAGAAGAGAATCTGCCAAGTAGGGTCAGATGTGCAGTGTGAACTTAGCAAGATTTTTTTTCCTTAAGTCACTCATGTTGCTCCAGGAAAGGGGAAAAAGTCCTGGCTGGGAGCTGAAATTCTGCTTCCCATGACTCTTCTGGGTGACACCAGGCAAATGAAAGTAGTTGGATATGCCTCAGGGTCCCCATTTGTTTATAGGGATGATGACACTGCAGCGCTTTGCGGTCTTACCACCGTGATAAGATCCACTCAGGGCTGTAATTAGGAGATGTAGCTCAGGATGGTGCATAAACCTGTGTCAGGCAGAGGTGTGGTTAAGCTGCCTTCTGTCTTCCATTTTGGTGGGATCTGGCTGCTCCTTCATATCCTGCTCTCCAAAATACTTTCTTGGATGCCCTTTGGGGGTTGGAACTAGAATTATCTTTAAGGTACCTTCCAATCCAAACTATTCTATGATGGTAATATGCTTTTGGTTGAATCTCAAGGAACCTTAAGGAAAAGGGAGGCAAAGAGAACACTAGGGTTGTCTCAAGGGTTTCCCTAATCAAATTCTTTACCAGTAATGCCCCATCCCCAAGGATGGAAAACAGCACTGTCATTACCTGAGGTAGCAGTGGTGTGACAGCAAACCCATAGCACCCCTCCATACCTGCTGCTGTGGTGTTGAGATGAACAGTTACAGTAGTAGAGGAGGAAAACAGCCATCCTCATCACCAGGAGGTGCCACCTGCTCCAGCAACATGAAGGTTTCATGCTCTCATGTGGCACAGATGCATCCTTCATACCCTTGCACCGCACCCCAGTCTCCTGGCGGTAGGAAGGAGGGCTTCACCAGGGGCTACAGTATGGAGCTCCATCCAAATGCTGAGTTAAAGCACTGAGTGGCACCGATAATCCATCTAATAATCTTGACACCACTGCAGTCTGCACAGCTACTAAACAGAAATAGGCTGAGGAAAACACATTGTGTCCTCTCCTCATCCTCCACACGCTCAGTTACTATGAAGTCTGATTTATTTCTATCAGTGTCCTGCTTTTATGTCCACCTTTCCAAAGAAATGAAGAGTGAGCAGTGATGGCGGAATCAGGAGTTTTACCCATCAGTAGTTGCCTGAAATCAGATTTCCAGCTGTTAAGGAAACTTTCCTGTCTGACCATCCAGGAGTCACTCAGCAGTCACACTTGTGCAAAGGGGCCGCACCACTGCACGGCCTCTTGAATCCGGGTCCCGCCGCCTAGAGCTCAGTCTGCAGCTGACACGGCAGCTCTCACACCCAGCTGCCTGCACTGAGCATACTCCTCAACACAGTGGGGTACAGGGCTGTTCTGTGGCACTTGAACCAGGCCTGGCTTCTTGAAGGTGGGGCCCTGCTCCATGAGGCCGAGGGCATCCTGATGTATTATGGAAGCTCTGGCCTAGGACTGAACGCACAGAAAGTTACTTATGCGTGGGCAGGGAAAAAGTGTGGAGGTTTTCAGGGACTGACTTCAAGAAGTGGACGAGCTGATTCAGCAAAGTCCAGAAAACCTGGTCCAGTTTCAGAGTTGGCCCTGCTTTGTACAGGAGGCTGGAGCAGGTGCTCTCCCAAAGTCTCCTTTAGCCTGGGCAGCTCTCTGGCTCTTTTGTACTCTGAGCCATGCCATGTGTTGACCCATTTGCTCAATGCAGACAAATGGCCATCTGAAGACAGGATTAATATTTCTCTGCGCTCCTGAGGAGTGCTGAGAAGGGCAAGGCCCTTTCCTTAGAATGTCAGCGCGGATGTTTTGCTGCTCCCTGAAAAAATACTGCAGTAACAAGCAAGGGACTTCCACCCCATGAACAAGCAGGACCTTTCTGAGGATAAAATTTTGGAATGAGGTCCCTTTGCAATTTGCCCACGTCAGGACCATAAACTTCATGCTTAAGTTTATGTACAAACCATCCCTCCCTTCTGCCAGGGGGTGAGCAGAGGTTGGAGAAGTGGTTCTGGTCGATCATCCGTGGAGCTGTGCCATGGGAAAGCCCCCCACAGCAGCCATTGGCAGGCAGAGATGCGAGGGGGTAAGCTGGGGCTCACCATGGATGACAGCAGCCCTCACACTTCCTCCCCAGGTTCCACTCTGAGAGTGTTCAAAGTACAGTAGCTGGCCCCTGCCATGGAAGACCTCAAGCTGAGGAGGAGCAGTGTCCCAAAACACTCAGAATGTTTTTGTTTTCCACCTGCTGTCCATGTCACCTGGAAAAACTGTGAATTATGAGGGGTGCTGCCTCTCCTGTCTTGTAACTGTTTTCCTGATGTGCACAGAAAGAACAAAAAATTACTGACAGTATTTTCAGTTTTCTCTTCTTTTTTTTCCCTTCACATTTTCATGTTTGCAATGTAGTCAAATCTTAAACAAAACCCTTCTAAGACGCATACCAAAACGTACTTTCAAGCTGCCTCCTACCAGGTTTTGCTGGCGCTGGATAAAGTAAAGCCTGCTGTAATTAATGACGTCATATGGAAAAACTTTTTTCCCCCCCCTCAAAATCTGAAGCCACTTGACCCATAAATGACAGAGCCGTCTTTGTTGTTGCTTTTTTCCATTTTCTTTCAGTTGCTTGATGTCCTTCTACAGCAGCTTTTAAAACTCACCTCAGGTCCTTCTCAGGGGGCCTGAGATACAATTCAGCTGTAGCAAACACTGATGTAAATGAGACGGGCTTTTGTTGCTTGAGAACCAGCTTGGAGAGAGATTTGCCATGCATTTTGGGACTGGTTGAGTCAGTTACTCATGTGAGTGTATAAATGAAGTTGCAGGGAGGCCAGTTGCACAATAGTCGTATTCAGCTGGGTTTCTAAATTGCCATTGGAAAGCTGGCAAGTTTTTAATAAGGGCTTTTGCAGTATTTGGAGAAGTCACTGTTGTCTGTGAAAGATGCTCTGCTGAGTCTGGAGAACTGGAATATACATGCATGAATTTTTGATCCAGTCAGTGTCCCAAGAATGTCTTTTGAAACCTATGCTTGCTGCCCTTCAGCTGTCAAGTAAACAGCAGTGGATTTTGGAAAGCATTGAGTGAAGATTAGCTTTAACACAGTGGCTGGCTGAGTGAATTTGGCATTTGCAGGTTTATGGTACTGTGATTTCTAGTACAGTTAAGTCAATGAAACTGATTTTTTTCCCCAAGTATTTGACATAAAGCAGTCCATTTGCCTTTTGCAGTCATCGTTCTGTAAGGGGTAGTTATTGTTAATAATTACAACTCTGCACTGGGCCAGAAACTGAAGCATCTGAGCCCCTCTGATCTCCAGAGGGTTTGGGAGTAGATAGCATCTCCCAGAGGAACTGCAGGAAACATACTGCCTCCACAGGCTTCATAAGGAAGCAGGGTACCAGTGATGAAGCTCACAGGGAAACCTCCCTCTGCAGGCAGCAGGGTCTTTGGAAAGTAAAGGACAAGCTGTCAGTCTCACAGATTTTGTTAGAATGAGTCACTTAAGGGTGACGCTCTGCTGGCCAGAGAACTCAGTTGTGCCACAGCCGGAGGAGGGAATGGCCTGCCTCACAGAAACACCTGTAGTGCTGCTTTTGTGTGGAGTCACCCAACACAGACAGACCCAGGAGCATGAGCTGTGCCTCAACACAAGGTGTGCCCGTTCTGTCCACACCAGGGCCTGCAGAGAGAGATGCTGATGAGCAAGATGAGGAGTTGCAAGAGAGGTTGCTTGCATCAGGAAAGAACACTGAATTGGGCTTGCACAAGCAGCTTCTGTGCTTGTAACTGGAGGAAGATGAATCTATTTTCACACTTTTTTTTCCTGAAAATTATGTATTTTATTACAACATCAATGTGTTGAAAAGTTCCAGCCACAACATGTTTTTGTGTAGAAAATATTTCAGCGCTCAGCGTTTGGTAAAAAGGATCGAGGCAGTGGCTTGTTAAGTCTAATCTCCTGCCTCCACTGCTGAATGATGCCAGGTACCTTAGAGGCAGCCAAAATTGACTTCTGCACCTACTGCTTCTTAGTGTGTCTTGTCTAAGTGGAGAGAAGGCTGGCATGCTAAGCAAAATCTGGTTTTCCCTGACTAAACATGGGAATACTTGGAGCTGAGAACACTTTAAAGGGCTGTCTACACATTCACATGATAAAGCTCCTCTTCGTATGTGGGGGCAGTTAAATGGCTGTGAAATGATACTTATTTCCCCACACTGAGGCAAATAAGCAGCAATTATCTACAACAGCAAAGCAACTCCCTGCTGGAGTGACTGTACAGTGTGAAAGCTCTGAACAAGCCAGGTTTGCCTTCAAGACTTCGGATGCCCTGGGTGCATGCCAGACAGAGGGTTGGTCTGGAGGACCTATCAGGTCTGTGGGCTCCCCACCTCAGTGCCAGTGGGGCTGGGCTCTCATCTCTGCCTGTATTTGCAGGGGAGGCGGATTGGGGCTGGTCCTGGCCAGTGCGGGTTTCGGCCGCCTGACCGCCCCCATCATGGAGCTCCACAACCAGAAAGGCTACTTCCTCCACCACGTCATCTTTGCCTGCTGCACTCTCATCTGCATCATCTGCATCCTGCTGCTGCCGGAGAGCAAGAACCAGAACCTGCCCGAGAACATCCCAGATGGGGAACATTACACCCGGCAGCCCCTCCTGCCGCACAAGAAGGGGGAGCAGCCCCTGCTCCTGACAAACTCTGAACTCAAGGATTATTCTGGCCTCCATGACTCAGCAGCTGTGAGTGACGGGATCTCGGAGAACACCACTGCCAATGGGATGAAGTCGATGTAACTGGGTGGATTTTATTTCCTTTTTTTTTTTTTTAATTATTTTATTTTTCCCTTCTATTTCTTCTCTTTCTTTTGTATTTTATTTTATGCTGTTGTGTGGGAGGAGTAGCACTTTGGGCAAAGGTGTTTTGCACAGATTTTACAAACCAGTGATGGAGCAGACACAAACTTGGAGGAATTCAACTCTGCTACTAAAGCAAATTTTGGCATCTTCAACTGTTGTGCAGATTGCTCTTGAAAAAGTTTTGGGGGAAAAGACTCATTTGAAAAAAGACCTGGCTGGCAGTAGCCCTTCAGAACTCTTTTTTTCCTACCATTAAATATGTATATTTATTTTGATTTATTCTCAAGAAGCACTTTATTTCCTTTTCCTTTCATAGATCACAAAAATGAAGCCATCTTATTATAAGAGGTGCAGCCATTCCAAGAAAGAAACCATGGGGGGACGGGAGTGTTGTTTTCTGTTTTGTTTTCATGTTTCTTTAAAGAAAAGAGGGATCCACCACAAAGTTGAATTGACTTAAATTTAGACTTGTGCAACATTCTTCTGCCTGTCTAGAAAGTCCAAGTGCCCAGGTTGCCTGTTGTGTTTGTATACACAAAAAAAAGAAAAAAAGGAAGACAAAAACAAAGCAAAACCTGTTGTGACTCAAACTCTGACTGCGTTTTAGGCAGCTTATGTTTGTCTTTATAGCCCATGTGCACTTAAAAGTTACTTTCTAAATTAGTCCCTTTTTTTTTTCACCAAATGCATTGAAGAAAATCCTACCCAAACAAACTGATTATTCAGTGTGAATCAGCTTGCTGCATTTTAAGAGTATATTAGTCTATTTTAGGTGGTTCCCAGTGCTCTTTAATAGTAACATAGATGATGCAAATGATTTGACTAATGATGCAAAAATTAGTTTTGCTGAGAATGGCTTTAATTATCAGGAGGCCCAGGATCTCTGACTTCTCCAGGAGAAGAGCATGAACCAGCAGGGATAAACAGTAAGGAGCATGGGCTACCATCTACACTTTTATTCCAAAAGGCAGCACAGCTGGGATTTCTGCTCCTAGGAAATGAGTGTCCTGGCATTGTGTTACCTGTTTTCAGAACCAGGATTTGGGTTTTCAGTTTAAGCGGACAAACTGCTTAAATGGCTGTTGGAAATGAATTAATTGATAGCCTGTGAATAATGTCTTACTGAGATGTCTTGGACTCTTAGAGATGTTTTTGGGTTCCAACCCAAGAATATACAGTGAACTCACCCAGATTTCCCCCTTCCCCAACTGCTATTTTAAGATTTTAGATCTCAAAAAAAGTTAACTTAAATCAGATCAATGCTACACAAAGTGAACATCCAGTTTACCTCCTACTGTGCAGATGGCACTTTGATGGTGGCCACTTCGACTTCTCTCCTCCAGCCCCCAGATCAACTACTTCCTTTGGCCATCGGCTTTTGGTTCTCACATGAGAGAATATTGTGAGGACCTAGTTCAATGCAAGGACTCTGTAAACAAACAGCTTTCTTGCATTGTAGTTAACCTCCCCACTCTCCCTCCCTCTTCTCCTTTCTCACTCAGGCCATCCATTTGTGATTGCTCGGTAGTGCAGACGTTCAAACAGAGCAGCAGGATGTCAATGTTGTATTGAGTGTCCATATGATTGCCACTTTGTTTGATGTACATCTTGCGTTCATATGCACGGAAAGTGCTCGTTTGCACTTTCCTCCTCTCCCTTCCCTTCCCCTTCCTCCTTTGCTGTATATATTGTCGATTAACTACTGTACCTAACAATTTCCATCCTCCATTAGGCTGCCAATGTCCTCTTACAGTCCCCAATAAATCAGAGATATGTGCTCCCCAGCGGGCAATGCAGTAAGTAGCACAGCCTCAGACGCTGACGAATGCAAGGGGACAGGTAGGCCTGCAGAAGCGACAGAGGTGGTTGTGTTCAGAATAACAATGTTGTCCTAAGGCTGCTAATTTTTACAGAGGTTGTGGACATTTGGGTTCTTCTTGAGCCTGGTAAGAAACACTGGACCAGTTGATGGTAGTTTTGCCCAAAGATATACTACTTGGGGGTTTTTTCACCTTTGCTAGACTTGCTGTGACAGCAAGAGCCCGATCTTCCTTACACTCAAGTTTTATTGTCAGACTTGAGTACGGCTCCTTCTTTTCGTTCTGTGTCGAGACCTTTGCAGTCTGTGTTCACCCAGGAACCCAGCCCTTCCCCACTCATGCAGTATTCACGTGCCAAATTTGTGCAATACCTTTTGCCTTCAATGCGAGATGCTTATTGCAAACCACACACGTTCAGGGAGGAAAAAAATGGGTTCACAACAAAAAATTGAAGAAGCAAAACGAATCTTAAGGGAAGAGAAAAAGGGCCTGAATGCAGAGAAGGTGTGAGCACAGAGGCGGAAAGCAGCTGCCATCCATCATGCCGTGGAGCCAGCAGCTCCTTCGTTTGTGGTCTTGTGTGCCTGTATGCTCAAGCTGTGGTACAGCCTTTGTAGACCATCCACAAGCCTTATAAAACTGGCTGCTTCCAGCACTGTCAGCAGTCCTGGTGTGCTCACCGCTGTTGTCCACAGCACTTTATTGTTTCCTATTCTGGTGGTTGCTCTCCAAGGACAGACAGGCACAGGGAAAAGAAAAATTGTTTAAACATAGCAACATTTACATAGTAAACAAACTAGGTGACAGAAATGTGCAGCAATTTATTTAAAAAAAAAAATCTTATGAAATTGATTTGATTTGCTGGTTTTTTTGGTTTTTGGCTTGAAACCAGGTAGTTGGTACTGATCTTCTGCAACAAAGGGAGACCCATCTTCTCTAGTTGGTCTGCCCCTCTGCCTGTCACAACAATAAAACAAAAACTAATTTCCTGCCATGGCAGCTCCAGTTTTGCTCCTTTTCCTGATAACATGAACACTTCTGTGATGATTATTTTCTTCCACACCTGCTCACAGAGTTGGAAGGCTTTTGCTGAACATATCTTGTGTGGAGGATTCGGGTACCAGGTGATGCAGCAGGGCAGAAAGGAACCATGGAATGCTTGCCCTGCCTTTGCTAGTCCTGCAGCAGGACAGGGCTCTCTGCTGGGGTCCCAGCCAGCTGCTCCATTGGCTCCTTGGCCACATCCCCCCTCCAGCCATCACCAAGAAAGGCTTTTCTCGGGTGGCTCTTTATGGCTACCACAACAGGGGAAGCAGTCCAGGCTGTCTTCTCCGTTTTGGCCTTTTTCTGTGAACCTTCAGTAACCTCTAAGCCCATCAGTAGATTTTTCTTTGGGTTTACCATTTAAGGGCTTTCTTCCGTCTTCGTAAGTTTAAACAAAAATGTGAAGTGACATTATGCTTGATCTTAGGGGGTTTGTCCCCTTTTAAGGTTTCAGTACTGCTTTTGTTGCCAGACACACTGCAAATGGATAACAACAGTCGCCTGTTTGCAAGTGTTCTGTGGCCACTCTGAAAGGGGGTTGTGTGATTCACTTTTTGGTTTCACTGAGTAGGCTTTTTTTGTTGTTGTTCTTTTTAATGGAAGTATTTTACTTAACTGTTGCCACTTCCTGGAGCCAAACACTTTATTGGTCACCAAATTGGAAGCAGAAGTGCCATTAACTGAACTCTGTGAATGTCAAGTCAAGTTGCGCCTGTAGCTGGCACATAAGACAACACTAGTAAGTGGGGGGACAATCTCCCTCACTGCAACTTTTTTTTAATTATTTTATTTTTTAAGAAAAAAAATAAAATTACAAACCTCATTTTAAATGTATTGTGTAAAATGTTTCAGGAAAGGAGTACGGTGTGTTTTGTCTAGTGGGCGAGATCTCCCTCCCCATTTCAGTTTCTGATGAAGTTTTAAAGAATCGTGTTACTGTATGTTTTGATCATGAATAGTCTGGTGGTGCTTCCTCATAGCACAAGCTTAAATCAAGTACTGAAAACAGTCTTACAAGCTAAATGTCTGCATGATGTTACATCTGTTGTACCTACTGAGAAGAACTTTGTATGTAAATGTACAGAATAAAATGACATTGTCCCATCAGTTTGCTCTCCTTGGTCTGGCTACCTCACAGTGACTTCTGAAACACCCAGCAGGAGCTGACGCCTCAGCAAACAGTCCTACCCTCCTCTACAAGCAAAACGAGCTAATTGTAAATCAGGCTAATTAAACTAGCACATTGATTTACAACTAATTATCAATATAGTCCATTACAGAAGAGTAGTTGACTCTTTGCTGAGTGGTGTAAATTAAAAAGAAAATACCCTCCAACAGTTGCTTTTTGCAATTCTGATCCTGAACTGCGGCCAAAGACGGACAGCTGTTCCCACCAGGTAAGGAGGAGCTTTCTGTGCCCACATCAAATATAACATGTTGAAGCCACTGGCTTCAAATTCACTGGCTTCAACTTCAAATCCTTTTGGACAAGAGACTCAGTAGCAGTTTTGCCTTCTACATCAGCGACCTCTCGGTTACAGTTTTTAATTGCTGATTATGGCACCACAGCAAGGTAAATTCATCAGTTTTCTGCAGGGGGTTAGGATAGCTGTCTAGAAGCAGCACTAGTAAATTTTGTTTGTATCAAAAGCTTATGTTTGAGCAACGGCTCAACTTGCAATGGAAAAAAAATAATAACCTGGATGGTTAACTCCTAGCTGCCCTCTCATTAAACAAAATAACCCATGGATCTGCCTTTGAAAGGATTCCCATCCTACCTAAAAGCATGTCCAGAGAAGTGCAGGATACTTTGCAGTGGTGGTGATGGTAATGGACTGCTCTGATTTTTCTAATGTATATGCTTGATTTACACATGGTGTGCTCTTCTAGTAGCCTGACAGATTTATCTATTGCTCTAGAATTCAAACTACTTTTTCCTTCTGCATAGTCCTCAGGGATGGACAAATAACACTTTATGAAACCCTTCTAGTGTTCTTAATACCCAAGGGACAGAAGGAAATCCCGTGTTTAGCACTAGTACTACAACCAACAGGGGCTAAAAGGAGAAAAGCAACACGTCACAGCTTTACAATATAAAAATGAGGGATTTCTTTATTTGAACACTAAAAGCTGCTCTACTGTATTCAGTGCTAGTACACAGTAGATTAACTGTACAGATATATTTTGGAACTGATTTTCCAGCAGATCCCAGTACTGCATGGAGGCCAGACACTGCATGCATTTGTACAATGATCTTCATCAATTGTAGCATCCATTTGCTATCCTACTTAACAGGGTAGCAAAAAAATTTTGCTTTGAAATTTCAAATTCAAATGTTATATTCCAGGTCCAATTGTATCTATGTCCATCTATATTTAATAACAACCACAAATGCAATCAAAATAATACAAAACAAATATACTAATTTAATGTCAGTGTGAAAATTTCAATCAGTTTTTCTGAAAAAATTCATCTTATTTTACAATGATGCAAAGTCAGAACTTCTCTGGAAAAGCCATCATTTCTTCTTTGATCCTGTTTTCTATGAGTAAGGTGAAATTGCTGTCTGTGTTTTGAAGATTGTAGCTGACAAATATCTGTTTTTTGGTCTTGCTGGCTAAAATACAAAACAGAGTAGTCAGCCATATTTTGTTCTTATATAAAAGTGATAATAGCATTCAAGCAAGCCTCTTAAAAAGCCATATTGTGCAGATTTCTAAGATGATGTTCTCCACTCCTCCTGTGCTGGTTGCAGTTATTAAGGAACAGCAGAACAATTACCCTGACCATTGGCATGTTGGGCAGAACTTTGCACATCACTGATAGAAGCAATATAAAACCGGTGACTATCAACTAATTTTTGACCTGATGCAAAAAAGCCATTAGTCGCTGGAAAGCCTTGCAGGGCTTTTAGTGGATTTTCTGGATGCTTCCTAAATATACTATTTTAAGTGAAATTACAGACTGTACTGGAGTCAGCACTGAAATAAAGTTTATGAGTTGGGAAGTCTATGCTGTGTAAAACATTAACAGAGGGAAAGCGCACAAGAAAATGATTGAGCCCCAATTAACCAAGTTCCAAAGCTAACCTTTGTGAAGGTTGTAAGCACCATACAGGAAAAACAGGCACTAAATTTAAATTTAGTGCAATTGGGCAGGATGGTGAGAAACAGTCTGTGCACCTCATACAAGCAAATATAGATAGAAATATGTATTAAGAGAAATAGGAATGAGGCATCTGTGTCTTTAGCAATAGAATTTTTTTAATTGTGTTAAATAGAAGACAAAACCCAATATTTGGGTCATGAGATATTCTTTTGAGGGAATGAGCTGGGAGCTGATGATCCTAGAGGCAAATCAAACTGTTCTGCTTGAATATTCAAAAATATCATCTGAGTTTTTAAAACTTGAAAATAGAAACACCAGGACTCCTAATGTCTTGATCCTTTCTAAATAGGAAAGTTAACTACAGAAAATATAGATATATATGTGTGTATAAAGTGTAACTGAACAATTCCTTGAGGCATTTTCATTATGCAAATCAATTTATTATTTTTCTATTCTAACAGGTTGCCAGCTTCCTGTCTCTGTCTCAGAAAGTAGAGCTGCTTCTGAAATGCAAGGACTAGTTTGCCTTTTAAAACTTGGCACTACAAAATGCTGATATAATGCAGCGTGTTGCTCTGACTGCAAAAATTAGCACCTGGCACTAGATTTTTGTGGTATAAAGCAGCATATTTTGTAAGTGCTAGTGCTTCATCATCATGCCCTGAATGAATGCAATGCTAATTCTGAACTAATTAATACCATTATCCTAGCTAATGAAACTATACAGTATACTGCAGTGTCAAAACTCAACTTCTTAATTATGCTTGCCTAAGGTCCAGTAGCATCTCCAGGATGGTGTTCCAGATCCCAGGAACACTGTGAATCCCTTAGGGTCACCTGTGCCAAGGACATCTGCTCCTACCACTGTGCCCCGGCTCTGAGGGGCAGTGGGACCTTTTTGGTCCCTGCTTCCTGCAGATTAGGTTGGACATGTGAACTCTTGTGGGAAGGACATAAGTGGAAAGATCTTATGGCTCCATGGAAGACCATCTGCAACCTCAGAGTAAAGCTGAAAACTGTAAAAGACTAGGCTTACCTAAAAAGCCCTCCAGTAGGTCTGCTTCCCATGCAGCCTGGTTAATAACCCGTGTTGCACCAGCTCTTCAAAGTGGAGGAAAATATTCCTCGGCGGCCATCATCTGGGACATGCTGAGTGCCAGGAGAAACTTTAGCAGCGCAGACAAACCCACTCCTACAACCCCATGTACAGGGCAAAGGCCCAAATCTAAGCTTGAAAAGAAGCTCAGTGGGAGCAGAACAGACAGGAGAAGTGTTGGGCATAAGTTTGTAGACTGTTCATGCTGGAAAAGAGATGGTGGAAGGGAACTGTGCCTGGATGATAAATACTCAAGGAAGAGTTGAGGTGATCTTCACCAAGAATCTGCCAGTCCCTACAGAGGGAAGATGAAGATGTGGCACTAATCAGTAGTCACTTCAGCCCAAAGCACTGTGATTTCAGGATATGCAGGTAAGGGAGACACCAGTGGGCAAGCCATCCTCAAGAACTGGCCACCACTAACCTACAGGGAACAGTCTTTTAGGATCTGGGTTTCTTGACTAGTGAGACACATCTTGTGCCAGAGCAATTGGGCAGGATGGTGAGAAACAGTCCCTGCACCTCATACAAGCAGATATAGATAGAAATATGTATAAAGAGAAATAGGAATGAGGCATGTGCGTCTTTAGCAATAGAATTAAAAAAAAAAAAAAATCAGAAATAAGGAAGAAGATAGAGCCAATACACCGAATGCAGCTGTTGTAGCTAGGACACCTTCCAGGCTATAAAGAAGAGGAGAATGTGTACACTGATGCAAAGCAGCACTATAACTCCTGCTCCAGGGAAGGAAACCTGACACTGCAGGAACACATGGTAGATGATGGAATGCAACTGGCAAGTATAAGAAATGAAAATTCTTACGTGCAAATAGCATTGCATGCTACTTCACTAAGAGCCTGTGAAGAAGACCAGAATGGAAATTACATGGAAAAAACAGTGACAAGCATGGGAAGGCAGGGGGATTTAGTGTTAGGGGGAGAGGGATACTGCCTGCCTGAAGATTACCACATGGCAGGATGGTTAAAAAAATACCTTGGAAGTACAGCTACAAGACTGTCAGACTATGAATATCATCTCTGTTATTACAGAATTTGTGGGAGAAACAAGGGTTTAATTTCCCAGATAAAAACAACACCAGTGGTATTTCTAGCCAAGGTGAAAAATAGATTTTCTTACCAAGCACTTTGTGAAACAAAGACACAGGGATGCTTGTTGATCAACTGGTTTCAGGATAATAAATAAATAAATAATAGTTTTGGACTAAATGACCGTGAGTTCACTTAAATTGCTGGACTGACAAAAGCCAGCCAAAATACCAAGGTGTAGGATTTCAGAAAGATGTGTTTATTTTCTCAGAAGCCAGTTACACTCAGGTAAAAAGGAAACACAGAATTATTCAAAGCCAGAAGTGTATTATTGACTTTCCCCTACAGGGAAAAGGTCTACAGGCCTTCCTCAATACAGCATACCTTAAGCAGGATCACACAAACAAGAACAGTATCTATAAGGAAATCTGAAACCCAGTGGATAAATGGCATGGATAGAGAGGACCAAAAAAGCCTAGCTGGGCCACAGCTGGTACAGGAAGTTTAAGATGAAATAACAAAAGACAGGGCACACAAACAAAAAATAAATAGGAAGGTGCCTTACACTCCTAGGATAAATAGTAACCTATAGCCCAGTACCAAGCAACAGTATCAGTGCTCAGTCACAAAGTATGGGAAATTAGCAATGGAAATAATAAAAGCACCTTAAGAAAAAAAAAAATTATTAAAAAAGAAGGGGAAAAAGGCAGCAAAACTGAAACTACTACTGGGAGAAAAATCAAGTTACTCAGCCTGTGTCCTAAAACACTGAAAGAATTAATGTAAGAAATGGCAAGTTATTACAAACTTTAGCTATGAAATCTGTAATAAATCTTTTAAGAGAGAAGTTAGCAACCACACATACAAAAAAAGGACAGGAGAGAGTGGGAATCACAGTAACGACTTAGAACTGTCAGCTGGGCTCCAGTGCTACACAGAAATTTAGAGCAAGATTCAGAAGAAATTAGTGACAAAGACTAAATGGAAAGTAGAATAAGCTATTATACTTTATCCAAAGTAAATCCTCTCTGACTACATTTTTACTAACTGACTTCTAAGGATAAGGCACTAATTACATATAAAGAATTTATGTTATACAGTACCCCATAAAATTATTACTTAAAATGGAAATGACTGAACCCAGTGAGTAGAGAAAATGCTGCCACCAGGGTAGCCTAAAAGAGTATTTATTAAAAGAGAAGGTATTGGAAAGAAGAAAAGGCCCCTATACTGTTTTTTAAAGATCATTCTTGTGAGCAACCCCTTTTTATATGTGCATTAGTGGCCATAGAGGAGAAGAAGGTGGAGACCCGTGGAAGGGCCTGATGATACAAACTCAGGACACACTGCCTGAAACGGAGATCAGCACACAGATCATTAATAATTCTGTAGCCTTTCCAACTGAAGTTGTAAGGTAAGAGTGTGCAGCTCAGCATGTTGCTTTTAAAACCTGGTAACAAGTACATCAGCAGTTCACCAGCTGGAGCAGCATCAGCTACTGGTAAGTGATGATGAGTTACCAGCAGGATGGAGTTGTCAGAGCTGTGAAGGTGCTAGGATGCATCAGGCCATGTATTTTTATACTTTTTAGTACTGATACAGGAGCTTGAAAGTCATCACTAAGACTCAGAATCCAGCTACGTTGGCACTGAAAACGTGATGGAAAAGGAGACATCCCAAGCGGTGCCCATTAGGATTAGTCAGATTAAGCATGAGCATTTGTGAGATGACCATGGACTTCCCAGGTCAGAACTCCTGGGAATGTGGGGGCTAAAAGGTGCAAGATGTGATGCAGTTTGGCTTCATCTTCAGGGAAAGTGCATGTGCCTTGCATGATGGCCACCTCACTCACAGCACAGCAGTGTCACAGGTTTATCATCACCATCAAATGATTTGGGTTGGAAGGGGCATTAGAGATCATTTAGTTCCAAGCCCCTGCCACGGGCAGGGACACCTTTCACTAGACCAGGTTGCTCAAAGCCCCATCTAACCTGGTCTTGAACACTTCCAGGGATAGGGAATCCACAACTTCCCTGTTCCAGCACCTCACCACCCTCACAGTTAAGAATTTTCCCTAATACCTACTCTAAATCTACTCTCTTTCAATTTGAACCCATTCCCCCTTGTCCTGTCACTACATGCTCTTGTACATGGTCTTGCCCTATCTTTCCTGTAAGTTCCTTTCAGGTACTGGAAGGCTGCAGTTCAGAAACCCTGAAGTTTTCTCTTTTCCAGGGTGAATAATCCCATTTCTCCTAGCCTTGAACAGAGTTCAAACAGGGAGGAGGTGACTGGAAACCCCACTTAACAGGTGCAGTGTGTGCTGCCCCTGCCTCGCACCCAAAGCGAGGGTAAGGATATTAAATAATTCACTTTTGACAGTGCACAGTGTGCCCAAGGCCGCTGATCCAGGTGCCGCAGGCTCGGACAGGGATGATAAAAATAAAAAAAAGTGAATCTGTGGACTGGATGGAAACTGCTGCAACCTGCAGCGGTGGAGGCTCTGCAAGGGGGGCAGCACGGACCGCATCCCTCTACGCCCACCCAGCCCAGGCTGGTGGCCCGGGGCCACCACATTCGGGTCCCCCCCCCCGCGCGTTCCCGGCGAGAGGCGGCCCCTCCGCCCGCCCCGCCCGGGGCCCGCAGCCGCCGCCCCCGCACCTACCCAAGCGCTGCGCCAGGCAGGAGGAGGCGGTGTCGGAAGGGTCCCCCAGGAGCGAGGCGGCCACTGGGATGCTGTCCTGCAAGCGGAGCAGAGCAGAGGGCACGGCTTAGGGGACTAAGCAGCGCGCGTCGGGAGCGCCGGGGCCACCCCCCACGGCCGCGACACTCACACGGGGGCTGCACATGGCCACGGCCAGGCTGGCGAGGGCGGGCGCGGCGCCCACCCAGAGGAAGAGCGAGTCCCGCAGCCGCATGGCGTGGAAGTGCACCCGCTGCTCGCCCAGCTGCCCGCTGAAGTCGTGCAGGGCGATGCCGCCCCCCGCCGCCCCGCCGCCGCCCGCCGCCTCCATCGGCCCTGCTCCCGGCGCCGCCAGGCCCGAGCACGCAAGGCCCGAGCGGGCGGCCTGGCTCGGCTCGGCCCGCCCCGCGGCCCCGGGGAGGCGGCGCTCCGCTCTGCTCCGCTCCGCTGTGCCCGCCCCGCCCGGCGGGGCCGCCCCCGGCACCGCGCAGCCGCCCGCCCCGGCCGGCACCCGGCGGGATGCCGCTCCCCCGCCTCCCACGGGGAATAGCCGAGCGCACGCAGGGATCGGTACCCGCATCCCGCTCCGTGCACGGCCCCTCCCCGGGCCGCCCCTCCGCCGGTGCACAGACCCCGGCTAGAGCCCTCCGGGAACGCGCCTCGCCGGCACCCCCACCCCTTGAAGTGCGCGCTGCCCCCGGTGGGTGCACAGCCCTCCGTGTACCACCGCACCCCCGCCGAAAGACACAGCCTTCTCCCGGTGTGCAGGCACACACAGCCCCACTGCTGTGGGGCTCACACACACACACCCCCTCCGTACACGGCTTACCCGCGGCTCACAGCTCCCCGGGCGGTGCCCCCTGCCCGCCGGGGATCGGGATGCAGGCGGAGGCAGCCGCAGGGATGGGGAAACCCCACTAGATGGCAGGTGAACCCCTGCATGCGGAGGCGCACCGGGTGGCAACCGGGGCTTTGGAGAGTCACCCGAGAGGAGTCCCGGGGTTTCAGACTAAAGGAAGGGGGTTGGCGTGGTGCTGTGTAGCCTCTGGGAAGGGGAGGAGGAAGGTCACGGCGACCTTGGCTTCAATCAGTTGTGGAGATTTTCAGGGCTGTGGGAGACTACAAAGCAAACCAGTCGGGTTTGCGGAGCTCCAGAGAATATGGAACCATGAATAATGAAAAGCCCTGCTCTGGGTATGAATTTTGTGCTCACCGCACTTTCAGCTGGAGCACAGCTAAGTCGGTCATTACTGGAAAGGATTTTCTCTAAACTGTACCGTCTGTTGCTGATAAGAATATTGTTGACTCCCTGATGGCCGTGGGCCCTCTACAATGGGAATCATGTATCTTAATGCCACGGGCACAGATCATCTCTGCATAAAGCACATGCAAGTTAATGGTACAGATTGGCTTTTTAATCAGCATTTTCTCTGTCTCCAATTTCCTACATGCAGCTAGAAATCAAAATTTTCATTTCCAAGTGCTAAGACTTCATTTTCCCGTTGAAGAAATGGGGGGAGGGAAAGGAACTGCTCATCACTCTTCTTCCTCGAGCCGCTCCAGTTCTCCTGGCATCTGCCAAAAGACAAAATCCTCGGCCCTGCTAATATCTGCCCATGCTGCCGCATCAACACTAAATCCCGGGAGGCAGCTAAGCCCAGCTCAGCTGCCATACCCCGACATCTCATAGCACAGGATCAGCTTGGAGAGAGGGGGGCTGCAGGCCACCTCCCCTGCCCTACATTTGTCATTTGCTGCTTGCAAAAAGCTGCTTGCAATTATGGGATGTATGGTGTCAGACTCCTGCTATGTCTTTCCGCCCTTGCTGCTGAGGCAGCATCAGGCTTGTGCTGTTACCCATCTCTCCCCCATGCTCCTACCCCACTGCCAGTCCCAACTCTTTGCCTTGGCATGGGTTGGCCTTCCGCAAGATGAGGTAGTGCAGAAGTAGAGGCTTGTGCTGGGGCTCGAAAATCAGCTCTCCCTGTCCCATCAGCCTGTTGCAAACTGACGCTTCACCTGTGCCAGCTGTGAAACCAGGCAGGCAAATTAAGTGACAAAAGCCACCTTGGAAGGGATTGAGTGCTGGCTGCATGCACCAAACACTTCCCTCTCTCTGCTTGTTGCAGCTACAGGTTCGCTCTGCATATAGTGGGTGGGTAGGGCCGCCAGCAAAAACAGCAAAAACTATCACAGTCCAGGAACACTGCAGGAATAAGAATCTAGGTGCTGGATAAAATGTCTGGTGGGAGCCACCCAGGTGGTGGTGGTGAGATTCCTGTGATTAGACACCTGCAGGTGGTGGAGATTTGCCCCAGGCACGCTTGATCAGGGGAGAGAAGAGGAAATATTAGGGCACAGTTCAGCTGAGCTGCTTTAGGTCTGTCTTTTGAGTGAGAAGCAACATCTCTTGACTGTTTTGCATTGACTCCAAAGGGGGTGAAAGGTAAGTTGTTGCACAGCTTTGCAGACAGATTTATTCATATACGCAAATCCTTCTTTAAGTGTTCAGGGCCAGTTTCTCTGCTATGCAGGGATAGAGTTGGCTTCTGCAGTTAAGCCCTAGTGGAGGATCTGTTCTAGCAAAGTTTCAACCCAGTGTGTCTCTTCCCACCAAGCAGAATTTTTGGCCTCCTTGTGTGCTAATCCTATGTTTAAGTCATCTGCTAAACTGAAGTAAGAGTAGTCTGATTTCTTCCCTTGTCTTTCCACATCAAGTACAAATTTCTTATTTTTCTTCCAAGGCTGTCTACAGTCTTGCTTTTCCCTATGAGGAGCTGCTCCTATTTCATCACACTATGATCTGTTCCTCTTCTCATCAGGAGTTTTCTCCAAAGCAGTTATAACTTCCTTCTGTATCATAAGCTTTGCAGACCTCTAGAAGTAAGTCACAGAGCTCCTCTGCACATAAGCAGTTCTATGTATTTAATGCTTTTCTGTGAAATGCAGCTGCTCTCCATAAATCATGCTGAATTCTTCTTTGAGCTCAAAAGAGGAAAAACATCTAGCAAGTGAATGCTGGTTAAGCATTTTTATTTGCAATGCAGGTGTGAAGAATGAGTGGAGCTGTGCAGAACCAGACCATCAAGTGTGAAATTAATTTCTTGATTACAGCACTGCAAGGTCATCAGAGGCCCTGCAAAATGAGAGGGAACAGCATTCTCTAACTGAGTGTGGGAGCCCTTGCATTTCCTTCAACATGCTCATCTTTTTTTCTGTGGCCCTGAAAGCAGCACCTGTAAGTCTGCCATGTTTGTCAGGTCTGGAGGCTAGAATGAGTCTCAGCTGCAGTGAGACACTGGAGAGCAAACTAATGACCTTAGCAAAAACACTGCATGTGTATATAGATGTGTATATATGTTGCTGCTCAGGTGAGATCCAAGCCCCAGGAAATGTGATGTAAAGGTATGTACTTCTATGCTCCTTGTTCTCCGAAAGTTAGATTGCCCATGAGAGTCATTAGATCCTAAACTGTCATTTTTACTGACCATGGTCTCCCCTCCAGTACAGTTTTAAGTCAGGAGTAAATGTTGCTGGTAACCATGGAGTTAAAGAGACGTAAAGCACATAGTTACAGACTGGGATATCCTTGAGAGAAGCAAATTTTTCTGATTCCAAAATGCATTCTGTGTTTTGGCTGCTGCGTGAATAAAACGTGAATTTAACATGTGAGAAGGCAGTTGACCGTTAGTTTGCATCAGTGAGCCTCCTATTAATGCCTCATGATGTGATAATTTTCTTGATTTATTGTCCTTTTTTGCAGAGGAGTAAATGACTGCTCAATAAAGCCAAACAAAACCTCCCACCTGCTCTGGTAAAGCTTCATGGTACCAGGCTGCTGCAGCACTAGTGCTGCAGTTCCAGACTTTCAGAGGCCTACTTCATTTGAGACTTGGAGTATCATTTTATGTAGACTTCCATCACTGGCTGAAGGGGTCCTCTTCTCTCCCTGTGCCAGTGGAGCACCTGAAGAACTGGAAAAAATACTTCCCTTTTTTGTCATCGTTGGATTGTTTTTCTCAGCTAGATCTGATGTAGCTCGCTGTGCCACTGCTCAAATACTTGTGCTGGCACCATGGAGGGCATAATCAGACAGGCAAGAAAGGGAGAAGTCTCTCTGCTTACACTTTACAGTCACCATGGTTGTGATGCTGTGGCTATCTAGACCAATCTAAGATGGAACTGACCAAGTCCTTCTTTCTAGTGCTCGTTTAATATGATGATTAGTCAGTTAAGGTAACCAAACTGGTCAAAACCTTTTCCTGGGATCCTGGCTTGAGCCGTTAGTTTAGATGCAATAGGAAATTGCTCCTGAAACATCTAACCATGGCTAAAGGGGTAACCTGAGGACTCAAAACAGTTTGTCAAGTGTTGATCAGTCTGACTTAAGGTCCCAGAAAAGAGATAGAAAGATAATCCAGGCTGGACCTTTTGAAAGAGTTGCAGAGAACAGAGGAATCACACTTGGGAACTTGTATGAAAATCACAGTTTAAGAAATTTGCAAGAGGACTGCACTGAATTCATGCTATGAATCTCACAATCCAGAGTAATATCAAGGCTAGGTCCCCCTCAAAAAAACAATCAAACAAAAAAATCCCACACAAACAAACAGAAAACCCCTCATGTCTGGAAACCACCAGTAAGCAAATACAAAATGTAGATGTATAAACAATTCCACATCTTCCATAGCTACTCTGACAGTGTTAGTAGAACTGTTAAAATAGATCCTTCATGCACCTGTTGGTTGGTACCTAGGCAGGCATTGCTCCAAGAAAATTCAGTTCCTGATTTCCAAAAGAATAGGGGTACCAGTTTCCAGCTTTTTTTTTTTTGCCTTTTTTGGTTTTTTTTTTTTTTTTTTTGGTGGAATTTGTAACCTCAGCTGTTAGGATTTCCCTGCAGATGGGATGAGGCCTGGAATGCACCTGGTGCAGTGATTCACTGCCTCTTGAGATCACTTTGCACAGTGTGTTTGACTAGAAATCAAGAAATCATAGCTGTTCGGTTTTGTACCCAACTGACATGGTGGCAAATCTGTTCTACTCTGCTTTATTTAATTCCTCTGCAAACTGGAAGAGCACAATAACCATTGCCTATCTCCCTGCAGCTGAATAGAACTCTGTATAATGCACAGCTCGTAAGGACCTTTGTGAATCCAGCCTAAATTCCTGCTATTATCAAATCAGGCAGTTTCCTTTTATTGTCATATGAGTCATTGGAGGAACTTGTCTTTGATCTGTTGGAGCATTTGAGACATGTGTGTTCATAGCTCTGGACAGGAGGCACTAACACAGAGTGACTCATCGTTCCCCTCAGGGACAAGAAGAGGTTTATGCAGCCGACTGGAAATCATATTTTATATGCAGATAGACCACTTCATGGTGGAGAATCCCCAAGCAGCTCGCCAACACCGACTCTGGTGCACAAATGCCAGCAGCTGTAGTGAGATCTACAGATGCAACGGGTTATTACTTACCCGTGATCTGACAGGGAAGGACACAGGTGTGAAAGCCTAAAAGAATAGATCTTTTGAAAGCCTGAGAAGAAAAAACCAATGAGATAGTATTGATAAATGTTTTCCTTTATACTCCTTAATCCAGTTCCTAGATCTTATGTGACATACAACACACCTGCAATTTTTCTGTTCTTGTGTCACCTGACAGGATGCAAGGCCAGGGTACAGAACATGTGTAGAGTATGTTGTGCTCTTGAACCAGAGGGAATGTCAGTCTGCTGCAGACTCAAAGGCTGACTTGTCTGCTCAGGCTGCAGAGAGTCATGTTCTTAGCTGTGGAAATTACTGATTCAATGTGCAGCACTGGCAGCCACATACACAAAGGTTTGACCAACATTCAGGATGCTTTGGGAGTAGAATGAAATTCCTTTTCTTGAAAGATAGTTTGCTGTTGTCATGGTTATAGGACTTGCTGCGCTTCTGGTCTCTTCCCCACCCCTCTGGGTACTTTTCCTCTGCTGATGGCAGAATTTCCATGAAGTTTCTTTTGGTCCTTAGACTGGGACTTGGACTTAATAGTCCCTGTCACAGGACTCTTAGCCTGCAGGTCCAACTGCACTTGGCTGCATACAGTTTCTCCCATTCTCAAGCATGCCAGCAAGGGCCTGCCTCTTAGTCTCATTCTCCAAACAGTCACTCTCTTTCATTACTTTTCAAAGTAATGCCATGGCCTTTTAATTTTTCCATTTGACAGCAAAACTAGCTGTATAAAATCAGCTTTGATTATTTTGCATCCTCCTCCCTGGCTGAGGACAGAAGCTAACAGGCCTAGCATTGTCTCTTAGCAGCCCTCCAGTGTTTGCTCAGAAGAACCTCAGCTCAATCCAGTTTTTTTCTCTTGGCTTTTCCTTCCTGCTCTGTTGAACACAGTGGTGTAGCAGTAATAGTGAATATCTCAAAAGTAGTTGAATACCTGTACATTACTAAAGAATAGCCCAATGTTACCTGATCCATAAGGATATGGCTGCTTCAGCGAGGCTCTCCACTCTCCTCGTACAGAACTTGAAAAGCATGATTTAGAACAGGGATGAAATTTATTTCCTAGCATAAGTATGTCAAACAGCCACTGCCACCACCTAGTCGGTGTATTTGATGTTACTGATGATAACACAGAATATAATTTTTCACAAACATCATTTCAGTGATCTGCTTCTAATCTCCTAAGTAAAAAACTTTTAAAATAATACTTCATACTAGATGGGGGTGTTACCTATTTGCATGACTATAGAACAGACAGAATAGCTGCTCTATCAGAACACACCACCCTAGGAAAATGTTATCAGAGTCCTTTTACTGTATTTTCAAAGTCAAGTAGGATCCCAAGAGGCTGAAACTGTGTCTTCGAAAAGTCTGTGTCCCGCCGTTAACAGCAACTGAAGAGTATCATTCCTTGCTGCCTCTCAGAAAGCATGAGGAATTATCTCCCTTTTTTGCTTGGTGTTTGAAAAAGCTGGTGCCAGGTGCTGTTGCTGCTGTTATTAAAGCATTCAGGGATGGATGGTGGCCTTTCTTAGGATTGCAAGGTTAGTGTGTGCATGAAGTCCCATAAAGAGGCATTTGTTATATGTTTCTCATGAGGCAAATACAAATGAGGTGAAAAGTATACCTAAATACCGTGGAGAACCAGAAATGGGAAAACGGTAAAAGAGAAGAAGACAATGGAATTCATGGCATTTGGGAGTTATACCTTCTTTAATACATCCAGGATCTGAGCCAGCCTCTACAGAAATCAATTGAAAAAATACCTGCTAGTTCCTGAGAGCAGAAGATAGACTTTGTAATGATGAGCTTCACTAAGTAATTGTGCAAAATGCTGCAGTGTGGACTCCTGAGGTACTGCTGGATGGCTTGCTTGCCTACCTGCATCCCCACCTGTGCAAAGATGAGGCCTCAGCCTTTAAACTCTACGGGCACAGGTTGACTCCCTCCCCTGCACTCCTCAAAAGCACCTACCAAGCATTTACACTGCTCTCCTCGAGTGACAGTGCGGCCCTGTGTTGCCACACCCCAATTTTGCCACCTTTTCCCCATCGCTACAACCCCAGCAGCAGGGAGTCCTTAAAACACAAGGGGAAGGAAGGGCTGGAAACAGCCTTTTCATCTGTGCTGCCGGTTCTGTCTTGGTAAGGATGCTTCCAGCTTTAATAAACCAGATGATCAAAGCCTTTGTGTAAATCCTGCCATCAGGAGAACGGTTGTACTGCTGTACTGACAGCACAGCAGAGCCCTGTGCAGCTCCCCCAAATCCTGCTTTTTTCGACTGCAAGCTCTTGATACTCAGATCATCTCCCTCCAGCCCAGCGCGGGAGGGCAACTGGTGCCGGGGAGACAGAAGTCTCTGGAACAGTCATTTTCTTCGCCAGTAACAAAGAGATTTAATATGCATATGAGTGATCTGGGGCTATCTTTTTTTTCAGCCTTCCAAATAGTATTTCTTTTCTTTCCAGTGTTCTGAAAATGCGTATCAGAGGCTCTGAGAGCAGCCAAAGCAGCTGCCTGATAAGATCTTTACAATTCATTTGCACAGCCATGCCTTTAGCACAGGGAAAAAGAAAGTGTTAACGAGTTGACAAGCACGCTCTTCCTTGCAGCAAGCAGCGCTGCCAGCCGCAATGTAACTGCAGGGAGGAGAGAGCAGGGTGGTGGCAGAAGACCTTGAAAAAAATGCTTTGTTCAAGCCGGTTACAAAGACTCTTGCTTCTCTAACCTACCAAATCTGAGTTGGACGAGGAAGGCAGTGGATTCATTAGAAACTCGACTTGGTACAGATGCAGGGCAGCGTGTTGCTGTCGGGATTTCAAGGAAGAGTCGTTGAAAGAAAAATTATTTAACCAAGAAGAATCGAAAGAAAAAAAGGAGTATTTGCTAGGCATGTGGCTCCTGTGCTGCTGCGGTTCCAGATTTGGATCTGACGGCTGCAAATGAGGATCTGACGGCGGTTCTACCTTCTGACATTGTCATTTGCAACAAGATCCTCAAACTATGCAAATTCGCTCCATCTCACTTCAACTTGAACACACACACACACACACACAAAATCCTGCTTAGGAAAGAAAGGACCAAGACCAGATTTCAAGAATAACTCAGACAAGCAAGTGAATATTTTCTTTCATGCCTTGCTCTTTTGAATTTACTGAATTTGTTCCACATGAATGTAGAAACAGCTGCATCAGCACCCGCACTGAGGCTGGAACCTTATTAATATTTATGCCCAGCGAGCAGAGCACATAGGAATCAAAACGCCTACCCATCATTGGTTCAGGGACCCCAGTGTCTGTTCAACGTCTTGCAGTGTTTGGTGGCCAGGCAAGCAGATTTATTAGAGAGCAGATCAATTTCTCATCAGCACTCTCACCCAATAACAGAATAACTGCCCTTTGCCTCCTAACCTGCTCTTTGCTTCTTGTCATTTAATAATTTCCTAATTCAGGAAACCATTTTTCATCTCTCTTTTGCTCTTCCACAGTTCATGTTCCCATCTATTAAATATGCTTGAAGACATTATAGATGTTCGAATTATTATTATTATCTGCCTATGTGAGGGCATACTCATAAGCCTTAGTGTGAGTGAGATGAAACAAGAAATTATGCTGCCACAGGTCCAGCATGTGCCAGGGGAGACCAAGTACACAACACGTGGCACTATGCACATGAAAGGTGTCGTGTGGTGCCAGGGTGTCCTTCAGAGCCTCCTTTGGGACTTCTTAGGGCTGTAATTTTTGCTGACAAGGTGCTGCAGTGAGAGTCCTTAGACTGAGGCTGGGGGTTCTCCTTTCTGAGAGTGCCGAGCAGAGTTCTGGCTGAGAGCCTTGCTCCATCTTTTGTTTCGTGAAAGTAATCCTGATGTTGTCTAGTAAAGAGGAACTGGTGAGCAGGCAGGTGAACTCAACAAAAATGAAACAGTTGCATATTTTTAACTATTTGCTAGAAAAAAATGGCTTGTAGCAGCAGTAAAAGACTGTATATAAAAAAAAATTTGTGTCGTCTGGTTGAAGGTAGTTGTGGGGAGGATGTGTAGCAACCCCAGATGGCTGCACAAACAGTCCCTGGCTTCACCTCTGCTGAGGCCTAGGATGTCCCAGGATGAGCAGCACTGACAGGATCTACAGGGCAGCAGCCCTGGCCCCTGGGGCCCACTGGCAAATATGACAGCACTGTATGGGTGATCCTGCTCTCCTGGGGTGCTGCTCAGGAGGATATGGGGGCTGCAGATACAGCACCACAGCTCAGGCCTCGCCCACTAGGGCTTTTTGGGTGACCCACCCAGCAGACAGGATGGTGTCGGGCCACCACTGATGGTGTGGCCACCCCTCACTGTCCAGTCCTGGGTCACCCTGCACATATGACATTGGGCACACGCTGTTGCCAGTCCTGGGTACAGTGGTCAGAAGACAGCTTGGCTTTGGTGAGCTCTGGCATCTAAGTATTGCATTGATGGGTAGAGACAGACCAGGCAGGTGCAGACAGAGGGAGGAGGGCTGGCCTTTGCTTCTTCCATGAATGCATCCTCAGCACTGACGCACTGCAGTTTTCTACCACCTCCTGTTTTCTTCCTTTAGGATCTCAGGGCTTTCCATGATGGTGTTGATTCTCCCCTGTCCTCATCATCCATTCTCATCCATCCCAACTGATGAGCATGTTCCTATAACCTTCTCTCTGCCTATATTTGTACCTTTTCTTATTAGGTTGGGTGCTGGGCTGCTGGTTTTCACATAGCTTAGCAATTTTCTCAGGAGCCTGAGTCTAGGCTGTGCAGCTGGGCTGTGTTACAACCAGGAATTTTTTTTTTTTGGGGGGGGGGCAAGGTTAATGAGGATCACAGCACACAGCCATGGTTACTACCAGTCTTGTCCTCTCCTACCAGCTGGCAGAGGTGGCTCCAGCCACTGGCATGGCCTGAAAGCAACCCATATGCAAAACCACAAAGTCATATGGGAATGGACACACCCCAAAAAAATTTTGTTAGCAAAATGTTCCCACTTCATCTGCACCACCCTGACTTCCTCTAAATGTAGTCAGGCTCCTCCCAGCCCATGCCTTCCTGATCATCTGCTGAGTTACAGTGATGCACACTGAGGAGTGAAATATTGATTTGCCATAAGTGATCTAATGAGCCACCCTAGATGTCCAGCCTGGGATATAGTATAAGCCCTCAACTTACAAGAGTTCAAAATTCTTTCTCATTTTTATATACTGCAGCACCCTGCCCCTCAAGATACAGAAAGCCCAGGTGTTGCTCCTGGGGGTTTGGGCATAACTTCAAGGTTTGTAAGATATTTCCATCCTTCTGAGAGGAGCCACAGACAAGGAATGGGATCCCTGTGAAATGAGATGCTGAGCCATGGGATGGGTGCATGTTTTCTTAAAGGAAGAGCAAGTTTCTTTTTAGGAAAAACCTTCTAATGACCGACAAATGATGCTGCAACACATCCCACAAATGCACGTATTTTCTATTATAAAGTAAAATGAGTAAGTCCTTCCCTTGGGCTTTTGTTAGCTGGATTTTACAACCTTCTGCATCTAGCAAGGAAGTCAGGACTTTCTTTCATCAGTGACCACTTCAATAGCTTAAGACAGAGGCTCTGTCATGGCAAATCTTGCAGATGGGAGGATGGGAACCACCAAAGGGAGTGGGAAGAGGACTCATTAGATAAAACTGGGCTGATCCTCTGAGCTTCTTTAAACAAATTCTTGGCTGCGGTCATGTTATTCGTCCTCTCTTAGGTCTGTCGAAAATGGCTGCGAACAACCTTGCGAACTGACATTTCGCCCGCCCTGCCGCCATTTCCAGAGTCCCCTACCCGCGGTCCTTTTACACTCTGGGAAATCAGCCTGGCGAGTGAAAACGTTGCAGGCTTTTTTTGTTCCTTTCTTTTTTTGTGCAGCTCGTTTCTGCCGGGGCGGGGGGGGCGGTTGCCAGGGAGATGGGGATGGAGGAGCCCAGCCAGGGCCGGCCCCGGGGTTGGGGCAGGGGCTGCGCTGACAGACACATCAGTGTGAAGCAGATACAGAGAGGGGGAAGAGAGGCAGGGGCAGCTAACAGCTGAACACTTCATTTCCCTGCAAGTAATTTCCAACAACATGCCGAACCTTTGGGAAACCCTCAATCCCAAACACTTACCTTCGAATTAAGCTGGATCTTGTCTGAAGTCTTCTCAACTGATCTGAATGGCTGCTGTTCACCTCTAAGGAGCCTGGTCTAGGAACTGCAGAAAACCTAGACCTGGATTTCCTCCCTCATCCCTCTGAGAAGCAGATGTTTATTTTAGAAATAAACATTCCAAGTGTTTGGTTTTTGGTTTTTTTTTTTTTTTTTTCATACAGTCTCAAAAAGTTCTATACAGAAGATATACTTGAATCCCCCCTCGCTTCAAATATATGGGTCAGTTTGTTTTAAGATAAAGCAGTTAGGGTGGGTTTCTTTTCTGCACTGTGAATAATCTGTTTTCCTTGAATTGGATTTTAAAATGGCTTCCTTTGAAGTCTCAAGCTGTTAGGAATGAGCTTAACGTAGGTATGGAGGATGTGTAAAACCAGCTTCTCCCCTTCACGCTGAAATGTCAATAATTCTCCTAGTAAAAAACTAATATACCGTGTACAACATGCAGACTACTTGGAAATAATAGTAGCGAGCAGTTACAGTACCTGTATTTTGCACCAGCTTTGCTGTAACAGAGTTTTGCTGTTACAGTGTTTTCAGGAACACACCCACCGCAGCCATGGAAAAAACTGGCATTACTTTGAATCATTACCTGAAGCGGTCAGTGGTCCCCTGGAGTTGCTAATCTGCAAGCTATTTTTGAACAAGTAATTATAGATGTGTATGTTGATTATGCAGTTAGCATGCCACCAAAAAATGTTCACCTGGAATTACAGCTACACATTGTTTGCAAAGTGTAGTCAACCAAATAATTAAATTGCTCCTGGTTTAGGCCGGTAAAAACAGATTTCACGGGAAGTGCAGGCGATCGGATTTATCTTTCTCAAAATCACCATTGAAGAGACAAACGTGAGAGTGTATTTTTCTAGCATGCTTTTTGAGATGGTATGCCTTCCCACCGTAAAGCGAACAAAAGAAAGGTGTGGATGCTTTAGCATATCAATCAGAGGACGCCAGGCTGTGCTGCAGATTGCCTTGGAAAAATGTAAGATGCGATCTGTAGTGATCCATAGGCGGGGTTATCGATCTGCATAAACCAGGTTAGAAAGATTAGGGACATGGCACGTGGATAGAACAAAGGAGAGAGCATATAGAAGAAATACGAGTCGGAAATGGTGACGTGCTTTTATCTGCACCTCTAGAATAGATGAAGTATAGAATAGATGAAGTAGCCTTCATCTAGCGGGTCATTAAAACGGGGTTTAGTGGAGTCCCGCCGGGCGCTGTCTGCCTGGGCTAGCCTGGACTAGCCGAGGCAGCGTCCCGGGGGGGCCGCGCCCTCCGCCGCTGCACACGCAAAGCCAGACCGCGGTGTGAAACGGGCGATACCGAGGAGGAGTCGACACGCCGCGCTGACCGCTCCGAAGGGCACCGGAGACGGCTGGAAACGTGCCGCCCTGCCGTGCTCTTCCTCCCCCCGACCTCCTCCTCCAGCGGCGTGGGCATGTGCCATGCCCTGCCCTCCACCTTGGCTCCCACCTGCCCTCCCTGCGGCCGCTCTAGTGCCCGCGGTGCCGTACCGGGCTGCTCGAAAAGAAAGGACGGAAGGCATCTCTGGGGAGCAAACGCTCAACCCTCCCCTGCCCCCCTCTTTGCTTTCTTCATCCCTCAGCATCTGGGAATCCGCAGCGAAGCCACGAAAAGCAAGACCCTCTTACTGCAGAGCTAAGGGAACCACCCACCCCCCTCAAGCCCCTCGGCCCTGTGCAGCACCACCCGCGCTGTCTATTGTCTGGCTGCGGGTCGCTGGTGGCTGCGGCGGGACGGGAGACAGCGCGGAGCGGGGTGCTCGGCTGGAGAGCGGCTCAGCTGTGGGGACTAGCTTTTCAGGCGTAGAAAGAGAAGCCGAGCTCGGCACCGGGGCAGAGGAAGGAGGGGATCGCTCGGGGGCAGGGCTGGAGGACGGGAGGTTATGCACGGGGGGAAAACCCCCCCGCGTCGTGCCGGGAGCAGATGAGACGGGTCAGGCTGCGGGACTCCCCACCGCCAGCGCGGGCTGGTGCAGGCGGAGGGGCGGCAACCACGGCGATGCCGGCGGGGGCGCGGTGCCCCTGCGAGGAGGGGAGGGGAGTCTCCCGCCGGCACCGTGTGAACGGAGGCACCGGCGGGGGAGGGCGGGGGCAGCCGCCAGGTCCCCCCTCCACGACGGCAACGCCCGCTGCTGCGGCGGGGGAGGCTGCGCGTCTCCGGGAACAAAAGGCTGCGGTGGCGGCCCCGGGAGGGCGCAGGGAGGTGTCGCGGTTCGCACGTGGCCGGCCCGGTCCGGGTGCCCCGCGCCTTTGTCCCCGCTGTCAGCGGCACCGCGGCGGGAGCGGCGGGGCGGTGCCCGCAGCCACGCCCCCCGACCACGCCCTCCGCGCCGGGCCACGCCCCATCTCAGCACACAATGCCGCGGCTCGGCCCCGCCCCCGCGCGTCCATTGGCTGCGAGCCGCTCCCGCATGACGTCAGCGGCGGGGCGGGGCGCGGCTCCCCATTTAATGGGCTCTCGGGGCGCGGCCGCCGCAGCGGCGAGAGCGGGAGCGGGCGGAGCGGGAGGTGAAGGCGGCAGGAGCAGCGGGGCGGCACCTTCGGACACCGGCACCATGCGTGAGATCGTGCACATCCAAGCCGGGCAGTGCGGCAACCAGATCGGCGCCAAGGTACGGGGCTGGCTCTCCGCTCGCCTTGCCCGGGGCTCCGGGCGCGGGGCGGTGCCCGCTTAGCCGCGCTCCGCGTGTCCCGGAGGGACCCGCTGCCGGGAGAACCTCCTTTCCGCAGCGGAGTTCCGTCGGGATCGCCCATCCACGGGAGGGTTTGAGCGGGGCGGCTCCCGGCTGTTGCATCTGGGCGGGGGAGAGCACGGTGGGGTTTCCGCGCCGAGGGTGTGGCGCGCCCTGGGGCAGGGGTTGCGGGGGCATCAGCTGCCGTCCGTCAGCCCATCGCGGGCTGCAGAGGTGCGGGGCGGGCGGGGGAAGGGGCCGCCGAGCCGGTGCCACACCCCTCTCGTCGGTGGCGGGGGGTGTGAGGGGCGCGGTGGCGGCTCCGTCTGGCCGGGGGGCCGCACCCACGCGTGGCGAATCCCCGGCCGCCACGTGGCGGGGATTTGGCCAGGGGGCGAGAGCGGGGCGTGGCGGCACTGACCATCCTCACGCGCCCTCACTCCGGTTCCCTCAGTTCTGGGAGGTCATCAGCGATGAGCACGGCATCGACCCCACGGGCAGCTACCACGGGGACAGCGACCTGCAGCTGGAGAGGATCAATGTCTACTACAATGAAGCCACCGGTAACGCCCCTCTGTAATAAGCTTCCTGGGGGAGGGGAAATAGGGTGTGCAGACAGGGGTCCCCCAGCCCTCCCTGCAGTGGGTGACGCCCCTGCACAGCTTAAATGGCTGCTTTGTCTTCCCATCCCCAGCTACCTCCCTCCAAAGTCCCACACCCTCCATGTCCTAAGCAGCGGATGGGAGCACAGCAGGGCTCCTGTGACACTGCCTGCTTACTACAGGGCTGTAACGCTGGTGCTGGTCCCTCTCGCAGGTAACAAATATGTCCCACGTGCCATCCTCGTGGACCTGGAACCCGGCACCATGGACTCTGTGCGCTCTGGCCCCTTTGGACAGATCTTCCGTCCTGACAACTTTGTCTTTGGTGAGTGAGTGTGGGATGGAGAAGTCCCAGGGCTGGAACTCAACACATAGAAAAGACTTGGAGCAAGCATGCAAATGACCCTGGGGGACCGGAATGCTAGTGGCAGAGTGGGGATGGAAGTGAAGGGTGGAGCCCCTGGGGAAGGGGAAAGTGGCATCATCTCTCTTTGTCCCTGGGGCGCTAATGTGGCACCTTGCTTGTGGTCTGCTCTCCAGGTCAGAGCGGGGCTGGCAACAACTGGGCCAAGGGGCACTACACAGAAGGCGCTGAGCTGGTGGACTCTGTCCTAGATGTGGTGAGGAAGGAGTCAGAGAGCTGTGACTGCCTCCAGGGCTTCCAGTTGACCCACTCGTTGGGCGGAGGCACAGGCTCTGGGATGGGCACCCTCCTCATCAGCAAGATCCGGGAGGAGTACCCCGACCGCATCATGAACACCTTCAGCGTGATGCCCTCGCCCAAGGTGTCGGACACGGTGGTGGAGCCCTACAACGCCACCCTCTCTGTGCACCAGCTGGTGGAGAACACGGACGAGACCTACTGCATTGACAACGAGGCCCTGTATGACATTTGCTTCCGCACCCTGAAGCTGACCACTCCCACGTACGGGGACCTCAACCACCTGGTGTCGGCCACCATGAGCGGCGTGACCACCTGCCTTCGCTTCCCCGGCCAGCTGAACGCCGACCTGCGCAAGCTGGCGGTCAACATGGTGCCTTTCCCCCGGCTGCACTTCTTCATGCCGGGCTTCGCCCCTCTCACCAGCCGCGGCAGCCAGCAGTACCGCGCCCTGACGGTGCCCGAGCTGACACAGCAGATGTTCGACTCCAAGAACATGATGGCCGCCTGCGACCCCCGCCACGGGCGCTACCTGACGGTGGCCGCCATCTTCCGGGGCCGCATGTCCATGAAGGAGGTGGACGAGCAGATGCTCAACGTGCAGAACAAGAACAGCAGCTACTTTGTGGAGTGGATCCCCAACAACGTCAAGACGGCCGTCTGTGACATCCCCCCACGCGGCCTCAAGATGTCCGCCACCTTCATCGGCAACAGCACGGCCATCCAGGAGCTCTTCAAGAGGATCTCGGAGCAGTTCACGGCCATGTTCCGCCGCAAGGCTTTCTTGCACTGGTACACCGGCGAGGGCATGGATGAGATGGAGTTCACGGAGGCGGAGAGCAACATGAACGACCTGGTCTCCGAATACCAGCAATACCAGGATGCCACTGCTGATGAGCAGGGGGAGTTTGAAGAGGAAGGAGAGGAGGATGAGGCGTAAAGTTGAGATGGGTAGGCATTAAGTATAGTCTGAGCAGGCAAGTATTCATTGAGAGAAGGAATCTGTGCAGTTGTGCTGAAGCATGCATTTTTTAATTTGGTGCTCTCCACTGTTGCTTCTGTCAGCAGTTTTGTATCCTTGACTGTCCAATGTAACAGTAGTTGCAAAAATACTTCAGAGTCTTCTGTTGAAATGGTTAACTTCTCAAACATAAAGGCTTTTTGTGTCCTAAACTGTCTCCTCTGCTTTATTTCTCTCTAGATTGAGCAAGTAATCCCTGTATAGTTTTCTGTAACTTTACTTCTCAGTTTATTCCTTAACCTCAGTGAAAGGTTAAGCTCAATAAAACAAGAATTCTCAGGCTGTTAATTTAGCAGCACATGGAAACTGTAGTAGCTCAGCTAAAGATGACAGCTAATTTATGAAAGCTCCCGTGTGTAACAACTTATCTAATTGTTGGGGGGAAAGCTGCTTTAGCCAGTAAAAACGAGACACTGCACTTGAGAATCCTGCAACTCCTATTTATGGACATACATGCTAGTGAGGTCAGAGAGAAGGTATTGAATTCCACCTTACAAGCTGTCAAAACTGATTTGACAGGATAGCTGTAGGCTTTCCCACTGCCATTCAGCAGCTTATTTAACTTATTCCAGGGTCTATAGTACATACATATGGGTGCCTGACTGTGATTTGATTTTATATCTTCCCCCAACTATCCTCTCTAAATATAAAAATTGCGTGCAGAGAAGCATAGGTCTGTACTGGCAGACAGCTTGAGAGCTCAAGACCTGAACTTTCTCCTTGGGAATAAAATTCATGTGTTTCCCAAAAAGAGCCACTAGCCTGCCCTTAACTGTAAAAGGTTTGACTCTATGAGGCAATCAATTCCCTTTAGGAGATATGAGGTGACAGACATATTTCTAGGTGACATGTCTCAAAAAGCTGTCCAGAGCATAACATATAATCTTAGAGTAGTCACCTATAGATACCCTGGCAAAAGCTGTCTCCAAGTTACATGTTTACAGGACAGTTGTTTGCTCCTGGTCCCTGTGGCAGGAAATGAACCTCTACCCAGTCAGGGGAGGGAAGTGCAGCAGCACCCTGTTGAACATCTCTGCAAAGGTAAGTGTAATTTCCTTACAATGAGGTAAGGGAGATTTATGTTTTTCTGCTTATAGGTTGCAAGAACCCTAATGAATCAATGCTGTTGTCAGTAGTTAGCAAAGTCTCACAGACCCTATTGTTCCTGCAAAAATCCCTCATGGAGACTAGCAGTAACCCAACAGTTTAGTCTTAGTTAATCCAAACACCACTTAGGGGAGTGGTCCTGTACTAAAAAAAGTGTTGCTTTGAGAACTGCTACCAGTGCTACAATTACTGTAGTCCTTACTGCTCTGAAAGAGCTGGTATGCACATTTGTGCAGCCTCTATTGTGATCCTTTTACTGAAATGCTTGCAAGGCATTACTGGAATAGAGAATGAAAAGGGAGCTGCTGTGCATAACTAATATCTTGCCTGTTTTGACTCCATTGCCTGTGGACACTGGTCTGAGAGTACCCTGTTCCTTTGCTGATGGGCCTGTTAACCCGGTTTGCAGGACAACAGGCACTTGCTTTTCTCTCGTCTATAGGCTTGGTTTCTGGTATACAGAGGAGTGAGAAGCGCCTACACTGCCTTGAAATGTCAGTAAACAAATACAGCCGTGCATACCCACAACAGTACTTGTATTTCTTAGCACTTGAGCAATCCTAGGATTAAACATTAGACAAATTGACGTTGTTTTAGTAACCTAGTTAATACATGCTGCCTCAGGCCCTTTGGGAAAATAACACTTTATCTGGTTGCCAAAGTAACCTTGTCTTGAAATTACCTCTCTGCGTTGCACTTGAAACTGTTTATCATATAGCTTTGAGCCAGCAAACAAATCCAAACAAAGTTTCACTAAAAGATGAGAAGCTCGTCTTTGATAGTAAATATCCTCCTTTCAGCTGTGACACCGTAGCAGGTTTCACTAGTGTTCAGCATGTCTAGCTTCTAATTCATGGTGTAATTACACTCCGTCTCTAGCTAACCCTTAAATATAGCTACCCAAGTGACACATTTCACTACAGCTCCCTTACTAGAAACTAGGGCACCATCCTACATGGCTTGCTGCTTGTATTCTGTTTTTTTGTGGGGTTGGTTTTTTTTTGGTTTTTTGTGTTTTTTTTGGGGGGGGGGGTGTTTTTTTGTTGTTGTTGTTTTGGTTGTGGGTTTTTTTGTTTGGTTTTTTTTTGTTTGATTGTTTTTTTGTTCTAGGGGAAGAAAAACCATAAATAGAAATACTTTGACAGAAACGTGTCTTTTCATAAATCCTACATGGCTTATTTGCCAGTCATAATAATTTAAGAAAAAAAAAATCAAACCCTCATTTCAGTACAAGTTGAGAGAAACTTAAGTAAAGGGGATACTGAAAGATTTGAATGGAAGGTTCAAAGCTTGGTTGGAACAGTAAGTGAAATATAATGGAGGGTGAGTCTCATACTGGGCCTGGGCAATACAGTACCTTTTTTTTTTTTTTTTTTTTTTTATCTTTGAGCTTTAGCTGCATTTATTGCCCAGGAGAACATTCACTATAAAAACTGGATGACTGCTGTATGCCAAACAACAAAGAGATGTCTTAACATGCATGTAGTTGCAATTTTTCTGTTTCACAAAGAAAGCAGAACCACTGAAAGAATTTCAGATTAGGCAATCTGACTGCCTTAACCTCTCCTGGGTGTTGATTTGTATTTGCCCATGTGATGCACAACATATCTAGGGCTAAAGGTCCTGCATGAGACATCCTGTTTAGAAGAAATGGGTGTAGATAATACAGACTTAGTGGTGTGCAGCTTAAGCCATTTACAATGACTGTTTTATGTTGAGACAGAAGTTAATAATATAAAGCAATATATTTTCATTTCAATATATCAGTTGTGGCCTGAAGGGAAGCATTCTCCTCTGTTGACAATTGGAGCTGCTGGTGTTGGGGAAGGGAACATTTTATTTATTTATTTATTCCCTTTGTTGAATTAGTGGAATTTTTAAGCATGTTAGTAACATGTCTTGACCAAGGCAAACAACTCAATGCTTGTCTGCTGGTAAATGCAAGATGGTGAAGATAAATAAGGTTGTAAAAACAACTAGGTAAAACGTAGGCTTAATTTATATAGAAATGGCATTAGGATGCCATTTTTCCCGATTTCTCTTCCCTGCTTAGTTCTAGGACCTCAGTCTAAACCACTGAAGCAACAGTGTTGTAGAAACATAGTACAGTATGTGGTTTGGTTGTTCAAAACCCTTAGAAGGTAGCGTAGGCCAACATCTGTTTTCCAACAGATGTTTCCCATTCTGTCAGGGAGGAGCAATAACGATTTCCTTCTTCCCAACATATGTGAAGTGTCTATATACATCAGAAATTGGGTTGCATTAGGCATACAATGGTCCTGGTGATGTGATAATCCAAGAATCAAACCTGAGGTCCATCCTGCTGACACATGTATCATTCCAGAAGGTATGAGGCAAAGAACACAGTAAACCAAAGTAGCAATGGGATTTATAACCTGGAGAAAGAATAGAATCCAGATGTTTGGTCTCTTCTCCAGAAAATTCTCTGCAAAAATGGGGCAATCCCCTCATCTGTGCAGGGAAATCTCATGGATGATGATATCATGTGCCACATACTTCGAGAAGAGTATAGTGCTAGTAGGTTCTTCTCTGTGTGTAAGCAAGCACTACATGCTTGAAGAAACTGTGATGGACTGACAGAGTCCTTAGGGGGTGGTGCTGCAATGCTGCAAAACAGTTCTACTGCCTGGAGCAACTGTGGCAAAGTGGTGCAAGAGGGACAAGTTTTCTTACCTCACCAGAAAGAGCTGGGGCATCTAGCAATACTCTGCATCAGAAAGAGTTCTCCTCTTGTTTCCTTTGTCCTTTTCCCTCCCTGTAAGTTCCATAGCAAAGTTATGCACAAGATCAGGATGAAACCCAGTAGTGGCTTTGAGTAGGGCAAGTTTCATGGTTGTCCAATTGAAATCACTTCCCAAACATCCCTGCCATGCCTCCCCTCCCTGAAAAAAAACCAAAAAAACCAAAAAAAAACAAAACCTAAACCCCACAACCAAAACTCCACATCTCATTGTCTTGCTACTATTTCTTTTTTTTTTTAAGAAGGACTGTTAAACTATATTAAATTCTCCTTCTCAGTGGGAGGTGCTTTAATTACTGCTTTTTGTTTAATGAGGCCTAACATTTCTGTTCTTATTTAGCTATGAGGAAGTAAAATCCTCTCTGCAGAAATAATATGACTACCCCCCATATTTGATACACACCCTTTCTCCCAAGGGAAGTTGTTCTATATTTCTTTTCCACATTAAAGCATAATGAGTATATACTTTTAGGGACTGTTCAGATGTGGTAGCCTGCATATGAGGCTGTAGGTAATGCTGTTCTTCTGAACCTGCTCATTGTAGGGAGGCACTGTTTTTCATTTACAAATAATCCCCTTCTCAGTCTTCATATGTGTTTTTTCAGTTGCTTCTACATTTCCACAGAACAAAGCTTGACATTTTTGATGTGTTATATGTGCCTGAGATAATCAAAGTAAGGTTCTTTTTCTCTCTTCTCTTTAACTCAAAATGAACCTTTATAAACAAATATTAGGAGCTGATCTTGTATGTGACTAAAAAAGAAGATTTTTGAGAATTTTTCTCCTTGCAACCTAAAATCCATTCATAATAAGCACCTGCCTTTTCGTACTACAGCAATCACCTGTCCTGGTCCGTTTGTTATTTATTAAAAGGGGAAAGAGCAGACTATTGGTTCTCAGAAACTTCCATTTTAGATGTTTTTTATCTTTAGCTTGCCTACATGAAAATTCAAAATGGAAGCGTTTGGTCACAGGAAAGTGCCTGAGGACATGATGCATTTTGGAAAAAGACATTTCTTGGCCCTGACTCTCCTGGACACTTCTCCAGCTGGAGCCCTCTGAGCATTTGAAACCAAAGCAGAGGGAGGATATGGGGGGAGCAATGAAAGCCTGCCCTTCCCCAGCCATTCTGCCAGCAAAGGACATAGTGCAGGTGACAACTCTTTCTTCTCCCTGAGCAGTTTAACAAGAAATGAACTATTTCCATGCTCCTAACTCCCACCCTATTTTAATTATTTATTTTTTATTCTGCCAGAAAGAAAAACTGTGTCTTTTTGAAATGTGTGCATAAGAAGGGCATTTATTTACAGTATGTGAGTAAAAAAAAAAAAAAAAAAAGAAAGAATTTAACAGTAGGTCATTCCTTCTCTCCATTCAAAGTCATTTTTCCCTTACAGGCAGAATTCTGCTCATAAGGGAAAAAATCAAGCTAGGTCTCTTAAATTCTTGTTTATTAATGTTTGATTCTTGTAGCGTAGAGATTTTCCAAACTGGCCCTAATTCATCCATATGTCATTTTTTACAATCAGGTTATTTTTCTCACTTGGCTTCCTTGGTAAGCTTAAGGCATATTTTCTTTTCTTTTTGGCAAGAAGGCCTCTATCATTGGAAACCAAAATGTTAATAATAATAATCCAGTTTAAGCAGAATGTAAAAACACTTGCTCCAGAGGATGAAGTGGCTACTCTGGCAAAGGTTGTGTAGCTTATTCAATAAAAAGTTCTGTGTTGTTTTGCACTGAAAAATACTTCCACATTTTCCATGACTTTAATAGAAAGATACTGCCTGCCTTCATAGTGAATAATCAAACAGGGTTTTCAAGCAAAGTTCAAGTGGTTTCACAACAAGCTTTACAAACATTAAATGAAATGCAAGCACTGACTTCTTACAGCATGCTTCCCTTCATCCAGCGTAATGCTGGTCTTAAAATTAATAAATTATTTTATGGTTGTTTTTGGAAATACCAGCAAGGATTCCAGTAGCACCCTAACAGGCTAGGGTTAGAAATTTCCTGGGCATAGAGAAAACTGCCACTTCCATAGGTAGGGTTAATTCAATATTTTCCAGCTGCTAAAAAAGGTGGTCCTATTCCCCTTGCCCCACTTCATGTGTTACCCTTTTGTTATTTCCTCTAGCAGCTCCAGGGAATGTCTGAGCTCTCTACCTGTCTCTTCATCTCCCTAAAATCCACAGTTAGGGACAGAAGACTGGGGAGGTGGAAAAAGCTTTTTCTTCAGTTAGGGAGTGTGTCAGAAAGAGAACTTGTGCAAAGAAGGAGGAAAGGGCAGGGAGCTGGAAGCAGGAAAGAGCAAAATAAGATACTTGATTGGTTCAGCCACCTAGTCCAACAGCACTCTAAATTCTCCTGCAGAGAGCCCCGGCAGTTTTAAACAATGTATGTTGAATCCCACCACAAACTACTGCATCTCTTACCAGACGTCACAAGATGAAGTTCAGAGTTTGCTCAGTGTCAGTTTGAGTTACAAGTAACTATCAGATTGCAAGATAAAGCAAGGAGGCTAAGGAACAAAAGAAAAAGTGACTAGCAGATCAAAGTCACTATCTGTGCCTTGTTCTCAATGACGTGCAGGAAATAAGCTGCCCTGGAAAATGTGATATCAACATTTCATTTATATTGATGCTGGAATCTTAGTCATCTCTTGACTGGAGGACCCAGTTTGTAGAAATAGCAGACGCGTTTCATCTACTGAGCAATTTTAAAAGGTAGATGCAGCCTGGATGGGGGCAGGAGCCATCTGGCTGCTACCCCATCACATCTGGTGTTCCAAGAGGAAATAATGAGAGGCTGTATTGTTTTGTCTTTCTTCTCAGTAAATTGCTGCCTGATGATGATAAAAATATTTTTCCCTTTTTGGAGTCATTTTATGACATGTGATCATGTTTATTACAGTACCTTTGGAAGTGAGATGAGCAGGGCTCTATTTGCTGTGTCCTGCACAACCACGTTCACAGAAATGCCTGACTCTCAGAGGTTATAATCTAAGTTCACAAGGGAAACCGTATGGTGTGGAAGAAATATTAGGTTCATGAAGAAGCAGTTCTCCCTACAAAATTTGCATGGGTTGTTTCAGAATTAATAGCATCCCAAATTACTCTGTAATGTTATTTTGTCTCACATGCTTATCCTCTCTCCTTTTTTGTTCTTGGCCAAACACACAGATACCCAGGTATAATAAACCCAAGTGTAGAGGGCTCTACAATGAAACTGCTTTTGCTCATTCATAAAAGCATACTCCATGTTGTTATATTTAATTGCTTCTAGTGTCTGCAGTGGGTTGTAATTTTGAAATAAAAATAGATTTTCCCTTAAGGTATTTTATTGCTAACATTAAAAACACCTTCACAATTATTCCACCCTCTTGCTGGCAGAATATTCTTCTATCTTAATGCACACTGCAAATGATCAAGCGTCAGGTTCCAAAGGTGACCTCAGACAGTGCTCATCAGGTGGGAATATCATAGTTACCAGGGAGAAGACAAACAATAAGATAATGAACAGACTCTGTTCATTTGAGTATCACCAGAAAGACTCAAAAAGTCATGTAGTCTCTGAAATATGCACTTATCAATACATGACATCATCCATCACAAATAAGAGAGAATAAAGCCATGGACAGGCATTTTGTATGTTTGAGCAGCTTTCACATTTGTACATTTGTGCTTCTTTCTTGAACAATGGGAAATCATGGACAGACGTGAAAATGTTGTGGGATCCCTGTTGCCTCCCTCGTGCATCCATTGCCGGGCTCTGCCGTTGCCTTGGAAACTGGGAAGGCAGGGTTTGATACAGGCAGGGAGCAGGCTGTGGAGGACTTTCAGCTGCCGAGGGGCCTATGGGCATTCCTGGGAATGTGCCCTGCCTTTGTATGAATGGGAGAGTTTTGGCTTTCACTTGCAATTATGAACGTTTAGAAATTACAGAGCTTTTATAGATTTTTTTTTTAATATTAAAAAAACCCCAAGCAATAGTAAACACCCATACCTATTCAAATAGCATTGATGGCTAAGATTTGTTAAAGTGTTTGCCATAATAGAGGGTTCTTAACTGACATTCAAGTAACTGGCATTTAATTTGGTGTGTTTGTGGGTGTTCAACAGTGCTGTAGGTGAGCAAACTTGCACACACAAACATGTACTTCCCTTTAGGTACTCAAATTAAAACCTGAAGCTACATCCCCCCAAAAAAACATTGGGAATCTACAAAGAGACCAGTGCTACAGCATCTAATAATTAGTTTCCTAATAAAAGCTCAGAATCCTTAGTGGAATAACTATAAAGCCTTAGGAGGCCACTGTGTATAGGAAGAAGACATCTCAGGGAGTGTCCAGGTGCCTTCGGGAGGAGAATCATCATGCTTCAAGTCAGTCCTTTGCAGACTGCCAGGAATGCTTTGCCACCCAAAAATCTCTTCAGTGTCTCTAGATACCTCAGAGATGCCAGAGATGCAGTTGTGTTCCACCAGTAGTGAGAAGATGTAACTGCCTGCTGCTGCTGCCCAAAAGGGCGGGTTATGCCTATAGCAAGTACAGATGTATATGCATGAGTTGTGTTAGCAGCAACAAAGGCTACCTGTTATTAAGTATAGCAGAAATATGTCAGAGGAAAATACAACAGCTGGGATATAAAGAACACAAACTTCAACAGAATTTGGTGAAAACATCTCAGTGCCAGCACAATCCTGGATATTTTGTGACTGCAAAAGCCACACGTAATAACACTGCACTTAATTCCCTGTGTTGCAAAGCTTAAGCAAATCTGTGCACATGACATTTCACAGCAGATGAGGTTTCTGCGCTAGGGAAGGAAAAGAACCACAATTGATAAGCAGGTCAATTCACTGGAGCAAACCGAGAGCCACTTACGAAAATATGATCAAAGTACTTTTCCAAGGTCACAACAGACAAATACCAGGCAAAGATATGGTACTTCTTTAGCCACTAGTATTTCCTGCCATAGACAAAAATAATAATAAAAAAAGAGTAAAACTGGTGACATTATGCATTGATTTATATTGTGTTAAGCACAGCTAACCTGAGTAGTACGTAAACAGCTCTGATCATTCTGGTTTTCTGCTTGATAGTGGTATGATTTACCTTATCAATTATTGCCTCTCCTTTGGAAAAATCTGCAGGTTCTGAAAGTGTTATAACTGCAATGTGACAGTGAGATGAATAAACTGTCTGTTGCTTCTGGTCACATACAGCCTCCCACACCTTTCTCAGCCTTTCCTACAATCACAGAATTGTTGAGGTTGGGCAACTCTGGGATCATCTAATCTAGTCCTTTCCTTTGCCTGACAGAGTCAGCTAGAGCAGGTTGATCGGTTGTGTCCACTTGGGTTTTGAATATCTCCAAGAATGGAGACTCTACAATCTTTCTGGACAACCTGTACCAGAACAAAGTGGGTTTTTTTCTTATGTTTGTATTTCTTCTATTTCTGTGCCCATTGCCTCACCTGCTGTCATTGCATGCCACTGAGAAGAGCCTGGCTCCATCATCTTTACTGCTTCCCATCAAGTATTTATACACACTGATAAGAATCTCCTGAGACTTCTCCAGGACAATCAGTCCCAGCTCTCAGCCCCAGATGCTCTAGTTCCTTAACCACCTTCACGGCCTTTCACTGGACTCACTCCAGTATGCTCATCTGTCTCTTGTACTGTGGAATCCAGAACTGGATGTAAAACTCCAGATGCCTCTCACCATAGCTTACACCCTTCCTTGACCTGCTGGTAACAATCTTCCTTATACAGTCAAGGATGCTGTTGGACACCTTTCCTATAAGGGCACACTGCTGACTCATATTCAACTTGGTGTACACCAGGCTCTCCAGGTCCTTCTTGGCTAAGCTCCTTCCCATCTGTGTGGCCCCCAGCATGTACTGTTTCAGGGAGTTGTTCCTTCCCAGGTACAGGAAGTAGCCCTTGCATGTCCCTTTGTCCAGTTGCATGAGGTTCCTGTCAGCCCTTTTCCCTCTGGCAGCACAACCCTCTGGCATATCAGCCACTCCTCCCAGCATTGTGTCATCATCAGACTTGCTGAGGATGCACTCTCTTGCCATATAAGTCACTAATGAAGAAGTTCAGTGGTGTTGGCCGAGGATCAATCACTGGGGTACGCCACCAGTGGCTGGCTTCTGAACTTTGTGTTGCTGATCTCAAGCCCTTCAGCTTGGCAGTTCAGCTGGTTTTCACTCCATCTCACTTGTCTGTTTATCTAGGCCATACTTCATCAGTTGGCCTATGGGGATGTTATAGGAGACAGTTCAAAAGCCTTAACAAAATAAACTGTTAACTGTGCTGAGCCTGTGGATGCTTGGGAAAAGTTTGAGAGCTTGCCTTACTGTGCTGTCCCTCTTGGCACTTTGCGCTTGAGGTGAACCCCTACCTGCTCCGTTATACTGAATACAAGGTACATCATATTGCATCCTCTTTACCAACCTGTTCCACCACTTCCCTGCTTGATTGTGGGCTGTTATCTCCCTTCCTTCGTGCTAGTGTAAAGCTGTCCTCAATAGTTTGACCAGCTGTGTAGCAAAGCTACTTTCACTTCTAAAAAATTTACAGCTGTGAATCAATTATTATTTTATAGTCAAGCTCAATAGTTTCTCCACAATCCAATACAGACACTGCTGAAATTTGTTTCAGATAAAGTCCTTGGAAGCAGTGCAGATACAGGTGTGTATCTCTGTTAGTTCAGTTGTATTCTCACTGTTGTTCTTGAACTGTCCCTCCTCCCTTGGTCATCTACCATATAGTTACCTTATTTTTTTCCTATGAGAGATCAAGCAGAGATGTTAGGAGCAGGATCCAAAATTTTCCAAAATGAAGTGTATGGCAGGTGTCTGGTAAGACATAATTTCACTTACAGAAAAAAAAGAGATATCCCAGTCCTATGGGTGCTAAACTGCTATCACTGCTGGATAACTCCCAGAAAAAACATCCTTTAGTATCAGCATAAGAGGTCATGCCAGTCCTCTGTGTCACTGAAATCGGAACTCCACAACTACAGGTTTAGCAGCACTATCTGAAACAGAGTTGTGCTACTTGAAAGCAGCTTTAACATTGTCACTCAATCCCTGCTTATTTCAGGTGCCTGAGCTATGGAAAAAAAAGTACCTTGTGCTTAAAACATTTGAAACGTGATTAAGCAGGTCTGAGCTAGAAATACAGGCTTGAGGGTGCTAATACAACAGCAGCACGTGCTTTGCTGCTTGCAGCGTGGTAGAGGCAAAGGAAGCACGGGGACGGAGTTCTAACAGGTGTGCAAAGAGGAGTCAGGTGTTTTGGGTTTTTTTTTTCACTTTTTCACCCCAAGATGTGCCGTGCCTTGTCCGCTTCCGGCCTTTCCCCCTGACGGCTGAAGGCGAGGTTCCTCCAGCGCCCCTCAAACCAGCGGTGTTCTGCCTGTGGAGGGGGCCACAGGCTGCCGTCCCCCCGAGACGCGGGGCCCGAGCGGGGCGAGGGAGACAATGAGCGGGCCGGGCCCGCCCCGCGCCGATCCCGCAGCACGTCAGCGGCGGGGCGGGGCACGGCGCCCGATTTAAGGGGCTGCGAGGGGCGCGGCCACCGCAGCGGTGAGTGCGGGAGCGGGCGGCGAAGGAGGCGGCAGTAGCAGCTTCGGAGACAGGCACCATGCGTGAGATCGTGCATATTCAGGCCGGGCAGTGCGGCAACCAGATCGGCGCCAAGGTACGGACCGGCGCGGGCAGCGGGCGCTCCTCACGGGTCGCACCCCGCGGGTAGCGCGCAGCTCCGTCCCGAAACGAAAAGCGCCCCGGGGCAACTTGCTAAGGCGTCGCGGTTCCTGCCCCTGTGCCCGCTGTTCCCGGCGGTGTGGGGTGTCGCGGGGCCGGGCGCTGGCTGGGATATGCCCGCACCCCGCTCCGGCGCTGCTCTACCTTCCCGCAGGCAGCCGCGATAACCCCCTCGCCGCCTCGCCCCTCTGCAGCCACGGCGCCGGCTCCCGAGGGAAGGAACGGGAGATGTGTCAGTGCCATGGATCACCCGCCTCCACTGACGATGTGCAGGTGTTGCCATCTTGTAGGGGCTGCAGGGTCTTAAGCCAAGGCTAGACAATGGGAGGAGGACAAATTGAGATAGCCAGGGAGGGTCATCCTTTGGATGACAGCTACAAACGAATTAACTTCTACTTCAGTGCCCTGCCTTCTTGTCTACACTCCGTTAATTCAGCTGCTGTGGCCAGTGAAGCCCTTGAGCACTGACTCACCTTCCTGCCCAGCAGCTGCTCTGCCATGCAAGGGAGTGGTCAGGGCCGTGGTATGCACAGACTGCACTGGTGTGTGTGATTGGCATTGGCCAGCTGTTTCCACTGGCACTGGAAACATCTAATTGCTATTTTTCAAAAATTTCTTCTAGTTCTGGGAGGTCATCAGCGATGAGCATGGCATTGATCCCACGGGCAGCTACCACGGGGACAGTGAACTGCAGCTGGAGAGGATCAATGTCTACTACAATGAAGCCGCTGGTAAGCATGCCTGATTCCTCAGATGTCCTTAAATAAATGGGGCAGGCATGCCAGTTCATTGAGGCTGGAAAAATCCCTGAACAAGAACTGTCATCTGGCAGTGACTCCTCTAAGAGACCTTTGTTCTCAGAAAGGCACAGATAATACAGTAGTCTTGACTGAGACAGTGTGTCTCTCCAGTGAAATGCAGGGAGGTGGATGGGAGAACAGCAGGGGTCCTGTGACACTGGTTACCAACTGTGGGGCTGTAATGCTGGTGCTGGTCCCTCTCACAGGCAACAAATATGTCCCACGTGCCATCCTCGTGGACCTGGAACCCGGCACCATGGACTCTGTGCGCTCCGGCCCCTTTGGACAGATCTTCCGGCCTGACAACTTTGTCTTTGGTGAGTGAGTGTGGGATGGAGAAGTCCCAGAGCGGGAACTCAACACATAGAAAAGACTTGGAGCAAGTATGCAAATGACCCTAGGGGACCTGAATCACAGTGGCAGAGTGGGGATGGAAGTGAAGGGTGGAGCCCCTGAGGAATGGGAAAGTGGCATCATCTCTCTTTGTCCCCGGGGCGCTAATGTGGCACCTTGCTTGTGGTCTGCCCTCCAGGTCAGAGCGGGGCTGGCAACAACTGGGCCAAGGGGCACTACACGGAAGGCGCTGAGCTGGTGGACTCTGTCCTAGATGTGGTGAGGAAGGAGTCAGAGAGCTGTGACTGCCTCCAGGGCTTCCAGTTGACCCACTCGTTGGGCGGAGGCACAGGCTCTGGGATGGGCACCCTCCTCATCAGCAAGATCCGGGAGGAGTACCCCGACCGCATCATGAACACCTTCAGCGTGATGCCCTCGCCCAAGGTGTCGGACACGGTGGTGGAGCCCTACAACGCCACCCTCTCTGTGCACCAGCTGGTGGAGAACACGGACGAGACCTACTGCATTGACAACGAGGCCCTGTATGACATTTGCTTCCGCACCCTGAAGCTGACCACTCCCACGTACGGGGACCTCAACCACCTGGTGTCAGCCACCATGAGCGGCGTGACCACCTGCCTTCGCTTCCCCGGCCAGCTGAACGCCGACCTGCGCAAGCTGGCGGTCAACATGGTGCCTTTCCCCCGGCTGCACTTCTTCATGCCGGGCTTCGCCCCTCTCACCAGCCGCGGCAGCCAGCAGTACCGCGCCCTGACGGTGCCCGAGCTGACGCAGCAGATGTTCGACTCCAAGAACATGATGGCCGCCTGCGACCCCCGCCACGGGCGCTACCTGACGGTGGCCGCCATCTTCCGGGGCCGCATGTCCATGAAGGAGGTGGACGAGCAGATGCTCAACGTGCAGAACAAGAACAGCAGCTACTTTGTGGAGTGGATCCCCAACAACGTCAAGACGGCCGTCTGTGACATCCCCCCGCGCGGCCTCAAGATGTCCGCCACCTTCATCGGCAACAGCACGGCCATCCAGGAGCTCTTCAAGAGGATCTCGGAGCAGTTCACGGCCATGTTCCGCCGCAAGGCTTTCTTGCACTGGTACACCGGCGAGGGCATGGATGAGATGGAGTTCACGGAGGCGGAGAGCAACATGAACGACCTGGTCTCTGAATACCAGCAATACCAGGATGCCACTGCTGATGAGCAGGGGGAGTTTGAAGAGGAAGGAGAGGAGGATGAGGCTTAAGCTCCCTGGTATCAAAGGAACTTCTGTAAAGCAGGCATGCATACTGAATGACTTCTGATGGTGGTGGTGAAGCATGTTTTCTAGAAACTGTGTACCCAATTATCTTCTCAGCACTTGTAACTTTGGCAGATTTCTCAGTGTAACAGTTCTGAATCCTAATTATCACAATGTTTTTTGTCCTTTAGTTAGGAGCACATAAAGGCATGTATTCTAGATCATGTTTTCTGTCTTTCTTAATGCATCTATCGGACAAAGAGCAGCTGCTCAGCCTGTGTGGCAACAAGTAAGTTTAAAGACGTGTCAGAAATCTTGCAGCACAGTAGTGTGCTCTGATCCACTAAGGCTTACATATTCTCAAGATGTATGCTTCTCATGTAAATGTGTTTAATGTTTTTTCTTACAGGACTCAGACCTACCTACCTATAAATTGAATGAAAATGGAAAGCCATCTTAAATTCCTAAACAAGTCAAAGGACAAGCACCTCTAACTTGTTTTACAGTTCAAGTCAGCGTAGGAAGTCTTCCACTTGTCTGTTGAAGTCCTCTGCAAAACGCAGGTGTAAGTTATGCTTTCCTTCTGGCATTAGAAGCAACCTTAAAGAGGAAAAAAAAATCAAACACAGATTATACATTTTATTGTCTGAGTATAGGTGGTTAAAATACTTGTTGCCTTTTCCTTCCTCTTGGTTACCCAATAAGGAACTGAAGTAACACTTAAGTACTATCCCTAGGTATGTGGTTCAAAATGTGAACCACAGCAACAGTTGAAGCAACAAGCACACTAATTGTGCCCCACTTAGAGGAGGATAAAGTAAGCTTAAAACAAATTTGCCAAGTTTCTAGAAGCATTTTCTGTGATCTACAAAGAAGATAAGATTCCGAAACTTATGTGAGCAGACTGCATCTTTGAAAGGTATGTTAAGTACCTGAGCCCTTTTGTCTCTAACAGAGCAGTAGTTGTGCTGGGCAGTGAACACACTGAAGAGATCGCTACAAAAATGTAGAGTTCTTGTCACAATTCAGACTTGGTTAGTGTTTATGTTTTGTCTAATCTTTCTGCAAAAAGACAATGCAAAACTAACACCATTCATTCATTAAAGGAAAAAGGGAAGTCAGAACTTCTTTGGTTATAACAAAAGCTTAGAAGTGGTAGCTGCTAAGAAGGTTAAATCTTTGTAATATGGATATGTGTGACATGTCTAAAATGCTACTTACTATTGCTTTCTATCTGAGACAAACTTTATACATCAGTTGTGTCCACTTCTTCATACGGGGGTGGGAAATCCTTTAAATTGTTTTGTTCTACCATACACTAAGCAGCTTCAACAGAGCTGAAGCTATTTTGAATGGTGTGTCATTGTCTTCATGTCCTACTACAGGAAGGGGGATCAATCTTTTGGTGGTGACAAGTGCTGGGTTTTTTTCTGGGGGGGGAAAAGAGCAATAGGATGTGAACATACCCAGCTTTTATAGCAAACTTCATCTGAATTTCATTAAGTCTATTTCTTCAAAGACTAAGCAGCACAGATGTACAAACCTATAGCACTGTGTATGCTATTTTCTACTGCTGTTAATGTTTCCTACTACTGTAATGCTACCTAACTCCAGCCCTACCATGCAAATGCAGAGTGATGGCACAGTCTTCTACCAGAAGAGAAACAAACGATTTATCTGCATTACAGATCAGAAGAAGTTCTTTCTACTTTACTACTAGATAAAAATCAAGGCAAGAAAAGTTGATGATAGAAAATTGTTACTGAGAATGTGCTAAATTTAAGATTTTCCTTCTGCTTCCCAATGGAACATGTCATTTCCAGTGCTACTAGGGAAGAAGGGGACCATGTACCCAAGCGTTAATTTCTCAGAACATCATCAGTCTGGTTTCTTTTCTGACAAATACTCATACAGGGGAGAACTTCAGCACAAAGACATGCCAAGAACCACTGTTTTACATTTTACTGGATGGCAATGTCTAATAGTGTTTCCTTTTTGGCTTGTCTTCCAAAAAGAAGCTATCAGATCCTTGTCTAGTTTTTGTCATGACTTGGCTTAGTCAGCATCTGGAGCATTTTGGAGCTCAGTGAAACCGAAAAGGATGATAGGTGTTTTGAGCAGGCCACGTAGGAGTAACTAACTGGCAGACGTGGAATAAAACACCTGGATGTGATTGTTAGGAAGGTCTCTTGTTCTCATCTTTCCTGTGGCATAATGCCATTCCTATGATCAGCAGGGCTGACTTTGAGATAATTATATCAGAGATGACACCAATAAAATAGTTCCCTATATTTTGCATTCATAAAAATGTGCTTGGTGCTTTTTTTTTTCCCCCTGCTACTTCTGTTCTCTACTGCTAATCATCACAGTCTGTTACCAAGTAGTGATAGAACTCTTGTATTTGTGTGTAAATTTATGAAGAAAATTCAACTGGTAGAATACCAGCTTTTAATAGGAAGCGTTTCTGGAATTTTCAAATTGTGTTGGTTTTGGCTGGAATAGAGTTAATTTTCTTCACAGTAGCTGTTATGGGGATATGTTTTAGATTTGTGCTGAAAACAGTGTTGATAATATAGAGATGTTTCTGTTATTGCTGAACAATCCTTACACAGTGTCAAGGCCTTTCCTGCTTCTCATACTCCCCACCATCAAGGACGCTGGGGGTCCACAAGGAGTTGGGAGGGGATGCAGCTGGGACAGCTGACCCCAACTGACCAAAGCAATATTCTATACCCTATGGCATCATGCTCAGCATATAGAGCTGGGGGAAGAAGGAAGAGGGATGTTTGGAGTTGATGATGTTGGTCTTCCCAAGTATCTGTTATGCGGGATGGAGCCCAGCTTTCCTAGGGATAGCTGAACGTTTGCCTTCCTATGGGAAGCAGTGAGTTAAGTCCTTGTCTTGCTTTGCTTGCATGTGCAGCTTTTGCTTTATCTATTAAACTGTCTTTATCTCAACACATGATTTTTTTCCCTTTTACTCATCTGATTATCTCCCTGATCCAGCTGGTGAGGGGTTGATTGGTACTTAGTTGCTGTCTGGGATAGAACCACAGCACACACAAAGCACATGGCGCCCTCAGATTTTTCTTGTTGATAAAGTAATATCTCCAAGAACAGTTGCACTTTTTTTTTCCTCATTCTGCTTTTCTTAAAAACACTGAAAATTCCTGGGGCAGTTGGAAACATAAAATCTTTGAGGTTGTGGTTCACATCAGCAAGGCAGACCAAACAGAAGAATCCTGTGCTTTTTCTCTCTAATAACTGGGAATGTCTCCCCATTCATATCCTCTAAGTTCCCTGTTCTATTGAATGGCACAGAAATGAGGTCTCTTACAGCAAAACAAATGCAATGGTCACAACAACTAAAGCAGAAATTTGCTTGTTTTGATAAATATTGGGGAGTGCTGGTTCTAGCACTAGTGTGTAACTAGTAAAAAGAGGAAAAGGAACTTGGTTTCTCTCAGAGGGTTTTAGGAAGAAGCTTATTAAAATGCTGTAACTTTTTATATTGCAAGAAAGGTTCAGCTACACTGTTTGCATTGTAACTTGCTAGGGATGTTTAGAATAGCTCTGTGGCAGAGACAACTTGTCCAAATACTTTTTTTTTAAATACACTGTGGGTTTGAACTGCTTCATCTCTTCAACAATGGTTTATAAAAACTCCATCATATAACTTACCGAGAGCCTTTGATGTGCTTATGAATGTATTCTGCATGAGCCTGTGGGACCAAAGGGTCTTTCTCGCCATGAATTATAAATGTGGGGCATTTAATATCTGGCAGCAACTGTTGGCAGATATTACCTAGGGAGAAAATAAATGAAGGTCACACTTTATTTTAAAATTGTATGAAAGACTGAAACTGCTTTTGTAGAGGACTCTGAACTCTACTGGGTTCTAGCTATTGACTCTCCTTGTTGATACTGTGCGGTTAATCTACAGAACTAGGTAAGCAGGACTACAGTTAACATTTCTTTCTCCAAAACGTTACTTCACTGCAATTTGCTTCATTAATGGATACTAGCACAAAAGGATAGAGAGAATGAAGTAGCTCTGTTCCACATTTCCCCCGGGCTCTCTTTGACTCTTCAAAGCCGATACATGCATCTCCTTCCTGGCTTTGTTCTTTTCAGCCGTAAGAGTCTTACAGCCCTCATGTTAATGCTGCATTTTGTTACATCGGTTGTCAGGTTACAAGATTTGCTACTTCTATGAACAAGTTAACTTGGGTTGTACTCAGGCCTGTTGCACCTCCCAGACCCTTTGTTGTCTGCGATGATGTAGTGGTTTGACCCTGGCTGGGTGCCAGGCACACACCAAAGCCACTCTCCCTTCCCCACACAAGTGGACACGCAGAGAAAATATGACGAAAGGTTCATGAGTCAAGGACTGGGAGGGATGACTCATGAATACCATCACAGGCAAAATAGACTGAACTTTGAGATATTAATGGAATTTATTACTAATGAACTCTGAGCAGGATAAGAAGTAAAACAAATCTTAGCAATTCCTTCCCAGCTCTACCTCCTCTTCCACAGGGTGCAGTGAGACAGGGAATGGGGGTTAGGGTCAGTTGTTTCGGCCATTGCTCCAGGAGAAGAGCCCTCCTGCTTCAGTGTTGAGTCCCTCCCATAGGAGACAGGCCTCCACGAACTTCTCCAGCATGAGTCCATCTCACGGGCAACAGTTTTCCATGAACTGCACCAATGTGGGTCACCTTTCCACAGGGTACAATCAGCTACAACCTGCTTCCATTGTGGGTACCCGATAGGGTCACAAATCCTACCAGGAGACCTGCTCTAGGGTGGCCTCCTCTCTCCGTAGGTCTGCAGGTCTCTGCTCCAGCATGGGCTTTCAATGTGTTCACAACCTCCTTTCAGGTATCCACTTGCTCTGGCATGGATCTCCTTCACAGGCTGCAGGTGAATCTCTGCACTTCCATTGACTTTCATGGACTGCAGGGGCACAACTGCTTCACTATAGTCTTCACCACAGACTGCAAGGGAATCTCTGCTCTGAAGCCTGGAGCACTTGATCCCCCTCCTTTTCCCCTGACCCTAGTGTCTGCATAGTTGCTCCTATCACACAATCTAACTCTGCTCTTCTCTAGCTGCAATAACTTTTTTTCCCTTCTTAAATATGTTATCACAGAGTCATTAACCACTGTTTCTGATGGACTCAGCTGTGGCTAGTGGCATGTCCATCTTGGAGCTGTCTGGTATCAGCTCTGCTGGACATGGGGGAAGCTTCTAGCAGCTTTTCACAGAAGCCACTCCTGTAGCCACCCCTCTGCTACCAAAACCTGGCCACGCAAACCCAATACAGATGCATAACCATTCAATACAAATTGTACTAAAACTATTCAAAGGTTATTTTCCCTTCCCATTCAGAACCTGAAGAATAATTTTATGCATGCTTGTTGTTAATCTTATTAGAAGTAATTTTAATGCTTTTGCTTAAAGACTCTTCTGAATTTTCCCCTCATTTCTTTTTTCCTCATTCCTTAGTAACCCAGTATCCAAACTCATTGCTTAACTTCTCACAAGGGAATCTTTGGGCAAAACATCCTTGACAAGTTTCATGTTCCATTTCTCTTTGAGCTAACTTTGTCCTATGCGTAGCTGTCTCCTTGCAGCTACCAACAGCTGAAAGGTTAATGCTCATACATACACACTTTCCTTAGCTCTAAAGTCAGAGGCCATTTCAAAGAGTTTTTCCAGTTGCTTCCTTATTTATAGAGTCTTAGTTTGCAGTTTTACTGGTTAAATATTTTATTTTAGAACATTTCACTCACAGTCCTCTAACGCCTGCAGAAATGTTGACTGTTTTCCAGAACAAGTAAATTTAAGTTTTCTCAAGACATAGCTGGCAGTTATTTCCTAGTAAAGCATGCAACAGCAGCAAGAATCTTGGATTTTACAACTTTATGCAACTTAGTTTCATTAAGCGTTGGCTCCTTCTAAAAGTTCATTTCTTACGACATTGCACACTAAAAGCTGTCCCATTTAGGGCAAATAGTCTACTTCTTAAAAAGAGCCTGAGTTGAGTTTTTGACCAGCGTAAGCTTTGCTGTCCTCCTTTTCTCTCTGATGGGTTTTATTAACCCCTTTTCTTAAATCTGCTGTTATCTGCACCTTTGTTTCCATGTCTTAACTTTAATTTCAAGGAGCCTTGTTTGTAGTCTAGGTTGTTCTCCCCTGGAAAAAAATCTGCAGTCCAACAGCTGCTCATCTCTTTTAGCAAATGTCAGTCTTCTCCCCATATCTGACCCAGTTTCAACAGCTAGATAATTCAGCTCCATATTATGTGTCTCCATGTCTTAATGTGGCTTCATTTTCATAGTTACTTCATCTCTTAGTGTCTGAGGCATGTGCATCCAGTGAAAGGATGTCACAGCCAGTTTCACCAGCCTGGGCTTTGCATTTCAGAAAAAAACTAGTTTTAAGGAAATGCATCCCGGAAAGGGTAAAATAAAATCAGATCATAATTTGTTACATCTCTCTGCTGGGAGAAATTCTAGTCCCATGAAGATTCTATGCAAAAATTTATGGAAAAAATATGAAATGAAGCAATGTTTTCCTTGTAGTATCTGCTGCCTGTTCCTTTATGTCACCTTTTGTCTTTCACTATGAGAGCTATGGGAAAATGTGTTAAAGAGTTACAAACTCCTTTTTTTATGTATTATGTATTTCTGCTTTAAGCACATTAGAAGAAATTTCCTCTAAATTAAAGCAGAACTGTAGATCATTATTCATAATAGCCTTGGCTGAAAATGTCTGAAAATGTAGAGTAATTGCAGAAATCTTCAGAGATACACAATTATATTGTCTAGTTCAACTAATTTATTTTTTTAATTTTTCAAACAACTAAGATATGTCAGTAGTGGTTTTTAAACGTGCTTTTTTAATTCTGAGTCCTCAAAATCTTACATTCCTTCTTTTTTAACTCATATGCTTCTAGGATTGAAAGAGTTCTTGAGCTCTGGTTTGCAAAAACAGGAAAGAACACGCTTTTGGGATATCATGCTTTTGGGGTATCTTAACAGCATCACCAAGAGATAATCCTTTGACACAGGGACAGGAAAGGAGAAGATTCTGCTTAAGCAGAATCTCTCCTCTTCAGTCTGCACAAAAGCAATGACTTGATAATGCAGTTTTGCGGTGGAACAAGAGGAGAGACTCATCAGCTAATGTTTTCCCTAAATGTGTTTTCCTCCTGTACCTTGCTGGTTCTGTGAACCATCTACAAAGTAATTGCTTTATTCCTGAGTGTGAGTCAGACCCAGCTTTTAATGCCATATGCAGAGTCCTTCCTTTACTGGCTTCTATGAGTACTGTTAGATTTTGATCCAGAACTGCTATTATTATTGCTTCAGTTCAATACTGTAAAGGCCTTACCATCTGAATTTTCAGCAAAGCGAGATATTCCATCTACCCAAGCCTCACAGGTTTTTGCAAAGTAGTGATGTCCATACATCTCTTCCAGTGGTTTCCTGACCTTTTCACTCCATTTTGAAACATCTCGGATGCCTACATAAAATAACATTGAAATATGTTAAGTCCTGTCCAGCAACAAGATACAAACCAATACTGGCAACACCTAATATGAGGAAGTTTTCAAACCAGACTGCAAATATGTCTTTCAAACTTGAAACTGTAATAAGTGGTTTTAAATAATTCATAGTATCAAAAAAGTACAAAAGAGATAGTTGTGCAGTCTCTGCCAGGGTCTTCTGAGTTGTAAAGGACCATCTTGTGATTATGTTCACAAGGAACAACATAAAAAAACCATAATCAAAGGACTCATTCCTAAAACTTCTGATGATCCTTTTTGGAGGGCTTTTAGAAGAGAAGCTCAAGGAGGTACCTTGTGTATAAAAATGGGACTGTTTTATATCAGCATGTCAGAGCTGGCAATTCTTTTTTATATCCTTTAGCCTTTTGCACTGGCTCGTGGATGGAAGTTCTTCCATGGCTCCTACCAGTTCTCAGAGGAAGGAAGCTCTTACTAAGGCATTCCAGCAGGCTGACATCATGGTACATTTGCCATAGTCTTACAGAAAAACAAGTGATTCTACTTAGTAGAGTTCTGTGACTCATGGCAGGCTGGCTAAAGCTGTACAAACAATCTGACATTCTGGTTATTTATTTATCAGATTTACCTATTTTTCATCTCTAAAATTTTCAGTAGTGCTCACAAACTAAGTCCAAATGGGTGATTTTCACTGAACTGTATTTCAGGTGTACAGCTTTGTACCAATAAAGCCTGAAACAAAGGTGGCATGGCACAGAGCCTGAAATTACTGAATGATCAAACAGCATATATGCCACTTGCAAAGCTTTTAATTAGTTTCAAATGGGAATTTGGGGAAGAAAGGAGTGAGGTGTTAATTAACAAACAGAACCTGTTCGGCCAAATGACAAAGGTAGCAGTGACTGAAAGTGTTTTATAACAGCATCTGATTGGAAATGAGTTTGCTCACCCCAGGCTAGGTGTTACTGAACAGCTGTTTCCCATATAGAAGCTACTGTTTTATCCCTGTGGCTGGTCTCAATTTAAAAAGAGAAGGGAGAAGTCAATATTGAAAGGACATAGATACCAAATAAACACCTTTCCCTCCTACAAAACACTCTACAGCAGCTGAGAGGCACTGATGAGCCAGTTGCAGAAGACTTGTGCTGCTATCCTCTGAGCCCCATCATCCAGAGATGTTGAAAGCACCAGTCCACAAAGAGGCCAAAGGTCAGCATTGCAGTGGGTGCTCCATGTAAAGTAGGACTTTAATTAATTATTTATTTATACATTTAGCCTGTTGGCTGATACTAACAGATATGTGTTTCATATTTATATAATAAAAGCTTCATAAATATAAAAACACGCAAAGAAACAAAGCAGAACTTTTACAGAGCTAAAAAGCATTTTGCTTTCTGAACTAAAAAATACACTACTACTACCACCACTGAAAGTATTTTAATATAGGTAAGGTAAATACATGTGCAATACATACACTTGTAATTCAGCTGAAGCTAGTCAGATTTCACAGCTGGTATAAATCAAACTCCAGTCACTACAATGAAATTATACTGGGCTACATTTGTTGAGAGCCTACATGGCTAACTCTTAATTTCTATGTATGTTCAAAAGGAAATATGCTCCCTTTCTGAATTCACTACCAGTTTTTTTGCTATTTTCCTTATAGTAAGAAGTGATCAGAAGTGATTCTATTTCATGTGAATGGAATAAGGATCAGAAACCCCATGTTTCTTTACTTTGCAAAGATTTTGTAATGACAATAATTAACTTTAGAGGAATTCAAATTATAAAGCCATCTTGGGACACTTACTTGAATGATTCATTTGCTTCCTGAACTTAATAGGTGAGTTATGAACTTGTTTTCTTAGTGTCTATATACTATTATATAGGCCCTAGAGGCACAAGCTGTTATGGCCAGCCCAGTGATTATCTATGGATCTTATTTAAAGGCTGTGCAAGACGTGAGAAAAGAAATCAAACCTGTGGTCAATAGTATTTGGATTTTATTTTTAAGAATTTGTTACAGCAACAAAAATTTGACTTTCTGAAAACTACTACTATAACTTACACTTCTCAGCTCTGTAAGTTGCTGAGGACTTGTTAAAAAAATCTATTATATTACCCCTAGAGCAACTGTTAGAGAGTTTCTCCCTATAATCTATCCCTATACTTAGCAATGTAGTGAATTTTGTGTCCTGTCTCTTGAGGTTTGTTGTGTCCTCAACTCTTTCTCCACTTCTAGCTATTACATGATTAAGATTCTTGGGTCAAGAAGAAATTAAAATAATTCATTTAGGATACGGTATTCAGTTTGTACATACCATTGTAAATTCTCACATCCTCTTGAGTAACGCTGGCATTTGCTCCCCAGACAACCAACTTGTGGATAAGGTTTGGATACTTTGCAGCTGCAATGAGTGCTGTGATTCCACCATCACTCCACCCCAGCAAAGAGAACTTCTTAAATTTTAGTGCCTTGATTTATACAAGAAAGTTATATGCTCATCATCAGCTGGTTTTACAAGCAAACATCAAATATTTCTCAAAAACTAACTGTACAGTTTTAGATACAACACTACATAGTTGAACTATAGTTAGCTTTCATATTTAGAAAGTATAATTTTCCTGCTATACATAAAAATACTAGAGAGAAGGTCAACTATTTAGAAAACAATAAATTACACCCAGTATTTCAATTTTCTATAAACTCTTTTATGAAACAGGCAGTAGTCCTAATTAGAATCTTGCTGCACTTAAAAAAGCACTCAAAAAAGAACATAAAATAAATGAAAAGAAATGTTGATTTACAGTGTAGAATAAAGACCTTTCAGAGAGCCTGATGGCATGAAGAGTCTGTGGATTCTCTTGGTATGAACTTGGCAAAGACTATCACGGTGTGGATGGTAGGTAATCCAAGATCAAGCTAAACTTAAGAAAAAGAAAAGCATAAGACTTAAAAAATGGAACCCAGTGATCTAATTTATTGATGCTAGCTGAGCTAAAAAAAAAATCTGCTCTGTAACAACCAAAAAGTGCTTAAAGTATTTCCTAAAGGATTGTATCAAGTTTTAGTGGCTAATTGACATTTTCTGAAGCTTTAAGGTATATATTTTAAATTTTACTTCATAGCAAATTGTAATTCAAAATATTAATAATGAAATTCCTCCTCCTCAAAAAGGAGGGCTCAGGGCAAAAAATACAACAACCAAGACCTTAATTTATTCTGACCAGTGCCAGGACTTGAGGAAAAGGCATGAAGCTGAGTTGGGGGAGGTTCAGGTTGGATATCAGGAAAAATTTTTTTCACCCAGAGGGTGGTTGCGTGCTGGCACAGGCTCCTCAGGGAAGTGGCCAGAGCAGCAAGCCTGTCTGAGTTCAAGAAGCATTTAGAGAGTGCTCTCAGGCACATGCTGTGATTCTTGGGAATCTGTGCAGGGCCAGGAATTGGACTCAATGATCCTGATGGGTTCCTTCCAACTCAGCATATTCTCTGACTCTGTGATAATGCTTTCCACTAGAATTTGAAATTCTTGTTTCCTCATAAATCAGAACATGTAGTAGGGGGTACTGGAGCAAGAGGAGAGAGGATTTTGTGTGTGTTGTGTTCAGTGGGCAAAGAGTGGGGAAGGTAAAGGCACTCAAGAGCAAATGCATCTGAAGGTTGTACAGGGACAACGTTCAATGGTTAAGCGATATTTGCAGTTTTTCATATAGAAACTTCAGTTTGTGAATTCATTCACAAGCAAATATAAAGGTTTCAAAGGGTTTTTTAGTTTTGTTTTGCAGCCTTTTAGATGTGATTAAGGAAGATAGTGTACTTTTGTAGGAAAAGGAGCAAGTTAGCTGAATGAGTTTCTCTGGTGCTTGGTGTTGTTGGAAGACCAGTACGTTGTTGGGACAGAAGAAAGCAAAAATGCAGGCAATGAGAGAAACAACTACAGAGTGAGAAAAAGAAGCTTCTAGTCTGCTTGTAAACTTGATGCTCAAGTGAGGCATAACTATCAGTTAGCTCAATATTCAGCAAACTTCTATCCCTATAAGGCTTTTCTGGTTTTGGTTTATTCCTTGTTATAGTGCTCACTGTAGTGTTAAGCAATTTTAGATTTCACTCTGCTGAGCTATAATTACTGAACAGAAAATAAATGAGGTAGGGACATGTAAAGTAAAAGCTGAGAGCAAGAAAAGAGAGAACCTTGAATTTTAGTAGCTGACCAGTTAGCCCTGGTCTGCTGAAAAAGTAGTTATCTGTGACCATTACTGTTCTTCTGAAGGATTACTGGTGCCCAGGCAGCAGTGCTTGCAAAGGTTAAGTTTTTGATGTTGTTCCTACTGTTACCTTACTGCCAATAGCAAATTATGGAGCTCAAGGTGGGCTGAGGGGTAGAATAACTGATTAAAATTTTTGTTCTTTATGCCAGGTTATTTGAGATCTATTTGCCTCAAGTATTTCTCTTGTTTACTAGCCATTATCTTGATACATTCTTTGGGTTATCTCAGGATGCCTTCCCAGCAGGAGGAATTTAAATTATCCTTTGCAGCCTTCCAAAAAACAAGGTGATGTAACAGATGTGTTGGATAAGGTATGCATGTTTGTTTGCTTTAATTCTGAACTACTTACAGTACAGGTCTCTACCTAATACTGGCAATAACTTGAAAGCTGGTTGTACAGCACAGTTCTGTGGAGGATTTTGTGCTGCCTTTACTCTGTAAGTAAACAACATTTCTTTCAATCACCTTCTCCATCTGGACCTATGTGAAATGCAATCAAATGACCACATACGCTGTGAGATAAGAAACATACAACAGTGAGTTGCAATACAAAGCACTCTGCACTCTTATGTTTTAATTGGATCACAGGGAGTGCATCATCACAAGCCAAAATTACAACTGATCTACAAAAACATGGAGAAGCCCAAGCTCATCCCTTCACTAGGACAGTAGCTCTGAAGAGCAAGAAATTCTTAAGTATCAATTCTTATTATTTGCCTAATGATTGTTTTAATGCTATTGACTTTGCTAGAATTAGACATTGGAGTGGAATGTGGGGAAATGGACTTATTTGCATTGTACTCCTTTTATTTCAAGCAAGCTCCTTCAGAGAACACATAAGAGATACAAAATAGTGTTATCTGCATAAAGATGCTAAATACTCGCTAGAATTTCAGCTTTTATTATTTCACAGGAAGCTTACAGCACTCACATCTCCAGCAGAGACACCAGAATCTGAAGGTGACTAGAACAAAGGTTTTGAAGGCTCACCTACATGGATGTGTTTTCTGTCTGAGTGTAGGCTGGATGATGCATGTAAACCATTATATTCTGCGTATCACAGTTGGAATGATTCCTTGGGATTTGTGCTATCCTTTATAATGTGCTAAAATAGAAGCAAGCAACCCACACTTGGGAAGATTTCAATAATTTGTTATTATACACTTATATTAAGAAACATCTTCAAAAAACCAGGATGTTATGTCTCATTTGTTTTGGCAGCTCTAGAGATTTGTAGGCTGCTGTCCTGTTTGACTGGAAGCTACATGGTTACGTTCCCTTTGGGGAAAGCTCTGTTTTCTATTTTACATTTACTAGTATTTGAACACAGGTCAAGAAAGGGGATTACAACCATTTAGACTGAAGTTTGTCACCTATTCACGGCAGCATCTTTATTTTCTTTGCTAGTGTAGCAGAAGAAATTGAAGATTTACAGTACAGAGAGATTGCTTTTACAGTTAGAGGGCAAATATGTGTCTTAATCCTGGTTCTGCTGTCAGACTTATTTTGTTTCACTGTGCAGAATACACCAGGAAGGCTGCATTTCCATTTCCAGATGGGTTTCAGAAAGGTTATTTTTTATTACAGAAATACAGTTGGATTGACTGTCTGAATCTTGTCTCATATTTTTGAAATTTGAATGCCCTGCCAACTTTCTTAACACGACCAAAGAGACTGTATAGCTTAATATAACAAAGAAAAAAATTAGTTAAAACTAAACCAGAAAATTGGTTAAAACTAAACCAGAAAATTGTGTCAGCACTTATAGGATGAAATAAAAGAACACAGAAACACAGATTTGAATAAAAAAATCTGCAAGAAGGAGAAATAATAACAGCCTTAGGCCATATTATTTGCAATCACAATAGTTGTATTAATTATTAAGATTTGGTAGGGTCATAGGAACCCTTTGATTTCCCATAACAATTATTTCAGTAATATGCTGTAAAATGCAAAAAGCATCAGGTAAATTTTTAGAATCAAATGTTTCTCAAAATGGGCTGGTCAAGACAAAATGCCAAGATTCTATTAGATAGAAATTTTCTAAGAGCTCTTCAGTACTGTAATCTCTTCAATTAAACCACTGCATAGGCTTTGGTTTTAACATACACTTTACCTAAACTTATATGGTTCTTGGCTGCAAATCTCTTAGGGCAGGTCTTGGAATAAATGCATATTGCTTTATAATTAATTCCCATTGCTGAACCACTATGTGTCTTGCAGAATAGATGGAAGAAGAAATTCTTTTCCATAATAGTGCGTACTTGCTCACTCTAAAGTCTTCATTTGTACCATCTTTTGCGTAACTTATGGTCTGCTGGAAACAACCTTCCATCCTTCTCAAAATTTAAGAAAGACAGCTTTTTTTTTTTTAAAAAAAAAATGAAATAATAAAATCTCAGAATAGATTTACCTGCATAAGATCCACAGCATCTTTTGCATCCCTCTCAAAGAAATCTGGAGGAAAGTCTCGAGATGGAGGAATGGACTTTCCATATCCCCGAGGATCCCAAGCAACAATTGTGAAAAGTTGCTTATTCATAAACTTAAGCTGAGGTCCAAAATCAGTTTGACCACTCCCTGAAACAGAATTTTGCAGTTTTATTAACCACAGTAATACATACTTAGTATATATACTCTGAGGAAATTTGTAACTTTATTCTAAAAAAGATATTATCCAACAATTGAATTACTATTTATCTCTAAGTGTAACTATCCATTGCAACTCTCAGACAGGAAGTAGTCCAATTAAAATCTTTAGAACCATCTGCAATGTGTTCAGAGCAAACCATTTCTGGTAGGTACGTAAGCTTATCAAAAACTGTGTATTACACAGACGATTTAATACAGAATCTCAGAATTACCTGACTAGGGATTTATCTTTAACAGATTTAAAGCACTAACGTGGTCATTGCTGTTCACCAGGGAATCACAGGTGAAACTGAAAGGGGAGGGATATATTGACTCTAGCTACAAATCTGTGGGTGAAAAGTACTGTGTCAGACAGTTGCTGCTATTTGAAAAAGCACTTCTTACTAGGATGTTGCTACTTAAAGGTGACTTTTAAATACTTTGTTGCCTGAGGAGATAGTCATGACACAGAAGCAGAAAACTGTAACTTTTGATTTATGATGTATAGTTCCAATATAAGCCAAATACAGCCATTTTTTCCAGTGCTGAACCATTTCTTTTATTAATGACTCAGACCTTCAAAGGATTTAAAGATGAAGTACTCCAGTATATTGCACTAAGCTATCTGTGAACATTAGCATGAAGGTAAGACTGCAATTTATGTCTTATTTGCATAATGGTCATGTGGTAGCAGTACCAAATGCTATTTCATTAAAACTTGTTCAGATTTAATATGCTCAAATGATGGAAATCAAATCTAAAATTGGCTATCCATTGCTGTATTAGAGTCAGAAGCAAAATATCAGGTTGTTTGAAAAATGCCAACAACAAACTGAGTAATCCCATATTCTTACAGAGGCTTTGTATGACCTCTGCACTATCATGCACGTGCTTGTTATACTATATTTTTATCACTTAAAAATTACACTTTTATCACTTAAAAATTACTTTAAAAGACTGAGAGCATATCTGAATGGTGTGTTTTTGTGGTTTTCTTAGTATTTTTCTAGCTAGAAAGAGATAATTCTATTTTGATTTAATGTAGTTTACAAATAGCCTAGAGACTAATTAATTCTGTTGACCTGAAAGCACTTATCTTGTTGCCACATCAAACTTACTAGTCTAATAATGAAATAATATTGAAAACTTAGTGTCTGTACAAAGGGAAGAAGTATATGACAGTCAGAATGTGAAGTTCGTTTCCACATGTTGCCCCAAAATACTAAATCATAAACTTAGCAATGGTAAATATACTATTTTTACTAATGCTATCAGCACAATAGCAATGTACACCTAATAGTAATAATATTACTCACAACTGAAGAAATACAGTGTGTCTATTAAAGAGTTAGCATTGGCAACAGTATTACTAGTTTAACAAGCTGTTTAAAATGAATAGGTTAAAACATATGACTTCTAAAAGCATTAACATTTTTAGTATTAACTTTTCTCTACTCTCCTATTGAGAATTCTTTGAAAGAAAGAACCATTTCATGGAGACTTGAAAACATTGCTGCCAAGAACAAATGTTTCCTGCTCTTCAGTTCTTGACATCCTATCATCTTGATCCAGCAATTCAGTTAAGCATTAGCCCAAGTCTGAGCACAATAAGTCCTACTGACAGCCTGCTATGAACTGTTAGTAAGTGATTGGTCCTTTAGAACTGCAAGAACTCAGAAAAAATAGGCCATGTTAATTTTAAAAGGCTCTTATCAAAAACAGATGGACAGATACCACTTATCTAGCAGAACCTGTTGTCCACTTCAAAAAGCCACTGAGAATCTTAATGATGTTGCCCTGAATAATCAAAACATGAAAATGTTTTAAGCAATAAGCAAGTTTTAACTGTGACCTTTTCACTAAAAATTGCAAGTGCTGCATCGTCTATTAATTCAATTGGAATGCATCTAGCTTCTAAAAAGGAATGCATAATTCAGTCTGTGTAACAAATATAACTGACCTGATTTTCACCACTCTTCTGCTATTTTCCACCTTATGTAGCTATTTGCCACCTGTCCCAGACACTGCCTTTGCACAGTTAAATCCAGAAGGGTGAGTGACCATTACACAAATCAAGACCTTGTATAAAAAGCACCTGGTGTGATAAATGAAATCTTTAAAAACTGTTAACTGATGGTAACAACTCTGCATTGTCCTATCTGTTGTATGTGCAACAAATTTTTTTTTAAATGATGATGCTCCTTAATCAGGTGTTGTATATACTACAAATCAGTTTTGTGCATTCTAGCTTGAGAGGTGGTTGCTCTACAAACATAAGATAAAATCTCCAAACCTAGCATTCCGGGAAGCAGAAGAACTGCATGGCTTCCTTCTCCTGTCTGCTGATAATGCAGGTGGACTCCATTCACCTGGATTTTGGCAGACGTTATTGAAGTACTAGGGATGGGGGAAGGGGAGAGAAATAGGAAAACATTCAGACAGTTAATTTTCATTACTACGTGGTCACTTCAGGAATACAGAATAATTTTCCTAGATATTAATGACAACGCTTGCCTTTCATGGGTGCACAGAAGGTTAAATAAAAAGCTTTTCAGGAGCAGAGAAGTATTCAGTTGTGACCACTCTGTAGCATTCATACTTAGGTTTCACAAATGTACTTAAATGACTAAGTTAAAGGGTAGGGAAAAAAGAAGTCTTGATGGTGTGACGAGGAGAATGAAAAAGTAGCTTTATGTGGCTAAAGAAACATATTGAAATAAATACATTACAGAGGAGAAACCTCATTCTGTCATGGCATATCTTTTGAAATGGCTGGTGTTCACCTTGTTATTACTAAACTGAGCCTCTCCGTCTGCCAAAGAAACCACAATCTATTGTTACAGTTTCCCATGAACCACAGGGTCTACAATGAAAACCACTTTGCACTGAGATGAGAGCAGAGAAAAAGAATGTGATAATATTTTTGTCAGTGTAATCTCAGCAGGACATAACGGATAATTGGAAAATACCACATAACCAATAAATCCACACACTAAAAAATTATCACAGAAAACTACTACATAGGCCACCTCTCAGCCCCAACCCTTAAACTTCTACATTAACCTTCAGTAGAGAGGAAGACATATGTGTAAACGCAAATAGGTGACCTGAGATACCATGTCCAGATACTAACACCTAGTGAGAAAGCAGAGGTAGCAGCATAGATTGAAAGTATCTTCATAACAGTATAAATCATTGCATCTGTTCTCCTAAGGAAATTTGTGCCCTAATGGTTGCAAGAAATCTTTTCAATAACCTCTCTTTAAATTTTATTTAAAGGTAGTAATATGATAAAAATCTTGCCATGAGTTACCTAATGATTAGCCCTCATTCCCTGCACTTCTCAATTTACTTAGATTAAATATTCTTGCCTTATGAATTCATCAGTGTGAATTTCTCATGCATACAGGCATATTGTTCTCCATTCTTAGATGTAACAATAATCTCTATTCCATGATAAACACTGTGCAATTTACTAAAAATTCAATTTTAACATAACTACTTGGAGTATGTAAGCATACTTCCATAGTATAGGGTTTTAAATGGTGGATTATAGGTAAAAAATCCCACTAACTTAACCCCTTTTCATAAGGAAAATTAACAATAGCTTGCAAACTCAGGTTCACAATACGCCAGTAGCATTTAAACCACAGACCCAGTTCAGCACAAAGATATTTGGATTTTACATAAAATCTTGGGTCTTATAACCCATCATGCCCCATGCCTGAATATAAGCAGTGACTGCAGAATAGAATCAGTACCTTCTACCTGTGCAGACCCAGTCTGAGAACTGGAGTACAAATGCAGATCTGTGGCAAGAGTACAGCTCAAAGAATTTCATTGTGCCATTATAACTTCAGTGAGTTTTGCTGAACTGTTATGCCAGTGTGATCCAAGTGATTAGTTTGACTGTAATGTTAAACTTCCTTTAAGTCTATATTTCACACATGATGTGGCTTATATACTTGCCAACTTGAGTTCTGAATGTAGTATTTAGATGGCTGCCTTATCTCATTTTTTAATAACTTTCACTTTTTTCTCCTTATAAAAGAATTTTTTTATTCTTGATATGCCATCTTCTGGTTTTTCATTATTTTCAACAGGTATTTTATCATGGTTCTCACCACAGCAAATGAGAATCTTGCTTTTATTAAATTTTATAGAAATATGTGATTTTTTTCTTCTGATTAATAGTTGCCAAACCTCTTTCAGTTCCTAACAAAACAGAAATAATCACCATCTTGTTACTTTAAAAAAAAAATTAGTAAGGTGTAGTATTGACAACAGAGTTATATGTTCTGCTTTCCTAATTCAGATGCTTTTTTTTTTTCAAAGTTCTACATTTTTTAGGATTAATTATTAACATCAGGGGCCTGAGAATTTTGCTGAGTTTGTGATGTTTTTCTATTCTTGGATTGTGCCTCAGCGTGAAGTCTGATGAAATCCAGGAGTTTCACATAGAGAGTATTTTCAATACTTCTCAGACTAAGAACAAGTAAGTTGGGTTTTTTTAATGCACTGAGAAACTGTGTTGGAACTGGCTACACCTAAGGCAGATTTGGTCTCCTCAATACCAAGTTTCTGTGAGCCTGATATGACTTCAGTGTGTTTCTGAGTGTGATGACTTCACTTCTGTTAAGTTTTCATAAGGACTGTATTTTTCCATTGGTTGGCATAACTGGAAACCGTGGTAAAACAAAACAAACCCCACCCCGCTATTTGGTATCTGAATTAGTAATGTTAAGGTTTATAGCTCTCTGAGAAGCATTGGATAGATATTGCCTACGTTTGCCAAGACAGCACAGATGCAGAGTATGTAGATCTTGTCCTCCACCTCATGCTCCTAGAGGAGCGCAGCTTAATCTGGGAACTACCTCTGTAGCAGCTGTGCTGCAATAAAACCCAGTCTTTATCTGTGCAGGGGGAAAACGTTATCGCAGTATGTCAGTCCTCCTTGGTAGGATCTGCAGAACAAACATTATTTTATACATATATTAGACATAATACTGTATTGTCTTTGCAGCCTCGGCGCCCTGCAGGGAGCCCCTTTGTCCGCAGCAGGTGGGCAGAGGAGCGGTGCGGGGGGGGATGCGTAACAGGCATTGCCTGTCGAGAAGGGGCTGCGGAGCCTTCCTTGTACAGCTCCTTGCAGCACAAGGAAAGCAGGAGCAGGATCCTCAAGATACCACCTTGTCACCCTCACCCCGACCTAGTGTACAGCCCCCCTGCCAACACCCGCCCCCGTCTGTCAAATATCCCCTTCCCCCAGCCGCGGGAAGGGAGGAGGGAGCTGGGGAAGCTGGGGAAGGAGGCGGCTGCGGTTTTTACCCATAGCAGGCGGCCGGTCCCCGGGGCATGAGCGGCGCTACCCGGGTGGGCGGCTGCAGCTGCAGCAGCGACCCGAGGACACTGCCCGCGATCCGACAACACATTTCGCCCAGCGAGGCCGACCCGAAGGGCAGGGGAGGAGACGACAAGAGCCGCCCCGCCTCCCCTCCCATGTCCTCCCCTCCCCGGGGCGGGACGCACCGCCACGCCAAGCTGTCACCCACGAAATGCGCAGGGAGAGGCCGCGGCCGCTGCCCGCGCTCTGATTGGCGGTCTCCGCTGTCACTCAGAGCAGAGCGGGGAGCGTTTGGCGCCTGGGCTGCGGCGCCCGCCCCCCCTCGGCGCTGATTGGTCGCCCGGCGGCGGGAGCTGCGGGGAGTATGGCGCCTGTCCCTCGTCCCGGGGCATTTTCCTCCCGCGTGGCGTGCTCCCTGATCCCGCCCTCGAGCCCCAGATGGGACAGTGCTGCCGCCCAGCGCCGCTCCAGTTGCTCTGCTGCTGGGCTGTGACGGGCAGCGGGGCCCTGTGAGCGCCTCCATCCTCTACGAGAGGCGGAGACCCACGAGAGACAGCACCACCTGCGGGTGTCTGCGGGGGGCAAAGATTCCAGCCCTGGGAGATAACGTGGGACCTGAAGCCGTGGGCTGTGCCTACAGCACTGCCCGGGATGCAAGAAGCTCCATGGACTGTGAGAACGGTGGTCATCTGTGGCTCCAGGTCCCCCTGGAGAACAGCTTCCCCGGCAGCTGGGACAGCGAGGGCAGCTCTGCGGACCGCAGCTCCCCTGTGGTGATGCCTTCAGCACCCCAGAGCCCAGGCATTTCCTCGGCAGGAATCATTACCTCTGCTTCACCAGTGTTATTTGTAGGGCCTGCTTGTGGGGAGCAATACTCATCTCCTGAGCAAGGGCTTTGGCCTGACAAGTGCCTGTACTGATCAGGGCCAGCCACCTCTGGAGCAGCCTGTGTTTGTTCACCACAGCACTTAGTCTTGCTTTCCTCTGGACCTTCTCACAGTGTGCTCACAGAACACCAAGGACACTGACTGCTTTCCCTGGTGTCTGCTTTCCAAGCGTGGAGGAGAATGGACCAGCCTGAGTTACAGCCAGCCAGGCTGATGGTGGAGAAGGTAGTCAGGAACATAGCAGAAAGCTGTAGAGCTGGTACAAAGCTTGAAAGAGACCTAGGGCTAAAGGTCTTCTGCCTTATACTGGATGAGAGGAATTTCCTCAAGACAGGTCAGTGTTACATGTTCACTCCAGCCCAGTGGAAGGTCAGTGACTTTTCTGAGAGAGAATTGTTGTCAGCCTTCCTACCCCATTGCCATATGTGTGCATAGGAGTAATAAGTCTTAGAGGTGAATGACAGTCATAACAAATCCCAGTGCATAAAGAGATTAACTCAACTGTATAAGCATACTGGTTCAGTTTATCCCCTGAGCAGATCAAACTATATATGATTAAAGTCTTTAGGATGGCTAAGTACGAGCAATCCTTCATCAGGACAAGCTGCCTTTGTTCGTTGAAATCTACAAGTGCCTACAGTTTCCTTGGTTCTTAGGCCACTTTCAGAGGCTCATCTTTGTTGTGAGTGTCACTGCCTACATTTCTTTCTGGTGAAAAATGACTGGAGGAGGTGGCTGACTATTCTGTGTTTAGGAAAAAATTAATAGCTTGGTCTACTGATGCACAAACTTAGTTTTATTTTTGAATTCTGCATTTTTCATTAATCAAAAGGGGTTCCTAGCTTATGTATCACTATGAGCTTTCAGAGGGAAAGGTCTCAAACTTGTAACCAATTTCATTCCTGTTAAAATACCTTTCAATCTAATCTTTCTACATATCCCCTACCTACAATGGCTGAAGGAAATGTGACAAATTCTCAGAATGTGTGCTGAGGCATAGGGTAGAAAGGGTTCATTATACAATGTAGGGGCAGAGGAAAAAGTAATTAGGAAGGTAAAACCAGAAGCCCTTCCCAGGTGAGAGAAAAGGGGGTTGAGGAGATTCATGTACCACTTTAGGTTGGGGTGGTTTCAGGTGGGTTAACTCCACTATCAGTGTGACAGAACTTGAGAGGTCCCTCTGTAGAAAAAGCTGTCATGGTGTTGCACAAGGTGTTGTCTCCAGGCCTGCTCTGGAGCACAGGAGACCTGTAAAGTGACCATTCCTCTCCCAAGTGCCTGGACCATGTAACCCCTCCCAAAGGCAGTGTGCTGCTGCCTTTGGGCTGGGGAGAGAAAACCAGCATGGCAGTTGGGCAGAAATGGCATTGGCAAAAGACCCTATTCTGTGTGTGTGTGTAATGACTGACATCATGAGGGGTGGCTCAAGGACAGAGTGGCTGTCTGGGCCCACAAGGCAATGGAAGGAAGACTCTGTCAAGGCTGGATGCAGGTGGTGGATGGTCTGGGGACAAACTGAGTGCTAACGCACTTATTCAAACTGTGTTCAACCTATTTAGTTCACCAGAACATCCAGTCTTATTAATAAAGCAGATTTGTACATATCGGAGCCCCTGGTGGTCTAGTGGTAAAGGCGCCGCGCTATCACCGCGGAGACCCGGGTTCGATTCCCGGTCAGGGCCACTCCCGGGCAGGTGGGGCTCGTTAGCCCTTAAAGGCAACCCACCTACGTCCTAAGGACCTCGCTGCCACCGTCCAAGCTCGCTTGGCCCCGGCAGATGAACCTTAGGATTAAAGGGTGGGCTCAGTTCCGCGCACACTGTGTCTCACCTAAAAAATCCAGTGCGCAGGCTGGAAGGTGGAAAGACCTTCCCCGGATCTTCGCTCGCGAAGACTGGCCATTATTATTATGTACATATCGATGAGCACCTGGGAGAATTCAATATTTCAGCTCAATTATTTCCTCAAAAAGGTTCTCCTCCTAAATTACTGAATGAATGGAGAGAAAAAAACTTTGAGCAAGGCAGACATGGGCTTACTTTTACACAGCCCATGAAAGAGTTGAGAACAACTGGAGCATTAGTTCTCCTGTACACTCCCATAAAATGTTTTTATGTGTCTTATTACCACTGATGGTTCAGGTTCTGGAAACTACCTGTTTCTGGCCCTTGCATGGAAAAGAAAATATATATTTAAAAGCACTGCTTTTAGTAGCGCTGCTCAGCTAGTGATGTGTCCCTGAACACAGGTTTCCCTTTGCCTCTTGACTGCCATGAAATTTTTTTGGCAACCTTGGTGTTGCCCCATCTCTCCACTATGGTCATCTGTACAGACAGAAACTTGCATTTAATGGCAGCCTCTGACCACTGCTGCTGGCAGGATTGCTCTCTAATATCCACACAGTGTTCTGGGGGGCATCACTGCTGTGCTTTCAAAGAAGAACTCATTTGTCAGGGCCACCGAGGCACTAATAGGCTTTAATGGCCATGACCAGCCTCAGCTGGGGTCTCCCCCACACCCTGGCTCGTGGGCCCAGGAGTCTCATTTCAGCTCAGCACAGTGGCATCAGTCCATGTCCCAGCTTTGTTATAGCCACGTCTGTGACTGGTTGGGATCCCCAGTGATCCAGGTATTATGGTAGATTTTGGTTTTTTACCTCATTTTTACCTCATTTATTTCAGCTACTTCTATGAAGTGAAACGTGCTGCTATTTCAAGCCTGTTTTGCTGCTTGGGCTCTTGAGTCTCTTGGATGTTAATTGTTGGAGCAATGTTTTCACCTTAGGACAAAACCTTGTTGCTTCAGCTCCATAAAGAGGAAAGATTTGAGTAGTGATGAATTGCAAAATTCAGGACAAAGATATGAAAATGCTGATGTTTCTGTGATTTGGTATTGGCCTTCCAAACAAGACAGACTGAATGTGGCATGACTTTTGAAGCTGCAAAGTGTAGAGAGTAGCAGCATGTGTTTTTGTAGCAGACCTATTGAGCTACAATATTAGCCAAGTTGACAACAATTGGAGTTATATCACAAAGAAAAGGATGCTTTTTCATAAGCAGAACAGCTAGTAGAAAAAGATCCCAGATATCTTGCCTCAAAGAACATCTCAGACTGATGAAGAAACTAAGACACAGACACGTATTTAATAATTTTCTTCATGTTTGCCTGCATTTTTCTTCTGCTAGTAAAGGATAATTTTCTCCCAGCTCAAACTGTTCCTGCATACCTTTCATATGTTTGTGAATAACTGCATTATAAATCACAAGTGCAAGTGTGTCACTGTGAGATGGTCTTGTCATTTCCAAATTGAATGTGATCTACATTTTGTAAATCCAAGCAGAGTATCGGCATAGTTTCTGTTCAGATTCAGGGCATTCTAGATTCAGAGACATGAAATGACTCCAGATACTCTGGCACAAAAGAAGAAACAGCTTCTCCCTTGGACAGGACAAGAGTAACATTTGAAAGATGGTTCTTGGTTTATTCACATTTGAAAGATGGTTCTTGGTTTATTCATGGAAGGAGTTGTACAAATCTGTATTGATGAACTCAGTGACCCAGATGTCCTTTCCAGCGCTGCATTTATTTCCCTCAACTAATGAGGGGGGGCACAGGAGTTGCAACCTACCATTCAAAATCCAAGCAGTATTACTGGTTTGTTAAGGTGATTAATGTGGATTTTGGTTTCAAACAGCTCTCATCAAGCATCTCTCTGAGCTCTGTAAGCTCTAATGCTTATTATCTGAGAAGATCATATCTGGCAGAAGTTAGTGTCTGTACCAAAGAGATGAGGAAACTGTGCTAAAGAGAAAGGAAGTGACCTACTTAGAGTACTAGCAGAGGGGAAACCCAGCTTAAGTCAGAACTCTGGTCTCCTTTGTTTTGCTCATAGGCAATACTTCCTCCAGCACAGATAACTTCTGCACCCTAGACCCTGTACTGATCCTAACTTTCCCCTTCTCCACAGGGGCTGTACTAAGGAGCTGCACTTTCACTAGCTGTTGTTTTGTGCTGGGGAACAAATGAGCACCAGTCAGCTGACTCCCGATGCTCATTGGTATGCCAGGAGGGAAACTGGCATGCTGCAAGGAGCACTTTCTTTAGTCTGTAGAGTCTGGGATGAGGAAGGGATAGAAAAAAGTGCAATGAGGGCACTAGGATCTAGTGAAGAAAGCCTTCCAAAGGCTAGGTAGCCCTAATATGTCCCTGCTTGTACTGGATGATCCTTCCTATTTTTTTCCTTGTAGCTCCTCACTGTGTACATAGCAAGGCATGCTTTAGAGTCTCAGAGATTCTTACTTTATTTTCCATGTGCCTCCATGCTGAAAGGTGGTTTTCATTTGTTACTGAACAGTGATGAAAAATCAGAGAGAAGTTACACAGTTTGCTAAAAGCTGCTCAGTCAGTCAGAGGTTCTTGTGTATTGCCTCTCCTTGGAAACTGGCCTGAGGAAGAAGAGCTCAGCTGTATGTTGCCAGCTCAGTTTGGCATTCACATACCAAATACTTGTAACAGTGTTCTCTCTGAGTTTTTAACTCAGCATTATTAATTGGTATTATTTAGCAACTATTTTGGAAGGAGTAAAAATTCCTCAAATTTCTTAGCTCCTTGTATGCTGTTAATAAGGGCACAGTAACGAAATTAACCAAATAAATTGCTCTGAATTGCATGGACTCAATCCTCTTTGCATTTAAGAATTTCAGCACGGATTGGCTGCTGTGTAATGATAACTGTAGCTACCAGGTGGAGGTTGTACTTGAGTGGTATTTAATCTGAAGTCTGAAAGCACTTGCTCTCTTAAAATGGAAAAACATAATGTCCTTGTGCATAAGTGGATGAGTTCACCTCTTGTTCTTCAAGGGGAGACTCTGAAGAGGAGCTCTGCTGCTGCAACTCACAGCCTTTTTCTCCCTGTCTTGCACCTCACCCATCCTATGAAGAATGTCTGTAAGGCTTCTGCATTACTGCTGCCTCTGCCCTTGAGGCTGATAGCTTGCCAGTTTGATGTGAAATTACTCTTCTGTCCTTCCTTTCTTTTGCCATGAAGAGTATTGGATTTGTGCCATAATACATCTCTCTCCTTCTTCCTTATCCCCCATTATTTTCCATGCATTTTTGATCTCTCATGATAGGTTGCTTTTCAAAGATCAACTCCATCCTTGTTGTTTTTTTTTTTTTTTTTTTTGAGCAGGGGGTGGGGCACAGGTGGTACATGAAATGAGCAACCCAGTCAGTTAATATTAGCTGATTTCTCTTCTATACTTAACAATTCTGTAAATTTTTAGCTTGGGGAGAGCACTAACTCTTTTCTTTGGACTTCTTGTACACCATTTACTTTCCCATTTCACCTATTGTGTTGAGACCTATAGCTTTGTTTTCAACTATATCCATCTTAAGGAACAAGAGCAGTCTTAATTAAAAGATACCAAGAGGATCCACAGAATCCCTTGGTAGTTTATTCCAGTAGTTAATCATCTTTATTATTAAATACATATTCTAATTTGGCATGCCTGGCTGCAGCTTCCAGGCATTGGGTCCTATTATGTGGTTTTCCACAATATGCTAAAGGGTTTGTCATACTTTTGATTTTCTGCCCAGGAAGCTGAATCTTCTCTGTGATTGAGTTCTGTAAGGGCTGTGCTGAAGGAGTTTGTCTCTAGCTGTCAGTTTAGTGGTTGTTTTCTATATCATCTGCAATGTCACCTGAACTATGAGCACTAGTCTAGAATTGGATTTGACAAAACACCAAAGCTAAAATGACCTTCATTTCCCATGTCCTACTTTGAAGACCTAGGACTGCCCTATGCCTAAGTCTTGTTCTGAAATGCTTCTTGTTTTTGTTCTACATCTCTGTTGTCGTTGTTTCAGAAAATAAGGTCTGGGCTTGCTTTATTAAAGACAAAATGAAGCACTTAATGTATGCCCATTAAATGATCAGCATTCTTTCTGTGTAAAAAGTAAGACAAGGATCTTATGATGGAAAAATTGCATGTTGTATAAGAAAGACTACATATACGGGAGACTTTAAAAAACCAGTAGGGGCGGGGGAATTAATGTAACAATACAGTGCAACTAATGTTAACAGGACATAAATAGACTTTATGATCTTTCGGGAATCTGTTTCATGAAGTAACATAGTAGCTGCTGGCTGTAACTCTCTGTGGACTGACACAGAGAAGACACCCCCTAGTCTATTTCTCTATCTACTTTAAGAAGAATATTTTTTTTTCTTTTGGAAAGTGTATGCTTATTATATTAGACAGGTAAACCATTTCATTTTCTATTACACTCAAGAATTTATATAAAATTTAGCATGTTGGTAAGTGAAAACAGTAAGGCAATGCAATAAATTCTGAGGAATTAAAAATATAAGTATTACTATAGTACATACTGATACATCCCAAGCTATCCCATGGAAAGGAGAGTTCAATGTGCATTAACAATAAATATAGAAATGCTCCACTGTGTGAATGGATGACATGCTCTTTGTATAGATTTCTTCTAAAGTCTCCATTTTGGGGGCCCATTTACACTATTGCCTTGTAGGTTTGAAGATGACAAATATGTTGATGCTTGCTTTGATTACAGTTTCATTTTGATTCCACTAAAATGGTGGCTGCTGTATCAAAGAGCAGAAATCCATTTTAACTACACTTTCATTAAATTATTAGCCTTCTTTGACAATAACACTGAACATTTATGAACACTAATGAAACTTAGTGCTTTAATCTACAGCATAAATAATTACCTGCTCTGAAACATCTGCTGGAAATACCTGTAGATTTGATGGAATAGGAGGTATCATCCTTTCTCGGAAGGGTTTCGCATAATTATTCTTTGGGCATAAAAACTTACAGCTCAGTAATTCTTTCACAGATCTTGCACAATGAGATTATGTCAATATCAGGAAGTCAGAGTGACAAGGAACATCTCCAGATACTGGGATACCGTCACCTACACTACAGAGCTTTTCCAGTGTTCCCCAAAACAACCTGAGTGCTGTGAAGAAGCCTTTGCACAATATTTTGGAGGTTTAAAGAACTTGCTATCCTGGCAGCAGGCTGCAGCATCAGCATGCCATCTTAACCTCAGCACCCAGAAACATTCCCAGGCACATTTAATCTACTAATATAAATGCAGTCCAAGAGATTCAGAAATTAGTGACATTCTAGTCACTATGAGCCCCTACAGTGAGTAGGAGAATGGGTCTTCTGTCAAGAGGTAGGTAATAAGTCACCTTTCCCTTCCCAAAGCTGTTGTATTCCAGAGTTCTTACTTTGGATTGCATACAGATTGAATTTATTTTTTCACTGTTTCATAAAGCAGATAAGAAACTTGATATGTAAAATCTTTTCTACCAAACAGTGTAAAAATCTAATGCAATATTAACTGATAAAATATCAAGTATAGACTTTTTAAGCCAGAAATAGTTTTTGCTTTTATTTATGCTGCTGTTCTGCATAATTCTAGACAACTGTATTTAATAAAAATTATAAAAATATTTGAAAAATAATGTTATTGACTTAAAGCAATTGGCACTTCTGGCAAAATTTAAGAATTGATTTAATTTTCTGTACAAGTTTTTCAAGCATTAAGTCAGTCTTTTGCATATTAATACTCATACTGCTGTGTTGAAATGACATGCTTTTGTTCTGAACTGAACAAGGGTCCCAAAATGTTTCAAGACAGAATGCTGAATCGAGGAATTCTGTGCAACACATTCTCCTTGAATCAATATTTCTATTGCATTGTTGTTGTTATCTTTGGACAATCATTCTATTCAGAAGGAAGATGCTTAATTTATTTTATCCTTTGGAACGTCAAATATCGTGACATAAACTTTTTGATTTACTGAAGGTATTCATTGAAAACTGTTTGGCAGAAAAACTATGTTCCAAAAAGTCTGTGCAAGAAGAATTCCAGAAAGTCTGTTCAGAATTATTTGTTATTGGAAGGTCTTCAGCAAAAAATACCCTCCACTTTCCCACATTTCTCAGTCAAATTATTCATCCTTGATTTGCATCAAACTAGTGAGGAGATCCAGTCTTTGGCAGCCAAAGAGGGCCTTGGCCAGTTTTCCAACTGTAGCACCTTTGGAGCCTTCCCTCATTTCCCACTTAAGCAGCATTTGGTAAACTTTTTCTTTTAGTCCATCTCGTTCATAATCGTGATCAATTTCATCAATCTCAGGATCACAGAAGCCCAGTTTCCGAGCACAGTGCTTCCACTGCTTAGCCAACTTTTCTCTCACTAGATTCAGATGTTTGGCAGTCAGGACAGTAGTATCATCTGCAAGAAGAAGAAGAGTGTAAGAGAAAGGCATTGTCTAACATTTCTTCTGCTCCTTTCGCTATATCTCCTGTCCTCCCCCAGCTATTTATTATTATTTATTATTATTATTATTTTTATTATTCTGTCTGGAGACAGAATCTGAGTGATATAACCAGAAGTGGATTTCACGGAGGCAACATAACCCAGCGATGCCAGGAAAGAAACGCCTGGTCAGAACTTGTGTATTCACAGGTCAGCTGCTGGACTTGCTCTTTGATCTGAAGCTATCATAGTTTGTGACTTAAACCTGCAAGACTGAAAAACCCCTTCCTGGAGTTCTTAAACAGATGTATGGTGTGTTTTATATTCCAGGACACAAATGATTTGTTTACTTAAGAATACACAGGGATAGTTTAATGTGGTAATGACCAATGAAAAAAAATTAAATTTCAAATCTCCCAACTTCTACCTGAGTGAAGTGGTCATAAGTTCTTAGATGGGTTTAACTTTTGGATTTCCCTGCGTGATGTCAGGCACTGGACTCTATGATCTTCATATCTCAGGATATTTAAATATCTCAGGATATTTAAATTCTAAAATTTAAACTGTAAGTCAGGTGAGGACCTCCAATTCTAGCCTTGCTTTTACCAATTTGAGTGTTTCATACATTCCACATCAAATGATTCTTGGATAATTACATGGGGAGAATACATGAAAACTAGGGAGATATTTCTCTTACCAAATATACCCATTGCTTCATATTGTCTATAATTTGCTTCTGTAGCAGCAGGAGAAGTGCTGATGTGCTGATTCTGCTCTTCAATCTTCATGTAGTTGTGGGATCCAATTTGAATTCCAGAGCTGTTACTAATGTTGTACTTGATTGAGTCATCTGTATAAGGGACTTTAATACAAATTTATAAACAACTGCATGTGGTTCAAAATGTCAAGAAGTAACATAAGGAGAAAGAAGGTTCTACTAATAAGGGAAGTGATTAAATATTTTCATTGCATTAATGTAGAAATAGCCATTTAGGCCAACTGTGAGTGTATTTTCACTATGCAGTGTGGCACAAGTGTACTTCAGTGAAAGCCCAGTCTGTTCTATAACAAAGTGCCATAACCAAGCTTTACATGCTGGTAGTGACTAGACTGTAAATAATGTTCCCTGCGCTTTGGAAATGCGTAGCAGCAGTCTCACTTTCTGTTGGCCAACAGCTTCAGGGGGTCAGCCTTTACTTGAATGCTTTTTTCTTTTAAATCTCAAAGCTTCACTTCTGCATCTCAGCTTTACTTTTCATAGATGTAAGTTCAGGTTTACAGTTATGACTTTGAAGTTCTGTGAGACTACAGTAAATCATTTCCTGTTGCTCATAAGAAGTGATTAGTTAAACGTGTAATTTGGTCTTTTGCTTACTCTTGTCTGATTTCCACACATAACATGAAACTAAGTCACTATTCATGTTGGGTGACATCAGTTTTCTATTTTCTTGACAGTGTTTTCTGAACTCTGCTTGGATAATCAAACATTAAACATTCTAACTCTAGTTTAAATGGTGAATCTCACAACCTGGGTCTAAAATTGAAGTACAGATACTTAAAATGATACTCCAAACTCTATATTTAATCACACAGAATTATGGTTAGATGCTCAAACGTTCTTGTTGCACACTCAACTGCAATGTGAAATGTGGAAATCTATGGTTATGTTATGTATAAAAATCTAAGTGCACTTAATTTTTGTTAACTGGAGGCTGCAAGTCAGAAATACTTATATGTATGCATGATTAGTTTCTAGAAGTTACAAAAAAAGGAATGCATTTTATGCCAGGGGAAGTTTAGGTTAGATGTTAGGAAGAAATTCTTTACAGAGAGGGCAATCAGGCATTGGAACGCCCTACCCAGAGAGGTGGTGGATTCACCATCCCTGGAGGTTTTTAAAAAGAGATTGGACATGGCCCTTAGTGCCATGATATAGTAATTGGAGTTGGATCAGGAGTTGGACTTGATGATCTTGGAGGTCTTTTCCAACCCAATCTATTCTATGATTCTATGATTCTATATCTCATAATGTTATGATTCCTGTAAACTTTTCCTTTTTTAGCTAAAAAAATGAAGAAATCTCATATTTTTTCTATGTTCTTACCTGGTAACAAAATTAATCTAGAATGTACAAAATGCTTTGTCAATATTAACAGCAAAACTTCCTGTGCTTATAAATCTCCTTTCCCAAGTCTCTACACTTTGCTGCTTGTCATGGTTGGGTTATCATCTAAAGACTCTAAGGCGCCCATAGTCAAGAAGACAGAAACCTGGTGTTTCAGGTTTTCTTTGTAGGTGTAGACCATTTATAAACTGGACAAGCCTTGAAAGGGTTAATTAAAGAGTTCAGGGTGCCCCAAGCAACACAACTTGAAAGAAGCACATATTAGCAACTCCTGAAGGACATAACACAATTTTAGGGGTTCAAGACAGTTGAACTGTAGAGACCTGTGCCCCAATGAAGGCTGATCAGCATGAAGCCTGCAGCTAGAGATTTGTATTAAAAATCCAGAGCAAGATAGGACAAAGTGTCCCAAATGTGTGTGTGGTTCAACAGTTGGGCAGAGTCACAGCAGCTTGATGCTTAATCTAAGAAAGTGACTAGTTTAGGTGTGCAGGAGATTTTGCAATGCCTTCATGGTTTTAAAAAAAGTTCTTACATAAAAGAAGATGTTGTCCTTGATTCATCTTGTTTAATGGCATGTATAGGTTCTGCTAGAGACAGGAATTAGTTTTACACACTGGTACTGATAACTTCAGCTATGGTTAGAGGTATTTAGCAATAACATATATATTTCAAGTTCCTAAATTTTTTGTTTTGCTGGTCAGGATGCAAAGCAGGTTGGCTCCCAGGACAGATGAAGGCTACAGCACTTACCCGGGCTTACTCCTGGTGAGCTAGGATAATATGCAAAAGTTCCCCTTGTGAAAGAAGTGGAATCCTTGTTACCTAAACAAAGAGAGAAAACAAAAAAAAATGCCAAAAGCATTATGTAAATAAAAAAGCAAATGTACTTAACAATGGCTGCCATATTTGCAACAGTGTGAGTACACAGTGCTCTCAAATACAGAGCGATGTGAAGTTTTTTCATTAGCAGGATTGTATCTGCTCAAATAACTCTACTTGAAGCAATGATGTCATTGTGGTTTTTGCTCGGTGACTAATAGCCTTAACCATCCTTGGATCCCAGTGAGGGCAATGGGCTTCCATGTGGGTGTATGGATACCTGGCGGTGTGGATCACAGCACGCTGAAGTTATGGACTGAGCTGCCTTGTATCAGGTGTTCCAACTGGAAAATTGCAAACCCTCAAGCGTGCTCCTGTTGCTTAGTGCTGAGATTGACTGTGGTTTATATTAGCACACAGCTTGTGACCAGCTCTAGCAAAGGCATGGGACATCACTGCATCTTTGTTGGTGGCAATACTATCTGGCAGAGATGTAACTTCCAGCCCAGGGATGCTCACAGATGAGCTCTACAACTCAGGGCAGCAAGGGCAGCTGCGTTACAGTCACCCAACAAGTCAGTGGAAGAGCCGCAATGCAGCTCTTCTGCATCTCGGTCTGGTATCTGCTACACTGTTTCACACACCCTCCCTACAATAACTGTTTTCCTTATTCCTTTCAAACAGAAGGTTTTCCTTTATTAGTGATGTTGAGAGTTCTAATGCCTGCCTTCTGACATGACAGCTCTCAGATTCATTTCTGCAAATAAACTCAAATAACTAACTAATCAGAGTCTCTGCGCAAGTAATGTAATAGAATAACACCTTTGTGGCATTCTGCTTGTAAAAAGCTAGGCATTCTTTATTTCATTTGAAGTTGACAGCCTGAAATCAGTGAAAGCAGCTTAATGAAGTCAAAGCTAGAGTGTTTCAGAGAGATGAAGTAACTTCAGATAAACAGAGAATTTAATGAAATAACTTCACCTTTGCTATGGGTTGTTCCTTAAGCTGCAAAATGCTCTTGACCACTTCATTGAATAGAAGAAACGTGAGTTTTCAGAAACACAGGTGTTGGGGAAAGAGGAATCTCACCTGTATCTGTGTCTGAATTCTTCAAATACCGGTTTACGCTGGATTGTGACTGCAGGTTTTGGCCAGATTCCGGCACAGGAGTTTTACTTAGGCTAAAGTTGCTGGCTAAACACAATCCATAGAGATCCTCTGGGTTTCCTGTTAGAAGACTGTTATGGTTTGGCCCATAAAAAACTGTTCCCGGGTTTGCTGTTGTTGCAGCTGCCCGTGACCAGAAGTTTGGATCAGGGTTTGGCCGGACATATGGATTAGTGTTTGATCCTGCCTGAGACCAGAAATTTGGATCGTGGTTTGACCAGACATATGGATTAGTGTTTGATCCTGCCTTTGACCGGTAATTTGGCTCGTGGTTTGACCAGACGTATGGGTTAGTGTTAGACCCTGGTTTTTCAGCTCCTGGATGCAGATCACTCTTCTGGGAAGCAGGAGATGGCTTTGCAAATGGATCGCAGGAAACTCTCCGTCTCCTTTCTTCCTCTATCATTTCAGGGGTGTATAGTACAGGTGGAACTGCTTTATCCATCCGGCTCCCGAATACATGATAGTTATATTCACACTGAAGTTTTCTTTCTAGATCATCAGCAGCCACAAATGAGGTCTCACAGCTCTCAACAGGCTGGTTCTCGGAGGGGGCAGCAAACAGGGCTTCATTAACATGGCTGGTCTCGGGACCTTGGGAGCTGTGTAGAGAATTAGGCTGATCTGAAAGGGAGGAAAATTAGATGTTTGGAGAACATCTGAATTCAACCTGTTGCAATGATACTAGAATCTATTAACCTACCTTTATTCTTATGGTATGTATAAGAGGTGAAAATATAACATTACTCTCAGCATAAGGCATTCTATAAAATAAAACACAGCTTTACTGGTGAGTATAACAGGTTTTTATCTAGAAGTACAGATTTGTTTAGGCTATAAGTGTCAAAATCTCACTCAAGTGGTGTGAGAATTCACTGCACACTCTGCTTATATTGAAATTAAATTTTCAGCCACTGAAACAAACATTCCTGAAGGCATTTGCAGGGTCTGATTTACTGACATGTTGCCACTAGCATAAACTGGAGCTTAATCAGTGCAAAACTGAAGTGTAACAGGATGGAAAATAACACCTCTGTAATAACAGGTATAACTTCATACAGCACAAATAATTTGTCACTAAAATCTTATTTAAAAATGATTATGTAAAATATCCTGTCTGGGTATTTCGTGATGAATACTTTTGTCTAGTTTATTCTATATATATATTTTTTACAAGTAATGTCTACCAGATAAAATAGTCTGTGTCATCTACATTTTTCAAACTAATTCTCAATATCAAAAGAAGCTTTACTTCAGTCTTGAACCAGATGGAGTATGATCTGCTGCAGCATTCCAGATAAGAATGTAAAAATCTGCTTGTGGTAACTTGTACTTATATTTTTAAGGGTAAGACCACAGATGCTTTCTTCAAGTTCTGAAAGCTTTACATTTTTCTAGAAAACATTTTACAGTGCCTAAACCACGTGACTCTTACAAATCACTCAAAATTGGAATAAAATGTATGTATGTGCTTCTATTTAGCTCAGATAATGCCAGTGATTTTTTTTGTGTTATTCAACCCCCCCCAAATTACATGATTTCAGGCCATATTAGGCAAGACCAAAATTAGCTCCTTTTGATGGTTGTATATTAGTACACCTTCAGTCTGACTTGCTCTGCTCCTTCTATTGCCATTGTTGGAGAGGGAGTGGGAGGAATAAGCTAATACAGAAATAACCCCATCAAAAGAGATAGCTATTAGCAATTCAGTATTAGCATAAACGATACGGCGTCTGTTCTCCAGGGAAAGCTTGAGATGTATGAACAGATCCTGTGGGATGCCTTTCACTACCACTGTCTGAGTAATGCCCATTGATAAGAGAAAAAAAAAAAACAACTTTGACTGACAGGCTGTCAAGATAGCATCTTTCTGCAGTGTAGATTCACAATAAAGCTTTTCATACTTAAATCACAAGAGCATCTGCGATTTGCAGCAGTGATACCTGATTGTTTCTGCTAAGCAAGTGTAACTCTGCTCATGTAAAAATACAGCAGTGGGGCTGCCCCAAGTCCATCAGTTCTGCTGAGGAACAGTTATGGCAAACCCAGGTCTGTGAAAGATTTATTAGTTTCACATTACAGTTTAACATTACCCATTTAATAATGTCTTTCAAGTAGACAAGTGAGCTAATGTAGCAAAATTTTATTTCTACTGAGTTTTATATTATTTCTTGTAAATCAGTGTTGCAAATAAAATCCTATGTCCTTTGACATTAGGAAACTTTGGTTAAAGAATTCCGGATACACTGCTACAAAACTCTATCATTATACATATTTGTGAGACACATCTATAAAATCACAAAACATGCAACTCATCCAAGACTTGATAGAAAATAGGAGAGGAAGGAGAGAAAAATAATCCATTAGTGCTCCTCAGATTCCTTTGAAAGCAAGTTAATAAACAAAGGAATATGTTACAATTATGCATCCTGGTTATATTCAGAGCATTCATAAGAAAGGATGGAGTAAAAAAAAAGAGTAAATTAAAGCCTGCAGAGCAAGCAGGCATAAATAAAAGGATGGGAAGAAAGACGAAGTATGAAAAGTAATCATCACGGTGACCATTGAAAAGTCTAATATTGAACAAAATTTTCAGTGTGTAAGATGAAAGCAGAAGACTGTAAAATGAAATGGGTTTGAACTGTGGGTGATGGAAAACTTAAAGTAAGTATGACTTCTGGGAAGAAATTTAATATTTTCGGTGATTACAATTCTTTCTGAAGTGCTGAATAATTGAGTTTCTTCATAACCCCTTAATGGTAAGGTTACTTGCTTTGTACACAACTTTATCTTTGGCAAAATACACAGAATAATTACGTGCTAGTGACTTACCTACTTCACCATTACTGCTATCTTCTGGTACAGCATCTATTTGGAGGGATTCCATTCTATTCAGCAGTTCATTTGACTCAGGCCACATTTCCTGCATGTGAGAAAGAACAAATGATCAAGTCATAGGCAAAAGCTTAACTAAAGGGAGTAGAACCTGCAGAACAAGTTTAGAGGAAGTTTTCAGGAAGAAGCAGTACAATTTCCTTTCTGTAAACACTCATCCTCACTTCACTATAAAGAAGGCAAAATCTATTCCTGTTCTATTCTTGTAATGTTCCCATTATTCAGACTTAACTGGAAATAATTTTTTTTAACCTGGAAAAATTATTTCACAAATTCACCAAGTGCTTCTTACTTGTAAAATAATTTCCAAAAGTAGGGTTTGTGTTTGTGGGGTTTTTTTTAATTAGTTAAACCCAAGCAGTACTTTAACAGATTAGAGGTGAACAGCTCCTATCTATCCCTTCCCCAAAAAAATCAACATCCTTCCAAAAGCAAAAGGTGACATTCTAAAGCACATTTTAACTGTAGGTCCTTGGATTTTACATGAGCAATTGAATTGCTTGAGGAGGGGGATGTTGGATCAGATGACCTCTGATTCTCTAATTCCCCTCTGGTCCCTTTCAACCTCAACTGTTCTGTGATCCTTTTAGTTAGGAGGCTGTGGACTCTGCTTGCATGATTGCTGGGGAGGAGGGAAGGGAAGTTGTGCCCAAACCCTCTAACTCATGTTGCTACTGAAGCTGTACTAGTAATTCACCATATTGACTTGACTTGCATGCTCTATTGACATTCTCTGCCCTGATTGTAATGGATGCTTTCCTTCCTGAGAAAGTAATAAACTCACAGCCCATTTTCTAAATAGTCATTGTCTCCCTATGACTTGAAAGGTACATCTGCAGAGAGCTAAGGAAGCTAGTACAACTGGCCATGATCCCGATTTGGGGCTGCTATCATAAATTAGACATATACACTTCACATTGTAAGTCTGGTCAAATAGTCCAGGAAATCTGTTTCATCAGTCTCATTTTGCAAAACTTTGTTGCTTTTTTAAACAGTCGCTGTTGCTTTGTAAACATCACATGAAATGAGAAACTTTCATTACCACAATTGAAGACTTGGTGACAGAAGGAAGCACTTTTAACTGTTCTGAGCCTCACTTCACAGCAAAGGAGTGAATGCCAGGAATTGTCACCAATAGCTGTCAGTACTAGTGAAGTGAGTAAATTTGTAAAATCTGTTATAAAAAGGTTCCATAATCAGCCTAACTGTTCAAGAAGTTCTTATTCTCAGTAAGGAAATTATTATTTTTACCATAATTTATAAACTTACAGTCAGAAAAGTAAGAGAAACCAACTTGGACACTCAGGAAAACCACCTGAACTTAAATTTTACCTGTGGTACAGCTTCCTGGTCTCAAGCAGGCTGAGACCAGGCTCATTAAACACTGCCTGAATACAGGACAAAAATTACCAAGAATTTTAAAGGTTACTTTAAATCAGGTTCTGCTACTTTTGAATTGCTTGGAATAACATTTTATTTTATCAGTGAGAATTAATGGATATATGAGGAGCTTTTGCAAAGTATCATCATAGAATCAGTGTGTTGTTCAGGTGGAAATTGACCTTGGGGGACCTTGGGCCCAACTCCTGCTCAAAACAGGCCATAATTGGGGTTGGGAAGAGGGGATGTCAGGAACTGACACCACAAAATGCTTAGAAATTTACTCACTTTTAAATTCTTCAGATCTTCTTCAATATCTTTTCCTAGATTTTGGTTGTAAAATGGCTTGTATCTTTCACTGATTTCTGCAAAAAGAAAATAACTAAGTGAAAGTGGGTTTCAATGGAAAATAAAAGTTACATACTGTTAACAATCTTGATGGGTAAGGATTGAATAAAGACTTCTATCATGTCAGAAACAGCAAAGTTATACATCTATTTGGAATTTGTTCACATGGTATATTTAGCCTTAAAACAGTAACAAGAACAGGATGACTTCCAGGGATTTTTGTTGTTGTTGTACTTCTTTTTAGGGTGAAATCTCTCTGTATGTGACCTGTAGCTGAGAACACCTTTCCTTGACTTGTATATGGGAAAATTAGAAGCTAAGACCCAATACAAGCATAAATGTAATCTATTAGCAGTAGATTATGTATGTTAAATATGGAGATAGTAGGTGGTTTCCTCCTGGTACACAAATTTTGTCTGAGTATTTAAGTACACTCCTGCTGTATATGAAGATGTTGGTGCCCCTGTCTAAATACAAACCTCAGTTTCCTATTATATGTTGGGGTTTTCTTTGTAGGTTGTGGGTATTTTTGTTATTTTGGAGTTTTTTGTGTCGGCTTTTTTTTTTTTTTGACACTATATATCGAGATAGAAAGAAGAAATGAGGAGACATAGGATTTTGACTTATTTCCTGAATGCTCTTATAAGTTCTCCTTCCCAGATCATTCAGCTAAGACTTCTACTGACTGCAAGTTTTTTGGGATCTGACCATACGAAAGGATGATGAGCTAGTCAAAGTCACTTGGATTGCTTATGGAAGAATTACTAGGACAACTTTTGAATCTACAATATTTTTAATAGGATATTTTCTCAGTCATAGTCAAGCTATACTACATCCCTTGATGTTAGGTTTTCTAAAAATTTCAGCAGGAGGATTATATTACACTGAAGAGAAATTATCATCAGGTATAAAGTGTCATAGCTCCATCCACTCACTAGTATTCCTCAAATCTGTAAATGCTTGTACAGGAAGCATGCTTTACAAGGTATGTGAGTTGATATTTCGGTTTTCAACGAAAAAAATTATATTTGAAGAGGAAAACACTCAAGTTTGTTTTGCTCCATTGCAAACTATTGATGGACACAATCGATAAGAATCCTAACAACCAAAACAAAAAGAATCCTAAAGCAATGCCTTACCTGCAAAGGTTGGCCGTTTATCTGACTCTTGCTCCCAGCATTGTTTCATTAAGTCAACAATTTCCACTGGACATTTATCAGTGATCTCCTTTAAGTCTGGTCTGTTTCCATTCATGACGCCAAAGCAAATCTGGGCTTCATTTATACCATCTGAAAAATAACACTTCCTATCAGATCCTGATCACAGGTTTTGCTACCTTTCCATAGGTAAAAGAAACAATGAAGCAGCTCCCTGTGTGTTTGTGGATATGTAAAATATGATTTCAAAGATGTCCAAGTTACATCTACAGATATTTCATATTAGTGAATTTGAATCCACTGCCCTAACTTCCATGGATTAGAGATTTATTTTAAGATTAGTGGATTTACTTTTATATGTAAGACATGCCCAGTGTGAGCGAGGGTGACAGAGCTAGCTCCCTGGAACCTACATCTTGCTTATGCTCTGCACTGGGTGTGAACACAAAGATGGCCACATACGTAACATTTAGCCATTTAGTTAGCAAAAAATCCATTCAAATTTATAAATGCATTACTCTGGAATTCCACAGTTGGCTCCTATTTTCTATATAAGCACATTAGTGCATGTTGAGAAGTTAGCACCACGCAGCTGAGAAGTGGTAACTGTGTGTGATCATTCCTGGTTAAAGAGAAACCACACGTAACTAGTCCACCTCATGACATAGTGGACATCAAAGTTTCCATTCTGGCCCACATGAGGTTTGTCTAACTTCTGCCACTGAGTCCAGTTTGTGCCCACACCACCAAGTTTCAGCTGACACCTGCATTTCATTCAGATATTCTTGTTCATGCTTAGGAGTCAGGAATGATGCAATTAATGCCTCTTGCTGGCCATGAGATGCCAAACAGGCCTCTTTTAGGCCTTGGGTGATTTAATCTACTAATCTTAATTTTATAACTTTAAGTGCTTAACATTTGTAACTTCATTTTGTGGTGGCATCCTTTTGGAAGTAACTTACTTTCATATGGTTCCTTGTTAGCAAAAATTGCCCAGATCACTATGCCAAAGCTGTAAACATCTGATTTTTCCACTGGTTTTGCATTAACACTGAGTAAATGCTCTGGGGCCATATAGAAAAGAGTCCCAGCATTGTTCTGGCAAGTGCTCTTGATTTGCTTCTGTCGGACAGTTTCTTCTTGGGTTAGCTTACTCCAGTTCTTAAAGGAGGCAACACCGAGGTCTGCAATCTGAAAAATGAGACATGTCAGAGCTAGTGCTGTAATGAGGAAGAGAGAAACAAGTATTTCATGCAGTGCTCAATTTTACAATTATTAATAATAAGATAATAACTTACCTAAAAATGAAACACTAGAAAAGATGCAACTAAAAAAGGGAAAACAAACTATTTGCTTTTTTTGTTTTGTTTTGTTTTTCTTTGGTTGTTTTGTAGGTTTGATTTGGGTTTTTTTCCTCAATAAAGTATCACTGCCAACTGGGAACCATTAGACTGAACCTTTATTATTAATTTAGCCTCACTTGGAACAATTGCACAGTTAGATAGAAGAGATTTGGTTTTGCTTGTATTGACAGTCATGTTCGAGGTCTGTCTGTGGGACTTGTGGGAGAACAGAAATGCATATAAGAAGAAGCTAAGATTCAAATATAGAAGCAATCTATGAGATGGGCAGATATCCATCCTCCCTCACTGCCCTTTCCATTTAGATTCCATTTAACTCAACTTCCTTAGATCTTCCTACACAAAAGAGGAAGAAGGGGAACTAAACCAAAGCGATGTGTATGACAAAGAGACATGGAAAAGGATAGCATGGAATAAGTTAAAGCAGGGATACCTGGGTACTGTGTGTTTGACAAAGTGACATTACCAAAACTTTAGGGTACAGTTTTGCAACTAGAATAATGGCTGCTGATGAAGAAAGAAATCCTTCCTTACTTTCCCCAGTCTCCTATTATGTGCTCCCTCTGCTCCTCTTGTTCCAGCACTGACACTTATCTGGGAAGAACTAGTGCAAGGCACGCAACCAGCTTGCTGAACAAAGTTCTCCCCAACAGAAGGGTAGCACTGCCAACAAGGTAAATGGTAATCTGCTGGTATGGCTTCCTAAATCAGGACAGGGTGATCAGATTAGTGCCAGTGCTAACACAAGGGAACAGAAGGTCAACAGAAGAGGAAAAAATGAAAGAAAATGAGACTGTCTCCCTTGGCCACAGGCAGCTGTCAAACAGAGCTGTGTAACCCAATTACTTCAAGTGAAAACTGAGATGATATCTTGCCTCACTTTTAACTCACTTTTCCTTTCTCTCTTGTTGTCTCTAACTAGCTTATTATTCTTCTTGTGTTTCTGAAGCTTTGGGCTGCATTTTGAGGTCATGTATTCAGAGGAAAATGTAAGTGACATGCTGCTGAGGAAGTAGGAGTCCAGATTCATGTCTGAGAGGAGGTTTAATGTGATAGAGGAAGATATAAATCTTTCTACATTTGCAGTTTCCTAGAACAACTATTTCCTTTTCTAAATATTGACAGTGTTAAACACATTTAAACAGATGGCTTAACAACAGCTGCCTTAAATGATACTTTTGATCAAGCTGCTTAAGGAAGTCTGATCTGATTCTGAATTTAATCTTGGGTTCCACCTCAGTTTGTCATGTAGTGTGATGATAGCCTGGTTTGGTCTGGTCCATAAAAGCAACCTGAAACCCCAAACCCCATCCAATTTTTTTGGGGAAAAAAAAAATTTTTTAAAAAATTCTTATCTGCAAACTGCTCATACTGGTCAACATATATTGTTACTATATTTACCTTGGCAAACAACTCACTCATTTATGTGTGAGAAATAGAAAATGACAGAGCTCTCTTCACAGAAATTTATTCTGTAGTTTCAAACTATAATGGGGTGGTTATTTCAACAACTCACCTTAACCAGAAACAGGATATTTGATGAGGACTGCTGCATATTCCACTCAGGTTTATTCCGCAGTAGCCTCTACATCTATATGTCTTGATACAAAACCCCTCTAAAATTAATAGAAGGGCTTTGGAACAGGCTTCTAAGCCATTCTTTGAAGTAGTGTCCTGATGTTTTTTCTTTTTGTAGCTGCTGGATGTCATTTTAAAAGGATGACTAAAGAAAAAAAGAGGGATACAAAAGAGGAAAAGATAATAGCCAAAAGACGGAAAGAAATAAAGAGGAGGTAAAGGCAGGAGGAGAGATTACAGCAATCTAGGACAAAAGACATGATCCATAAAATATTTCATTTTGTTTCAATCTCTGTGTTAATGTTTGTTTTACTTTTCTAATTGTTTTGTTATTTGTAGCTCATTAATTCTCAACAATATTATTTTTTTAATGCCTTTAGTAATTTTTTTTTTCACAGCTGGGGGAATACTCTGCAAATCTCAGACTCAGAGGTTGTTGAGGCTACCATACTTAGTGAATCATGGCTAACACTCTTTTAGTGACACTCTCGTCATGATAGCTCACTAAACTACAAAGGAGTTCATCCTACTAATGTAGGAACACTAAGCAGTGCAGCTGAACTGCATTCTTCAACCCATATCACCAGCTTTCTCCATTTACATTTTAACAAATACCTTAATGTGGAAGTCTCTGTCCACAAGAATGTTTTCTGGTTTTAAGTCTTTGTGTACAAAGCCTTGCTCATGCAGATAAAGCATTCCTTCTGTGATCTCCAGCACAAAACGCCCTTTCACTGACAAAGGTAGTGAGAGCTAAAAGAAAGAACAAGAAATGCCACCTATTAAAAAATGCAACTACAACCATCAAATTGAAGCCCAGTCTTTAGAAAAAGTTTCCTTCTCAGTCTCAAGAGTGCCTCTGCTCAAGCTATGGCAAAAAACTGCATTGCCAGCTGGTCAAGGGAGGTGATCGTCCACTCTACTTTGCACTGGTGTGGCCTCACCTCAAGTCCTCTGTGCAGTTTTGAGCACCACAATATAAGAAGGATATAAAGCTACTGAAGAGCATCCAAAGGAGACCATCCCAAAGAAGATGGTGAAGGGTCTAGAGGAGAAGCCATATGAGGAGTGGCTGAGGTCGCTTGGTTTGTTCAGCCTGGAGGAAACTGAGGGAAGACCTTGTCATAGCCTACAGCTTCCTCATGAGGGGAAGTGGAGGGGCAGGCACTGTTCTCTTCTCTTCTCTGTGATGAGCTTTCTGGGAGAATGGCATGAAGCTGGATCAGGTGAGGTTTAGACTGGATATCAAAAGGTTTTTCACCCAGAGGATGGTTGTGATTTTTGGGGTTATCCTGTGCAAGGCCAGGAGTTGGACTTGATCATCCAACTCAGGATGTTCTATGATTCTAAGGCCCTTCTTGGACCTAAATTTGGCATTAAAGTAACTCTATAGTCACTCCATATTTACAGAAGCATTGTTCTTTAGAAAATTCTCCACATATCTCTACAAACCCTTCTATAACTTTTTAACCTGTAACTGATCTGCTCCTCTGTGATGCACAGGAAATGCCACTGGCACAGGATGCCACTGGCTTTTTAATACGAAAGAAGAACGAAAAAGTAACGACTCCATTCTCTGGAGATGGCAGTAACATCCTGTCCATTTCATGCACCTTATCAGCCCTAAGGAATGAAGTAATTGACTGCTCACTTGCTGTAGCACTTTCATCATGTTCCCCCGGTCCACATACTCCATCACAAGTGAGTAGTTTCCATCTTCCAAAATGATACCCAGTAGTTTTACCACACGGTCATGCTGCAGTTTGCGCATTATCCTGCCTTCTTCAAGGAGGGAAACATTGTATCTGTAAAACACAAATTACACTGAATTTGGGTGCCAGACTAGAAAGAACACAGGGATGAAAATTACATTGACTCATAATGAAAACAATCGCCAAAAATGTCAACATCCCTAGAGCCCTTGTAAGATTAACCATAGCTTCAGCTGATTTTTAATTGATACAGCTTTGTTCAGGCCAGATTGTATTCTCTAAGACTCTGCTCTAATGCCTTACACAGAGACTGTCTGCTCAGCCTGATTTTAAGGCCTGCTTTTCAGAAAGTCCATAAGCATTCTTTTTATAGGTGCACTGCTCGTTATGTATGTCCAAATCTTTGAACAGGGGTGGGATCAGGGTAGAGCTGAAAGAGCCTTGGGATAAGGAGGGTCAAGACCTTCTCCACTACCTCTTGTACAGGAAACTCAGAGGTCTCATTTTTGAAGGGCTGGTATTCACGTCCATGTTCAAAATGCATTTATTATAAGGAATCCACCCACACACTGGATGATAGCATTTGCTAATAATTACTATTTAATAATTACTATTTAATAATCATTATTTGCTAATGAGTTCAGAGCCCAGCTCTTTACCTGGGCCTCAGTACAACCCATCAATAATCACAGATATATAGCTGGGAGTTCACCAAGGGTGCTAAAAAAGGATAGTATCCATTATATAATATAGAAAAAAGGGTGGTATTTTTACTATTGCTCCTGTTCTAGTCATCAATCAAAAGGATGTAAGAAAATCTTGAAACTATATTGCTTGCTAATGCTTTCCTACCCTGTGACTTAAAAGGAAACTGCATTTTCTCTCTGTATTCTTCCACAGTAGGAGGAGAACTGATTGTTTTGTTTGCATTAGACTCAGTTAAAAAATATACTAAAGAATTTTAAGGATTGACAAAATTATGAGCCTGTGTAGTGAGAAAGTAAAAACACAAACCCAAAAATAAACTTGACAGGCTTGTCTGTTTTAACTGTGTTCATCCCAAACTGTCATTGCAGTCAACAAACTACTAAAATCTCTTAATTTGCTTTCCACTGGCAAAATAAAAACTCAGTTTATTTATTATAACCCAAAGTAGAAAGAACGAGGACTTTTGTCTCTCTCTAGGGGATGACTCATGAGAGAGCTTCAGGATTGTTATAGCTGTGAGGTAGCAGAGCTGCAAAGTGACCTGAATCCACTGAAATCAACAGCTAATTCAGTTCTTGAATTAAATCAGTGGGCTTGGCTCATTCTGCTTTTTTCTCAAGGGAGAAGGTTCCATTCTTCATATTATACATGTGGGGTTGGAATCCTGCTGGTAGTTTATATGTGTTTAATTTCTAGTGGACATCTACATTTAGATAACTGTATTGTAAACATATCTGGAAGTCTGAAAATATCATGTGGCCACTGAGTTCCTGCATTTCCTTAAGTGTGCAAGAGTCCTCTTGATTCTTAACAATTCACAATAGTGATCCCCTCAAAATGAAAAACAGGAACTTGACTTGAACAATAAGCTAAAATTTAAAAAGTTATCTCGTGAGGGGAAAAAGGAAAATTTGCATGACAGCTGCTAGCATTATCTTATTTGCCCCATATACAGTATCTCCAGAAGCCAAAAATCCGAAATTATTACACTCTATTTAGATTTATCTCCACTGAGTTTAGAGGACTTACACTAACTGAAAGATAAAAAATCAGAACTGAGATGTGAAACTTACTCAGTGCGCTGTGGTCCTGTATACACTTTTTTTAATACTACATATCCATGTTTCTTGTGCAAGCATAAAGAAATTGTTCCAAATCCTCCAGCATCTAATTGTTTTTGTTCAAGCAAATCCTGGGTGTTCATGTGGATGTCTTCCAGAGACATGTTTGCAGTCTTTGTGGCTTAGCAATGAAAACTCAATCAAGTACCCTAGTGCTTCTGGACCTGTAGTATATAGGAGGAAAAAGAGGTGTCATGATCAGGCATTTAGCTGTTCCACTAAATAAATCTATGTGTAAGGAGTGGGACAGAAGCATAAACTCTTGTGACCCTTATAACCAAAGGGCCTCAGTTGGAAATCAAAGATGCCTTGGTTCTTGCAGAATCATACCTAAAGATCACAATGATTTATCCTGACAATCCACTACAGTTATATTAAGTTGACGCAAAACCATTTCTTCACCTGAGGATCTCAAAGCGCTGTTAATAAATAGTTTTTATCCATATAATATGCAGTAGATGGGTACTGTCCCTACATTTCATATGTTCGAAACCCAAAACCTCAAAAAATCAAGGGCTGCAGTCCCAAAGGCAGGTAGTGCCCAATAATTTTGATAGGTATTTATTTCAAATTCTAAATTGCCTTGACATGGGCCTGTCAGGTGCCCAGATACTTATAAAACTCTAAGCTATGTTTTAGACATCTTTGAAAACACAGCTCTAAAGAGTTTGCTCGAAGTGCAAACCAAGCAACTAAACAAAAGTTTTCTCTGGAGGGTGAAATGAAGAAACCCAGCTTCTGTGGGAAAATTATTTTCACAGCTGTCTGAATTTAAGGAGACAAGTGCTAGGAAGGAATTTGGTGGGGTGCATGGCAATTTCTCCTCCAGTCCTCAGAAAGAAGAGGAACAAAGAAATTTTGAAGGCCTGTAGTAACTCTTAAGTGTGCATGAAGACAAAAAGAGTGTTTGGGAATCTATGAAATGGGTAGATGAGTAAATAAACCCCAGTGGATGCCAGACTAATTTCAAGCCTCTAGTAAAGCTGCAATGCTCTCTTGCCTAACATGTCCCTCAGGAGGTAAAACTCAGAAACAAGGCTAGGCAGCCCATGCCTTCAGCACATGCCAGCAAGCTGCATTGGTAGCAATGGTGCAAGCCACAAGCTCTGCTTTTCTTCCCTACTAAATTTTTAACTTTACATTTTTAACCTTACATCAGGTAAAGAAAGTCTGCTGAGAAAAAACAAAGTCCAAGAGACTGGCAGGGCTGTTCAGTTTTCATTCCTCTTGGGTAATTATGACACAGATATACAGAGCTGGGAGAAAGGCACCAATTCAAAGTGCTACTATCAGTAGATTGGCTTGTTTGGGTAACTAAGAGCTCTAAATAATGTAGCAAAGGGATTCCCAAATTTTTTAGACCAACTAATGACTGCTAACTCCTGTTAACTACTGTGCACCTGTATCATCAAATCTCTAATTGAAAAGATTGCTTAATGTTGTTGTGAACATCAGCTGCAGCCTAATTACAGCTGCCCAATTACCACAGCCTCTTTCTGGAGCCTAGGAACTAAGGAGTTAGTGAAAGTGAGTGTGGAAAGTAGGCATCTGTGGGAAGAGACACGTTTAAGTGAAGAGCTGGAAATTGTCTGATCAGTTCAATATTGACAAGCCAAAACAGGGAAGAGTAAATTTAATTAAAAATAAAATGTTGTGCCTGTAGAAGAGAGAGAGCAAGAGCTTCCTCTTCCAAGCACATCTATAGACTCTGTGGGCTGTTGTAGTATAGATAAGAAACAACTTCTCTACACCTGGAGCTGTGTGCTGTCTTCAGTGTTTTCTGCTTTGGCTTTCCTGACTTCAAAAGAATGCAGATTTTTGTTTTGCTGGAGTGCTAGCCTGCATTATGAGCATAGGACTGAGGATATGACTGCATTCTTATAGTAAGAAGGTAAGCTCTGCTATGCCTAATAATTGTTAGAGGAGATTGTTGTTATGTTTTGTTTGTTGAGTTGTTTATTGTTTGTTAAATTCCTTTACAATTAATCAAATAGCAGAATAGCAAATGACTCATAGCAGTGCCAAGAATATTCACTGCTTCTCTCATAGGTGAGCTTTTGTCTCCCTGGAAGTTTCTGGTGATGGTTCTCTAGATTTCTTGAGGTAGTGCTCCTGACTTTTGTGCAGATGGGGTGGATGTAACAGGTACAAAGGCCTGAATTCAGTCATAAGACTTTAATGTGGCACAAACTAACATTTTGCTTCTTTATCTGGAGTCTCCTTTCAAGAAATGATTTGAAACCATGTATCTACGTTAATTTTTCCATGCTAACGGTAATTTTATGCATCTAGGTAGTAGTGATTCCTGTAAGAATTGTATGTGCTTTTCTTGTAAATGCAAAGCAGACATGTATTTTTGAATGGTGAATCTCTAGACTTGCACTTATACCATTGATAGCTTGAGGCTGCCATTTAACATTATAACCTGACAAAAAACCAGCTCTGCCCCAAACTGCAGCAATAAAGAACCTTGTTCCTATTTACATTTTGAATAACTGTTCCTACCAAGCAGCATGTAACTGTAACTAGAAGTCTTGGAAATTCAAAAGAAGTAATAGCTTATGATTTCAGAAGTTATCTGCTGAAATGAGCTGGATAACATTCAACAACATGGGAGGGAACCCTCCTCCTTGGGTATGCTAGGGTGCTATTACTGTTTTTGTTGTTGCCATTAAGTAATGAGGTACTCTGAATAGAAGCTCTCTGACCTAATGACTTATTTCAAAACCAAAGCTTTTCTGTAAATTGAGTATCATAGGAAAGCAATCTCTAGCCAGGCTTTAAAGCAAAGACTACTTATTCCAGTATACTATTTAACATGAGATACTGGTTTATACTACCTTGAAATGCAGAAAAATCAAGGCAGGAAGCTCAAAGACCCAAGTTTATTCCAACCTTACTGCTTTTTATTGACATACAGGGTAATTAATGTGTATCCTCAGCACTTAGGATACATTAAGTATCTGTGGTTAAGAGAACAGAAATTTTGCAGTTTGATTTAGCCTACCCTTTCAGAAGCTACGCATACTTCCAGGGGTTAATTTGTGTTCTATGACGTAGTCTTCATCTCTATACTTGATTGATTATAAAGCAATTTTTTAAATACACTATGCTGAATATCTGTATTACAATGGGTTCATATTTCATAGAATCATAGAATCGGGTGGGTTGGAAAGGACCTCTGAGATCATCAAGTCCAACCCTTGATCCACTACCACCACAGTTACTAGACCATGGCACTCAGTGCCACATCCAGTCTCTTCTTAAATACCTTCAGAGACAGAGAATCCACCACTTCCCTGGGCAGCCCATTCCAATGCCTGATTACCCTCTCTGTAAAGAATTTCTTCCTAATATCTAACCTAAACCTCCCCTGGCAGAGCTTGAGACCATGCCCTCTTGTCTTACTGATAGCTGCCTGGGAAAAGAGACCAACCCCCACCTGGCTACAATCTCCTTTCAGGGAGTTGTAGAGAGTGATGAGGTCACCCCTGAGCCTTCTCTTCTCCAAGCTGAACAACCCCAGCTCTCTCAGCCTCTCCTCATAGGACTTGTGCTCAAGTCCCTTCACCAGCCTGGTTGCTCTTCTCTGGACCTGCTCCAGCACCTCAATATCCTTCCTGAACTGAGGGACCCAGAACTGGACACAACACTCCATGTGTGGCCTCACCAGCACTAAGTACAGGGGAAGGATCACTTCCCTGCTCCTGCTGACCACACTGTTCCTGATCCAGGCCAGGATGGCATTGGCCTTCTTGGCCACCTGGGCACACTGCTGGCTCATGTTCAGCCTCCTGTCAATCCAAACTCCCAGGTCCCTTTCCACCTGGCTGCTCTCCAGCCACTCTGTGCCCAGCCTGTAGCACTGCAGGGGTTGTTGTGGCCAAAGTGCAGGACCCGGCACTTGGCCTTGTTGAACTTCATCCCGTTGGAATCAGCCCAGCTCTCCAATCTGTCCAGGTCCCTCTGCAGAGCACACCTGCCTTCCAGCTGATCGGCACTCCTCCCCAGCTTGGTGTCATCAAATTTACTAATGGTGGACTCAATCCCCTCATCAATAAAGATATAGTAATAATAATAAATCAATAAACAATAAATCATCAATAAAGATATTAAAGAGAACTGGACCCAACACTAAACCCTGGGGTACACCACTAGGGACATTTACCACATGCCAATCTGTGTTGTGAAAATTCTGAACACTGGTTGCTAAAAGAGAGGATATTTTGCCCACCAGTATGACTAGTGTTCTTTAGAGAGGGATAGGAGTGTAATAACTGTGTTTGCGGCATCTTTCTTTTTAACATCATGGTTATGTCCTCTCCTCTAGCCCCTAAAGGGCACAGAAGTTCCCAAGAGTCATGAGCTGGTCATTAGATCATATCAGGCCCGATCACCATTCAGAAGCAGTTTGGTTGGTTCTGTTGATTTATTACTGGTCTGATGCAGATCTGACTGTGGCATGTGTGGTTAAGGAGGATTGCTGAGCACATTAGCATGGTAATATGAGAAATGGTGACATAGTGACATGCTGATTGCAGCCTTTGTAGTCTAATGATACTCTTAGCACATAAATTCCTGAGAGGTGTTACAAAGTATAATTGTAGGAAACCAATGTGTTTTCAAGCGTCAAAACTCATGGCCACTTAGTTATCAGGAACAAAAGGGAATAAAAAACAGGAGCCAAAACAGGTATCTCCAATATGGGTACCAGGAGATAAATGGAAGGGTCGCTGAGGACAAAAACACTGCATGTGTGAAAGATGTTTCAAAAGTTGTCAGGATACCTCAACTGTATTGCTGCAACTTTCATAACCCATTCCATCTAAACCTTTCTCTTCCACTCAGGTTTTTCAGCTGATGCATCTTTTCACTGAGGAATGATTTTTTTTCTTCTTCTTTTTTTTTTTTTTTTTCCGTTTGGAAATAGCAAAGTAAGTACCTGTGTCAAGAGCATGTTACATAAACATGAGCGCGTTACATAAAGGATCCCGTGGGAAAGGGAGAAGGAGCCAAGACAAGGAAAGCAAAAGTGTAACAAAACATGAGTTTTCTTAGGAGCAGAGCAGAGGGAGCACGGGAGGGGAGAAGGGTGGGGTCTGTGCAGTGGCCGTTCCCGCACGGGAGTAAGAGCAGGCTGTCTGGGCAGGGCCGTGGCTGTCAGGGACAGGCGCCTGCAGCCGGGCCGAGCCCGCCCCCGGGCGGGGAGCGCCGAAGGACCCGCTCGCCGCGGGGCCGGGAAGCCCTAACGCGGGTCTCCTCCGGCCTAGTTCCTCGTTGGCCGACTTGCCCTGTCGCCCTTCTTCTCCTCCTCCCGGCGGCTTCCTGCCGCCGCGGCCGCCTCTCCGCGCACGCACCGCTCCCCCCTCCCGCCCCGCCGCTTCCCGTTCCCCCTTCCCCTCCCGAGGCGACCCTCCTCGGCGGGGCGGGATGTAGCGCCGCAGCCCCGCCGGGCCACCCCTCCTCGGGGCGCGACACCCCGGCAGCCCCCCCGGCACCGCCACCGGCGTCGCCGCCGTGCTTTCGGTTCCGGCGGGTCCCGCTCCCGGCCGCCGTGCCTTACCTCGGGTGCGCCGCTCCTCTCCGTCCTGCCGCCTCGCCGCCCCCTGCGGAGCGCCCCGGCCCCGCGGCGGCGGGAGGCGGGCCCGGCCCGGCCCGGCCCGCGCCTTCTCGGAGCGCAGAAGGTGTCTGGGCTGGCCCGAGGGCTCCGCGGAGCTGCCGCTGCCCTGGATGCTGTGCGATGACTCGGTCCGTGCGACGCAACGCCCGCCCTCCCACCGGGAGAGGAGGGCGGGAGCCCTGCCCGTCCCCAGCGCCGCCGCCTGGGTGAGCCCGCTGCGCAGTGTGAATAGTGAAAACCTGGCCGCGTTACCGAGCCCGACAGCAGCTGAGTGCGTGGAAATGCCTTTCTCTGTTGAGGATTTGGTGCTGAGATGTGTGGCGGAAAGTTGTTCGGGAAGGGTGGAGGCAGGAGTTTGTCAACAGGGTAACTGTAACACGAGCCAGTCCCGGGGACAGCTGGCGCGAAATAGATAACCTAAAAGGACCGACAAATCCCGTCTAGTCCATTCTCCTCGGAGGGTCGGGTATGTTGCTAACACAGGTGCTTTACGTAAGACCGATCGCTTTGCCATTCATCCAGTGAAATGATGGTGATGATGAGTGTCTACCCTCTTGGCCCTGATCCTTCCCATTGTGGGGAACTGTTGCGCTCTCCACGGTGCTTTGCAGTGGAGTTCACAGCTCAGTATTACCAGGCAGTACCAGAAAAGCAGCAGATCAGTCTGAGAGGGTGATAGCAGCCCACAAATTGTGTCCTTCATTTCTCCCTGTGATGGTCAGCAACGTAGTATCTGAAACCATCCATGTACTCCTAAAACTATCCATGTACCCCCATCTGCTCTTCCAGGGAAGACACGGTCTGTTTTGTGTCTTCTGATGGCCAGCACATGCATCTGCTAGGGGCAGGGGACTCCTGCCTGCCAGCTTCCTGAAAGGTGTCTCTTTGGAAAGACAGAAAGGACACAGTTGGATGTGGGCAGCTGTGGTTTTGGAGAGGTAGAATAGCCTTGGCGATCACTTTCAAGATGAAGCTTTCTCTCTGAGTATCGAGACTGCACTGCGTTGGACAAACTTAATAAATGGTTTCTTTTCAAAATCTCTCTCACAAAAAAAAAAAAAAAAACAACCTGAGTGCAATCGTTTCCCCTCAAAAAGAATAAAATAGAGTTGGCAGTGGAACTAGTGCATGCCCTGTTTTCCACTTATTCTTGATCAGCTGGTATTGAGACAGGAGTTTAATGCTCTGACAGCTCCAGATGCAAGGGCTGATCACACCTACTGTAATGAGGAGACTTGGGATGGAATCCCAGATTGCCAAACTAAGCTAATTCCAGTTTGTATACAGCCATTTCATGTACAAGGATTTTTTTGTTTTGGTTTGGTTTAGTTTGGTTTTTCTGCTTTTGAGCTTTGCTTTGTGTATGGGGCTAAAAGCATGGGCTGAAGGCAGGGAGAAAAATGGCTGAATTTTTAAGAATCGTGTGGTTAAAAAGCTTGCATTCTCATACAGTGGTGTTTTGCCAGGAAGCACTAGGCAAAAAAGACTGAGATTGGCATTTATTTGTTGGTGTTTAGAGGTCAGTGCTGCCAGTTATGATATTTCCTCTTTAAATGAATAGGGAAAATAAACTGACCCAGAAATGCAATCTTAATTTAGAGATAAATTTCTTAATTCTGATTGAGAAGAAAGGAAGGTTATCTTGACATGGACAATAAGTTCAAAACATTTTTAGTGCTTTTCACAATAATGCATTTACATAAGCAGAAATCTTCAATTTTAATATTAATGAAAATTAAATAATGCCATTAGTTCTCTTTTTACTTTAACTGAAACTTGCACTAATCTCAATGAAACTTTTACATACTTCGTACTAATAATCTCAGCCATCTTATTAAAACTTATAGTAAATAAAATATAAATACATCAAATTCTCAAAAAAAAACCAGAGGTGTTTGACATGTAGCTGGTTTTATTGCCAGCAGGATGAAATGTGCAGGTTTCACTGCATCACTGGAAAAATTGTAGGGTCTTCTGTCACCTTTACTGAGTGTTCTGAAGCGATCTGAAAAGAGTAAGACTTTGAAGGGCTCTGGAATAATGATTGAGTGGGCAATGAGACAGAAAGTGAAGGTCAAGTTATTAAAGGATGCACATGAGAAAAAAATTTACCTAAATTGATGTATAAAATATTGGGCCTTGAGCTGACCGTTACCATTGATGGCCAAGTTGTAGGGTTACAAGAGATGCAAACATTAGCTAAAGCAAACCATGTTTCAGAGGTGATTATAAAAGGAGCAAAGAAAGTCACGGAGTTGACTCTGCATGTGCCTCTGGTCCCCTCTTCTCAGTAATGGGATAGTGAGACTGGAGGAGTTCAGAGAAGGAAAACAAGGGTGCCCAGAGGCCAATGCGACTTTTCTTGGAAGAACTAATGAGCAGGACAGGACTCCTTGGCCTGGGAAGGAGATCATTTAGGGGGGAAGGTGATGCACATGCACAAAACTCTGAGCAGTGTGTAAAAGAACAGATGGGATTGATTATTACTGTTGACTGGGAGGAACCAAACAAAGCTCCTAGGAACCAGGTGTCACCTTCCCAGGGCTCCCTCCCCACCCAATGCTTCATGCAAGGAAAAACTGACCTGCTGGACTTTGCCAAAATATACTGGCTGCTTGAAGTTGACATGAATTCAAGAGGATGCTGAACAAAATTCAGAGCAGAGATCTATTATTTGGCTTTGTAAATATAGAGAAAAATGTATGTACCTCAGGAAATCCCCCAAACTAAATATAGTTAACACCCAGGTCAATATTCATGGGAAGTGCTTGCTCTTCCTGGCCTATAACCACTGTGCAGAAAAAAACTCAGGGCTGCAGGATCCTTGTTCTGACCTAGCACAGCCACTGTGGATACTTAGATTAAATATATCTAGGCTAATACAAGCGCCTAATGCTACAATGTTTTTGGGATCTGCCAAATAGTGTCAAGAAGTGTATCCTGAATATACAGGTCAGTCGTTATTAGATTGTTCACTTCATACCAGACCAAACAGGAACATGTGATCTTCCCCTGCGGTAGCGCTTCCCAGTCTGGTGTATCAGCTTACACAGTCCCTGCAGAGTCTGGGCTCAGCATGTTTATTATCCAAAGAGCCCTTAAAGAACTGTGAGGCTAGGGTGTGACAAGACTGGCCCAAAGAAGGGATGGCAGATGCACATGCTGTAGGCAGAGACCTAAGTGTCATTTGGAAGCCACTCAGGAGACCGTTTCTTATTTGGGCCACATTCTTTTAATTCCAGAGTGCAAAGCCAGCTGTTGGGTGAGCTGGTCAAAGCAAGAAATTGGGTAGCTAAGTGAGAAACCCACCCCTTGCCCTATGCACCAACAGGGTTAACAGCTCTCAAAAAGAATCCTGCTACAGTTCAAGGTGAAAATCATGGATGTTAAGAGCCAGACAGTCCTTTTGTCCCACTAGATCCTGACCCATCGACAGGCAGTGCTCCTGCAGGTTTTCAGGTAGGCATCCTGCCTTACCAGCTGGTAGTGCTGGAGATCTCCAAGGAAGCCCACTGATGGTGGAGGGGGATGCAAATGCCCTCCAGACTCAAACACCAACCCTGACTGATGTGAAGGGGCAGGAAGCACACAGCATTCCTTTTTGTCTCCACTTAGGGCAACCGAAATAGAGAAGTCCCTTTGGTTTTAGGAAGCTACTTAGTTTACAAATGGGAGGTGCAGTCTACAAAGGAAGGCAATGCATGCACATACCATTATACAATATTTGTTTTTTCCCTTTTCTGGTAGCTGTTGTAGCTTTAACATTGCTTTGTGACCATGTGGAAAAGCCTAAGGCTGCCCACAAGGCTTTCCAGCTGTCAAAGTCACTGTGCAACTCTACATCCTTTTGCATTGCTCATGATCTGGCTTCATAGCTCAAAGGCACAAGGTAGAGCCCTCATGGCCACTCCTGCTCTTTTAAACAACAAGTGTGAGTATGGGCAGCATGTCCAGGAATACCCCGGACAATAAAAATAGTGGCAGTTGGTACAAACAGTATTAAAATTACCTTGGCCATGTACTTTATTGTTTCATAAGCAGCAATGGTATCATCTCCCGTTAAATACCACTTGTGTTATCAATCACAGTTGGGCTGGATAATATCACAGTTTATGTGAGCAAGGAGAGCTTCACAAAGAGTTTTGCACCCATCCTTATTGAGAATCCCTCAGAAACCGATGAAGATAAATGCTGAATTTTCTGTTAAGCTGCTAGCTGCTGTATTCCAGATTGTTAAAATGCATTTGAATTAGGAGATTAGCATTCAGGTATTTAGATAGAGCATCCAAAAGAATGGAGAAAAATGATCTTCTCTCTGTAGTCTTGTACCTGAACACTACTTGAAATACCACTCAGGAGAGCAGTTTATGGGTTCTTCCTTCCAAAGAGTCTTCAGACGCTGGGTCCAGGCAGTCAGCATCTCCTTCCTCTTCTCCTCAGAGACACACTCTGGAGCATAACAGATGTGAGGTTCAAGGACTTTGACACCACAGAAGTGCATGATTCCATGCTGGATGCAAAATAAAGAAGGAAATGCTTCAGGAAATAGTTACTCTTTCAACTGAAGAACATGCATGATTCAAATGTGAACCTGTTTCTCTGACCCAGGATCAGGCAGGTTCTCTAAATCTGTGCATTTATCAGAGAAGGGAAATAAATTGCTTTTACACCAACAGAACTCTCCTCTTTGGCTGCTGTACTCTGTTAAATTTGCAAGGATCAGAGATGGCCTAAAGTTCATTGTCCTGTTCGAACTTCCTCAGATTGTTCCTGAACTGCAGTGTCTTTCACATCTACTTCCAAATTGGGTTTGTGGATTTTTTTTCAACCTTTTCCCTCTGAAAGAAGACTAGTGCCTGTGGAATCAACTCAACTTGCCATTTTCCCTCTGTGTATTTCTGAATTCAATGTTAGGCTTCACGTTTTTGTCACCTTTATTTGCAAGCCCTGGAGCTGGACAGCTCCTCAGGGGCAGGAAGCTGGTAATTACAATGGGTAGGAAATCATGTGTGACTCCCCTCCTGCCCTGCATCCTACACTGGGTAACCATGGGGAAACATCCCACACCCTAGAGATAAAGGAAATCCTGTAATACCAGAGAAACTGAGAAGGCTGACAGCATAAGCTGTCTCCAAATTCTAATCTGGAGGAAGGGGCACAAAACAACTTTAAACCTCTCTGGACTTTTAAGGTAGTCTGAGGATTTTAGAGCCCAGTTTATAACTTGCAGATGCTTGGAGCAGGCAACTTAATAATTATTTCTTCCTATACTTCCTATAAAATAAACAGTATGAGAATTGTTAAAAATAATTTGAACAATATTGAAATATACAACAACCAAATATTTATACATTATACCTGCATGGGCCACAGAACATAACGAATATCACCACCGATACTTCCATTTGAATACATTTCTTTGGTTCCTCCAGTGGTGAAAGAAAACAGGGATAATTTGTCCTAGAATTAAGAAAGTGATGCTTGAGTTAGACACATTTGAAGAAGAGTGGCTGAACAGTTCAAGAGATATTCAGGGGAACCTGAACAGCATAAATTTCTAGAAGAGGGAGGTGTCATATTCTTTCCCAGACCTTAGTAGAATTAGCAGTTCTGATGCAAAGATTGGTGACATACAGCTAGACAGTTGACTGTGTGTCCAGGCTTTGAGAAGAGACAGTTTAAAAGAAAAGGAATTACATGTCTGACACCCTTGTATGAAGCAGGGCTGATGCATTATTTGAAGACAGTGTAAAGAGAGAGCTTTAAACAACCACAAAGCAAAAGAAAGACCAATGCCCAGAAGAACACTGTGCAAACCTTGAGCTTAATAATCTCAAAAACATACCTGGAGCAAACCGCCATCATAAGACTTTGACAAATCATAAGCAAAGCCTTGGACCAAGACTCTGTCCATCCAGCCCTTCAGGATCGCAGGCATGCTGAACCAAAACAAGGGAAACTAGGCAAAGAGTAAATTACCTGGTTAGCACAGGTATCTGGAATCTGGACCACCCTTAGGCCTGGTTCACAGGCCAAATCCTATTCTCCAAGTCTGCTCAGATCTCGTACCTGCCTTCTTCCAGCTCTCTGCCAGGAGAGGCACTAACTATGCTTGGCAACAGGACCTGAAGTGCTTTCTGATTGTGGTAGTCTCAGGGCCATACCTGAGCACCTACAGCACACTAACACTAGGGTGTATGTGAGGACTTCCACCCAGATTAGAGTTGGAATATGATGAATCAGGAAGGTACCATTTAATTCGAACTTAAGACTGTACAGAATCACTGTACAGAATCCTATGTGTGAAATGCAAAAGCAACAGATGATCTAATGCCTTATTAGCAGGACTGACATCAGATGATCAGTTCTGATCTGACAGTCTGCTGACAAATGCTGGGGGATCTTACTTTCACACCCTGCTGATATCATGACCCTAAATCCCTTTATTGAGAAGGAAACTACTTCTTTAACACTTGGACTCTTAGTGTATAGATCTTCCAGTTAGCCTATGGGACTACATCCCAAAGCTATCATGTCTTAATTGCTTTATCTTAAATGCTTTATGGGCTGTTTTTCTAGGAAGCATCACTAGCACTAAGCCTTTGTACACACTGAAGAACAGAAGAAAACCTGTAAAAGCATCACCGCATTGGGCTTAATTTGAGATGGAAACAAAGTGGAAACCGGACAGTCAGCACTGTCTCTACAAGTGGATGAGTTTAGTCTGCAGCAAATTTGGAATGACTTTATGGTGTCTTACAGAGGCTTTTTTTTAATAAATAAGAGAGAAAGTGAACAACAAAACTGAAGTGTATTTAAAATAATGACCTGAAAAATCAGCAAGTCTGCTTCCTGCACCTTCTTTTGCTCTTCAACCAGATCTTTGGACAAACCTCCCCTCTTGTAAGCTTCCCAGGTCTCCACGCCATAATTGAAAGCTTCCGAGTTATGCAAGCGACCTGTGGGTAGAAGTGAAGTCATTCCTTGCCCTGTGTCCAGCACCAAGCCAGATAAGATTTAAACACAGATTAAAGTCTACAGTTCTAAACTGAGTCACTGCTTTCTGTTTTCCCACTTCCTTTTCTTTGGTGGATATTCAACATCCTCACAGCTGAAGGTGATTTGATTTTAAAGTGGAGAGGAATGTAGAGCCTCAGAGTCCTAAACTTTCACCTTCCTGTAGCAACATACAAAGTGCAATATGAGGACCTAAGGTTGGCTCAGGACTCAGGTGATGCAGGTGGATGATTTGAGAGATTTTTGCTAATTGTTCTGCCTCTGCCTTAGGGTTTACTGAGACCATCATGCACTTATAAGCACGATGGAGCTGCTTTCCAGCCTCTGTAAGTGGGAAGCTCAGCAGCTGCTGGGGAACCACTAATGGCCATCTCTGCTGATTCCACAGCAGTTGGGTGAGCTCATTCAAGGATGTCTGAGTCAGGCATAGAGGTTTGTTCTGTCACTTCAACTGGCAGATATCAGTCTCTAGCAGAAGACAGAGGCAGTAGCCTCGTGAACTAACCGTGTAGCAAGTCACAGAATGGTTTCTGAAGACATTTTCTCCCCACAAGAAATAGACTTCAGAGATTGATTGTGGACATGTGCTAATGCATTCTTCCCTCTCAATGATCTCACTGAGAGACAAAGTTCATGCTCAGGAGTGAACTTTTAGAAATGCTGTCTGTCCATATATAAATTTCTTATTAATGAAATAAGTTTCTTATTAATCTCTTGATGATGCAAGGCCTGGAGCACCTCTCCTATGCAGTCCGACTGAGACAGTTAGGGTTGATCAGCATGGGGAAGGCTCCAGGGAGACATTTCTCAGCCTTCTGTTACCTAAAGGGGGGCTTATGAGTCAGTATTGTTGATAAAGGTATATTTTGGCTAGTCTCACCAACAATGTCATTTCTTGTTGCTCTTGGCTCAAACTGCATTGCATATAAATCCGACACTGTGACACTGCAGCCCTGCTTGGTCAATTCTTCCACAGCAATCTTCAACAAAGATCCATTGAAGGACTTGGGCTCTTGATGTGCATAGACTATCAGGACTTTTTTCCCTGGAGGCAGAAAGAAAACCAGAAGACAATTTTGAATATAGGAGGCAGATGCAGGACAATTTGTGGAGCTGGGGCTTGGTCCTTCCTTTTTCTATAGTGTGTTTTCCAAGTGGCACAAAACTAGTGGAAACAGAATGACAGTGGCAGGATTTGACTCCTGCTCAGCAGCAGTGAGTGACTCCTGAGGTAATAATCACTGAATGCCCCCTGCCCAGCAATTCTGTGCAACACTGGGCTTTCCTAGGTGGCAGTCAGTGGACACTGGATATGTTCCACAGCAGGTCATACTGCCCTACATAAACACTACCCAGTCCCTCCTCGAGTCGATGTTTCTGTTGCTCTGATTCCACTATTCCCAAAAAGCAGTGCCAGCCTGGATTCACTCCAAGTGCTGTGGCAGCAACTTCTGAAAGCTCGGAGCAACTTCCTACTGCAGTGTGGGATCCCCTCATCTTCCAGTTCAGTGCTGCACAGGTGACAACATCGGGGTAGATGCTTAAGATGCCACCACCTCATTTCAGCATCACAACAGTGACTTCAATAGAAAGCAAAAGGTTTGGGTTTTTTTTTTAGAGATTAGGCTATCTAGCGTATCTCAAACTGCTGTCAAAGTGTATTCAAGTAAGCTGATTAGCCAGGCAGATATCTTGGGATGGAGCTTTTCAAAGGGATGTAACAAGACGTATCAGAGATTACTTGTTCAAAATTTATTGAATATAGGTTATGCATTTTAATAATTCTCTTTAAAATAATATTTTATCAGTGAAAACAAGTGTGTATGGGGTAGTAGTTGTTTATACATAACCACTGCAGTGGGGTAAATTCCCAAGGACTGTTGGAAATGACTTGATCTACAATACATGCAGCTCTTGGTTCCTGACTGCCATCACTAAGCTTCAGGCATCTCCTGAGCTCAGTTTCTGCATGACACAGCTCCTGATGTACATCCCAGAGCACCACCTGCTAAGTGATAGGCAAGTTTAGGCTGTTAGGGATAACTAATGGAACCCAAGCTGAATGTTTGAAGAAACAACAGCTCATTTTTAACCTAATTTACAGGTAGTGATTCTTTCTCCAAGGTGCATAGTGCCCATGAAACAAGAGCTTTGCAAAAAACACTTATTAAAACTTGCAGGTCAAATGCTATTCTAAATTCAAGGCATGTATCAACTCTGAAAATCCCTGTTCCACAGCTTACTCTAGAATATCAGAAGCAGTGACCTCTTTGCTGCTTTGCTCTTTCTGCCGGCTGTCAGCAAAAAGGGAGCTCAGGGAGATGCCAAAAGTTCCAAAAGGTGGTAAGATTAATTCTGCAAAGGTGATGGATTGTTTCCCTTTCACTGGATCTGAAGGGTGACTGAACACAGTGTTTGAGGGGACTGGAGTTTTCTGAGGCATCACTTACTGAAGTAATTTCAGTGATTTGAAAAAGGAAGACCTCAAAGTCACAACTAAACACGGCAGTGAAGCCCCATCCCTGAGGTGCCCTTTGCCCAGGCCTGGAGCGAGCAGCATTTTCATTCTCATTTGCTCTTACCTGCCATTTTCCGGGAGCACTGGGGAGCTTCTCTCCTGAGAATCTGGTACGGCCTGAGAACTCAAATGAGAGATTTTCTAGTGAGAAACACCAGGAACACGTGCGAGGAGAACCGCTGTTCCAGTGGGAAATGTACCGGTGTGTGTGTTTGCACACACACTCACCACAGGCTGGCACTAAGCACGACCCGCCGGGATGGGCCGGGCCGTCAGCGTTCCCTGGGAGCGGGAAGGGTGCCGCCGGCTCTCGGCCCTGGCCCTGGAGCAGGAATTCGTCTCCGGCCGCCGGCCCGGCTCTGGACGGCCGCGGCACGGCCGCCTCGGCCCGGGGCTGCGCCGGGGCCATCGCGCCGCTCCCGCTCTCGTGCCGCCCTCTGGAAAGCGTTTTGGGAGCGGAACCCGGATCCCCGACCCCAGAGCAAGCCGGCGTGCCCTCACCTGCTCCTCGGAGCCCGGCGCACACTTGCGGCGCGGCTGGGAGCAGCTCTTCCCGGTGGCCCTGCTGCCCGGGCCCTGGGGCAGCGCCAGCGCGGGGCGGGATCGGGATCGGGATCGGCGCCGCCCGCGGCCGCGGCTCCGCTCGAGTCCGCGCACGGCCGGGTGCGCGTCCCCGCTGCTGTTACCGCAAGTGACACCCACATCATCTGTGGGTTGGGTGGGTTTTTTGTTTGTTTGGGTTTTTGTTTGTTTGGTTTGGTGGTTTTTGTTTTTGCCTTTTTTTTGTTCTTGTTTTTGTTTGTTTGTTTGTTTTGTTTGTTTTGGTTTGGTTTGGTTTTGTTCTCTGGTCTTCTCCAAACACAGAACTCGATCTTCATTTCTCCCTATGGTGGTCAGCAACGTAGCATGTGAAGTCCTAAACCACCCACGTAACCGTATCTGCTCTTCTAGCGGCAGGCATAGTCTGATTTTGTGCCTTCTGCTGGCCACGTGCATCTGCCAGGGGCAGGGGGCTCTTGCCTGCCAGCTTCCTGAAAGGTGTCTCTTTGGAAAGGCAGATGGGACACGGTAGGATGGGGGCAGCTGTGGTTTTGGAGAGGTAGAATTGCCTTGGTGATCACTTTCAAGATGAAGTTTTCTGAGTATCGACACCGTTTTCTGCACCTTGTTGGACAAACTTAACAAATAGCTTTTTTCCAAGATGTCAAAAAAAAAAAAAAAAAGGTTGGCAGTGGAACTGGTGCGTGCCCATCCCTGTTTCCCACTGATTTGTGATCAGCTGGTATCGAGACAGAACAGGAGTTTAATGCTCCGACAGCTCCAGATGCAAGGGCTGATCACACCTACTGTAATGAGGAGACTCAGAACGAAATCCCAAATTGCCAAACTAAGCTCATTGCAGTTTGTATATAGACATTTTGTGTCCATCCACACTGTGAGGTATTGTAAGGACAGTGTTATGGAACCTGCAGTCCAGAGACTCTGGAACATTTTTCAGCTAAATAAAGCAAATGCAAATATGAATGTGGTATCTCTGGTGGGCCAGTTGTGCAGTTTTGGTCTTCTGCAATCCCAAGCATTACAGAAATCTTTTGATAACATTGAAATTCTGAGGGTTTTTTTCTTGTTTTGGTTTAGTGTAGTTTTTCTGCTTTTGAGCTTTGCATTGTGTATGGGCTGAAGACAGGGTGAAAGATGGCTAAATTTTTAAAAATTTTGTGGTTAAAGAGCTTGCATTCTCATTGAGTGGTGTTTTGCCAAGAAACACTATTGGAGGAAAAAAAAAAAAAAGACAGAAATTGGCATTTATTTGTTGGTGTTTAGAAGTCATATGTTTGACATGTAGCTGGTTGTTTTTGCCAGGAAGATGAACACTGCTGTGTGTGAAATTTTCAGGTTTCATTGAGCCACTGGAAAATTGTAGGGCCTGATAAATAAAAAGCACCAAAACACCACAGTGCTAGACCAAGGCTACCTGGAATGGTTACTTCTCTGCTTAATCTTAAGTAAAATCCAACCATAGTAAGCTTGTCTCATAATGGGAAGGTGACTTTGCGTGTATTTTCCTGGGATGAACTTTAAAGGCTGTGTTGTAAGCTTTGCCAGCAGAGGTTTAATTTTTTTCTACTTCTTCCTCTCCGTCTGTAATTTGCTGCCAGGTATCTCTTTAGAGGCTTATCCCTCTCCATGTTTCAGATGAATCCCAAATTCTGTAGGGATTGAGCATAACCATGCTCTGGCAGTCCCTGTCTGGCCCAGCTCTGCCTGGCCCAGCAGGGATGAGTGTTCTCTCATAGAGGAGATTCCCACGACTCAATGCTGAAACATTAATTCTGGGCTCCACATCCGATTTTCATTTTTTCACAATTTCAATTTTCAATTTTCACAATTGCCACAAATTTTCACTGCAGTTAAGTTCAGAAGACAACCACTTGAGGTCTCCCCTACATGCTGAGCTGTAGCCTAGAAACAGGTGACAGAAATAAGGGGGTGTCCATGTAGAGTGTACTGGGAGGATTTTGTTTCCTCTTGACTTCTTTTTAAGTTCCAGTAAAGAACAATCTTTGTTCTGCGTATCTCACTGGGGTACAATAGCATTTTCAGGTGTGGCAATCTGTTGTGTGGACAAGCTGATTAGGTCTTGGTTTATTCTGTTGGATATTAACAAAATGCTTTCTCATTTCATCAGCATCAATTCAGAAACAGCTATGGGATATTTTGGCTGCACACTTTCATTATGCATGGTGTTTGTTATTGGCTGTTCCTCCCTTCAGCACAACCTTTTGATTTACTAGTCTATTACAAAGTACACTCCTCTGCAAGCAGGCAGCTCAGCTCTGTGACATTGTTCCAGGAATCAAATATTAAAACCACAGAATGACTACCTATACCTGCCTTTAAATGTTAGGCTTTTTTGTAGACCTGCAAGAAATCAGTTTGGATTTCTCTAGGCTATGAGGCTTCTTGGTAACACAGTTAAGGTGAGGAACTGTTTGCTTCCCTGTGGTTTTCTGAAGTTGCGCGTGTTTGACCTGCCATTTCAGAACATCAAATAAAAGAAATTCAGTTATGATTTCTGGAACAAATTGTCAGAGAAGAAGACCGGAGCATTGCCTAGACATCTGTGGGAAAGAAGCACCACTGACAACAAAAAACAAATCCCCAGACTAAATGAGAGAGGAAAGCATGTTGCCCTTATATCCTTCTCCCCAGCCTGAAACACAGGTACAAGTTACTCACCTAATTCTAGTTTTATTCTGGTGAAATCAGTGCTATTTTGGCAGGATGACATTTGACTTACAGCAAAATGTGATTTAGCAGGACAATAATTCTTAATTCAAAATGGCTGTAACATTTCCAGTACTACTAAGAAAGTAATACTGCCACTTAGTTTCTCTCTCCTTATTAACCACAGACCACTCAATGTTGGTCCCCCATGTGGTAAAATTCTCCTTTGAGTTTTAGAACTCAGAATTGTTATTTGGAAATCAGAACACACATACGCTCCAGCGCAGTGTGCTGCCTAGCTAGGGACTAAAAGCATGTCAGGACAAGGACAGTAACTCTTGGCACAGCACCCACTGTCACTGCACACTTGACTGGCTTCTAAAGACTTGCAGGAGCAGCACCCTTGTGTAACCTAAAGACAGTGTGTGTCTCACATACCCTAAAGCAAACCTCTACAACAGCTTTGGGCAGCACTGCTTCCCAGGGAATGTCTCTGCAGGAGGTGGCCCTTCACTTCATACCAGACCAAACAGGAACATGTGACTCTTCCCCTGCGGTAGCGCTTCCCAGTCTGGTGTATCAGCTTACACAGTCCCTGCAGAGTCTGGGCTCAGCATGTTTATTATCCAAAGAGCCCTTAAAGAACTGTGAGGCTAGAGTGTGACAAGACTGGCCCAAAGAAGGGATGGCAGATGCACATGCTGTAGGCAGAGACCTAAGTGTCATTTGGAAGCCACTCAGGAGACTGTTTCTTATTTGGGCCACATTCTTTTAATTCCAGAGTGCAAAGCCAGCTGTTGGGTGAGCTGGTCAAAGCAAGAAATTGGGTAGCTAAGTGAGAAACCCACCCCTTGCCATATGCACCAACAGGGTTAACAGCTCTCAAAAAGAATCCTGCTACAGTTCAAGGTGAAAATCATGGATGTTAAGAGCCAGACAGTCCTTTTGTCCCACTAGATCCTGACCCATCGACAGGCAGTGCTCCTGCAGGTTTTCAGGTAGGCATCCTGCCTTACCAGCTGGCAGTGCTGGAGATCTCCAAGGAAGCCCACTGATGGTGGAGGGGGATGCAAATGCCCTCCAGACTCAAACACCAACCCTGACTGATGTGAAGGGGCAGGAAGCACACAGCATTCCTTTTTGTCTCCACTTAGGGCAACCGAAATAGAGAAGTCCCTTTGGTTTTAGGAAGCTACTTAGTTTACAAATGGGAGGTGCAGTCTACAAAGGAAGGCAATGCATGCACATACCATTATACAATATTTGTTTTTTCCCTTTTCTGGTAGCTGTTGTAGCTTTAACATTGCTTTGTGACCATGTGGAAAAGCCTAAGGCTGCCCACAAGGCTTTCCAGCTGTCAAAGTCACTGTGTAACTGTACATCCTTTTGCACTGCTCATGATCTGGCTTCATAGCTCAAAGGCACAAGGTAGAGCCCTCATGGCCACTCCTGCTCTTTTAAACAACAAGTGTGAGTATGGGCAGTGTATTCCCCAGACAATAAAAATAGTGGCAGCTGGTACAAAGAGTGTTAAAATAACCTTGGCCACGTACTTTATTGTTTCATAAGCAGCAATGGTATCATCTCCTGTTAAATACCACTTGTGTTATCAATCACAGTTGGGCTGGATAATATCACAGTTTATGTGAGCAAGGAGAGCTTCACAAAGAGTTTTGCACCCATCCTTATTGAGAATCCCTCAGAAACCGATGAAGATAAATGCTGAATTTTCTGTTAAGCTGCTAGCTGCTGTATTCCGGATTGTTAAAATGCATTTGAATTAGGAGATTAGCATTCAGGTATTTAGATAGAGCATCCAAAAGAATGGAGAAAAATGATCTTCTCTCTGTAGTCTTGTACCTGAACACTACTTGAAATACCACTCAGGAGAGCAGTTTATGGGTTCTTCCTTCCAAAGAGTCTTCAGACGCTGGGTCCAGGCAGTCAGCATCTCCTTCCTCTTCTCCTCAGAGACACGCTCTGGAGCATAACAGATGTGAGGTTCAAGGACTTTGACACCACAGAAGTGCATGATTCCATGCTGGATACAAAATAAAGAAGGGAATGCTTCAGGAAATAGTTACTCTTTCAACTGAAGAACATGCATGATTCAAATGTGAACCTGTTTCTCTGACCCAGGATCAGGCAGGTTCTCTAAATCTGTGCATTTATCAGAGAAGGGAAATAAATTGCTTTTACACCAACAGAACTCTCCTCTTTGGCTGCTGTACTCTGTTAAATTTGCAAGGATCAGAGATGGCCTAAAGTTCATTGTCCTGTTCGAACTTCCTCAGATTGTTCCTGAACTGCAGTGTCTTTCACATCTACTTCCAAATTGGGTTTGGGGATTTGTTTTTCAACCTTTTCCCTCTGAAAGAAGACTAGTGCCTGTGGAATCAACTCAACTTGCCATTTTCCCTCTGTGTATTTCTGAATTCAATGTTAGGCTTCACGTTTTTGTCACCTTTATTTGCAAGCCCTGGAGCTGGACAGCTCCTCAGGGGCAGGTAGCTGGTAATTACAATGGGTAGGAGATCATGTGTGACTCCCCTCCTGCCCTGCATCCTACACTGGGTAACCATGGGGAAACATCCCACACCCTAGAGATAAAGGAAATGCTGTAATACCAGAGAAACTGAGAAGGCTGACAGCATAAGCTGTCTCCAAATTCTAATCTGGAGGAAGGGGCACGAAACAACTTTAAACCTCTCTGGACTTTTAAGGTAGTCTGAGGATTTTAGAGCCCAGTTTAGAACCTGCAGACGCTTGGAGCAGGCAACTTATTAGTTTCTTATTATTATTCCTATTAAATAAACATTAAAAGAACTGTTAAAAATAAATTGCATAGTAAAAATGAAAGCAAACAGTAACTACATATATTCATACATTATACCTGCATGGGCCACAGGAGATAGCGAACATCACCTCTGCTTGCATACTTCTCTTTGGTTCCTCCAGTGGTGAAAGAAAACAGGGATAATTTGTCCTAGAATTAAGAAAGTGATGCTTGAGTTAGACACGTTTAAAGAAGAGTGGCTGAACAGTTCAAGAGATATTCAGGGGAACCTGAACAGCATAAATTTCTAGAAGAGGAAGTGTCATATTCTTTCCCAGACCTTACTAGGATTGGTGGTTCTGATGTAAAGATTGGTGATATACAACTAGACAGTTGACTGTGTGTCCAGACTTTTGAAAGAGACAGGTTAAAAAGAAAAGGACACGTGTCTGACACCCTTGTATGATGGAGGGCAGATCATTTTCTCCCTCCTGCATTATTTGGAAAACTGTGGCTGCAAAGTCCTCTGTTACTGTGAATATTTTTATTCCTGTTCTTTCTGACTGCAAAAATTGAATGCTAAAGTCCCCTGTCGAACTTTGGCTTGCTTGTCACTTGCCAGTCAATAAATACAGACCAAATTATTTCCCAGGTGTCCTAAACCACCATGTTTCTTTGGTTCTCTAACTATGGCATTAGTCATGGGCTTGTGCTCAGATTCTCTTATCTCAGTTTTAGCTTCTGTAATTGAAATAACAATTTTCCAGTGCAGTATCCCAAGTGCCTTGAGCCTGCACTTCGTATGCCACTGTGATCAGTGCGGATTATACCCATTTTGTCAGTGAGCCAGACATTTCTGAAATTTAAAGAAATTGAAATGTTTGGAATTGTTGAGAAGATCGGAACTAGCAGGGATTACCGTGCAGCAAACATAAATGTGAAACTAATATTGATTGTTTCTGGATGCTGCAGCTGTTACTAAATAAGATCCATCAGACACTGGATTCCAGAATTTTCCATGCTGTGAAGAATTAAAAATTTATGAAACACTATCAAGAGAGACTGGTCTTACCTAATTTAGAAGTTACAGAGAAAAAAGGTTCAAAGTAGATAATTGTGACAGAGGCTCATATACTGAGTATTTCAGATTTCTGATAAAGTTTTACAGTTCTATTTTAACCTTTACGACATCTAATCTCAGAACAGGACTTTGACACCTATTCTAGTATGTCAGTTATGACGGATATGTGCAGTCCTGTTGTGGCAGGAATAATGACAGACTTTAGTTATAGGAAAAAGATCAATTTAAACTGTTTGCAAGCTGTATATTACACTCTGATACTCCTGCCAAATGATAAATCCCATATAGCAGGCCAAGTAAAGGTCTCTAGGAGATGGTTTAAACCTTAAGGAACCACTACATTCTCCTTATTGTACTACCCTCCAGACAGTCTGAACAAGCCAGAAAGTTACTCAACATGTAACTTACCAAAGCATTTATTTCAAGACAGCATCGAGCGAGAGCTTTAAACAACCACAAAGCAAAAGAAAGACCCATGCCCAGAAGAACACTGTGCAAACCTTGAGCTTAATAATCTCAAAAACATACCTGGAGCAAACCGCCATCATAAGACTTTGACAAATCATAAGCAAAGCCTTGGACCAAGACTCTGTCCATCCAGCCCTTCAGGATCGCAGGCATGCTGAACCAAAACAAGGGAAACTAGGCAAAGAGTAAATTACCTGGTTAGCGCATAGAATCTGGACCACCCTTAGGCCTGGTTCACAGGCCAAATCCTATTCTCCAAGTCTGCTCAGATCTCGTACCTGCCTTCTTCCAGCTCTCTGCCAGGAGAGGCAGTAACTATGCTTGGCAACAGGACCTGAAGTGCTTTCTGGTTGTGGTAGTCTCAGGGCCATACCTGAGCACCTACAGCACACTAACACTAGGGTGTATGTGAGGACTTCCACCCAGATTAGAGTTGGAATATGATGAATCAGGAAGGTACCATTTAATTCCAACTTAAGACTGTACAGAATCACTGTACAGAATCCTATGTGTGAAATGCAAAAGCAACAGATGATCTAATGCCTTATTAGCAGGACTGACATCAGATGATCAGTTCTGATCTGACAGTCTGCTGACAAATGCTGGGGGATCTTACTTTCACACCCTGCTGATATCATGACCCCAAATCCCTTTATTGAGAAGGAAACTACTTCTTTAACACTTGGACTCTTAGTGTATAGATCTTCCAGTTAGCCTATGGGACTACATCCCAAAGCTATCATGTCTTAATTGCTTTAGCTTGAACGCTTTTCTAGGCTGTTTTTCTAGGAAGCATCACTAGCACTAAGCCTTTGTACACACTGAAGAACAGAAGAAAACCTGTAAAAGCATCACCACACTGGGCTTAATTTGAGATGGAAACAAAGTGGAAACCGGACAGTCAGCACTGTCTCTACAAGTGGTGAGTTTAGTCTGCAGCAAATTTGGAATGACTTTATGGTGTCTTACAGAGGCTTTTTTTTAATAAATAAGAGAGAAAGTGAACAACAAAACTGAAGTGTATTTAAAATAATGACCTGAAAAATCAGCAAGTCTGCTTCCTGCACCTTCTTTTGCTCTTCAACCAGATCTTTGGACAAACCTCCCCTCTTGTAAGCTTCCCAGGTCTCCACGCCATAATTGAAAGCTTCCGAGTTATGCAAGCGACCTGTGGGTAGAAGTGAAGTCATTCCTTGCCCTGTGTCCAGCACCAAGCCAGATAAGATTTAAACACAGATTAAAGTCTACAGTTCTAAACTGAGTCACTGCTTTCTGTTTTCCCCATTTCCTTTTCTTTGGTGGATATTCAACATCCTCACAGCTGAAGGTGATTTGATTTTAAAGTGGAGAGGAATGTAGAGCCTCAGAGTCCTAAACTTTCACCTTCCTGTAGCAACATACAAAGTGCAATATGAGGACCTAAGGTTGGCTCAGGACTCAGGTGATGCAGGTGGATGATTTGAGAGATTTTTGCTAATTGTTCTGCCTCTGCCTTAGGGTTTACTGAGACCATCATGCACTTATAAGCACGATGGAGCTGCTTTCCAGCCTCTGTAACGGGAAAACTCAGCAGGTGCTGGGAAACCATCAGGGACAACGGTTCATTTTGTCACTTCAACTGGCAGATATCAGTCTCTAGCAGAAGACAGAGGCAGTAGCCTCATGAACTAACCGCGTAGCAAGTCACAGAACGGTTTCTGAAGACATTTTCTCCCCACAAGAAAAAGACTTCAGAGATTGATTGTGGACATGTGCTAATGCATTCTTCCCTCTCAATGATCTCACTGAGAGACAAAGTTCATGCTCAGGAGTGAACTTTTAGAAATGCTGTCTGTCCATATATAAGTTTCTTATTAATGAAATAAGTTTCTTATTAATCTCTTGATGATGCAAGGCCTGGAGCACCTCTCCTATGCAGACAGACTGAGACAGTTGGGGTTGATCAGCATGGGGAAGGCTCCAGGGAGACATTTCTCAGCCTTCTGTTACCTAAAGGGGGGCTTATGAGTCAGTATTGTTGATAAAGGTATATTTTGGCTAGTCTCACCAACAATGTCATTTCTTGTTGCTCTTGGCTCAAACTGCATTGCATATAAATCTGACACTGTGACACTGCAGCCCTGCTTGGTCAATTCTTCCACAGCAATCTTCAACAAAGATCCGTTGAAGGACTTGGGCTCTTGATGTGCATAGACTATCAGGACTTTTTTCCCTGGAGGCAGAAAGAAAACCAGAAGACAATTTTGAATATAGGAGGCAGATGCAGGACAATTTGTGGAGCTGGGGCTTGTTCCTTCCTTTTTCTATAGTGTGTTTTCCAAGTGGCACAAAACTAGTGGAAACAGAATGACAGTGGCAGGATTTGACTCCTGCTCAGCAGCAGTGAGTGACTCCTGAGGTAATAATCACTGAATGCCCCCTGCCCAGCAATTCTGTGCAACACTGGGCTTTCCTAGGTGGCAGTCAGTGGACACTGGATATGTTCCACAGCAGGTCATACTGCCCTACATAAACACTACCCAGTCCCTCCTTGAGTCAATGTTTCTGTTGCTCTGATTCCACTATTCCCAAAAAGCAGTGCTACTGTCTTATTTCAGCATCACAACAGTGACTTCAATAGAAAGCAACAGAATTTTTTTCTCAGTGACAAGAGGGAGCTGTCAAGTGCCAAACTGCTGTCAAAATGGATTCAAGGTAAGCCAAGTGGCCAGGCAGATATGTTGGGATGGAGCTTTTCAAAGGGATGTAACAAGGTTTATTGGAGCTTACTTGTTGAAGAATTTACTGAATATAGGCTAATCAATTTTAATAATTTTCTTAAAAATCATTCATCTGTGAAAACAAGGGAAAGATGAAATAGTTTGTATGGGGTAGTAGTCGCTTATACATGACCTGAGATAGAAATCACCAGGGACTGTTGAAAATTACTTGATCTACAAGACATGCAGCTCTTGGTTCCTGACTGCCAACACTAAGCTTCAGGCATCTCCTAAGCTCAGTTTCTGCATGACACAGCTCCTGATGTACATCCCAGAGCACCACCTGCTAAGTGATAGGCAAGTTTAGGCTATTAGGGATAACTAATAGAACCCAAGCTGAATGCTTGAAAAAAGAACAGCTCATTTTTAACCTAATTTACAAGTGGTGATTCTTTCTCCAAGGTGCATAGTGCCCATGAAACAAGAGCTTTGCAAAAAACATTATTAAAACTTGCAGGTCAAACACTAACATAAATGCAAGGCATGTATAAACTCTGAAAACCCTTGCTCCATAACTTACTCTGGAATATCAGAAGCAGTTATCTCTTTTCTATTCCTGCCATCTCTCAGAAAAAAGGCAGCTCAGTACCTGGAGATGCCACAAGCTCCAAAGAGTGGTAACTGATTGATTGATTGACTGAAAGAGATTGATTCTGCAAAGTTGCCAGATTGCTCCCCTTTCACTGGATCTGAAGGGGCCTGAACACAGTGTTTGGGGGACTGGAGTTTTCTGAGGCATCACTTACTGAAGTAATTTCAGTGATTTGAAAAAGGAAGACCTCAAAGTCACAACTAAACACGGCAGTGAAGCCCCATCCCTGAGGTGCCCTTTGCCCAGGCCTGGAGCGAGCAGCATTTTCATTCTCATTTGCTCTTACCTGCCATTGTCCGGGAGCGCTTGGGAGCTTCTCTCCTGAGAATCTGGTACGGCCTGAGAACTCAAATGAGAGAAACATCAGGGTCAGAGGAGGATCTCTGTTTTTGGCACGGTTGCCCCGACACGGGGCCATGGCGCCGCTCCCGCTCTCGTGCCGCCCTCTGGAAAGCGTTTTGGGAGCTGAGCGCGGATCCCCGGCCCCAGAGCAAGCCGGGGTGCCCTCACCTGCTCCTCGGGGCCCGGCGCACACCTGCGGCGGGGCTGGGCGGCTCTTCCCGGTGGCCCCGCTGCCCGGGCCCTGGGGCAGCGCCAGCGCGGGGCGGGATCGGGATCGGCGCCGCCCGCGGCCGCGGCTCCGGCTGTTTTTCGTATGTGCATCTGGCTTAATTTGATGCCCTTTAGTTCTAGTTTTTGTACTTTGCGTGACAGTGAAGAATCAGTCCGTACTCTTCCACTCTGTCCTCTCTGTTGATTTTGTGGACTTGCTTTGTGTGCCGGCTGAATCACCTCTTTTCTGGACTGTTCTTCGGGGGGGATCTTTGTTCAGAAACTGCTCTGCGCTTCCAGTCCTTCCTAGTGCTCTTCTCTGCCCTTTTCCTGCTGTGCCATTTCTTGAAGCAAGGGAACCAGCTCTACATAAACTTTTCACGCTATGGACGTGCCATGAATTTCCCCAGTGGTAGAATGATTTTATGCTTTGTGGTCTTAATCATTCCTACAGTGTGGTGGTAGTCATCTCAGAGCCCTTTATTCTAAAAGTGAGGTCAAGTTGGTTGGCTTGTCTCCCATAAGCATCCTTAAGATTCACAGAGAATGTAAAATAACTAAAATAACTAAAAATAACTTTTACTTTTCTAGCCTCCTGAGAAGCATTGAGAACACTGTACTGGTCTTAATTCCCATATAGGTTAGAAGTAACCCTTGTGATTTATGAATGACTCGCTTATAGGAGGAATTTTGCACATGGTGGTAGCTTAAATACTGTTCTTTACATATATTCTAGGTACACTTCTCTAATGTTACCTAAAATACTTTTATTCTTGATTTGTAGCCCCAAAACCTTTAGTGAAGATGAATAACTGTTTTGTTTGTTTGTTTTTTCCTCTGAAAAACTAAACAAAGAATGTTGCTTTTATTGGGACAGGGGTTGAACAAATGGGTGAGGAGAGCAGAGGTACCTCTTTTTTTTATATGGCTGCAGTATTTGCATACTTAGTGTCCACTGATTTAGGAAGTTCATGACCTGGACTTAATTCTGCCTTCAGCTTCAGGGAAATCAACCACTCATTCTTAAAAAGTGACCACCACATCAAACTGCAGGTTGTTTATTCTAGAGTGTGCACATCAGAAGGTCTTATTGAAGGGATTTCAGTGCAAAAAAATATCTTGGGTTTCGATGAAGGAAAAGAGAGAATGCAGGCATTATTACTTAGGCACTGGGATGACCTTGGAACATGAAGGCTCCAGTCTTTGTCTCAAGTATTGCTGAAAATTTTAACATGCAGCAGCAGTTGGGTGCATACACAGCTCCTGCTATGCTGTAGAAGAAACACCCATGCTTTTTTTACCTAAAATTAGGCATCAACTGGGTGAAAGTTTTTAAGGTAACAGGAGCTCATTTTTGCTTGTCATTTATGTGATTTTAAGCTTGTATTTTTAAATTTATTATTAATTCTTATTGTATATCTGGCCTAGAAAGAAAATAATTCTTTTTGTCACAGTTCCCTCTGAGAACTCATTCATTCCTACTGCAGGAAAGCACAGTTAGCATTAACTGAAAGAAAAGAGAAAGTTCTCATAAGCAGGAAATTGTGGTTTGTGTCAAGGTAAACACTTACACTGTAAACTAAGCGACTGTTCCTGAAAATCACAAGCAAGTGTCCTTAATTTAGGAATTTTCTTTGCATATTAACCTTACCTCTTTCCCTCTTTTTACGATATACTTTAGTTCCCAGATCAGATGATTCTGTTGCTGTGCTTTCAGTGGTGGTGTACTAGATGTCTTCTGTAGGCTTGGAGTTTGGTCAGATGAATTAACCTTACTTGACAAAACAAGCCTGAGATGAAAAATAAAGGTAAACAAAGCATGCAAGAAAAGAGAAAGAATGAGAGAGGCAGCAAAGTAGCCCTAGCACGATGCTAATCCATTAGAGAGAGATTTATAGCAAAATGGGACTCAAGAGTTTGATGTGGGCCTAGGTGGTTTTCTAAGGCAAAAGCATGCCAAGTACTGATCAAGAAAATCCCTCCCCTCTCTTCAGTGCTAGTGGAAGGAGACCCACCACTTGGCTCACAGCAGACATCTGGCAGCACTAGGTGATTACAGGGAGGTGAATGCTGTCCTCCCCTCTTAGAATACTTGGACTCCCACAACCTTTCAAGCCATAGCTATTGTTAGGAGTATGTAAAAGATTATCTGAATACTTAAAACCAACTAAGTGCTTTTTTTTTTTACATTCTCTTCTAATACCTTGCAAGCATTGAAATAAAAATTATGAGTCGATTATAGAAGAAAGATAAGAAAATCCTGCATTTCAAACACATCTGAGAGAGAGAAAATAACTAACACATTTTATTGCCTCCAAGTTATTTTAATTTATGGCCTACCTTTAAAATCTGCATGCTTAAGAATACATTATTAGATATAATGAGACTCTCTTCCATTCAAGAACTAAACTACGCTGGAATAGTGAGGTTTTTTTCTTCAAGCCAACAATGAAATGAGTCGTAACCACAATCAAAACCATTATAGATGCCACTGTAAAGTACAAACACATACAGCACTTAGGTTAATTGATTTCTTCAGCAACTGAACCAAATTAACATTTGCCCCCCAACCCCCCACTTTATCCGATGATACAGCACACAGTTCTGTGATCCATAATAGTTATGTTATATAAATTATTATAAATTCCTGTGGAAATGCTAACATTATGTGTATGTGTGTGTGTGTGTGCATTTTCTTCATATAAATTATATACCATGGGTTAGAGTGCAAGGTACAGTCGTCGACCTTAGGAAAGGAATTCACTATAATATAACTGTTCGGGAATTCTTTTAAATTTTCTTATGCTTTTTCCTGGGATTAATACGAAGTTTATTGTACACATTGTTCTGTCTTGGTGTAGTATATTAAGGTTCTAAGATACCCTGGATCCAAAGGATATTCGTTGTGCCCTCTAGTGCCCAGTGCAAGGTTTTGTTTTTATAGTAGAAGCGAGGCCTCCACCAAGGACGAGTTTTTAATCTTTAATGCAAGTTCTATTCTAGATGAAATGTTTTAAAAACCTTTGTTGCCAGTGATAATAATCAGGAAGGAAAAACGATGCTAACAAATTGTTAGTGTAAGAGAAATCCTATTTAAGATCAGTTTTCTGTGGCTTTTGCAGAGAACACAGCCACTGGTAGAACAGTTGTAACCAGTGAGCACTGTGGTTCTGCACTGAAAAGGAAGGAAAAAAGAGAAACTGAGAAGTAATATCCAACAGAAAAGATATTTGCATTTGTCTGTATCCCAGTATGTGCCACAATAACACTGTAGCTATTTTTAGGCTTGTTTTATCAGGTAATAAAGGTGACAGTCACTCTTATATTGGTCTATTTCCTTAGAGCAGAAAAGTTGACAGGCTTGTGCAGCAGGAAGGAAGGAAGCAGGAGGACTGTGTGACTAACAGCCTCGCACTGTGACCTGTTTTCTTTGCAGCCTCTCCTTATGGCAACTAGTAACAGAAAGTGAAAATAGTAACCTCTGGGTTAACAAGTCCATGATATAGTCTCTAAATCAAAAGCAAACCATGAACAGGGATAGAGTCCCAGGAAACAATCAAGGGTTTAGCTTATTTTTAAAACCTTGTGATGTTAAATATTTAACACTATGAAAGTATATAAATGAAATATCTATATAATGCTTTTATCTGTTTGAAACTTAATTGCAGTTTCTACTAGTAAATTTTTGCCAGGAAGTGGGTTCATTCAGATACAAATTTGTTACTTTCAAATTTTTTAAAGTCTTTTGTGCTTTTTGACTGACTAGCCTGGCCTGAGATACTCTTTCAAAAAGAGGCTGAAATTTCAAATCTGACTATAGACTCAGTCTTTGTGTGTAAAGCACATCAGACCTAGGATTTGTCTTCACATCTGAAAAATGAGAATCTTTGCTAAACGTGACTGTCTTTCTTTGCCCCATTTGTGATAGCAGAAGGCAATAGGAAGTGTCTTCACTTTCCCTCAACTTCTTGTGGAATTTTTCATGTAAATATAGAGTGGTACTTAAAGAGGTAATAAACAAGCAATTTGATTTCAGGGCAAGACACTTTATGGAGTATTTGAACTGATAGTGGCAATGTATTAGCTGTGATATTAAAAAACTTGAATACATCTGAGCATAGTTTTCTGAGAGGGTACTTTAAAATCTGCTGATATTCTACAGCTCTACCTATTTGATTTTGAACACTAGTTCCAAACAGAATATTAAAGGCTGGGGTTTTTTTCAGAGGAGAGGTGGAGAAGGGAGGAAGTAGATTTTCTATGCCAGTAATTTTTCCCTTAGATGAAACAAAAACTTGGATGAGCTGTTTCTGTAGTCACTACGCATCAAAGTTACTTTCTATCCCTAATGTAGGATTTATATTATGAAGAAAAGATAATGTATCATGTTAGCATTCTGTTTTCTTATTCAAGTTGATGCTTCTTTAGATTTGAAGAGTGATACTGGAAAGGAGCCCAGCTGCTGGCTGAAGTCTGTTATAGTGGGGGATAACATAATTCTATACAGCTGATCCACTGTAGTGCAGCAGCACCAGGTACATAAGGTGCTGCCTCTGGTGAGTCCAGTGATATGAGTGACATAACGTATTTCAAAAGCAACTAATTTCAGATATTCTTTCCAAAAGAATTTTTACAGGTTCCTCTTACGTCCCAGGGTACTTGTCTGAAACATCTGCTGACAGGTCCCTCTGGGCACCTACAAACCATGTGAGGAGAAAGCCAGGAAAATGAAGAGGGAGCACTTGCTTGCTCAAGGTGCCATGACCTCATCCTGGCAAGGTTTGTTATGGGATGTATGCATAACAGTAACTTGGTGATAGCTTTCCGGGTACTGTTGAGCCTTTCACTGACTTGGAATCAAGCTGTAATATGGGATTCAAGTCCTGTACAGGAACATATCATCCTGTGATCTGAATGGTAGCCATCAAGGTAAAAGATTAATAAAAGGAAAATTGTTTTAACACACCCAGGTTCAAAGTTAACAACCTGACGTTGCAAATAGTGTGCAAGTCAGGGATGGTTGGCTTCAAAACAAATCCAGCTACTTAGCTTGTGTTCAGAAGAATAGTTTTATGCAGAGGACATAAGGCTCTTATGAATTTCTGTCCAAAAAAAAAAGTCTCTCTAAGACTTCAACAGGAGCAAAGAAATGTTTCATTGTCTTTAGTGCCTTGACACCAATTAATTCAGCAAGTGATGAGCAACAGAAAAGGCAGAAGGAGCTTGCACGGCCGAAGTCCAGCTGAGGGTGCTGGAGAGCTGAGAACAGCACCATGAAACGCCTTAAAGTGCTTGAGCCGCGTGGAGCAGTGGATCCACTCCCATACCACTGTGTTTTCTCCTCTGTCGGTGAAGCTGCAAAACAAATAGGGAATTTCTGCAAGTCTTTCTTGTGTTTGCCAGATACTTATGTATGTGGATGCTCTTCGTACAAGTGCAGTCTTTCAAATTTATTTCAAGACTCCTTTTCATCACTTAATTTCTGCATGGCTCTGCTGAGCAGATATTTTATCTCCAGCATCCTTTCTTGGTCTGTTTTACATGTTAGATAAAGAAACTTGATATCCTGAGTTTCACCTGTACATTTAACTGTTTACTTATGGAACAGATATTGTCACAGTTTTAGATACAAATGAAGAATGATTATTTATATTTGAAGGATAGGCAAACCAATGCTTAGAGACTAAGTGAGAGTCAGCAAAAAGATATAGGCACTTCCAGTCTGCCTGTGTACAAAATTTCAGCCCTTTAAACCTGTTGTGTTGGCCAATTTGCTATGCTTAAAATCCACCTGGAGAAAATTTTCTGACTTAGGTTTTGACATGGAGTTTTTCAGATAATGATTTTGTAACGTGAAACACAGGGACGGTCCCTGGAGCCAGAGCTGGGATCCGAACTTCTCTTTGCACTAACAGGGCCAGCCAGCAGGCCACAGCCAAGCTGTGTGACAGCTGCTGCTGCCTCAGGTCTCCTCTGCAGCTTGGAGTCTCTTCAGCACTGAGATTCCCTGCCTTCCCCCATCCTCACCTCCTGCTCTTCTGCAGTATCAGGGGATTTGGTGACTGAGGTGTCCTCTCTAGGGAGACAGGGTTTCAATTCCAGTCTTAATCATTGGGCTATAATATAGAAAGAGGAAAAATTAAAAATTTGGCACGTGCACGCTCAGGAAAAGATAAATGATATATATGTCATATCTTTTATGGGAGTGGAGGACTGTGGGTAGCTGTTCACCAGGGATGTGCCAAAATGGTTGGGGAAGCAGATAATTCTAGCCATATTCCTGATATTACTTACTTTTGCACTGCTGTTGGGTAGCTCCAGGTAATCTGCCTTTCTGTAGCCCTGTGACTCCCAAGCCTGATGCCTCTATGCCCAGATGTCCATATTGGCTCTTCTCTGTGAACTGCCCCTCTCTGAATGTAGGCTGGAGGCAGCAAAGGGGCTGTCCTGGGGGGCATCTGGGGCTTGGTTGGGGACCTCCTGGAAAATGACTGCTTGTATCTCAACCTCTCAATCCCAGCCCAAGTGCTGCCATGGACTGCTTGTGACTGCAGCAGGCCTAGGCTTTGATCCTCTTGGATAAATACTAGCTTTTATAATATTAATATATAATGTAAATCTTTGCAGGTCTGCAGCATTACCACATCTGGCAGCTATTCCTCCCTTCTCAGGATCCCAGTCATCAGAGGTGTGAAAGAGTATTCTTCACAGAGATGTAACTGCTGCCCAAATATGCCTCCTCTCCATGCACACAAAGGAGGAAGGCATTTCCTCAGAAGGAGGTGTTCTTCCAGTACACTTGCAGAACCTGGCTTGGTAAGCTGCCCTGAAAGATGGCCTATTACAGTTTTACAGAGCAAACAATACAAGTTTTCAGCAAATGGCAGAGTTGAGGTACCTTAGAGTGATGTAAAATTGCATATTCATACAAGTTGTCAATTCAATGATTTGCATATGCTTAGTGTTTACTCTTTGAGAGTTCTGGTTTGATAAATACTACGTTTGTTGCTATAATGTGAACTAAGCTCAGTTCTAGATCTAAGATCATCTAAGATCACCTCAGGGTGCCCCACTACTTCAGATTGCTTCTAGCTTGGTCTACTTGACATAGTTGGCAAAGACTAGTGTGTGGCTCAGAGGGGTCTGTCCCATGCACCAACTGGCATTAATCATAGATCTATATGCATACTTTTTTTTTTTCCTTTTCACACTGCTATGGGGTATCCCCGTTTGCTCCCAGACCTTCTCTGCTAAAGGCAGAAGCACAAACTTATTTCCCTGTAGCTCCCTAACTAGTCATGCAGCTGCCACAGCACCGTCATATTTTAGAATTACTTCCTTACTGTACATCTGTGCTGCCCTTTCCCCTCCCCCTTTCTTCTTTGCTACCTGCAGCACTGCAAACCCCAAGAGCAATGAGCAGGGCTGAGAAATCCCCCAAACTCAGTTATCCGTGCAGCTACTCAGCACCGCTCTCACAGCGCTGAACATGTGCATTGCTTCCCCTACTGGGTTTTCTGACCTTTTCTGTGGCCTATTGTCATTTAGCATCCTGTGTCACACCACCTCAGAAGCCCAAAGAGTTTGTTCTGGGATTAACTGCTGTGGTTCAGGGCCTCAACCTGATGAGCAATGTAGCAGCTACTATGCAGCAGTCAAAGCCAACAACAAAACCCCAAGTAGAAAACTAAAAGAGAGATAAGCTCCTTTCCCTCCCCTCTCTCTGCAAACTCAAACACTCAACCTAAAGGATTCTCCTACATTTTTGGGTAAAGAAGCATCATGGTCTTCTTTTTTTCCCTTTTTAATTGCTCTGTTCCATAACAGAATCCCTCACTACTGCAGTTTTACCCTGTGGGAAGATAGCATAGCAAGATATGTTTCATTTCTTCCCCCTCTCCAACCCCTGCAAGGGAAGCAGAATTGTGTCTGGAAAATTATGCATTAGTGTTTGTAATAATTAACATAATTATGAGAAATTATTTTGGTATCAAGGTAGGACAGTCAGGGGGATAAGTGCAGGACTGGGAAGCAAGAACACTTCATCTCCACCGCTGACAATCTCCTTGGCCAGGGGAAAGTTCTATAGACTCCTGTCTTGAACATTCATTCACGTAAGTTAATTTATCTTGATTTTTGGATGCCTGTCTTGAAACAGATAGGATAGGTGTGCCAAATGACCACACAGCACCTGTCTCAGCACATTCCTTAGACACCCCTTGGCAGTAGGCAGTTGTTGAGAGTGAGCTCAGATTGAGCACCCAGAAACAGAAGGCTACTTTTGAAAAAAAAAGGCTTTAAGGCATTGGTGTTACGAAAATACAGACTGTCACGAATGCTTATTTCAAAAGGTCGGCTAATACCCAAGATGAGTCTTTCAGGAGAGTGAGGGGAGGAAGGGCACCCCCCCTGGTTCTGCTGTCACTCTGGGAAATCACAGTCCACAAGCTGTAAGAAAGCTGACAGAATTGTGCCTCTCTGCTTGAGAAGGGTCCAAGGGTGACAAAGCTTGACTGCTCTCAGCTCGAGAATACCTTTGTTGTGACTGAATGTTGCTCCACAGCAGACCTATAAATTATGATGGTAGATTAGAGTTGATCTTAGGAGGTCTTGCTGCTATATAATAGGGTGATCTCTTCAACTGACTTTTTTTAATTGGAAGAAAGGATATAAAAAAATAAACGTAAATAGAAACATGAGAGAAGTGGGAACAGGAACATGCACTATGTGTTCCTGGGTTGTGTAAATGAATCATAGGATTGAGTTTAAAAAAATAACAAGGTAATAGAAACCTCTGTGGATAAATAGTCATCTGCTTTATTAGTGATATGATAGGATTTGAACAGGAACATTTAGCCTGGGACTAACAGAAGCCAATTTTTTCCGTTTTTTGTTTGCCTATCAAAACATTTGACCAAGATCTGTCTATGCTGCTTTCCTTCAAACCTCTATATTTCATGGCAGACTTCAGACTTCTTACTTCATCTGTAGTAGTACACAGTACTACTTATATGCAGACTTCCATATAATTGAGTACCTAACATGATGGGTTACGGATAATACTTGGATTCCTCTGGCCATTGCTCTAACAAAAATCATAGAACAGGCACTGAGTTGCCTGCATAACCTCGTAGGTGTCGGTGGTTATGCTGCAGAGGCAATTTAGTCAAACCATTCCCCCTGGCAATATGTTCTGAAGCACAGCAGCGTTTTCAGGCCTGCTGGAAACACGCCAGGTTTTTGCTGAGCCTTACACGTGCTGGAGCATGACTTCAAGTAAGGCTGTGTGAATATATTGCCTGCAGTGTTAACTAATTGTGATGGTTTCATCCCTTGTGATGTAGTGACTCATTTCTTTGTGTGCATGCACATGGCAGGTAATGTTCCTAAAGCTCTTCTTATGGTTTCTGTTGTGGGTTGATACTTGACTTGCTAATGCCCATGTCCTATCTTCATGACATTGCTTCTGGAAAGTATTGTTCTCTCGACAAATTTCAATTTCATTTTGATTACCATATCCAGTCTCCTTGCTTGACTTGCCACCCTGGAACAGTATAAAACCTCAAATCATTCTTTCGCTATGTTGAAAGGTCTCTGGAGAAGAATGATGTCTTAATAGTTCTTTGTGTATTTCATAGCATCGATTATTTGCTTTCCCACTTCTACAATACAATAGTATTTTGGAAAACTGCCTGCTTACAATTACATGCTGGGATTTATATAAAAATTATGAAAATACCATTTGTTTCTAACAGATGTGGGAATGCCTGTTTGTTCAGCACCTTGCTGAAAAATTTTTTTGTGCCCATATCATCTTCCCTCAGCATCACCTGCTGTTTGCCTTCCCCTAAACCCCACTGAGATCTCTTCCAAGGGTGGAGAAATCTGTGTGACGAGAAGGAAACGGCAGTGGTGTAGCCAGATGTCAAACACGCATCACTTTTTCCTGGCCCCCAGCAGAACTCACAGGCGAGGACTGTACAGAAAACTAGTTTAGGCTGAAAGTGTATTTTACAACACACCTAACCCCTCTGCACTAGGGGACAGAGAGGCGTGTTGTGTAAAGGGGAAGATGGCTCAGAGCCAGCAGAATCTAGCAGAAATCATGTTGCAGCAGTGCTGCCATGTCTGAGAGACACTGCTCAAGAACGTTTCCTCTGGCTTCTTCTGGAGTTAGAAAGACATATGCAGAGCCAAGGGTTGAGCTATAGCATGTGTGTGTTTGGGCTTTGGGCTTTAAGGACTGACTGCCTACAGATCCCAAGATTGTGCAATATCATGCACCAAATGTTATTAATAATTTTGGTTCTTAAACAAAAAGTGTGGGGGTGTGGAGAGAAATGATTGTATGTTAGTGATGTCATGCAGTGTGAAAGAAGAGAAAGTGAGCCTTTGTTTCCCTGTGTGTAGTATTCCAAATAGAGCAACCTTTGCTGCGTTCAGAGATAGTACAGGACTGACAGGAAAACAGCTGTTGGCATGAAAACCAAGAACAAGTCTGCAGTAAGACCCAGAATCAAAACTAAATAACTTGCATGAAACTAAGACTGTGAGTCTTAGATGTAAATCTTCACTATTGGTAATAAACGAAATCATTGTTTTGTCAACAGAAGGGCTCACCCTAACCTGGGTATGAGTCTTCCCTTACTCTTCAGATCTGTGGAGTACAAGGTTTACGATGAGTTACCTTATGAAACATCAGATTTTACTCTTTGATAGCCTGTGTTTTTAAAGCCAATGTATGCAGTCCAGGATATCATTTCTGTTACAGACATAAATATCTTAAATTTTACTGGCAATTTTTTCACTGTCAGAAGCCTTCATACAGTTTAAAATGTCCTAGATTAACATTAATTAAAATAGCTATGCAACAGTGTGCATAATTACTGCAGACAGTCTAAGTACAGCTGCAATCATAGACACTTCCTCTATAAAAGAGAAGCCAAAAGATTTTTTCCAAATTTTTCATGAAGTTGTATTTCAGTGTATGTATTCCAAAACTCTGTCTCAGAAATAAAGCTATGTTCAGAAAAAGTCTCACATCTTTATCTCCTCTTTATAGTCTAAAAGATGGAAGGATGAGCTGAATTTGTTGAGATTTGAACCGCCTCTGTCACTAAATCTAACGTGAACCCAGTGACAGAACTTCAGTGGACATACCTCACCAATAGCTGCCTCTGTAGAATTCGATCCACGGGACAGGCTAGTTTAATATTCCTAATAATCAATATTAAGACTCCTGGTAGTTATCTCTATTACAAAACAAACAGATCCAAGACATCTCAGAACCTCCATTATCACTTTTATGGAGGAACTGTTGCAGAGGAGTTGAGCTCAGCTCTGTTGTATAGTGTCTTTTCCATGTAACTACTAGGGAGAAAAAGAAGCCTACAGCAACAAGGTTTTCAAAGTACCCAACCTAATACTGAACCCCATGAGTCTGAAAATCTGATGTAGTGAATCGTTTGCATCAAACTGCATCCTGATTCTGTAGCTTCTCACTTTGCAATACTGGCCTGCAAAAGCTCTTGCAGGAAGAGCTTGTGAAAAAGGAGAAGTTGTTAAAAAGTCCTGTTCTTCCTTCCTTCTGTCCTTCCTCTCTTGGGCTGCTGCAGTAGTATCCAAGTCCTGCTGCATACTTTGCGATTTATTTGACTTTATATTTGCCTTGCCGAGGGTTATGCTGAAGGACTCTGAAGAGAAGAAACTTTGAGCTTGCTCAGAAAATGCAGCAAAAATGGCAGAGGATGCACGAAGTGGTTAAAAAGGGACAGATCCTGAGGAGTCTGACAGCAACGTGGAGACTGCTCCCAATGTAATAGTAGTGTGGTATCTTAGCATATGTACTGTACAAGCTTTTGAAAAGGAAGCTGTAAGAGAAAGCAAAGCGACCACATACATAATGAAATTACATTATGAGTAATGAAAGTACCACCTAGCCTGTGGGCCTCCCTTTCTCCAGGATCTGTTTGAGCCTTCATTTCCTTGTATCTGTGTTCTGTGACTGGGTGTTGTTTCATTTCCATGCCTGTTCAGAAAACTCTTCCCTTGCTGGTGTTGGTGTCTCAGAATGAGATGTGAGTAGTGCCACTGTGTTCACTGTGGTGACTTACCAAGGCAACATGTTGGCCAGGACCAGCCCAGGGCCACTTCTTGCACAAGGATATCAAGGCTGGATAGAGGCAGATAAAGATAGAACAACTGGGAGATGAGATAACAGGGAGCTTAGGAAAACCTTCAGGTGCTCCTGGGGCAACAGAAGAATAGTGGAAGCAATTGCTGCTGTTGCCCTGATGATTGCTGCCTCCCTGAGTACACCAATCCCTTCATCAGTAACCCATCTTGCTTTCCAGGGCTTTGAACAAGACAAAGTTGGCCATTTGGATATCTTTCCTGAACCTTATGCGTAACATCTTTTCCTTTAATTCTTCAGAAATTGAGTGAAGCTGTACAGTTCTCATTTTACTCTTCTTATATTCCCTACCAGTGCTCCCTGGGCCCAACACAGCCCCAGCAATGGGATTCTGTGTCATCATTTCCAGCAGGCAGTGTAGCTGACTACACTTGTATTGTGATTTTGAGTTTAATTTCTAAGAAAATACCAAGATCCATAATTTTACCTCAAAAATCCGAACAACTACATCATGCTGTCTGCACCAATTTTAACGCCTTCTTGTCCTATTGCTTTAGAAGAGCTTTGCATGAAGACAGAGGTATTTCCTAGTAAAAGCATGAGACTCAAGTTTACTAACAAATGTAAAGTCTGGCTGCCTTGAAACATGAGCATTCTGGATTGGAATGGCTGAGTTCTGAGAAGAGAGAGGAAAAGCTAAAAAGTTCATCTCTTAAGAAATTAATTTATGATTTGAAGGAATCTAGAAGTGTGTGGGGAGAAAAAAATGGGAGGAAGCCTAAAAAAAAATTCTAGTAATTTATTTTGAAACCAAATTTTAAAAAAATTGTATTAGAACCACACCATGTCCCTTTATTACAGGCTAGCACTATCTTCTAGTGAATGTTCTAATTGTCCTTCTAAAAAATTAAACCAGTATGATTTCCTTTCTTCTTGGTCTTTCTTGAGTTCAACTTACTTGTGACTGTTACGAGAACAAAGTCTGATAGGGATGTTTTGCATGAAGTTATAATGTATTGCTGATATGGTACAATTTATACAAATTGAACTTCTGCCAATCACTTCTGTACTCATAGTAAAAAATTGAGTCTTGACTTCAAAGATAGATCAGAACTTGAATAGTGGTGAACTGATGGGCTGCCTTTTGTGTTTGTTTGTTTACATCGATGCAGTGTGCTAAGAAATCTATTTATTGAGCTTTCTGTAATTCATTCAACTTACATGTCAAGGTTCTGATTTCTAGGGGCTGCTCTAGTCCCTTTCAGACCTGGTTGAAAAGTTGCTATGACAGAGGAGCTAGGGATTTCCCCATCAAGGGAAGTCCCCACTCGATGGTGAAGCAAATCTAAACTCTTAAAGATACCTTTTGTTTAGAGGCATGTGAAAAAGTTTGTCCTCTGACATATTGGCTCCAGGAAAATCATTATCCCTCCCATTCTACCTGTGTATTTAGGGGACTGGCTATGTTACAGCAGTTACAGGAGGCACCTTTGCTTGCCTTGTTGCTTCAGTTGTGTGCCAGGCATAGCTTATTCACACCCAAGTCTCCAATGAGTTAGTATGTAAGAATAAAACCAGTACCTCTCCAGTCACACAAATTTGGCTTAATTTTCTGTGATCTTCTTTTCCTTTTAGTCACTAAACGTATGTGCATATGCCTATACTTATATGAAAAGCATGTACTCTCATAAGTAATAAAAGTAAAGGACGAACTAAAAGGCCTGCACAAAAGCACAGAATCCTCTTTTTTTTTTTCCCCAATGTAGAATTGGTTTCTAAATACTTACATTTAACTAACACAACAAAGATGAGGTAGCCATTTCCCCTCAATTTATATAATATATATTTCCAAAAGGTCCAAAAGCTTGATACATTGATTGGATATAAAGCATAAAACTCCTTGAACTGAAATCAATGCATTTCTACTTCCTTGGCTGCTTGGTGGACTCAAAGATGCTTTTTAGAGAGAGGGTTTTTCCTCCATCTTGAACTGTAGTTCTTCAGGTTTTTATTTGTAGGGCTTATACAGTTCCCTTTCTAAACAATTCTTTTCCTCCCTCCCATTATTAGAAAATTTAATTTCATGGAGATCATTTAGGAGACTCAATAACCACTGGTTTTCAAAATATTGCAAATATGTAGGAAGGTCAATTAGTTATGTAAATTTAGTGGTTCCCTGGCAAATTTGAAAGTAATCATCTCACATTTATGTAGTTCCATTCATTACCAGGGATCTAAGTGTTTACCAAGTACACAGGAAAATGACCAATATTTTTTAATGTGCTGAATTATGGTATCCAGTCAACTAGAAGAAAGCTATGAATGAAATTACACTTCAATTTTATTTCAAGTTGATTTCAGTTAGAATTTGATCCAGTTAGAACTTGATCCAGTTAGAACCTGTACTATTAGGTATCCATAACTAATTGTTTGAATTGACCACCACACTGACTTTTACAGCCAACATTTGCAAAAACTGACAGAAGATGTGTTTTCTTTCCTTTAAGGGGCAGAAAAAAAGTGTTTTCAGCTCACTGTTCCTGAAGGGAGGTTGACCCCATGTGCAGATCCAAGCCTTGTGCTTGTGTTTTGGCTTACTTGATAACTCCCATTGAGATATGAACAAGGACCAGGGCTGTGGTGTGGAATTATTAATGAACAGTTAGTTTCACTGTGAAATGTGCTCTCAAGCAAGAGGAACATATTCTACCATCATTTTCTGGTAACCCACAGCACCCACATCCTCTGCAAGTGAGAGGCAATAGGTAACAAGGATGATAAAGGCACTGCATACGTTCACTGAAACTCACAGGTCAAAATGAGTTTATTAATGATAGAAAACTCTTGAATGTTACCACTCAGCCCCCAATGCAGGGGAACCCCTCTTCCCCCCACCCAAGTACAGTGCTTGATATTATTGTACTCTTGTGAGAAATAGATTGTTCTTGAATTAGACTCAGCACAGAGAGGATACAAGTTGCCCAGCACTGTTCAGAGGGAGTCTGTGGCAAAAGAGCTTTGGCTATCTTGCACATGACACAGATTTGGGATCATATTTATATCGTTTTGTGCTTTCCTCCACGTTTTGAGTGGGAGCTAATGGAAAAGTAGCAAAATGCAATGTTGTGAAGAGAAGTTTCTCAAGGATCAGACAACAGTCTGGTGGCAGCGAAGAAAATGGAAGTGGCCCTGCTGTGGAAAGTTTTCTTTTGACTCTGTATGCTATGAGGAATCTGTTTGCTGATTAGTGTGTAGAAATGGTGTGATGTTTCTTTAAACATCTGTCATCATCTGGTGCATTTCCCGATCTGAAATGATTTGAAAATCACTGCAGCCCCAATGAACTGATGTTTTATATCAGTAGCAAATCTTTTCATGTGCACCCTAGAGTGCTAATGGAATTCCTTTAGAAGATATTTGGCATGAACATGAAGGAAAGACATACAGATATCTCAAAGGTTTTGGAAAATGGTAAGCTGCTTGGTTACCCTCATCTATCTCTGAGAGTTGGTCATTCTCTTCAGTATTTCAGGGCAAGAAGAGACTGAATGTCCAATAATACCTAAAGTGAGGCCAATTTTGGTTGAAAAAGACTTTGACTTGCTTTTCCCATAGGCTTTTTTCCTGCTGGTAGTTTCTGGGACTTTCCCTTCCTGGAAGGCAGTTCTCTGTGGCTTGCAGCTTATGACAAGCTCTCTCTCCAGTGGCCATCTGGCACTCTTGGGAACTAAGCCAGCTTTCTGCCTCATCTCACTACTCCTACTCAGAAAAGTTTTCAGAGCAGAGAAGAGTTGCAGATACAATCACAAGGAGGTCACTTTTCTTAACCCAGCACAGCACTGGGTAGAGATTTTCCATTCTTTGGGTGTGGGTATGAATGTTTTGCACAGTCGGGTTGGCAGGTTCAGTGTGGCCAGTTAGGCAGTGGAGAAGGTGACTGTTTCTTCTGTTGGCTCCATTTGGCAAGGTGTCAGCCTTCCACATGAAGGGTGTTTGCGTCCGTTTTTGCACTTCTATTTATGTGGCAAAAATACTGGCAGACTCTTCACTTGCCACACAGCTACTTGTTTCCCAGAAAAAGCAACACATTCTGGCTGGTGGAAGACAGGTTCACCTGTCTGAAGTCTGAAAGTAAATCCTTGTTTGTTGCTAAAAACTGGCAGGTGCCTTCTAAAGGACATAATGAATGAGGCAACAGAGATCTCTGGTAATCTTCCCTTAGAATGGGGTCAGTTGTAGAGGGGGGAACAGAGCGGTGGATGGTGGAGAAGAGTCAAATCTGTTGGGGGGTTTTGGTGTGGTGACATTAGACTTAGAAGTAGCTGCTGTTTTCACCCATGTGGTTTCACCCAACTGCACTACACATGGCAGAAGTTATTTGAAGTCATAAACACATTTGAACAAACCAAGCAGCATTTACTCTTAGTATGGCATTTAGTAGTCTGACTTGTTGCCTAGCAGTTTGAAATAAGTTATATACTAAAGATTGGTGTGGTGACAATAGCCTCAGACTGTGTGTGTCAGGCTAACCAAAGAGTGCATTTTGATGGCTCTTGCAGAGCTTGATTTGGGTCATTCAGAGGGGTAAAACAAAATATGGCCATTTGGCATAATTGCGACCTGGATCTGAGATGTTTTTTCACTGAGGCTTTTGATGCGTTTAAATCCACAATGGAGTAAGACTCTAGGGCAGGGACTACAAACCGATTACAGTCGAAAAGGCTTGACAGGAACACCTGTGCATTGATCTTGCATCACTACCTAGTACAGAAGCCATATCTCTTTGCCATGGGTCTAAGTATTTCATTGTATTGTTTATTCACTGCTTATTTCATCAAACTGAAGAGAAGGAAAGCTTTCTGTGAAAGTTAAATCTGAAGCCACATTTCTCCAAGCAGGATTGGAGTAAGTTAAGTCATGTTTAGTCTCTAACCTGAAATTCATTTTACTGCTTTATTGATGTTTTTAAAAATAAAAATACTTCCTAGTGTAAAGCAGCAAAATAACTTGTTTTACTCTGAACAGCACTTTTTCCTTGTAGGATTTTGGTTACATGATTGATTAAAGTTCATTTTTTTCTTTGATAATGAAGTGACTATTAAACTATCCGTGCATGCAAAAAAAGATAATCTTATAGCTGAGATGCTGAGATTCATGGTCTTCATTTTTAATTTCTTCAATTTTCATATTCTTCACATAAAAGTCAGTTCCTGATTTAGATTGTGACAAGGTATATTGACAGACACCCACAAGAAACTATTAATACAGATTTTTTTTTCTTATGGCTGTTTCCTAAAATAGGGGGAGAAAGTAGTAACTTTGCATGGATTAGTATCTGTGGCATAAGGATCTAGTGCAAGATTTTTATCTCAAGATCCAATGTAGAGACAAGGAAGGAAGTGGGATGTCAAGTGAGAAGCTTCAGGACCTGATTCAGTTACAGAATGTGTAGGTTCTGAATTTCAGTGTTTGTCTGAATCTTCATTTCATCACTAACACAAGAGAAAAGGCAAAACTGGAATTATGGGTGAAAGAATCCATACTATGTAATGTGCATCCACTGAATCACAGCTAAAAAAAAAATTTACCCTTCAAAGTAATGATCCAAGGTAAAAAATATTGGTTGTAGTACTTCAGTGTAAACAAAAGATGTCACTATGAGATGCAAAAAACATTGAAGTAATTAAAGTTTGTTCTGAAACTATTCAGATCATACCATTATGCTATAAGAGTGATTATTTTTAGTTTCTTTCTTTCTTTCTTTCTTTAGTTTCTTTCTTCTTCAGGGAAACCACTGAAGACACTCTGTGAAACTACTTCATCTGAAAAAAAAAAGAAAAAAACACAAACACCCCATATTCTGATTTAGAAAGCTCCTTTCTTGATAGGAATGTTTATAGAAATGCTTCCAAGTTCCTGTAAATGCCCCCATGTTTCACGCATCATATCATGTGAAGCTGTTCTGGACCCTAAAGAAGATGTGGGTGAATCATTAAACCAAAATGAAAGAAGAAGGATACAGAGAATAGAAAGTTTGTGAGTTGTGAAGACAGAGCATAGTATGAAGTGGAACAAAAGCGGAAGTTTCAAAGCAGAAGATAATAGAGAAAAAATGACACCAATTGAAGAGATTTTCTTCTGCCCTCATCCATACTTCAGTGGGGTTAAACTAAATGCAGCAGAACAATGTATTGTGCAGTATGTATCTCAATTTTCATGATCCCATTGATGTCCAACTCCTCTTGACTCTTCTGGAAGTAGGCCTGGACTCACATGTTGTAATCAGGCTAAGCAGCAGGGCAGCATTTTTCCAAAAGTAGCATTATTAACAACAAAGATGCGTCTGCAGACACAGCCACATTCCTTCCAAGGTCAGCTGGACTGACACTCTTGTTCTGAGTTACTTCCTCCAGAGGTACCTCCTGGGCTAGATCTGAAAATTATTTCCCAGGCCAACTGTCTCTGTTCCAGCTTTCTTGAGAGTTTCAGCTCTCCTCTCTGCTTCTCAAGTGTGATAGAGCAGAAGGTGGTTGTCAGGCTTTTCTCAGTCTTTATTGAGGTCAAGTTGCCAGAAGCCCAGGCTATTTTCTCAAAACTAGTATTTGGCAGAAATGTCATCTCTGCATGCTTGATACTCTTTATCCCTGCTTCGACTTCTGACTAGGCATCCTCTGCTAGACTACCATGATTCTTATATGATTCTTATACATATTTTTCAGTCTTTGCTTTTTGTGGTTTTGTTTTTTTTTTTTTCTTCTTTCTGAAGTCTCAGAGATTCAGAGAGGAGGTAGTTCATGGGAAGAAATTAATTGTCCCTCTGTTAGTCCTTTGGGGAATTTTTTACATACTCAGTACAACTGAAGACTTGCATTGATTTCTCCGTGAGTCCCCTCTGCTCAGGGGAACCTCCCCATTTAGGGGGAAATCCACATTCAGCCACAGTTGGGGGAGTCCCAGGCAGCTGGACGAGAGAGGGACCTAGAAATTGCTTCAGAGAAACTAAGGCATCTGTGTAGGCAATCTGCAGTGCACACCAATAGACATAACTGAATTTGGAAGACCTGAGACTTGAGAGCTGAGCCTACTAGCTTAGCTTAATTTCATCCCATGATGAAACAAGCTGGCCACCTTGATCTCACTCCCTGGAAATAATGAGTCTGGAAAATTGGTGAAAGCTAGTTGTGGGAAGTGGTGGGAACTTTTGCCTCATAAAGCAGTAGGGAAAAGCTGAGTAAACATGTTGGGATTTCACTAGGTGAAAGAAGAAGAGAAGAGGTCTCCGATGTTTGCAAAATTAAAAAATAAAAGTTAGTTTCACTAGCTGGGATGTAGAAATTTCATATACCACATTGGATCACAATCTGGTGAGATGTTATGCAGGGATACATGGGCAGGTACAGTGCGACGGGAAGCAGGCCATGTAGCTCAGCTGCTTGTCAATATATCTAGAAGTCAAACCCTTTCTTTCAATATTTATTTCCAGGTCCAATTTTGATTACTGGCATTATGCCATTGATCTAACACATCACTAGGTCAAGTTAACTGTGGACATCGTCCTACACTGTGTTTAGGATGAGAATTTATATATACATTTGCCTCCATTTAAGCAGTTTGTTCTGTGAGAACAACTAAGAAAAATAAGTTAGTTTGAGCCTATCCTATTTCTTTCACGGGATCTTCAGAGCACAATATAATTTTCTAGCTGAATGGTAATGGAAGTGTTAGTGGTTTGATCTTACTAAAAAAAAGTAAGATATCACTGTACTAAAAAAAGTACAGTGCTGTTTTTTTCTCATCTTATAAAAATTATAAGGTAGGTGACAGCAGAAGATGTATTAAAAAATATTCAAATGTTGATAAAAGTGTTGATGAATTTTGGATCCTGTAAGAACTTCCCTGAAAGGTAAAAAGCACAGGTTTCTTGTATTTTCATTACCTTGACACCTCCTAAATGAATCAGGTATGTCACTCTGCAGAGAGTGACATTACATAGAGCATGCCATACAGCATTTAATAAGAGCAATCTCATTAAATCAAATTCAGAAAAAAAAAATCTAAAAGTCAAATTACTTCTGCTTCTCAAGAATTTTGTATAATATGTAGAATTTCCATTTCTTAGGCTATTTCTATCATTACCACCTTTTCCTAAAATTTTTACATGTATTTCTGTATAGTAAGTCGTTACATGATATATTTATAAATGTACTTTAGTTGCCAATTCTCATTTTTATTTTCTAGCATTTTAGGATATTCCTCTGTAGCTGTTCTTTCCAATTACACTGTTGTAAAATCTCATATATAGATGAAGAATCTTCACTGGTTAAATAAATCTCTATATGTGAAGAGCTTCTTTTTTTTCTGGCCATGCAACAGCATAGTCCCTTCACTTGGCACCCATATCATATTCCAGTAGTGGCATATGTAGACATATCTCTGTCTACATATGCACTGGATGCTGATTTATAAAAAAAGTGTTTTAAAATAAATCTACTCAGATATAAGTGTTAGGGAGCTCATCAGAACTCTGAATTTGTACTGTATTTATTAATAGCTTATTGATTTCCCAGGGTGTCCAGACTGAAAATAAACATTGTATGGTATTGTGCCTGGAAATTAGAGTAAAACTTATCTGCAGTAGGCTTTTTTTTTTTCCTTCTTTGCAGTACACTTCACCATTGCAGTAGATTTTTTACAGTATACTCATTTTGCTTGACTATGGTAGAATAAGGGATGCATCTGCTCTAGTAAGTAAATAATATTACACTGTTTAATTTGGTAGACAATTATTTGAATTGTGCAAGCATTTAGAAGTCTCAGCCAGGGTACTGTAGAAGCAAATTGTATTTGGAAAATGTGTAATTCACAGAAGTGTTATAGTGTTTAGGAATACTGTACAGTACTATAAAACAATACAAGGACAAGATATTATTAATTTGCATACAATTTATTAAAACTAGAATTTTTACTGAGGTATCGCAAAACCCTTTGTTGTAAAGGGGCTTCTCTCCTCTTAGAGCTTACAGTCTAAGAGTAACCCAAAACCATAGCAGTGTAACACAGTCTGGTAAGAAAGAGGGAACTTGAATTGATCGCACTGTTATCATAATTAGGAGGCACAACAAAGGACCAGTTTACAGGGAAATATTAAGGCACACATAGGTAGGATAGGAGAATATACAATGGTGTAGATCTCAGAATCTGACAGGTGGTTGTATCACAAATTCTTTGGAAGGACCCTCTCATACTAAGCATTTCAGTAGCAAGCAATACAATTAGTAGATTAGGGCTGACCATGATGGGTCCTACAGAACGAATACTGGTAGGATTATAATTAGTATGATTAAAAAACCTCCAAGAATAAGGAATATAATTTAAAAACCTCCTCCTCAAGAAAGGAGATGAAATAAAAATATTAATGTAGAAAGTTTGGCTTTGCTGAAACACTGGCATGGTGCAAGACTATGTTGCTAAAGCTAGGAAAAAAAAAATACTGAGCAAGAACGATTAATCATATTAAGCTTACACTGATGATTACACATCCACAGTAAGTTGTCAGAAAGCCAGGCTGAGTTGTTAGCTTGGCTAAAATGATTCAGGCCTAGAGTTGAAATGTGGATTTGTAAATGATGAGCATGAAGTTGTTAAGTGCATGGGGGGAGTGATTATTCAGAGATAAGTGGCAGAAGAAGCTGAGGGAACCAAACCCAGGGTTTGACAGAACACCCTGTCCCCCTTGGAGTGGAAAGAAGTTGCCTCCAAACATCTTGCTGCTCTAGAAGATGGAGGAGAATTAGGAGAGAATGGAGACCCTGAAGCCAACAAGTGTGAAATTTTCAGAAATGACGTTGTAGTTGTGCCAAGAACAACTGGCAGACCACGAACGAGAAGCCTGCAGTGCTAGAACTGTAAGCTTCAGTTAAGAAGAAGTCACTAGAGACAGTGGGGAAAATAGTTCAGTTCAACTCAATTGCCAGGAACTGAACTGGGGAAGGCCTGAGATGTAATCAAAAAACCAGCCCTAGACAGTGTGCTCAGAGGTGCCATGCGCAACATACCTGGAGTATCCGACATCATTAGTTAGGTGTATTCGCTAAGTAGAGACCGTGTTACTAAATAATTCTAAAAGAAAGAGCTCTTCCGTGTTTCAAGTATAAATCCTGCAAGAAATAGCTGTAGTTAGTTAAGGGAGAAGACTGGTAGTATAGGATGAGTTAGTTGAAAGAAATTAAAATGCATGTAAAGAAAACTGAGTAGATTGTTTGGAAAAAACCAAACCCAACCCAAACTGAAAACCCCACCAATGCAAAGGTGCGTAGTGAAAAGACAGAAAAATAACACAGATGTTGAAAATTGAAAACAGCTAGAAATAATTGATAGAGAAAAAATACATTTTAAAATCAACAGGAAGAGCTATGTTTGCATTGCACTGATTTTGAAGAGACAAATACACTGCTCATATTTCTATCAATTTCTTGTATGTGAATGTTGGCCATAATTTTAGGTATTTTGCCTGCTCCCTAGTGATTCTTATTCCAAGAGAGATCAGAAGAGAAAAAACTGTAGAAGTAGCAGAAATAAGGACAGGATATGATCAAGGTTATTTGTGTGGGGAAGAGAAACAGACAGACAAGAAAAAGGTTAATTAAAAAGAGAGAGGGAGTGATGAAAGGAGGTGCAAAATAGACCAGGAGATGGAATAGGGAAGGATCGTGATGGAAAGAGAAGATGATAAATGAGGAAAGCAGATGAAAACTTACACTTGTGAGGTGAGAAGATGGAGAAAGCAAAAGAAAAGGCATAAGCAACTGAAGGCAAGCTAAAACAAGGAGGAAAATCACAGTGTATTTAATCAGTTATCACTGGAAAGAAATTGGTGGCTTCTGGTATGATTTAGTTCATGTTCTATAACATCCTGAAAGTTCTCAGCCAGAAAGGAGACCCACTGTATTAAGCACTAAATAGTTGTAAAGACTAATTTTAACACTTTTTCCCTGCTGGGCTTTTTTTGAGTGAAATCAACCTCTTCCTATAAGTATCCTTTTTTGATCACAAATTCTAGCTCTAAGTTTACATTTGCCTTTTTCTTTTATGAATATTATTTTTTTTTCACCAGAGGAAGATGGTTAAAAAGAATGTACTTTGTTCTGGATTATTTGTTCACTCTCCAACTCTCACTTTATGAACCCATGCTCTTACATTAGAAAGTTCTTCTGCTGATCATTACTGGAATGAATGATCTTTCTACACAGAAACATAGTGAAGCTACCTTTCATCTTTTCTTTCTAAAATGGTATCAAGAAGCTGCTGTCAGTATAGGTTCAGTTTGCTTCAATCCTGTTAATTCTGTCTTCATTGCCTGTGGTAGAAGATAATTTTTTTATTTCCCTATTCAGGCTAGAAGTCTTTTGGAAATCACCAGAAGATTTGTTTGAATGTGGTCTGTATCTCCGATACAAAGTTAACATTTTAGAGCTAACTTCAGGATAGAAGACTTAAGGGATAGACCTGAATGATGAAATGAAACTTGAGAGTACTTGGAACATTGCAAGACAACAAACCAAAATCAAATATTTTAAGTTCTAATTGGAATGCACCCAAACCCAGCAAAATGTTTCAATCAGGAGCAAAGGGTGAGAAATGCTTTGGGAAGTTCCAGCAAAAGCTGAGATTTGATTAAAACTAATCTTGAAGTTCCCCCACCCACATGTGTCACTTGATATTCAAAAATACTCACAGAAAACAGAAACTGTATGGAAGATTTTAGTTTCAGCTGCATTTCCTAGCCTAACTTGCAGGACCGAGAAGAAATGACAGAAGTTACTCTCATTGGTTCTCTTAAAAAGTGGGAATCTCTTTTGAGAGGCTGCAGCGTAAGGGAAGATATATGTCTTAAAAGGCTGCACTTCAAAAGCTGAAGCAGTACAACTTGTTGTTGTGTTGGTTTTTTTTAAATTTCTGCTCAAAGCTCTCCATTTATCCAAAAGAGTGAATGTCCAGTTATGCTTTGGAAACATATAATAAAATATGTTTCTCGCTGGGAAGTTGTTAAGATCCTCATAATTAGATGAAGAACAGTAAGAGGGAGGAAACAGTGTTATGCCCATTTTTCTGAGGTGCAGCCTTTAGCTTTTAGATATTTTTATCCTTTAGACTTCAATAGGTAAATAGATACAAAAGGCAGTTTTAAATAAAGAACTCTACTTTCAAAATGTAAATTAGATGTCTCAAAGTCTTCATGTATTCCAACTGAAGTATGTTGTCTAAATCATATGAAACTCTGTACTCAAGACCTACTGAAATGTAGAAAACAACACCAAGTTTTATGAATCTTAAATCCAGTATCTTTGCTACCACCCTTCCTGTCATCCAGTGGTAAAGATGTGACAAGAGAACTGGAAGGAGAGCTAAGACCATAGAATTAATATTAATTTTAGCTTACATAAATTATCTTTTTTATTATTGTTGTCTGAGGAGTTTAAGACTTTTAACAAAAGGGGAAAAAAGGGAAAGCAAAAAAATCTGTGAAATTGTAGAATATTGTGAGTCACCGTAAACTGCAGGAAAAATGCAAACCCACACAAAATGGTGTATAGATGTAGATATAATACTAACATAAAATTCAGATCCCTATCTTAGGTCCCTGATTACTGAAAGAGAGGGATGAATGTAAGAGATTTGATGTACAAAGAAACTGCAATATTTAGATATAGCTTGAATATAGAGGTTTACAGAGCTGGTTAAGTAAAAGATGGTACATAACAGTGAGACTGAGCTGAGGATGTTTGTCTTGTCATGAGGACTGAGAATGTGGAGAAGCTTTCTGAGAGAAAGGCTTGAAGTTCTGTCTGTGTTGTTTTTAAAGCTGATGGCTAGACAGCATGAGAAAATACAGAAACAGGGTGTTCATTAGGAAGGCAGAGGGAAGGTCCAAGGAAAAAACTTGTGAAAGGCCAGGGCTAGTAGGGCAGAGCTACAATAGCAGCTTTTTTATGTGAGATCTCCCTTAGCAATAGGTGATACAAGGGGAAAAGAAGCAGAATCATTGAGTCCAAGACTTAGATGAAGTTGGAAAGGATCTCTGGAGGTCACTTAGTCCAAGCTCCTGCTCGAAACAGGGAGTACATTACAGACAGATCAGCTTGCTCAGGCCTTGCTCAATTGGGGTTTTGTTGCACACAATCTCTCTGGGCACCTGTTTGAGTGCTTAACCACCCTCCCTGTGACGAAGCGTGAAAGTCTAGAGGAGCACGTTTGATGCTGGAGAATGGTACAACCATTTTATTTTAAAAAGATGACTTCAGCTTAAGGATAAAGTGCTAGAAGTTGTCAGTGAATGAGATTTCAGAACTGGCAGGTCAAAAGCAATTTTGTATAAGCCCTTAAAGTATGGCACAGAAAGAGTTGACACTTTTTTAGAAAACTTCTATGAGCTCTAGAGATAAGAGAACCTATAATTTACTTACATTGGTACGTAGAAAGTTAATGCTTATGTGATTTTGCAGATGCTATCCCTTTCAGTGGTTGACCTATCCATATTTATGACCCAGGTTTTTGTCCATGTTTGTCTGAAATGTTCATGGTCAGATATCTTTCTCAATGTTCAAAATATTCTGGGGAATCAGAACCAGAATTAAAAAGAAAGATTTAATTTAACCAGAATGCCTTCAGCCACGAGTTCTCTGTTTGGAGGTTCTTTTTGGCTTTTAAAATATAAGATGAAATGCTTTATAGTGTACAACCATCACCCAAAAACAAAGTCCATAAAAATACTCTTGATTTTGTTGAAAGTAGAGTTAGGCTGACACTTTGCGGTTTTGAAAATTCTACCCATAGGTGGCAATTGAAACTACTCAGAATATTGACTGTGATGGAAAAAAATGCATAAGTAATAATATTTGAGACTGAGAGTTTCATTGCACAACCTAGTAATGCCATGAACTTGTGTAGGTGCTGGATCAACTCAGTTTTCTCACCTCTGTGCCACACACAGTGTCACACCCTGCTCAAGGCAAGGCAGAACTACTTTTATTATCAGAGCTACTTTTGTGTCAGGGGGCCACAAAATGATGAAACAGTAGCTTGAATGTCACAAGTGCACAACAAGCATGCAAAGCATGTAGCAGGCTTACAGCTAAACAGCATTCTAGATGTTTATTCAACTGCTAAGTAAAATTTATAATAAAAGTAGTAGATGTCAGGCCCTAGGAAGAGACTTACACCTCTAAGTTTAAATTACCTGCTAGAGTGTGCATTAGCTCCTTACAAGTTTGTGCATCTGGACTTCACTGTAAAAGGATCAGTGAGTGCAGTAGTGTTTCGAGGTCAAAATCCAGTCAAGCTGATGTTTGGATGCAGCTAAGGTGGGTACTTGGTTTCAGAAACTGGATAGTTTTCTTTTGTTTCTTAATCTAGAATTAACTTCAAGGCCTGTCTTTCATTTCCAAGTAGTGTAGTGCTTCTGACTTTGCTGCTGCCCACACAACTGTCACCATTTCTCCTGCATTTTCGCTGAAATAGTGACTTTCTCTCTGGTCAGCCACCAAACTAACATCACGATAGGGTCATTGAAGGCTCCCTAAAAAGAGATCTGTGTCTAAAGACAAGAAGAGCCAAAGGCCAGTTTAAACGTGACATTGTTCTGAAGTCACCATGGAAGAATTCCACCTCCTGTAGGAACAACTGACATCATCATTTGCATTGAAAAAGGGGTTTTCCCCGGATTTTGTCTCTGTGCAGCTAGTAGGTGTGACCAGCTAGAGGAGGTGAGATTTGATTCAGTTCTTTGTGAAAAAGTTCAGTCTTTTGCAGGAAGGATTTCCATGCCTTGACCCAGTGTATATAGGAGCACTCCCTTTGTTTCACATTATATTCCAGTCACTCTGAGAGTGCTGAATTTGCATAGAAAATATGAAGGGACATAATATGATATTCTGGAGAAAAATTTCAGAAAGGAAAGAAGCCATCACAAGCTTTAGAGATTTGGTTGGATTTATGCTATAATGTACATGAAAATAAGCATATTTGTGATGGGAAACACTGAAGATGACAAATGTGAAACCGCATTACTGGAAACATTTTACAGAGTAGAACTGTCCTTGAGACATTAATTCATGAAGCTGAACAATACCTTCAGTGAGTTCAATGAGCAGTAGATACTGCTGTATATAAAAGATCCTTATTTTGAGTCAAAGTTGAAGAACAAAAGGACAGTTGTGTCTGGTCTAACTGATCAGCTGGCATGTCCTTTTAGCCCTTTTCCAGTGGTATCTGAGAGCAGATGGCTAGGGGGAATCAGAAGGTAAGGTAAGAATATAGTGTAACTTTTCCAGAATCTTCTTCTGGCCTTTAATAATGTGTAGCTCATGGATGTCCACTGCTAAAGGATTTCCTGTTTAGCGATATCCTTTATGGATTTTTTCAGTTGCTTATTGAGCCCATGCTGCACCTTTTTACATACACGCTTGTGCAGCAAGGATTTCTAGAGTTTAGCTCAATGTATAAAGGACCACTTCCTTTGTTCCAGCCTGCCCTGTGCAAGTTTTATCTAATGCCCCTTAGCTCTGGCATTGGAAAAGAGACTAGGGACAGCCACTGCTCATTCACTTTTCCTATGGTACGTAGTTTAATAGATCTCTAAACACATCCTCTGTCAGCCTTCTTTTTTGCACAATGGAGTCTTCTATGTCCATGTCTTACAGAGCCGCATGTGATATGTGTACCTGTGAATTATTCTCAAACTCCAAAGCTTCCAGTTGAACAGGCAGTTTGGAAGGAAGATTTAAGATCTGTTTTTCCCCTTAGAAAATACGAATTAATTTTCAATAATATATTATTTTCATTGAAAATTATTAATTTGGTGGTAAAAGCATTAAAGATTTAACAATCTTTTCATTTTTCTTCATCACACTGTTTCCCATAAGCTGGTTTAGAAAGAAGATATTTTATTTTTATACTGGAAACAGTTTACCCAGAAAAATATGGGCACTCCTCTGGGAGAAAAGGTCCAAAATCAAACTCTTCTCCATGGTTGCTTTCATTTTCAGTGGCTGAAGCACAGACTCTTGGAGGGCAGAAATGAAGGTAAAAGGCAGACTTTCAGAAAAAGGAAAGCAAGCATTCACCTGTAACTAGCATTTGAACCATCTACTCTTCGTGGTTTTTTCTTCTGCCATGTGATCTCTAGAGAGTGGAAGATAGTAAGGCCTGGAGCTGTGATGTGCAAGCAAGAAGTGGACTGGGAGAAATGGTGAGTTAAGTGAGGGACAAAGATTAAGGGGAAGGATAAAGGAGAAGGGGAGAAAGGGGAAGAAAAAGGGGAATTGAATAAATATGTATGGCAGAAACAGGATAATCTTGCTTCTACATATGCAGAAAACCTGTGCTTTGGCTGTTGCATTGACTAATGATTCATCACTGCGACACAAAGAAAACAAATTTACACTTTCTTTCTCGTTTCACATGGGCAGAGGAAAACAGCTTCTCAATTTTAAGATTTAGCATCAGCATTTTCAGTAGAGAATCTAGTATGCATTGACAGTGCCAGACTGCCAAGTATGCCAGAAGGTGCACAGAGACCGAAATCCTCTGTGTAACCACAGAAAGGCTCAGAGGCTCTCAGCCTGTAGACTGTAGACTTCGCAAACGTAGACATACAGCAGTCTTGTTCTAAGGGGATCCTTCCTTCCCTTCCTCCCTCCATCCTTCCCTAGTACTAGAAATGGGTGAATGACCTCTTCTATGTCAGCAACTTGTTGAAAAACTTTCAGATTTAGGGGCAAGGGATACAGGTCTGTTGATTTCAGTGAATGTTGCACCTGACAGACTGCAGCTAGCTGACAGTCACTTTTTGGTTTCCAATAGAACATAAACTACACTGAGCTTTCCTGAACCCAGAGACATATAGTAGTTTGATTTGATTCAGCAAAATTAACCCTTTTAATGTACATTCTATTTTGAATATTTTTCACCATCAGAGAAGCTCTAAACGTGCAGCACAGACAGGATGTCATAGCTCCTGTTCCTCAAAAGTCAGAGCTTTGCCTTGTTCTGTTTCCTGATGAACTGCAGAAAACATTATTTCCTGTCACTTGTGTTCTAAAATAATCCCCACTGTCGGAGTGAATAAATCAAAGGAGGTCTGCTTGTTTCAGACAGCATCCTGCTGCTACATAGTCTGTCCACCAAAATGTCAAATGGAAACACCCTGTGGGATCGCTCCCATGGGTTTCTGTGAAGGAGGCTCCAGCAAGGAAAGGACGGAAGATCCAGTGGAACAGCTGCTAGCTACCTGCTGTGTGAAGTTCGTTTCCCTTGAGCTTCTTGGGATTGTTATAACCTATGTGTGTATAGCCTATTGCCATCAGGACTAGCACCAGCTCTGCTGCTCAGTTGTGAGTTGTAACAACACACATAACAGAGATACAGTCTTGGGAAAGTCAGAGCAGTAACTACCCACTGCAGGGAACGTGTATCCCAATACTTACATCTTCCACTAGCCCTCCTCCTTCTTACATTCTTTCTGCTAAAAAAGGCAACACACAAAGAGACATAGAGAAAAGTTAACTTGCTCAGTCTTTATATTGCTTCTCTGTTTTCTTTATTGAAGGGGCCAACATATTTGGTTAATATAGATGCTAGCCTTTTGCAAATGCATTTGTCATAGTCCCATGTGTTTGTGAACTTCTTCAAGTTTAGAAAATCTGCTGTTGTTCTTTAGCCTTGGCTTTTCGATCATGTTTTCTGGGCACTAAATCTCTGGAAACCCTTCCAGGAAAAGGGATCTTGTGGTTCACCTGCCTGATCTATTTTTTGAAAGCAGTTTTGCTTTAGTAGCTTTTGACTTTACTATTGATTTTTCTACTGTGATATTTTATGTTCAGCCCTTTAGAAAACTTGGTGCCATTCAGCCACAGCCATCCTATTGTTCTGCGGTGCTTCCAGTTTGCATGGAAAATTATTCATGTTAATAACTCTCCATTGTTCATGTCTTATCTTCCTAATTCATGTCAGAGAGCTACACAATGCAAGCCCTCCGGTCAAAAGGCTTCTGTACACCTAAAGGCATGAAGGGATTTGCCTGAAGTTGAATTCAGAGGAATTAAAGGGTTTAGAGACTTAAGTAAAATCATACAGAATTCTTAAGATTTTCTTAATTTCTCCTCAGGTCACGTTGCCCACCTGTGCCTCTGCTAGCAGCCTTTGACCCAAATACTTCTGCCTGTGCTACTGCCAAGCCTTGTTGTGTTTCAAAGGGAGACTGACTATGGTTCTGCACGGCGATGGAAGGCATTCAGCTCACAGTGTGAGAGAAAGGTACTGTCTCAGCTGAGATGGAGTTAGGATATTGGTTACAGATATCACTTGAATTCAGCAAACAATATTTAGCCTACCCTTGCATTGCTGCAGAGGGGTTTGCCTCTTCCTAAAAACTGTGAGGATGATTACTGGTCAAGTAAAGTTACTGAGGCCTTTAGATTCATTGCCATTTTCCCCCATTTGTATACATAAGGTAATGTTCTGGATAAAATAAATAATGGGTTTTAGAAGTTAGGTTCATAAGCATGTTTTCTTAATCTTCAAAAACTGCTAACACGCTCATATTACAAGAAAAAAGTTAATGTTTGATGTATATAACCCATACTACAGAACTAATACTAATATAAGATGCAGTGTCTTGTATGTAACTGCAGAAAATTGTAAAAACATGCTAAAAAAACCATGAAAGCATCTTTTCAGTTGCTGTATAAAACCACTCTTGTTTCTCAGTTTTTAAGCACTATCACTCAGCACTGGTTTTGCTTCCTAATGTTGATTTGCTTTGAGCTGAGCTTTTGTTTCACAAACTTTGTGAAACACACCTGTTTAAACACTTTGGCAATATGAAGCAAACCTGAAAATGGCTCAGTATCTATTATTTCATAACTGAAACCCAGTCAGGTTTCTTTTGTATTTTAGTATGATATTGTAAGCCACACAGGAAACCTACCTTCATTTCTATAGTGACTTATTCTAGAATATTTGTTCAGATATTATCAACTATATTATATATTTAAATTACTCAGTGTTGGCACCACTCCTAAAGACAAGTCCATGTACATGCATTATATAGCTCCATTCAGATATCAAAGCAGGTGGAATAATAATCAAATTTAAAAAGACATTTTGAAATTTCCTGAAATGTCTTCTTTCTTTGTTTACAAAAAGATAGGTCCAGTGAATCTTGTATGACAAATAGTGTTCCTTTTCCTATTGAAATCAACGACTAAGCTACATTAGTTCACTGACAGCATAAGCTGTTCCTGTTAAGCAGTATGTGCCTTCATGGACTTCAGTGTAAATTTATGTTATCCTACCCAGGTCTAACTAGAGTTTGACTATTGCATTCCCTCCTGGTGGGTTTGACTTTTCCTGAACCAAGTACAATTGTCTACAAGGAAGAGACAGAAGTATTTTTGCTTACAGAACCAGGTTCAAAGACATGGGTAAATGAAACAAAACTTAGTAATTCTACTAATAAGCTGAACATTCAGCCCGTGTTATCAGCATTGCCAGATGGATTTCAGTGGAAATATGCTGCTTTTTCACAAGTAGTGCTCTGGGAGACTACGCAATTTTCTCAGGTTAAGGAGGAGTTTAGACATAAGGAGAACTAAAAACTTTCTGGTCTCAGAGACAAACAATCTCCTTTCTTTCCACCCTTCTCCACATTCCAATTTACCTCAGAATTTGTATGATGGCATTTTTCAGAACCCTTTTCACAGTAATAACCAAACCTCAAAAGGCTCATTAAAAAGTCTTACCTTGAAGGAAGGTCCTTTTGTGAATTAGTAAGTGGTTTGAACATGAAAAGCAAAGGTGGGAGCTATTGATCATTTTTCACAATTTAAAGAAGTCACAAGAGGAGAGCAGGCACAAGAGTCCGTGACAGGTCCAGCATTGTCCAACACATTCACAAATCGTCTGGAGAAGCTGGTGGATAGCCAAAGTGACTGATGATGAAAAGTTGTTTCAATAGTCCAAAACAAAAGCTGCCTGAGAAAGTAGCACAGGGATCTCACATTATCAGCTGACTGGGTAGTAAAATGGCACAGAAAATACAATGCTGGTAAAGTACAAAGGAGTGCATATAGGAAAAATACAGTCCTAATAAATGCAAGCAGTTGCCACTCAAGAAAGAGATCTTGGAGTCACCATAGATATTAACATAAAAGCACCAGCTTAACATTCAGGGACTGTGTGTGTCCTTGGCTCATAAACTTGATCTGCTGATTGCCAGAAACTGGAAGATATAAAAGGGGAAGGAACCCCGCTCTGTACTCACCCTGTTTCTTGTAGGTATCCACTACTTGCCATTCTTGCCATTGTTGAGAAAAGATGTGGAGCTATATGGATCCTTGCTAAGACCTGGAACAGCTGCTCTCATATTCTTATGTAAAATAAATGGTTTGAGAGAGTAGATCTAACCTGGAGTCACAAAGGAAAGTGAAACTATTGAGAAGTATACAACCTGGAAACCAATGTGTCAAGTCCCAGACAAAGGACCAAAGGATCAGAACAAACAAAAGAGCCTCAGAAGAGACCACAAGGAGACCCTGAATTAACCCCTGACAGCTTAGAAACTTGCCGGGTGTTCTGGTGCTTTAGCACAGGGGTTGACCAGAAGTATGAAATACCACAGTAAAACATCACAGAAACACCCAAAGAGCTCAGAGACAGATGTGAGCATTATCTCCTGCAACTGCAAGGTGTCCAGGAGTAGCAGAAAGTGAAAGACATCAGCTTAGAGAACAGAGCGTATGCAAAGAGGACAATATCATCAATTACATGGTTCTTCCCTTGGAAGGAGACAACGGTTGAAAAGAAGACCAATGAGCTGCCATCCTGAAAGCACACAGTACCCATCCCAGACCAGTAATTCTTATCTTCTCTGACACAACTTTACTGGTGACTGCGCCTGTTGTGCTGATCCAGCCATATGGGATATTATAGTGTTTGAAAATATCTTTAGTTTAATACCCTGAATTCACACCACGTGCAGCAGAGTATAGGTTTACATATCGACATCGGGTGTTAATCTGTACTTAACTGGGCCACATCAGTGGAATGGCTTGTCAGCAGTGGATACACTGCTGAGGAGAGACAGTGCTCAGCAGGAGATGATTTTAGAACAGGGATTTGCAAACAGCAGAATGTGAAGTCCTGGCATTGTTACTGCTTCCTGAGTCTCGACATGATTCACATCCCCAAAGGTACTTAATTGTTGTTGAGAGAAGCTGCAATCATACTGATCCAGGTCATCTTGAGTGGCCATATATTTAGAAAGAAAACACATTTTTTAATTATAACTAGCAGAAGGCAGGCAGGCAGGCAAGGGGCAATGAGTTTGCTGCTTAACCTGAGAACAGCTTAGGGGTTTACACCTACACAGTCTAAGAGGCATGTTTCTTGCCTATAAGTATGCTCTGTGCTCTGCTTCCCACTCATCTTCTGTTCTCAGCTGTATTATGGACCACTCCCAGCTCGCTGAAGTGTCCTGGACATGCAGAATCCCAGATGCACCGGAGAAATACTGCCAGACTTTCTAGGTAACCATGTGGCTTGGAAGGACCTTGTTGCCACAGTCAGACAGATAACTGCAGTAGGCCAAAATAATGAAACCAAGTGAAAACTCTGCAAGAAAAATCGAGCAACTGACTCTGGATGATAATAATACTGTATCAAGAGTAGGCACCAGTAAAAGCAAACAGTGCAGAAAACCCCCCAAAAAACAATGCAATCCCCTCAAAGAGTAACTGAACATTCTTGGAGAATGTAGTGAACATGTTGGACATATAAGTATTTGGATTGTGGTTTTCGTATGTGGTATTTAAGGGCTAATATCTTAGATTTTGGCCAAGAAAATGTAATATAATAAAGAACTGTAGCTTTAACTGTTTTCAATTGATCAACCACAGTACATCTTAAGACATATGCCATTAAGGAAAAGCTATTGGGAAAATGTCATCAAAATAAAGATCTCTGCCCAGCACTTCGTCTGTAGGCAGGCCATGATTACAGAAAACCACATTTTACAATGGGTATCATCTGATGGTGGAGGATGGGGAACCACCTCCTGGCACTGACCACTGCTGCTTCTGCAGCTGGTTCAAAGATTCCTGCTGATTTTGGGGGGATCAAGCCCTAATGGCTCTCAACTGATGGCTGAACATCTAAATTATGTTCATCAAGTTTCAGTGGGAACATCAAAATCTGACCTCTTTTTACTCTGAAGGGTTTTCATGGACCAATGTTTATAATGTTTATAATGTTTATAATGGTCTATGGGCTTCCTCCACAGAGGTGTTGTGAAGGCTGTGTGTGTTCCCTTAGGATTACATGTATATGCCCTAGAAGCAAGAGGTTCGTTTATCATAACATTATTTTTCCATTTGCGGACACTTTTACGTGTGCCCAGAGAGAGGAATACATGCTTGGCTTATCAAGAGAACACATTTGGATATTTTCACTCACACTCAGCAATAGACTATTCTTAGTAACTAGTAATATGCATGTGCCTTGCAGCATGCTTTTTGATAGCCTTATTTCTATTCTTTGGGGATGTAGTATTTTACCATATTTCCAAAGAATCTGGCATTAAAAGAAAATGTCTCACTCTTTTTTTAACATGGCAGTTTCTCACAGTGAAAAATAAATAGAGCTGCTACTAGGACCAATTTCTTTCTTATATACAGATTGGAAGTAAAAGTGTCAGGTTGATCTGGTAAATATATGCAAGGCAAAGTAGTACAAATTCAGGGTTAAAACTGCCTGCTATGAATTTTAAAAGAAATTATGTAATTTTTAACCACTTAGTGAAATCAGAAATTTCAAGGTCTATTATTTTCTCTATCTCTATTTTCTAAATGCTTAAACCAAACACCCCACAGCAGTCTCAGTATCTGCACTTCATGAGTTTTAGCGTGGATTAATTTATTTTAAAGCCTGAAGTACATGCAAACAAAATTAGCTGCTGGCAGGTTTAGAGACACAGAAGTGCAGTAATTTGGTACATGGTTGCCATGGCAGCTAACCTACCTCTAAATTATCTTACATGCTTTTCTCAGCCATTCTCTAGCATTGTTCCTCCTGTCTGAATTGTTAGGTGCTGTGGTTTTGGGGGGTTCTGGGGGGTTTTTTTTGGGTTTTTTGGGGTGTTTTTTTTTAAGATCTGTCTTTTGCAAAGCCCTTCTTTGTGCCATTTTGGCCTCATCTGCTGGCTCAGCCCTTATGTCCTGGTATACTCTATATTTTGTTGATATCCACTAATGAAAAGGGGAAGGAAGAGGAATACAAGGCAGAATTATGGTCTTCCAACTACTCTGCCTGTTGAGAGCAGCTTCCTGAAAGCTGTTGTTTTCTGAAGTAAACCACAGTGGTAAATTCCCTTATTTCCAGGACTTAAAGCTTGATGAAATATCATTGATTTTGCCAAAGTTACTGTAGATTCACAGTGACTTAAGACAGTCAAGTTATCAAATGATGAATGAATTCTGCTCTGAGGCTACATGACAGTAAATCAATCTCTTCTATCCAGAGAACAGGTTTTGAAATGCTTTGGCAGTGTTTATTACCAAATAGAAATATTAAAAGAATGGGCAATGAGTCCTGCAAGCTCTTTCCCTTCCATTCACCTCCCTCTCAGCACAGTTAGAAAACAAGCCTGGTGCCATTTATGAATTTTAAGGTTTCATTATTTATTTCCGCGAAACAGTTCCTTTTTGTCAAAATGCTCTGTTTCAGAGGAAAACCATTCCACTGGTTATTTCTGGCCAACCATTCTTTTTATCTCCCTTTTTGCCATCTCTGAGAACTAAGTTGTGACGCTGTTTCACAGGAACCCAGCCCAGGTCATATCAGTTCCTGACAGATCGTGGATAGCTGACATGCCTTCTGCCTATGGCTGAATGTGAGCTCAGGGTTTAGAGAAAGTGAGATCAGAAGATAAGAAGTAGAGAGCATTTACTAACTTATTTTTGATGTAGTAAGCTCAACGTAGTAAGCGTCAACGCAGAAGTTCTGTCTAGTTTTTAAGAAGGTTCAGTTTCGTTATCAGTTTGGCTGGCTGTTCGTTTTCAGGCAATTGCCTAGAAGGTGGTTGCTGCTGCTTTGCATTGACAGATACATTTTTGTGTGAATTCAAGAAGTGGGAATTACTCAATTTATGATCCTCATATCACAAAGAAGTAGGAAAATCCCCGGATTTGTGGGATTAAAGGCCATGCTAAAGTGATCTCTTTTCAGGGATACTGACTGAAGATTATGAGATTCAGTGGGACCTTTTTGCTCTTATTTTCTGTGTTCATTTATTCAGTCCAGTCATGTCAGGATAGCTTGCTTTTTAAAATGAACTTCAAAATAATAAAACCAGTGCAGATACTAGGCACAAGGAATAAGATCTCGAGAAGTGACAATGAATAAACACTTCATGAGGATTTAGGCTTGCTGAAGACCTGCCCCCATAAATGCATTATGTGGTAGTTTATTAAACAATGGCTGAAGAACAACCACTTTTTTTGAATAACTGGGTAAAAGACACAAGTCTGGCAACAGTATCAAGATTCCCCCTCTAGACCTATGGAGATACAAAAGGTATACTTTATTTTATTTTTATTTATTTTTACACCATAGTAAATATTTAAGAGATAAGTGGATTTTCTCTCACTGCTTTTTAATCTTGTTATGTTACATTCTTCCACTCTGATTTTTTGCTTTTTCACTGTAAAATGTTGCATGCATGCAATAAAAGTATAATATAGGAAAGCACTCAGGGCTGAAGTAGGCATCCTGAAGAGAGTAACAAAACTTGAAATTGAAACAGAGGATCACAATTCCCATGAGGTTGTGTAACATTTCCTATTCAGAAAAATGTCAGATACTAAGTTAGATATATTTATATTCCTTTTGTATTGCCTAATATAATAATTTCACATGAATTGCCCATGCACAGTACTTTTCAGCACTCTTTGGAAAGGCCAGAAATATTGTTATTTGCAGTTTACTGATAGGAGAACTGAGTCATGAGGAAGTGAATTGATGTGCCAGGACTTCCAGCATATTGACCACAAGGCCTTCCAGTTATCATGGACATCTTAGCACAACACAGATCCCTGCAGTTATTAGGAATATTATTTGCTTTTCGTCCTTCTTGCCAGCATTGCTGTCAACTTTCACTTTGGGGATACAATGTATGTGTTTAGTAGCTATTATGGCAAGCCGTGATTCATACTGTTTGGACCTCAGTCATATTTTGTACGGCATGAGGATAAAGTCCATTACATTCTGGAGAGCTTCACCAATGAAATATTAAAGCCAATATCTGTGATAAAGCTCACTGCTATGCTTTTCACCAGTATGGAGAGGGAAGGGAGGAGAGAACTGCAGTGCTTAAAGTCGGGTGGTTATCCTTCCTGGCCTTACAGAGAGACTGCTATGATGTTTTTTGAGACTGATGATGATATGACATAGCTTCACAAGCTCTGTGGAGCCCCAGGGAGGGAAAGGTTCAGGAATGCTCTAAGCGCAAAATCAGTGTTTCCCTAGGGTTCCTCTGAAATTTAAGCATCTGTGGTGATGACGTGGCTGTTTCAAGTAAGAGTTTTCCATCATTCTAGGTAGTTAAACCGGTGGGTTAATCTCTGTTCGATTTCAAGCATGTCATTGGCTTCTGTGGAAACAGCACCAGTTTTTGAAAGATGTGGCAATACAATGACAAGCCACTGCTGAGCTGTCTGATCCTGATCCTGATCCCTGCCTCTGGTCTGACCCCACAGGGAGTGAGTTGTCCCTCCTCAGCTTTTTACAGGGATTGTTCTCTGAATAAATTCGGTCTTGGGTCAGACAGGTATTGAGAATTGCTTAAGCAAAGGGGAACAGAGGTGCTGTTGAGGGTATTGTGAGGACATGTTACCACCTCTTTGGCAACAGCAGATGTTTGACTGCAACTGGAGGTTGTGAAATTGTTCCCTTAGAGTTTACTTGTACTGGCAACCACTACCACTGTGTAAGAATCCCCCCCACCAACTAATCTATCCTTTGGAGAGTTCGTCCACCCATTATTTCATATACCTGGCTTTGCTGCTTGTTGACAATGTTTTCCATCTTTCACCCTTCCACTGCCTATTTTGAGCTGCAGATGCCCCTGACCTGCCTAGTCCTACCAAGGCATGCCCAAAAAATGACATCTTGGCATTGCTTTCTATAAGCATCTCACACTGACGCATGTATAAATACACAGGGAACTTGATGGTGGTCACACAGCAGCATCCTTCTCTGGTTTGCATTTGAGCCACTAAGGATTTCAGGCTTTTTGGGGACTGTTACTCTTCTGGTTAATGGGAGAGACCTTATGTAGTATCCTGTCCCTGCTTATTTGAATTCTGTATCCCTTAAGTCCTTCCCTGTATCCCTTATCACATTAACTCATTTGGAGAAAATTTCCTTCACTAACCACCAAATCCCCCATCACCACATCTTCCTAAAACACATCCCCGTGGCTCGAGGGATGTGGCTCTGTCATGTTACGTTTTAGGAAGCAAAGCATGGCTTTGAAACCATGCCTGCCAAGGCTCAGAAGCGAGCATCATTCCCTGCTTGAAGAGAAAGGCTGGACCAGGCAGTCTCCAGTGCTGTCAACCAGTACGATCCTGCTATGTTTGCTTCCAACTATTTGCTTCCTCCTCTCTGTTTGCCTCAGTTACGGCACGAATGTCCTCTGTGTCCTTGTCTGCCTACAGTATGGTTGGGATGACAGGGCAGAACACTGCTGCAGCGTGCCACGCCAGGACACAGGCCGCTGAGCGAGGCTCTGCTCCCGGCACAGCCCGATCCTCACACGCCGGCATCCTGCATCCCTCCTCCGCCCGACGCGTGGGCACCGCCACGCCAGAGCGGCACAGGCTGGCAAGCGGGAGGCTGCAACAAGCAGCCCTGTCGCCCAAGGCCAGGGTGCGTCCTGCCAGGGCCCGCTCGAGGACGAAACAACACAGGGTTCGGGATGGCAGAGGCGGGCGGGCAGCACCTGCCCGCACCGCAGCCTTGCCCTCCCTGGGCCCACCGGCGGCGGGCGGTCCATGCCGGGGAGCCTCCCGCGGGAGCCGCTGCAGCGGCCGATGGTGATGCCGACACCGATGCCCGCCCCACCGCGGCCGCGGCCGGCGCTCATCCATCCGCTCCTCCAGCGCTCCCGGAACGCCCGCCGGCCGCCGCGGGCCGCGGCAGGTGGAGCAGGTCGGCGGCGCGGGGGCCGCTGGGACGCGTAGTTCTGCGGGGCGCGCGGCGGGCGGGCGGCGCGGCGGCGCGGACTACAAGCCCCAGGGCGGCCCGCGGGGGCCGTGCCCGCGCTCGGGGGCGGGGGCGGCGGCGGGAGGCGGTTCCTGGCGGCGCGGCCCCGCGGCTCACCCCGCTCCCGGGGGCGGCCGAGCGGAAGCCCACCCCCAGCCGCCCGGCATCCAGGAGGGACACAGCCGCGGCCGGGGCGGGAGGGATGCGCCTCGCCTCGCCCCGTCCGACAGCGGCGAGCAGCGGCCGCTCTTAATTAGCAATTAGCTCGTCCCCAGTCATCATTCCACCCCCACCCCACCCCCGTTTCCCCGCCTCCCCGGCAAGCACTGTCCCATGCACGCCGACCCGCCGCCGGCAGCAGCAGCCGACGGCTTCTCCCGCGGTGCTGGCGCGCGGGTCGCTTAAGCCATGGGGAATGGGATGAACAAGGTAACGCGGTGGTGGTGGCCGTGCGCGAGTGCATGTGCTGGGGCCCGGCGCGGCGGTGCCCGGGGTGGCGGTCCCTCCCCGCCTCGGGGCGGGCGGGATGCCGCGGCGCCCCCGCCTTTGTCTCGCCCCTGCGCGGCGGGGAGCCGCGCCCGGAACAAAGGCCAGGGCAGCAGAGGCTTTTTCCCCTTTCGACTTCGGGGGTCCCCCACCACGGGGCGAGGGCGGAGGGACGGGGAGCGCGGCCGCGCCGCTCCCTCGGGGCGCGCCTCCTCCTCCTCCCCGGCCTCAAGGCGGGCGGGGGGGTGGCCCTGGTTTCGGTGATGCGCGCCCGGGCTTCCCCTCCCCGGGCCGAGGGAGTTCCCAGCGGTTCCTGGCGGCCGCAGTGCCCCCACCCCGGCGCCGAGCTTCAGTGTCCCCTGTGCGTCCCCCCGCCCCGGGGGCGGCCCGCGGCACAGCCCGCACCCCCGACCCGCCGCAGGACCCGGCGCTTCGGGCTGTCAGCGAGTGCGGGGCTGAGCCATGTGGCTTGGCCATCGCTCGCTCCGCTCCCAGGGCGCGGAGCAGCCCGTGGATACGGGGCTGTCGCCGGAGGGCTGGGCCCGGTGCCGGTGGGGCAGGAAGGCGCGCGGCCCCAGTGGAGATCGCGGCGAGGAAGGAAGATGAATCTGTTTTGCGAAGGGTGTTGGCCTTTTGGCAGTGGGGGCTTATTGTGTGCCCGATTCCCCTGGCATGTCATGGTTGTTACCAAGGGACAACCGTGATTTTTCTCAGTATCTCCACCTCTGCTTTAAACCCAGGTTTGAAAGTGTGATGGTAACTAGCCTTTTATATATAGCTTACTATGAGGAACAGGAGTTGAGTCATCTCTTCTGTCTTACATCCTGCTTTGAGTGCTTTGGGAGTAGCTTTGCTGTGTGCGTGGCCTACGACAGAGCAGAGGAGAACAGCTAGAAATAGCTACTCACATGTTGTCCTGGTCAGACATCCTTGCCCCTGGAAGTCAGATTGGTGAACGTCCAGAGTGCTTAGTATGTCACCTGGAAGGTGAAGCCTTTTCATGCTGTAGGTAGAGACACTGAAATAGAAACTTTAGGCAGCGGAAAGATCTGGCTGGTGAGGAATCAATTTAGTGGGTAGGAGGTAGAACTTCCCTTCGTCCTTCTCTCCATTTTTGCTTTCAAGTCTAGGTATAATATTGTGATATGTAGCACTCGTTGCAGTCACCTTCTAGGAGTGACCACAGAAGAAACAGCTAGAAAGACTCCTTTTAGGCTTCTGGTGTGGTTTAGTATTTTTCTGTGAACGTTTGAAATTATCAAAACATTTGGAGGGATAGGATATGGGAAGCTGCATTAGATCTTGCTGTGGTACCATGTGGGTAGGAATTGGCAATCTGTGACTGGCCAATTTGGTCATTTTAATTCTGCTTAATGTTGCCCTGGCATGTACCAACCAGAGCTTTCAGGAGAAGCATAATACTGCTTGGATTTTTCTCCTTTTTCTGATGACTGTATCCAAGAGGATGAGACATTCACCATCTGGGGGGGAGCTGGCTCCTTTAAGAAGGCTGTAACTATGTTGGGTACTGGCCATAAGGGTTTATTTTTGCAGGGGTCTTGCATGTGTGTCTGCTACTTGCCACCTTCAGAATATGCCCCTGGATCATCTGTTCATTTTGATCTCATGAGTCAGCAAATGCTGGAGGGGCAAGGGGAGGCATGGAGTCGTTAGCATAGATGTTGGGGGGTATTTGCTTAACTCAGCTTAGTCAGTCAATATAAATTGCCTTAGTTTCCAACTGAAATGGGTTTTTTGTGGTTTAGCTATAAACGGATGGTAGGAGAAAATAATCAGCTTATTCAATGGTGGATTACTTCATTTAAGGGGAGCCCCTGGTGGTCTAGGGGTAAAGGCGCCGCGCTATCACCGCGGAGACCCGGGTTCGATTCCCGGTCAGGGCCACTCCCAGGCAGGTGGGGCTCGTTAGCCCTTAAAGGCAACCCACCTACGTCCTAAGGACCTCGCTGCCACCGTCCAAGCTCGCTTGGCCCCGGCAGATGAACCTTAGGATTAAAGGGTGGGCTCAGTTCCACGCACACTGTGTCTCACCTAAAAAATCCAATGCGCAGGCTGGAAGGTGTAAAGACCTTCCCCGGATCTTCGCTCGTGAAGACTGGCCATTATTTACTTCATTTAAGGAATCTCTTTGTACTGATGCCAAGGGAAGAGGATTAATGGTGACCTGTAATGGGTGTGGTAAGGAAGAGCTCCAGAGACTGCTACAGCCTGTGTGGCTGCTTTTGGATGCTGAGCCTTTCTCAGTGGCATGGTGCCCTCCTTATTTTTCTGTCTCCTGATACTGATATATTTCAAAGCAAATAGCAGTCTCACCTGAGTATGTGGCCATTAGGGCTGACCAAGGGCTGGAAGTCTGGCATTCTTTTTAGGTGGTTTGTCTTTTGTTGCCAGTTTTCTCTGTAAAATTAGCCCTGCCTAGTGTTTTTTCCCTTAAGCCCACCCAAGCCTTCTGACTTTTCCCAAATTAAATTGAAAGCATTGGTTTACACATGCCCTTCTTATTCTGCTCAGAGAAGAAGAATTGGCTAGTGAGTGTGCATTGACTTGGCTACTATTAATTTTCAGTACTTCACTTAATTTTTCTTACATCTGTTAAATCAGAATGATTAATGTGGTCTGACTTAGGAAGTTGTCTGGGTGGCCTGATTTGTCTTCATGCTTATTGTCTAATGTTGACTTGTATTCAAAGTTCAAGTTGAAGTCTGTGGTTGAAAAACTACAAAGATGTTTTCCTGGAGCTGAAGTCTAGCAGCTGAGATGGTGACAAGATTTCATTATCTGTGAACAGGATATGCTTAGCGAAGAGTTTTTCCTGGTTTTTAGTTGTTGTTCATTCCTGTTACAGTTAACTGCCGGTTATTCATGTAAACCCTTCAGAAGGTTTGAGTGCTATCTCTACGACAAGGGCAGATAAGCAAGCCCTGTTTATTGTAGGAGTGGATTTATGAGAAATTTAAACCAGTGTGGCTACTTAGAGCTGATGTAACCACTTTTATGGAAGTCAGAGAAGCTATGCCAGCTCACGTCAGCAGCAAATATCCCCCCCCGATGCGTGCCGCTCTCCTGTAGTCCTGGACAAAGGTAGGCTTGTCTGTTCCTTATAATGGAGCCTGGCCATCTCTGAGAAAGCCCCGTGAACTTCTCTGGAAGTTCATCAGTATTAACGCATGTAGAAGCAGCAAGGAGTTAGATGCTTTGCTACGAGCATTTGTCTGTATAGGAAACAGCAGTGAAGCATCCCTTTAAGCCATTTTCCTGAAGGGTGTATTATCAGAGAGGACTGATGAGAAGCATCAGCAACTGGAGCAACCATTGTCTATTGCAGGGCTCTGCTTCATGCAAGGTGGAGGATGTGAGGTGCTTTCACATGCAAGGTGCAAAAGAAGACAGGCATTCATGTCCCTTGTTCCTTGCTTGTGCATTCTTCTACATCTGTTTTTTAGTCTGTGGTCATTTTCTCAATGTTTCGGGTGATGTAAAGAAGCTACTGTTTTTATTCATAAAGCAGTGGTTGAAAAAGTTCACAAAAACAACCACCTTATTTTTTCTACTCTTCTGACTCCCACCAGTTCTCTCTCACACGCCCCTAGCAGCCATCGGCCTTCGTTTTGCACAGCCCAGAGTTGCAGTTACTGAAGGCAGTGTGAGATGACACAGCTGAAAGTTCCCAGCCATAGTTGAATGCTGAAGTATTAGTCAGCATGACACGAAGATTCACTTCTTTCCAGGTAGCTTTCACCCATAGTAGTGTTTCTTGCTTCTAGAATGACTAGGACAACAGGGGTAACATCTGTCCTTGGTTGTAGGGTGTCCTAATTTCCTATCTAGCATACAGTGTTCCTTCATGATGCACAAATGCAGATTTCTGGATTTTTCCTCCTTTGCCAACAAGAAACCTCATTTCTGCAACCCCCTGGTGTTTCTCAGTATCTTTAATTTCTAATGTCTAAGCTTAATGACTGTGACTGGAAATTAAGCTTTTATCGTCTCTTGAGAGTGCACATTTGATGCAGAAATAATGTCCTAGAGTCTAAAATGCTATAGTCTACAGTAGTGGGGGTGTGATTGGAGATTTGTGCTGCAGATGGGAAATACCAGGCAGCTGTTTAAAAATATCAGCAAGGGTTTTTCCAGGTTTTTTTATTTGTTACGCTGAAGTTGGTGATCTGATTGGTGAAATTCATGCATAACTTGACTGCCTTTCGCTTTAAAACATGATTTTGCATGTGGAATCTGGCCTCTTTTGCAATGTCTCTTCTGTACTGTCCTCTCTGGAGCAGCTATAGGCTTCTATTTCCTAGTCTGGGATGGTGGCCTTGGAGCTGCACTTCTAGCAGAGTCATCGAGTGTACTTAAATTATTGAATTGTCCCTTGAAACCATAAGTCTTGTGCATTGTGGGAAGGGACCACAGGATGTTGTAAAGGTTCTTTTCCCTACTTGATACGCTGGCATTGGAAACTGCCCTGGGGATTTTTGCTGTTTTTTGTAAGAATATTGAATTTCTACAAATGAAGAGAGAAGGAAAGGAGAGAAAGCTGCCTGAGCTTATCTTTGCAAAACTTAGAGGTGCCTATTTGTACCAAACTAATGAACCATGTTCTTGACCAGGTAGTGTTGTCAATCAGGCCTTAATTTGCAAGCAAGGGTCTACAAGCATCAAGCTCCATCCACGGTCCTCGAGAAACCATCGGGAGAGAACTGAGTCCTGTGTTTAGAGCTGATGTGACACAGCAGGCAGAGAGAGATCACCCAGCAAAGCCTAGAGGGAGGAATGTTTCCACAAACTGAAGCTACAGGGAGTACAAGAAGTGCTGCAGCTTTTCTGTTTTCTGCAGAGCGAGATAAATAACAGCAAACACAATGATGCTTTTATCAGACCAAAGTCATGCAGCTAAAGCAGGCCAGAAGCTATTTTGCAGGCTCTTCTGCTGGCCTGCTAACCTTTGCATGGTGGACTGCTTTGCCTTTCAGCAGCAAGGCTGCAGTGAAACGGAGGCTGCAGTGATAATCCGTGATGAAAAGTCCTTCATGGCTTTCGGAACTTCACGGCTGCTGGATCGAGCAAAATGGGTGGAGTTTTCCCTTTAAACAGCTGCGTCTGAGAGACTGTTGCTGCTGTTGTGGTGACACTCGGGTGTTGCTAAGGGTTTAGGAAGTCAGCACTGACATATCTGTACTGGTGGTATGCTCAGCATGCACTGAGGAAAAATGGATCGTGCAGTTTCATCACCATAGTTCTGGTCTCTTCAAACGGTGTGAGTGTGGGTCAGAGGCTTCAGGTGGCAGATAACAAAATTCTTGGCTAGAAAATGTGCGTTCGGTGTGTGTGTTTGTGGGTTTTTTTGAGGTCCTTACTGCTGTTCCCAAGTTGGGAGGGTTACAAGAGGGTGGGAGGTGTAGCACTGTAGTGTCACCTGCCTCTGTGTATGTGCACTTGTCCTCAGACTGCACAGGCTGGTCCTTGGGCAGACCTTGAGACTCCCAAGTTAAAGAATGTCCTGTAATTGAGACCTGTGCAGGCGTCTGGGAGGGTTGGGGTGAGTGGGTAGATCTGGAAGAGAAACACAACAACTCATGGACTTTCAGCAGTTTCCTTTCTATGTGATCACACAAATCGTTGTTTGCAGTGATTTCCTCTTAAGAGCCCTACAGTGCTGCAGCCCTGACCTGCATGGCTTTGCACTTCAAAAGCCTCGAAGGGTGTCATTTTGCAGGGCTTTGTCCAGTTTCCGTAGCAACTTTAGGCAAATCACCTTTGGTGTGTGAAGTTTCACCATTAGTTCCATGAGGGTAGCTCTTACCCTGCTGGGGGGCAGGGGGAAGTGTGTTTTGTGAGGCCCACTTCATATTTGTAAGCCACATCTGCTATCCTTGGAGAGCCTCCATTATGTGAGAGTCCCCACGATTAACAACCCCGGCTGCCAACAAACTCTGTCAAAGCATGATTCACCTAGAGTTGTTTAGTTTGAGAAGGTTGCAAAGAATTATGAAATGTTGTCAGCATGTTTTAGATTGCATTTGACAATACTCTGGTAAAGTAGTATGTTCCATCCTGTATGCAAATTGAACTTTGTCAAATTGTCTTACCACAAGATATCTATATTTGATACTATATTTCTTTCTCACAGATTCTTCCTGGCTTGTTCATTGGCAACTTTAAAGGTAAGATTAGTTTTATCATTATCTCTAGGTTTATTTAACCAGGGGTTTTAAGGTGTTGTTTCACAGGCCCTTGGAATTCTCTGGCATCTCTGTAGCTTTTTAACCCCATCTTGCTTCATTTCTGAATTCACCTGGTAACACTTGAAGAAGAAGTCATCTGCTCTCTCATCTGTGTGCTGTGCTGCAAGTACTTTGAGAAAAGAAAAATGAATGCCATCTCCTTGGAGCATGCTTCAGCTGGAATTCCTAAACACTGGACTGCCTTAAATGATTCTTGTGCTTGGCAGACAAGCCTGTGATCCATGCAGATTCTTTGTAAGGCTTATTTCAAGCCCTCCTTATAAGTAAAGGCTTACTATGCCTCATGCTCATTGCTTTCATTATTTTGGTTATTTATAACAGCTGCTAAAGAGTTCTGTTATCACTGCTTGTGAGACTGATAGGTCTGCTGGTTGCAGTCTGACCACTGATACTTGTACTGTCCATGTTGCAGCTGTAAGTTTCTTTGGATTTTTTTTCCTTTTTGCATGAGGTTTGTTTTCTGTGTACAGAAAACAAGTCATATTTAGAAAACAGGAAACTTTATGTAGACATCCAAATAAATGGCCTGTTCCCAAAGCATTCTGTTAGCAGCAGTTCCAGCTGACACTCCCTGCTCAGAAGTAAACCAGTTGTGCATGTACAGTTTTTTTTAATAGATGTAGACCCCGCATTTCCTATGCTTGGGTAAAATAGAGCAGGGCTTCTAGGGGCTGCTGCTATATCTTGTCCTTCCTGGTTTGAGTGATACACAAGCAGTCTGTTAAGACTGGCAACATCTGCATTGGATTTAGATAGTGCTCGAACCATTATCTCTGCCTCATACCTGCCCTTCCTTCCTTACCCCCCATCCCAAAACCTGTGAGTTCAGTGGGTTTTGCCTGATTTACATGCCACTGGATCTGCTGGTCCACACTGTGGGTCCAGTGCTTGCTGCGCCTTGGGAAGTGGAGCCAATCACCTTGGGAGGCAGCCCGGAGGTACATGTGGAGTTAAAAGCTGCCTTTTGCCCACCCACAGACACAAGTACAACGGCCTAGCATGTAAGGGAGTTAATCATGCCCTGGTAAGGAAAATGAGAGGACAGAGGTGATTTCATATTGGTGGAAGTAGATAATAAAAGGAGAAAAAAGAAAGCAGGAAAAAAGGAAAATAAGGCAAAGAGGATAGTTTTGAAAACACTTTGGATGGGCTACTGCATGGGCTGATGACAAAATTAACTAAATTGGTCACAGCCATGTTGCTTCCTCTTTTTGTTTTTTTGGTTTTTTTTTTTTCTGAAGTAATTTAGGAGAAGGGTGGAATTGGGAGGATGTTTGGTAGTGGAGTCCTTTAGGTTTCGAGCAGTCTGGCAAGGTGGCCAGGATGGGCTGTGGTAACATGGCACTCAATCTGTCCCTCTCACTGTGGCCATCCTGCTGGTAAGCCCTTGACAGTCTGCCCTGGGGAGTGAAACTCAGCCAGAGCATCTGTTTGCTGGTGCAGTTCTGTTTTCAGTGGAAGGGAGTTGGCCAAGGTTGTGGAGTGAGTCAGCATCTCTGCCAGTGCCAGGGTCCATGACCCTCTTGCCTGTGCTGCCCTGGCTGCTCAGCTTTGGGCCCTGGGAACGGTCCCTAAATGGCACGTCAGGTCAATCCTGTGCAGAGAGCACAGGCGTGCACGTGAAGGTGGTGTGAGTGGGGAGTGTTTCTGGGAGCCTAGCTGAAGAAAAAGCAGAGGGTGAAATGCTTTGGCTGCCTCCATAAGAGTGAGTAAAAGAGGAGCTGGCTTTAATCTCCGTGTTTGTGTTGTGGGGTCTGTTTTTTAAACTGATTAAAAAACACAAACAGAAAGTTTGTTTACTTACTGCTATGACCTTTACTCATATTGCATTTAGTCATTACATTCTACCATCACAAGCATCTGTTTCAGTCTCAGATAAGCAATTGTACCTGGAGAGGAAGAGAGAAGAGAGGTGTTGCTGTCCTTCATTAATATAAAACCATATTTTTACAGTTCTTACTTTTTTCTACACACCCTTCCCCTCAACACCCCCCTGCCTCACTGCTTAGGAGCAGTTGCAACAAGCTCTCCGTGCATTGAAATAATCCCATTTAGGAACAGGCTGTTGGTTTATTACCAGTGTATTTTTCTTGAGGAGTTTGATTACTGTGTTCTTGGAGCATGTTCTGATTTGTGGTACTTTTTCAAAAAGCAACTAAGTGAGTTTTGAGACTGTTGAGAAATACTCGGCAGCAAATACAGTTGGGACTGGTCAGAATGTCCTGATTTGGGCAGCTGAAATGACTAGATGCATATAAAGACATGGCTTTACAACATTATTTCCTGTAATGTACTTTTGACTAGTCTCCCATTTCTTCAGCTTCTTCTTAGTAGCTTGAATTGAATAAAGTTGCATCTTGTCAGTAAGAGGAGGAAACGCTGATTCCCTGGCACTGTGCATCTCACCTGGACACAGGGCTGAGTCTTCATAGCACCATCTGGGTCCCTGAACAAGGGTAGAGAGGAGGGAGCTTCAGAAGCTGAGTCAGAGAAATGTCTAAATCGCTCTGATGTGCCCTCTGGAGGATAGCGTTTCCCCAGTGGCTCCTCAGCTACCCTTGTCAGACAACAGTTTCCAGAGCTATATCAAAATACCATTCTACACACACTCTTGTCTCCCTACTGCCTCGGAGACTTCTGGGGATACTGACAGACTGGGAAAAGGCACAGTTGTTTCAGATGGCTGCCTTCCTGCTGAGAGAAAGCATGGTGTTAGGGATGCTAAACACTGTAATTCCGGAGGGCTGTTGTCTGGAGAAGGCAGTCAGCAATTGTTCTGATTGGGGAATTATTATTCAATATTCAGAAATAGTTCTTCTTTTAGGCCTAATCAGTGTAAAACCAGTCTATGACAGAGCAGTGTGAACTCTTCTGCAGTTGACAGGGAGATAAACTGAGGCTCAAGAAAAACTAGTGAAATGAACCTGTGGCAGAAATGGGAACTGAGCTTGCTGCTTCTGTTTCGTTTGCTGCTGTGCAAACTTTTAAGCACATAGAATGAGAGGGGCTTTAATAACCACTTTAAGGGTCTTTTGGGTAGAAAGTTAGTGTAGTCCTGATTATGGAGAGCACTGAAATATCTCTTGACATCCCCCTAGTCCACAGGACCTGAGTATGTATCTGAAAAACTTTCCTGAAAAAGCACAGATCTTGGCATGTGTTCAAGTGCTTTTTATCTTACAAGCTCATCAGTAGCACATTAAAATTGTGATATGCTCCTGAGAGGGTGTATTTGAGATTGCACAGCTAGAGGGCAGAAAAAAATCAAGAAGAACCATAGGTGTCCATACAAAATACTGAGTCTGGTCTGTAAACCCAAAAGGAAACAGAGCTCTTGGGCTTCTTCTGTGAAAGTGGAGTTATTTTTTTGCAAATGGGAGGGTAGAGTACTAAGAAAAAATGAGGGAAGAGAAAGAGGCAGTTAACTCTTCTTCCCACCTCTAGTTTTGGGGAAAATTTGATTTGTTTCAGTTGTACCTTACAAATGAAATGCCTCAAGAGACAAAGGATTTACTGTGGTACTGCATGTGCATGTGTCTTCTGCACTGGCAACCTGAGTTCTCTTGAAAGTCACCTGTGCATATGATGAAAATGGATGCTTTGTTCCTTAAGGGATCAACTGGACAGCCTGTTTCCTTGCACAAATGGAAAAAAATCCATTTCTTCTGATAACAGATTCTAAATGGGTGCTCAGTTTGCTTCCAAACCAAAAGTTGTAGCAGTAGCAAGAACCAGAGCGCAGGAGTGTTTCTACCTGGAATATTAAAGAGCTTGTGTTCTGCCTTACTTGTAATCATTCAAGGTTTTTCCAATGGAATATTTGGGGGCTTTTTAATTTGAAGGGGAAAGCCACAATAAGAGGTTTAATTCCCCCAGAGTCCGGTGTTGCTGTGGATGATCTGGAGAGTCTTGGGAAAGTTTTTGCCCTTCCCATTACTAAGTGTATAAAAATTTGTCGGCGTCCACCAGGTGTTTCTGCTGTGTTTTTAGATTCAACTGATTCTTCTTATCATCTGCTTAATGTTGGTTTTAAAGTTCCATTTTCTAAGGTTTTATTTCAGGTACTGAAAACAGGAGAGGGTGAAAATACCATTCCCTTTTTCAGGTTCATCTATTGAAGGAAGACAATTTATAGCTGCTCTGATTAAACAGAGCACTGAACTCATTTCCCCACCTTTCTCATTCCCCAAAAAAACCCTTCTGAGGGAGTGGGTCAGAATATGTACTAGAACACAGTGTGAAGGGGAGAAAGGAGACATAGATCTTTTGTTCATGTGCTTAGTTTCTGTGTGTATCTCTGTAAGTGCAGATAACTGGACAGGGAACAAAGCTCTCCTGATGGGAAAGGTTTTTCTTTAGGTGTCCATCTCTAGTTGTCTCCAAAGTGGAAAATAAAGTTGCTTGATTAAAAAAAAACCCTGCAACATCTAGTGATGATGAAACTGTAGTCTCTATACATCTGCAGATTAAGACTTACTATCGTTGTACGTAATGGGCTGACTTGCCTTCTCTAAGCACTTACCTCAGTTTTCTATAGTTAACCTAAAATTTTATACTGAAAACTTAATACTAGCTTACCATGTTATAGGAGTATGTCTGTCTTTTCAGACTAACACAGCCAGAAAGGTGGGCTTTGGAGAAGGAGGAAGGGAGGATGTCTTTAGTTTGGAATAGCTGGTTAATGGGAAGAGGGGTGACAACATGGAAATAAACTGAAACTAAACTCACTTATTTTGTGGATATATTTAAACTTCTAAATTCACAAGTGAGTTACAGTCAAGTGTTGCAGATCAGGCCCATATCATTGTAATGCTTTCCCCCCTCTCTGTTCCTGGCAGCATGCTATTGTATTTTGGTGTTAGCAGTAGAGGTGGAAAAGACTCCACAACTGTATCTTTCCATCTAGCTCTACAAAAGGAGAAATGTTTATCCCTTACCTTGCATTTCTGTGGAGGCACTAAAATACTAAAGTAAGAGAAAATGGTTGTAGGTACGTTTGAGACCTTCACCACCCTAGTATTGGACTCCTTCAGTCATTGATGTGTCATAAATGGAGTGGTTGGAGCAGTATTGTCTCCCTTTGGCTTATGGGGGATGGAAGCACACTGCACTAGGTGATTTGCTCCCCAACCACACCATAAGGTTTCCCAGAGCTGCAGGAAAACAAATTCTGACACCCCTCAGTCCTATTTTGGTGACTTTGGCATTGCTTTTACAGTTAAGTGTTTGCAGCTCTCTGCATATGAGTAGAGGTTGAACTAGAAGTCATAGAGTCAAACTGAGGGAAAACAGGCTAAATGTGGGAGGGAGAGAAGAAGATTTCCCCAGTGTGAATTGTGTCCTTTTGTGTGAGTAGTGATCTTCCAGAAGGCTTTACTCAGAAGTCCACATCAGCTGAGAAGCGTTTTGATGTATGAAACAGAATATTAGGTAACCTGCTGTGAAGAGTAATACCACATTTGAGGGACCCTTTAGAGGACACATAAGATGAGCTCTGATAGGTAGGTTTGATCTTAAACTTTGAAGATAGGGTGTTGCACACTGTGATTTCAAAATGTGAGCCTACATGTGTTTGTACAGCACTATGCTTCAGTAAAGAAATTAGAATTGCTGTGGTGATGGTCGTTCTTTTGGCTTTTGGTGGTTCTTTACATAACCCCTTTTTTTTTTTTTGTTATTTATGGTATGAGACTGTGAGTGACAGGATATCTTATTTGTACTGCTGTTTAAATAGCTTTATCTATAGTATCTGTAGAGATGGCAGGTGCTGGGGAATTTCCCCTTTGTAAACTGTTTGAAATTTAGATCCAGATAATACAGTCGTTGGCTGGGAAGCTTTTTCTTCTCTACTGTATTGATTTGAATAGTTGTTTCCTAAATATATTGAGGACCTGCTGGTTACCCTGGGATGTAGGTCTGGGATGGTAATTTCCAGCTTGTTTCTAGGAATTTCTGAAATCTCACTGTATAGTTTTGATTTGCTGAAATTCCCTTAGCCTAAGTCTTGGTTAACTGAAGAAGTAAGATATTTCAGTCATTTTGAGTTGTAGTGTGTCCATTAGGCCTTTCAGACTGATTCAAAGCAGTCAACATTTAATTTGGGTCATGCCTTCTTTTAAAGAAGTTTGCCTTGTGTGGCAAGCCATTTCTTACCATGTAGGTCATATTGATAACTAGAGATTGGGGTCTCATTGTGCTGGGTATACATTAATTCCATGAGTTCCAGCCAGTAGGCTCTGAAGTCTGTTCTTAGTCTCTGTAAAACAGAAAACAGTGATTTTTAGGGACACTTGGGCTGGTTCATGGGCTTCCAAATCCTTGCTTGCTTAGTTGTTCCCTAAAGAATCAAGACTGTCCTATAAACTGTTAAAAAATCTAAAGGTCAAGTGGATTAGAAGACCTCTCCTGGCAAACATTAGCATTTCTTCTTTGAAATGTTTGCTTTGAGATTTTTAGGAAATTTTAATTGTTCTGTGCAGCTAGACATTAGTTCTGTTTTAGACAGAATTTGTGCTAATTCTCTCCTGAAGGGTTAGACATCTGTGTTGATCACGCAGGCTTGACCAGTAGTGAGTAAAATGAATGAAGTTTTCACTCTCCTCTCCAATTTTTTAGCTGCAGAAAAGCTTTCATTAGGATTAGGTTTAAATTTTATTGCCTGTTACTGTGCTCACGTGGATCTTGTCTATGTGGCAGTATAATTAAATGTCCAGTTCCTCTTTGTGAAGTAGAAAAGGCATTGAAACTTTATAGTAGGTGGATAAGATGACACAAGAGATGCTAATTGAACTCTTGCACGTACATAAAGAATGTACAGGTGATGCTATTGTTATTTTTATACCTAGAGAGAGCCAGTCTGAAACTTTTGTGGTCAGTGCTCTTTTTTTGTGTGCAACCAGGCTAGTGTGAACAGATTGTATGGGCAGATTTCGAAGGCAGGTGTTCACATCACAAAACCACTGCTGTAATTGCCATGATGTGCTGTGCCATTCTCAACCAAAAGGGTCAAAAGTAAATGGACACACGCTAACTTTTACCTGTACTGGTGGTTCTTTCAGGTCATTTTCTGCCATGCTGATAGTTTAGTATGGGGAAAGTTGCACACTGATGACAGATAGTCATTTTTTTCTCATAGAAACAAGGCTATGCTTTCGCAATATCTAGCATCAACTTTTCAGTCGCCCCAGTTTTCTTTCCAGTTTTGAATGTTTGAAACCCCTTGGTTACAGGTCTAGGAAACACCTTTTCACAACTGCACTTCCTTGCTGTAGTATTTTGCTTTTTCATACATTCGATATCTTTATCATCTCGATCTCTCTTCAGACTCTAAATTATGGTATGTATTGGCCAAATGCACATTTTTCCCTACTGGTCCACCAGGAAGTAAGAATGTAGTTATCATTTTGGGTTGTCTGTTAATAATTCAAGGGATACATTTGGCTTCCCTTCTCAGACTTGGATATCACAAGGTCTGGCTCCCAAGTGAAAATGCATCTCCTGAAGGGGGATTTGTGGGTAGAGAGGAGGTAAACTATTTCTTGTACAGCTCTGACTGTGTGTTCAGATGGCTATCACCTGCATGCAAACATGCATAAACTTATATTTCAGATGCAAAATACATGAAACTTCTGACTTAAGAACACATTCCTGAGTCGCTTTAGTTTGTTCTTTATATAGTATGTAATTTGTTTTGGAGTTAGAAGTGTGTCTTCCCATTACCCACTCTGATTATGGTGTTCTAGAATAGCTGCATTTGGGGTTTTGCCTTACTTTATGAAGCTTCACAAAGAAATGTACCGATGATAAGTGGCTTTTCAACATGCACGATGGAAAGGGGAGTGGGCTTTGTCAAGAGATTAAAAAATTTATCTTCTTTTTTTCCCTCTGTCGCAGATGCCCGAGATGTAGAGCAGTTGAGTAAGAATAACATTACGCACATTCTTTCCATCCATGACAGTGCCCGCCCTATGCTTGAGGTAAGAGGTGTGGGAGACTCCATTGTAAATCCTTACTTTGCAGTTGACTGCTACACTCATCTCGGGGTTAATTTCTTGTTCTCTGCAATTGGTGTTTTGAGACTGATTTTCTTGACAGCTGTAGTTCTGGCATCCTGACACAGATTTTGTTGTAGCTGCTGCTATAACAACAAGAAGTCTAACTGACAAAGGAAAAGAATTACAGTGTCAAACACTGTACCAAAATAATGGGATTATGTTATTAATTTAATAATAAAGGTAAATTTCCTTTTCTGTGGAGTTCAAGCATCACATAAACAACATTCCATCTCCACTCCAACCCTACTTTGTATGTGGCCCCTTTCTTGAATCTCTATAGCAGATGGCTGTCTGAGAGGTTTGCAGTCCTTTTCTATGTGAAATAGCCTTATTTAGACTTGGGGGTGTAGGAGGAATCAGTGATCCCCCATATAATACATCTAATATAGCAGGGCATCTGTAGTCTCCAACACTTTAATATAAAATATTATTCCCCATTTTACTGAAGGAAAGCTGATCTGAAGACCTGTAATTTGCTATGTTATCTTGAGCTGGGACCAGGCTACAGTTCTCCTCTGTTGGACTGTTATGCTTTCTTCTCTTACTTTGGAAGGAGGGGAGTCTGGCTGGGCTTTGCCACACCTTAAAATCCTTCTGTTTGATATATGTCAGGAACTATTGTCCCCTAAAATATGTACTGAGGGAGATAAAATGTTGCCTGTAGAGTGCTGGTCTTTAAAAGGAATAGAAGACTATTTTGTTTTATTATGATTAGAAAAGTAGGGAGACTAATTATGGCACAGATCAGCTGCAGCCTCTGGCCAGTGTTTATGGGGGTGGTGGTAGTAGTTTTGGCAGCCCACACATCACTCCCTTACTTTATGCTGGTGCATCTGTTAGTGAAGCTGCATGGTAAATAGATCTGGGAGCTTTTGAGAGTTAAATATAACCAAGTCACCATTTCTTCCTCTAACTACTGCCACAAAAGCCATGAAAGATTATATTTACCCAGATCTGCTCCCAATCTGGTTCCTAACAGTGTCTCAAAAGTTACAGTGTCTGCTTTAATCACCTGTTATGGTTCGGACCTGGCTCCCTGCCAAATGTCCAAACTCACAGTAGCAGCCCCCCCTTCCCCCTCCCTTCTTATTTATACCCTGATTTACGTAAAAATTGTATGGAATACTGGGAACATGGCCACTTCCTTGGTTACAAACTGGTCACCAAGGAAGGCCTAGATTAAAACTACCACATCACCCCTTCTTCCAGCTGTGCCTTCGATTTTCTCAGTATGCAATATAGTCCTTTATGTGACAGTGATCTGGAAAAGAACTGTTAAAACTTCTCAGTTCTTAAAGCAGTGGAAGGATTTCAAACTCTGCTTGTTTGGGAGCGGAGTTAATTACTTTATCAGCCATGGTCTTATTGTGGTGATTGTTTGCAACTGAATGCTTTTGTTCAGGAACAACAGCCTAGAAAACTTCTGTTCATTTTTGTTACTTCCTTTGTTATTTACATCCTTGCCAGATTGTAGGTAGGTTTGTTTTCAGCTTGCGTATCTGCATTGTGCTTGGGGATTGTTCTCATTGTCCACTGAAATCAAATGGGAATGCTTTCCCTATGTGTATCCCTCATCACCTTTCTCCTCATATTTCACTCACGGAGTTATTACATTTGTGTTCAAAAATTAATTTGTTGTTATTTGGACCTTTAAACATGCAATTGCAGGGATGAGAAAATACCTTGTGTCTCAAATTCCCTATTTTATGTATATGTATTTATGTGAGTGCTGATCACCTGTAAAAAGCTGCCTTTTCTTCAGCTGTGGTAGTTGAGTTTGTCTTTTGCAAGCAGTGTTTTATCTCAAGTACTTCCTAGTCAGCCTGTAGGAAATGCTACAAATACTTCCTCAGACAAAGCTTTCTGTACAGGCTAAGGAAGGTAAGCGTGTTTAGACATTGAAAAGCCAGTAGTGTTTTAGTAACATGTCAGCAAGGAGAATGTGGCCTTTTTTGGCTGTCTGTGGAACAAATTAATATGGATGTTTAGCCCTCAGAGGCCACAATTACCCACATCTTGCTTGTCAGATTTTGAAGTTTCAGTAATGACTGTTTTGATGCAGTAATACTTCTGATAGAGCACTTAAAGTGCTCTATTGGAAGTACTGATTCTGTCCCCACTGCTGGTGGGTAGAGAATGAATATGACCAATCTGGCTTGGTTGCTCATGATCAAGAATTCAATACTCAAAAATAAAAACGTGGTGAACACCAACTTGCTACAGATTGTAAAACTGTTTTTTAGTGTAGTAACTTACTGCATTGCCAGTCTGTGTGATGTTACAGACTGTTTTTACTTGGTTGCTTGAAATGCCCACAGTACCTTTTAAAAAGTCTTTTCCTGTGTGATTTATGTACTGCATTTTTTGAGTATAGGTTGCTTTAGTACCTCATAAATTGGTAAGCTATTAGAAAATGATTGAAGAATTTCCCAAGGAAATATTATATTGGTTTTGGTTATGTAGTATGTGCTTACTGAGATATAGTTTAAAATGAACTTTCTTACAGAAATTTGGTTTTAGACGCTATCTCAACGATCATTTACAAACCCTTAAGGATATCTGATTTGTGGGTGACTCACAATCAAAGTTTGGCTTTAGGCAGTTATTGCATGCTTTCAAGCTGGAATAACAAAAAAGCAGGTATAAAAATCAGTTGGATTCTAAGTTTTTTTAACTTTACATGTGGGCAACTTACATTAAGTGCAAGATAGAGAATTGTTTTGTAAGGCTTCAAGTGATTTACATTGGCAGAAATTTGCCAAAATCTACCCTGAACTGTCTTACAAGTTCTTAATGTATAAACTCTTTCAAAGAAATTTTTCCTCTAATAAAAAACAGTGTTGAAATTGATTTATATTTAGAGAGCATTCTAAGGCTATTGTTCCAATGAAGTGCACAGTTGTTAAACAGAGTGTTAACCACTTAGGTAAGCATTTTATAGTTTAAAAGATGTGAGTTCTTGTGATATATATGTCTATCTCACAAAAAAAACCTGTAGATAACTGGTAGCATGTCCAAGAGAAAGGACTGCGTGCCGTATGGAACAAGGTGTGTTATTTCAGATGAAATGAGTAAGAGCAGTGTTCAACTACACCATATGTGCTTCTGCAGAGGCACAGAGGCAGAACCCTTGGTGAATCAAGTTGGCTTCTCTAGAGCACTTTGGATAGCTGCCCATGGAACAGTCACAGATGTTTTATAAATCCACACAAAAGCCATATACAGAGGAGAATAATTAGGTTTCTTGCCACCTGCTTTCTGTTCTATTTCTCAGGAGTTCAGGATTTAAAATATCTATTCAGAATGTGAGACACTGAAAGGTGGATGAAGAAACATGTCTCTAAGTGTGCTTAGATAATAGTGTGTCTGGCAGTGACCTGTTTGGTCCATCCAACAGGTTGTCATCTGTCTGGACTTCTGTAAGGCCTTTGACATCATCCCCCACAACAGCTTCTCTCTACTGGAGAGATACGAATTTAGTGGCTGGACTGTGGTGGATGAGGAATTGGTTAGATAGTCTCATCCAGAGGGTAGTGGTCAACAGCTCAATGTCCAGATGGAGATGAGTCATGAGTGGTGCCCCTCAGAGTCTGTATTGAAACCAGTAATGTTCAATATCTTCATCAGGGACATAGGCAGGGTAACTGAGTGTACTGTCAGCAAATTTGCAGGTGACACCAAGCTGAGTGGTGTGGTAGACACACCTGAAGGACGGGATGCCATCCAGAGAGACCTGGACAAGCTCAAGAAGTGGGTCCTTTGGAGCCTCATGAGATGTAACAAGACCAAATGCAAGGGGCTGCAACTGGGTCAGGGCAACCCCTGGTATCAGCACAGGCTGGGGGATGAACAGACTGAGAACGGCTCTGTAGAGAAGGAGTTGGGGTGCTGGTGAATGAGAGGGTGGACATAAGCCAGCAACGTGTGCTTGCAACCCAGAAAGCCAATTGTATTCTGGGCTGCACCAAAAGCAGTGTAGCCAGCAGGTTGAGGGAGGTGATTCTGCCCCTATTCTCCTTGCTGGTGAGACCCCACCTGGAGTATTGTGCCCAGCTCTGAGGTCCCCAGGACAGGAAGAATGTGAACCTGTTAGAGCAGGCAGCAATTGCTGTGTGTAGTGCAGGAAGGAGTGGAGTACAGCATGAGTTCTGGGGGAGGGAGAGGTGCTAGGAGTTCTGGTCAGATGGGTGCTCAGACCCTGTCCCAGAGAGGTAGGGATGGATAGGGATTCTGTGGGTCCCCATGTAGAAAACCCATCTTAGAACTGTGTGCCATTGTGGTTGGTAAATGACAAGTCACAGTTTTTGACTGGAAGTAAGACTTTAACCATGAGGGTTAGTAATTGCTGAAATATGCTTCCAGAGGCAACGATGGGTTTTCTCACATAGAGAGGTCTTTGAGCTTTGCATTCTATATCCATATTTCACAGTCCTTGGTCTGTATGAGACACTTTGAGGTGACGATCGTGGTGACTGCTGTGTGCATTGCAGACACCTGTCCATCAGTCACAAAATAGAATGAAACTACCAGCTTCTTTCACACAGTCCACCACACATTTGTCAGTTACCAGTAATTTTACTGCTTCTCTTAACCTGCACCAGAGGTTTGATCTAGTAAATGTATGAATCCCATTAGCAGTCGCCTGTGGTTGTGGAGTCCTTTGGCATTAATTTATTTATAGCATTATCATTGTCAAACTCACTACTACTGCGTTGCAGGAAGCTTTGTACACTGCACTTAGACGTCATAATGATCACAGTAATGCAGATCTTAAATCAATAAGAGTTTATGGGTGCATTCCTGTACTGTCCCTTCCCACTGAAGCTTTCTGTTTTTCACTCTATGACAAACTTCATTAAGAGTAGCTTTTTGCATTTGTACTGCTTCTGTGTGCATGTAATTTTTCTTTCTTTATTTTCTATTGCTACAGAATATTTGTTTTGTTTTCATTTTCAGTATGTTGATTTTTTTTCCCCATCACTCTACATAGTGAACCAGAGCACCCTCAGAGGACAGTTATCTGTTTGTTTTTTCTTTGTATTCTGATGTCGTTAATAATATCAGCTTAATCTGGTACATACAGAGCACTGGTTTTCCCCTTTTTTTTCCTGAATTGATGACTACTTAAATAAAAATGTTGATATGGTAGGTGGGTGGAGGGAGGGGGAAGGCAGAGAAGAGCTAATTGCTGACTGAACTACCGTGTGTGCAGTTTTGAGCATCACAATTAAAATGAGATAATAAGCTATTAGAGAGTGTCCAAAGCAGAGCTACGAATATGGTGAAGGGCCTTGAGGGGAAGCCTTATGAGGAGCAGCTGAGGTCACTTGGTCTGTTCAGCCTGGAGGAGACCAAGGGGAAACCTCATTGCAGTTACCACTTTCTCATGAGGGGAAGAGGAGGGGCAGGCACTGATCTCTTCACTCCTGTGACCAGTGACAGGACCTGAGGAAATGACATGAAGCTGAGTCAAGGGAGGTTTAGGTTGGATATCAGGAAAACGTTTTTCATCCAGAGGATGGTTGAGTACTGAAATAGGCTCCCTCAGGGAAGTGCTCACAGCACCAAGCCTGTCTGAGTTCAAGAAGCATTTGGACAATGCTCTCAGGCACATGGTATGATTCTTGGGATGTCCTATGCAGAGCCAGAAGTTGGATTCAATGATCCTGATGGGTTCCTTTCAACTCAGCATATTTTGTGATTCTATGATCTTTCTTGTCCAGTCTGTTAGCTTGCACAGCCAGCACAACTTAAATGAACTGTGTCTTTGGAAATAAAGAACTTCTTAACCAGCTTGTCTTATAAATAAGTTTAGATATTTTTTCTGTGCAAATTCTAAAATTTTTATGAGAGTAGAAGTAGGGTTTCAGATACTCAGTGTCTAAGGAGCTGAACTGAAAGGGAAGAGCAGAGTTAAAAAAACTCTGTGATAATCTTTTAGAACACTCTTTCGTACTCCCTGCGTAAATAGTCAAATGCGTGAGTAGAATACATGCAATGAAAAGATACTGTAACTGGAACAAAACCAGTAAGTGTGAGGAAGAGAAGTGGTAGAAAAATCAGGATGCTATGGTGAAGCTGTTAACTTCTCTGCTCCTCTTCATCTCTGCTGAATGCTGCGAAATACCTGTTTTATAAGGCATTAAGAATGAGCAGCTTGCAGCTGGGGAAATCACAAGAGGAAGTGCTGGATCAAGACTATGAATTTTAAAAAAAAAAAAGTGTGACTGGCTGGTAAATCCAGACCTGTGGAGGAAAGCAAAGAGCTAAATGGGTGAACATCTATAAAAACCTGAGAAATGTTTCTAAGATCAAATGGTCAGAGCCTGCAGACTTAAGGTAGATAATACTTTCATATCAGCTTGCATTAGATCTGGAATCTTGTTTCATATTTTTAAGCCCAGCTATATTTTGTAAATCTTAATGTAGTTTTAGTTGAGCTTGATAGTTTTGCATGTTTACAGATGATCTTTAGACTATGTATGTGCAGTTCTTTTACAAAAGGAAAGCAAACTGAACTACTATAGAAGAACTGAACTGGCAGCTGTGGGACAATGCAAGTAATCTGCTTGGCATAGTTTGTGGATAGTATTTTTGCAGTTTTGGTTTTGACTATAGAAAGGTATCATATCTGCTGTTAGCACTTAATGTTTACTATCGGGGGACTTTTGCCTAATCTTCTTTAAGTTCTGTAATTCTTTCATTCCATCACCAGTTGGGGGAAACTGGTAATAGAAAGAAAACTTCTTTCTCTCATGGCTGCACTTTCTGGATTGATTTCGCATTTTTGTGTGTATAACAGAAATTACCCTGTGCTAAAACAAAAAGGAAAAATTTATGGCCCCAGCTCCCCCACTTTGGGAGGGCTGAAAGCTGCTTTAGTGCTTTATTCTGTAATCATAGATTCATGGAGTGGTTTGGGTTGGAAAGGGACCTTAAAGATCATCTAGTTCCAACCCCGCTGCCACGGACAGGGACACCTTTGACTAGACCAGGTTGCTCAAAGCCCCATCCAGCCTGGCCTTGAACAATTCCAGGGATGGGGCATCCACAGCTTCTCTGGCAACTTGTTCCAGTATCTCACCATCCTCATATTAAAGAATTTCTTCCTAATATCCAATCTACACCTACTCTCTGTCAGTCTGCAGTCATTCTCCCTTGTTCTATCACTATATGCTCTTGTAAAAAGTCCCTCTCCCTTTTTTGTGTAGACTCTCTTCATGTACTGGGAGGCCACAATTAGGACACCCCAAAGCCTTCTCTTCTTCAGTCTGAACTATCCCAATTCTCTCAGCCTTTCCTTGTAGGAGAGGTATTCCTTCCCTCTAAACATCTTCGTGGCCCTCCTTGAACTTGCTCTGACAGTTCCATGTCTTTCCTATACTGGGTGCCCAAGAGCTGGATGCAGCACTCCAGGTGGGTCTCACCAGAGCAGAGTAGAGGGGCAGAATCAGCTCCCTCAATCTGCTGGCCATGCTACTTTTGATGCAGCCCAGGATGCAGTTGGCTTTCTGGGCTGCAAGTGCACATTGCTGGGCCATGTTGAACTTCTCATCCACCAGCATCCTCAAGTTCTTCTCTGCAGGGCTGCTCTTGATCTGTTCATCCTTCACTATCTGAGGACTATCTTCACAAAGAGAGTAGTCCAGAAAGAATTTGTCTGAACTCAAAAGTATCACTGCTCAACACGAAATAACTAAATAGGAATAACTGGGAAAAGCTTATTCTGGACAGATGCTGCTCAGCAGGTGAGAACAGCCAATCTGTTAAAACTGTGTTACAATATTGGGTAGCATACAGAAGTTTGGAACTGTAGGAGGCCTTTCATATATGCAAATTTCATCTTGATGACATGAGAAGCAAAGTCCCTGTTGGGTTATGGCTGGGCAACATGTTCTCTGCACAGGCTCTGCTGTCATCGATATCCAACCTAAAGACTTAGAGTAACTGTTAAAGAGGAAGATAGCAAGACAGCCTTCAAAAGTAGAGTTGCTAATATAATATAGCAAGTTCACTGCCGATAAATATCGGCTCTACAAATTAATAATTTAGTTGTTGGACCGATGTGTTTCCATCCATGGCACTGAATTCTTATATCACCAATATTAGAAGCTGTCGATTTTCAGCCATTGTGCTAACTTCAAGAGAAAGTGTACAAACTCTTCTTCTAACAAAAACCTTAACTTTCTTCTATGATGTTTCACTGCCTTTCTTGGTAAGGGTTTCCCCTTATGAGATGTTTCAGAAGACCATGCTGAGCAAAAAAGCTACCATTTTTCTTTCAGGTGTAGCGGCACCAGATGATTCTAGTTTAAAGTAATGCCCTGTCTGGCATTGGTTCTGCCTGTGAAGTCAGGGGCTCTGACTAATTTTTCAAAAATGACATTGGTAGCCCACTAAGAAGGCACCAACAGACTTCCACAAAGCAGCTTTTAAAGTGTGTCAGGCCAGGCCTTCATCGTGGGGTACCCTTGGCAGAGACCGCTGTGGTGATGAACTAAATTGGTTCGCAGTTTGAATTGCTCATCACTCATGAGCTGTGTCAAGGGAAGCATGTTCCTATAGTGGCAGGGTGCTCTGACCTGCTTATGCAGAGGACATGATGTGGAGAGTGTGTTAGCCCATGCTTCTAATCACAGAATCATAGAATGGTTTGGGTAGAAAGGGACCTTAAAAGTCACGTAGTTCCGACTCCCTTGCCATGGATGGGCAGGATCACCTTCCCCTAGACCATCCAATCTGGCCTTGAACACTTCCAGGGATGGGGCATCCATAGCCTTTCTGGGCAACCTTTTCCAGCGTCTCCTCACTCTCACAGTAAAGAATTTCTTTCTAATATGTAGTCTAAACTTGCCCTCTTTCAGTTTGAAGCTGTTCCCCCTTGTCCTGTCACTATGTGCCCTTGTAAAAAGTAATATGAGTCTATTCCAGAGGTGTAGTAATCCGGTTTCAGCATTCCCTTAAAGAAAGAGGCGGTTGGGATATATTGTTTTATTTTGTACTCAGAGATCCCCTTGAGGGCTCAGGAATGAAGTGTGATAGGTAGTGCTCAGATGTTAGATATGCCCTGACATGCCTGGGATCTTGAATAAGTCATGTAGTCAAGGGAGATTAACAAAGTCCTTCTTTCAGCTGAAGTATGTAGTCCTGTAAATATTCTTGATGTGACCTAAAGAAGATAAACCATAATTTAATACAAACTCATTAGTGTTTTCTCACACTCTGCATTCCTTCAGATGAGCCGGGTTAGAACTGCAATTCAGAGTTAGAATTAGAAATAATAAGTACAGCTCTCCGTGCAAGTAAAATAAAATCCTTAAGTCTTCAACATGTCCCTCGTATAGTTTTAGAGAGGAGGGATGGGGAACGAGGGCTCTAACATGACACTTTGTATTTATGATTGGCACATTCCAGTGTTAATAACAATGAGCTTTTCAAAAGTGTCACTGAGACTACTTCCTAAGAAAACCATGACCCAACATTGCAAAAAACTCTGACTTGTAAAAAGTAATGTATTATTCCTGATAACACAAACCAAATGTATAAATTCTGCAAGAGCATCCCACTTGCTGCTGTTCATATTGTTCAGGTAATTGCAATTTCATTTACAGTAATTTTCAAAACCAAACCTAAGTGTGTTGTTCACTAAAGTCAATTAGTGGTTGCTTTTTGGCTGAAACACAAGTGCATTTTCTATGAGTCATTAATAAAATCATCACTAATGGTGATTGCTACAGAAAGTAACTGAAAGGACAAACAAACGGTTGAACGGTTTTCAGTTTAGCAGGTTCAGTTTGGTGCATTACTGGACAAAACCCTTTATAAACTCTTGTTGGTTTGGCTTGAGGAAGCTTTGTGCTGGCTGTTTCCCACTTTAGCTTTTTGCTGAAATGCCCCTAAACAAAAATAAGTCCTCCTGTCCTCATCTGTTGATGTGACGACTCAAATTAACACATGGTTTTTGAATAACCTGAAAGAACTTGCCAGGTGCTGGAGGTTTTCTATTTGCATCTCTGTTCACAGATTCAAGTTTAGGGGTTTATGTTTAAAAAAAAATTTCTTGGAAGTCGTTGATGGTATCTTTACATAAATGTAAATAGAGAAGTTTAATGCCAAAAATACAGTCCTGCTCTTTTTAAACTCTTTTTTTTTTTTTACAGACCCTTTTCCCCCTCTCTGCCCTTGGAGAGCACAAATTTTGTAATTTGAGGTTCATTTTCCCTCTACTCACCTTTTAACATCTGAAATTCTAGATTCAGGCTTCCAATGCTAACTAGAACCTCCAAAATCTATATACAGCAGTGGAGGAGACAATGTTCTGAAAAATGTCTGTAAAAACATTACTTGGAAAACCCACTAAACATGAAATAATCAGTAGCATTTTTAGTCCTTATTCTCCTGCAGAATGTTACATCACTGGACAGTTTTCTTTCAAATATAAACTGTGTGTTAGTTTAATTTTGGGTGTAATCAAACTGAGTATCATTCTTAATGACTCCAGAATATCTTTGATCATTGCAGAGGAACAACCATCCATATAGGTGTTGCATTTGTCTCACGGTACTTTTTGTACTTTATCCTGTTCGCAGCTGAAATCATTCTTGGTATTGTGCAATTAAATCTGTGTGTGCTCTTGAGAGATCCTGTTTTCAGTCACTGACCCATTATCTGACATTTAGCATTAAAGATAAGTCATTTTGCTACTGCAAAATTCTATGCGTTCTACTAAAAAACCTAAATGCCAGTTTTAACAAGTTCAGTTAAAATGAAGTTGGAAGTTTTTTAAACAGATTATAGATAAGTAGAATAGAAAGAGTGTTCCTTAAACTAGACTGTTACGTTCCTGAGCACTGAATGAAATACTGGCTTTAATAATAAAGATTTATCTTTTTTAAAGGCTAATGATATTGGGAAAGTCTTGTTCTTTAGTTTTACTGACTTTTCCAAATGTGAGAAAACTGTTCCATTTCCAGCTTTAGTAGATCAACCTCTAAAATAATTAGAAACTTGAAAATGACTGCAATTCCGTGAGTACCTTAACCTAGTGTAATACCTCTGCATATGTATGTGTGCACCTAAATCTGGTTTTAATACCTTGATAGTCACTGCACCAGAACTGAGTTATTAATACCAGAATCTGTGATGAAATTGTGCAAGTGTTGTTGTTGTTTCTGAAATAACAGTGAATTTTAGAAATTTTACTTAACTCTCGCTTGTTTCAGCTCTGACAATCTTGAAATCAGAATACTTGCTCTAGTTTTGTTAGCTCTCACTGTATCGGTTTAACTGTAGCACTTAGTTTCAGGGCCTAAGAGAGACAGAAATCTAGTTTTGGTGGTTACTCTGCTGAAACAGAAAACAAAAAAGTAAATTATATTTTATTTTACTGATTTTTTGGGGGACAATGTCCACAGGATAAATACTACAAAAGAAGTGGGAGTGCTGCTTTTATTTGATGAGGGTATCAGTTAAGATCATCACATGAATAATAAGCAAAAAGTTAAGAGAAGTCTGTATATGTGTGTGTGTGTGTTGGAAGGTTGGGGTGTTTGGTGGTAAAGGTGATTGATGAAGAAAGGAAAGTGAGCAATGATTTAAAAGTAACAAGTGGAAAGTAGTAGTGCATTGAGATAAGCAGAAAAAAGCATGCTGTTGTTCACAATTTCATTGACCTAGGAGCTTGGGTCTGTACACATTCTATATGCATGTAATGTTTTCTTATCTGAGAACATGCACAGATTCTGTGTAATTAAAAATGTTGGATTGATTTTTTTAAAATTTTTTAATTGGATAATCTGGGAAAAAGTGTGTTTGGAGAAATATGACATGACTGACATAGCTGTCAGCTGAAGAAATGTTTGAATAACCACATATTAGCAGCATTGTTCAATAAATAAAAGGGATGTATTACTTCATATAGGGTTTAAAATAGTATTACTCTTTTCATCAGTCTTTAAGCTTTGCAAGTTTTCACTTTGCTTTGAATAAATACCATGTTTTGGGATGAGTAGCTATGCTGTAGCACCTAATTTAGTGTGTGTAGGTGATGTGGTACAACACTTGTTTTGAATTGTTCTGTCCTTCCTTCACTGAATAATTTTTAGAATTGTCATTCCTAGGAAACAGAGTATGGTTAATTTAAAAAGAAATAAAGAAGGACTTCCATATGGTTGACATAAAATTTGTATTTGTTTTTCCATCTTTGTTAGTGTGCAGATTTGGTTCACCTTGGGGTATTGCATCTGCAGCCAGATTCAAGTTTATTTAATGAAACTACTGACTAGGTACCAATTTGGAACCATTTGAAATTTTCACTAGGAGCTAGTCTACCTGATTTTTCAATAGTCTTTTAGTTTAGCTTATTCTGATTTAGTTGCTGTTTCAGTGATTGTTGCCACCTAACATTTTATGCTTTGCAGTTTCAGAATGGCAAACAAACTGCTAGGTAATAAAATAGTGATGCCTGTTTCTTGCATGCTACTACCGCATCTAAAATGTTGTAGGTAGCTATTTGCTTGCTTGGCATTAATTGTTCTGCTTAGAAAGGTCCCCTTGGGGCAGTTCTTCGAATTTATCTGTAGGGTATGTGCACAGGAAAGGCAGCAGTGTCTTGGGGTACAAATATACAGATATTAGGAAAGGCAGCAGTGTCTTGGGGCACAAATATACCGGTATTTCAATCCTGGGGTAGTTTTTTTCAAACAGAGCCACAGACAGCAGAGCTCAGTAATGAAATATCTTTCTATTGCTAGTATGTTTAAAAAAGAAAGTCTCTACAGCATGTGTGAGAAAAAACTAATTCCAGCAATCAATGCAGGAATATCTACATGAAAAATCATGAGTCTCATTTATGAATACCTAGCACATACAATCTTGTGGTGGTGTTGTGTTTCAGGTATCCAGTTATGATTAATGATATTTGATCCTGTTATTATAATTATTATTTCAACCTAGAGAAGCAAAACTTGATGGTAGGGTGGGATCCTCAGGAGTTACCAACTCTGGCCAAACTGTGTTTGGTTCGAAGTCACTGAGAGTTTCACTGTTGATTTTTGTGGGAGCTGGGTTAGGTCACTGCACAGTACTTCTGAAATCCCACCTCTAACTATTTCTGAGTTGAGTGTGTGATTATTTCCTCACAGGGAGGAGTCCATCACCACAGGCTTCCAAAAACACAGGTGACACACTTTGATCAAAATACCAAATTCCAGTAACTTTAACCATCTCCTGCCTGAGAAACTTCATTAATAACGTTAACAGGCTGATGCTGAGCATTTGCAAGCACAGTAGTGAAAAGTGTGCTGTGGGCTTCACTGGAAATTGTAAGTGCTGAAGATGCCCAGGATCAGGCTTTGGATGAGCCATTCAGTACCATGTGTGGTCTCTCACAGGCTAGTTTCATGCTTGCTTGCAGTAGTTGGAACTAGCCAGCCGTGACAAAAAAAAGAACGCTGTGGGTCTTAAACTTGTGCTGGTGCTACTTCTGCTTTTAAAGTGAACATTATCTGAAAGCCCCTCTACACTCAGCCTGTGAAAAGCACTCAGCATGTGCCATAGCTTCTGAAATCTGCGGAACAACTTGCGTCAGGGCGTGCTGGGGGAGAGAACCTTCTGGCATACAGTGCTCCAGAGTTAGCCTATCTCCTACCCTCAGTTTTCAATTTTTCAATGGCATGGAGTTGGGGGAAAAAAGAATAGCATGTAAATTTACTTTCGGGTCACAGGCTCTCATTTTGCTAGAGTGACTCACTTGAAGTGATACTAGTGTCCAAGGTAAACCTCTCGGATGTGTCATACAAGGTGCTTGTTATCGTAATTAATCTGTCACAATATAATTCTCATCCTTGGCTCAGCAGCATATCAATATATGTATTACTGCTACATTGTCTTCCTAAATGAATGTGTCTCTGCAAGCTGTTGTGCATCAACTTGTGGCTGTGGAGCCATTCTGGCTTCCCACAACAGGCATCCCTTCTCCTGATACAAGGCAGGAGGGACTGTTGCTTGCTGATGGTGTTGCCTCTGTCCACAGGCTGCTCTGGCTTCCAAACTGACTTCATTCTTATTCTCTCCCCTTGGCTGCATTTTGCCACGCAGCTCTCATGCAAAATGCCACGTGTGCTGTCCCTGGCTTGATGCTGTCCTGATGGCACCTTCTCCCTCCTCAGGCACTGCTACATCTTTGTGTCGTGCTAAGCATTGTCTGTAGAGCCTTCCCCGCTCTGACTCTGCCTTCCCCAAATCAGAAGGCCATAAACAGAGACAGTTCTCCTCTGGCTGTGGCATGCTGGAGGTGGACTGTGAGAAAGACTGGTAAAGCATGTTGGGGACAGGGGAGGCTCTTAAATCTGTGTGACTGTGAAGAAGACACTGTCTTGAAGAGATTCTGCTGGGTTGAGAAAATAATTGGTGCCATGTGCAAGTGGTGATGAAGAGATGGGGGTGAGGTATCGCCACAACCTTTCTGACATAGTGGCAAAGTTCATGCATCTTGCAGAGGATTAATGTGGTGGTGTGTCATGGTGCTGGGGTCAGGATCTTTCATAAAATGGATTGCTCTTTGGTGTGAGATAGCAAGTGAAGAAGCAAAGTGTGTGTAGGGGAAATAAAGAGGGCTTTCCGAGCCAGCAAAGCAAAGGTGTTGGAGGAGATGCTGCCTCAGGTAGTCATCACACTTGAGCAGTGAAAATTCCTCCCCTCCTCCCAGCTGGCAGACGAAATGCCTAGTAGATATATGTTGTATTCCACCTCACTGGCAAAGGATCTCTTGTAGATAAATATGTGATGTTCCATGTGTGGTGTTGAACATGTGGGGTTATTACAGGGGTGTACACTGTTACAAAAAGATAAGGTAAGGTGCATTTTATGGTCACCCTTTTGCTTGAATTCTTATCTTCACAAGCGCATCTGAGATTTGTAACTCTGCATCTGAGATAATTCTGAAGAGTTCCGTGAATGGTTTAGTTTTTGTGTGACTGAGCTGCAAGTTGTATTCTTGGAAGTCCTATTTGAGAAGTCAGCTAAATGTGCTTTCAGAAGTGTTCTATTTCTTAACAGTCATAGGAGCAAAGTAAGCTTTGAAAATAAAATGACAGTTAAAATGAACGTTGACAATGCAAAGCAGTAGAATATGAGTATAGTGTTGTTTTAAATATACCCAGTAACATTTTTAATGCATCAGAAATGGTTATCTAACTTCCCCAATTGATCTTCTAACTTAACTATGATAACTGACTAAGAAAGACAGGCAAACATTGTGGAAGAAAAGTGTGAGTTTTATGGTTGTCCTGCTTGTAGATTAAAAAAAAAAAAAAAAAAAAGACAAAATCCATACCACAAATATGTTTCTTCTCTGAAATGCATTTTGTTTGGTTTATCAACTTGAAACAAAAATTATTGCATGGAATCAAAAGAAGCTGCATATCACAATTTCAGGTTGTAGTATCTGTTCAGAGAAAGGGGAGGGCATGAGAACATGTAACTTAGTTTTACTAGAAATGTTAGAACAATTACGTTTTCAGAAGGAGGTTTAGACCTTTTTAATAAAGATGCTTCTGTTTTAAAAAGCTCACTATTTGGCCTTGGGAGAAGAATGACTAAGCTGTGTGCTGGTGTCTTAGCAAGAACGGTGATGTGAAAAGAAGTGTTTTAAAATCTGACTGTATAGAGACAATCTATGCATGTGTGAATGGTAGTGTTTCTTCCTAAAAGTCATTATTATTGCATCAATCTAGAACAGGACTTGTATCTGGGTAGATAAATGTGTTTAACCTGAGTCTTCTCATTCCTTTTTGCTGCTTTTTTACAGGGAATGAAGTATCTGTGCATTCCTGCTGCTGACTCACCCTCGCAGAACTTGTAAGTTTTCTTTAAAAATAAATCACAAAACCCAAGAAATCCCCCACTACCATGATGCCTGTTTTACAATTTGCTGAAAGTTCTGATTACACAAATGTGGTTTTTAATCAATTAAGAAAACACAGTAACACTTTATTTCAGCCTCCTTTTTGTATGTAAGGTTTGTAGGAGTCTCAGTTTGTAAACACTTTTCATTTGTGGCCTTAAACTTCAGGAATTCCCTAGTGAATCTGCTCCTAATTCAGTCCCAGTTTATTCTAGCCACTGTTTTTGTTAGTCTTTTTGCTTGGCTTCTCTTTGTTAGTGCTATCTCCAGCCATTAACAAAAAGAAAATATTTGAAAGAGGTATGAAGCCTGGTGCTTCAAGGGCTGAAATAAATTCCTCACAATGAGCCTCCAAAACAAAGTCCCAGTGTGCAAACTACCCCTGCAACTATCTGCTCTAGACTTCTTGAACCTGCCTCAGAAGTCCCTGCTGCCCTTAGTAGTTAAGCTGGCATGGCAGGGAGTTTTCTGCCCTGCAGTGATTCTTACCTTGAGGATATATGTACTGCAACTAGGGTGTCCCAGCCTTGCTCTTCCTCATCCCTGCTAACGTTCATGTAACGCTCATTTCTTTCCCTTGGTTTTAGTTCAGCGTAGCAAGTCTTGATTCCAAGGAGAAATCAAAACAAGAGAACTTGAATGGTGACCAGCTCTTTTTTCTTCTAGAGATCACTGTTTATTGTTGGGGAGAGGTGAGGGGGGTTTCAGCCACATCCTGCTACCAGGTTTTGTAGAGAAACAAGTAGTTGAAAGAGGCCTGGTGTACGGAAGGAAATGCAGCGCTGCTTTTCTCTCATATCACAGCAGTATTCCGGCTCATGCTTTCGGGGGATATTTTTAGAGTATGTGTTTCTCATAATCTAGAAAGATTCCAGTGTGGCACTTGATGCGTGATGATTCGCCTTTTCATTCTGCATTTCTGTCATGATTTTAGAGGTAGGGAAAAAAAAAAGACACCACACCCTTACCCCCAGTAAAAACACCCAAACCCTTAAATTTCAAGACAGGTCTGTAGTGAGAAGGCAGATAGTTAACTGCCTTTGTCATGGACAACTTCCATGGCCTTAATATTTAAAATTAATAAAAATTAATAGATGTAAAAAAAAATCCTTTTGGGAAGGAAAACAAATAAAAGATTAGAAGAAACATTCACATGTTTGCATTTTGAGGTCTCTAGCATTTCTGAAAACATTTTGCAAACCTGCTTCCTTTGTTAATAGAGATGTGGATCAATTGAGAATGGAAAGAGAAGGGATGACATTTATTATGAATGTTAATCAGTGTACAATTCATCCACTCTCTCACTATTAAATATCAAGGAGTTAAATTGAAAAGGCCTCCTGTGTTTGAGTTCTCTGGAGCAGTTCCAAAGCTCTTAAAGCTTCAGTAGGAAGATAGAATATTTGCATGAGTATTGTTTCTGTTACGCTGCAGGCATCTAAAATACTTGCTTTGGTATCAGGTGGTTGCAAGCAAACGTCATTACTTCTAATACTGATACGATCTATCACTTAAAATAAAACCTGATGAGTAACTAATTTTTTTTTCCTTTTTTTTTTCTTTTTTTTTTTTTTGCTATATACAGTCCAGGCCATCAAATCAAATCATGATGCTCACAAATAGTAACGTTGCTTGCTTTGCACATACAGTCTTCTGAAAGCAAGAGAGGAAGCTGCCTTTGTTCAGCCTATGAGGACTAGGCACAATCTTATCTAGGAGTAGTTAACCGTGGCCATGCACAGTGGCCTGTTCCCACTGTGCAGGGAGGGATAGCTGGGGAACAGGAAAGGGAATTGCTCCCTCTGCAACATCTTTTGCATATCTGCCCTCTTCTTTTGAAGAAAGGGATTCTGCCGGTGTCAGGAGAAAAACCCAAACAACTGAAGCAGCATCCCGTATTGGGGGTCCATCTGTTCTCTTAGCAGTGGTTGACAGGCATAACTGACCAGATACACACTGCTGTTTCCCAACAGCAAGCTCGTCAGAAGCTTTGCTAACACTTTGCAACTGCTAGCAGGTTGATGAGGTCCAGCTGGAAGCCCTGACTCACTGAATTTTGTGACTGTGAGCTCTTAATGCACTTCAGCATAGTTTTTGTGAAGGAAACTTCTGGGTTTTTGTGACTATAATGTGCATTTACTCCTAGTAAACTTGTTTAGTGGAGTTCTCTTCCTCAGAAGGATGAATTGCCAGGGAAATACAGCAGGGATTCCCCTGTTAGCATGCGAGCGTTCACTGAAGTGTCTCAAAAGCTTGATTCTACTCCTGTGTTCTGCCCCTACCAAGCATAGGAAGCAAGTAGTTGCTTTTGAGACTCAAGGTGTTTCCTGGATGTTAAATCAGTGTTTTCCATGGTCTGTGAAAATTTTACCTTGGGCCAGTGGCTGTTCCAGAAATGTCATCTCCTATAGAACTTGTCGCTAAAAAGTTAATTCTGTAGAAATTAAATCTTCCCTTCCTGCCCTGTTCCAGTTAATTGTCTTCAGTTTCATGTTTCTAAGGAATTAACCTCCAGCAGTCAGGCAGTTAGTGGTGATAATACAGAAGCCAGATGACCTAATAAGAGGAGGAAATTTTGGTGGATTTTTGTTGCATTTGTTACCAAAGGAAAGAAACATTGAGATGCTTTGTCCTATCTGATTTGGATGCTCTCTTTTAAACCTTCATAAATACTGGTAAAAGTCTGACTAGCAACAAATGAAAATAAGCTCTGATATCATAACTCTGCTCTCAGTCTAGTTTTGGATTATGAAGCATGCTAATGTGTAAGTTTAGATAACTTTTACAGCATGCTGGTAGAGGCATTGTACTGATGGTTCTTCCTGTGGTGTTTTCCCACTGTGAAGATGATGCAGTTCAGGATGCTTTAAGCTGGGAGATGTAAAAGCCAGATATCATGAAAGTAAATTGTCCTGAATTCCAACAAATAGGCTGCGAACCAACACATTTGTCAAGTGCTTTCCTGTTAGAGATGGTAATCAACTGTTTTGTGGTTAATGTAAGACTTGCTCATTCTTCTTTGTGTCTGGCATTTATCACACAGCTAACTGGTCCTCGATCTTTTCATGTAAATATGGTTTTACCATAACTTTGAAAATGAGCTTAGGCAACTGTGTTTGCTGGCTCCAAAAGAGTCCCTGATACCCTAAGGTTGTGGAGGAGTACATTTCTCCATTTCTCTGACTCGAGGGGGGGCCTACAGAACAGCACCAATTCTAAATGTGACTGTTGCTCCTTGTTTTCACGAATGCCTGTAAACACACTTGACAGCGTTTCAGCAGACTGAGCATCAGCAATAAGAAAGGGCAAAAAAACCCTAGTGGAGTACACTATGTGCAGTACCTTGCAAAGGTGTTATGCTCAGTCACAGATATTTTTCAAATCAAAGCACTGAAATGTCTAACTAAAACTTGTGCTAGACCATTATAGCAAATTCAGGGTGCTTGAAGCTGCCCTCTTGGCCAGATTTTCTAGAGAGAAAGAGAAAAGATAGATGTATGAGAAGATTAGGATGTTGTCAATACAGACCTAACCAAAGTTGCATTTGACTGAATTCTTTCAGTCTCTGCTAAGCGCTCCTTCATTCTGCAATAGCAATGCTTCTTGCACAAACAGACAAACATCTCCTTTGTCCCCTGAGTTAGTTTCTGTGAAGCCTCTTGTGTCCCCTGGCAAGACCTGAGCACCATCATTTGTTAGAGCTCAGCCAGTGAAAGTATTTTGTGTGGCAGTTTGAGTACAAATGCATTTGTAAGGCTTTATCTGTCTTCACTAATCCCACATACTTCATCCATCCCTTGAGAAATATAAAACTGAGTTGCCATGCTGTCCTGAAGTTTGGGATTGCATCATGCCTTGAGATTTTCCGAATAAGTTCCTCAAGTTGTATGTTGTATCCAGTGATGCAGGAGCTGCCTTGGAGAGGGAGTCCTGGGCTTTGGGATCCCTGTTTTTTGATATCCCAGCTTTAGGTATCCTTGCCTTTGCAAGTTCCACAGGCAGTGTCACTATTGCAACAGTGTTGTCCTCCAGGTCTTGAGTGTTTATAGTATCAGCAGCTGCACTGTTAGGCAGGAAAGGGAGCTTCCTTTTATGTGGGTATTCCTGATTTTTGTGTGGCTGCTGGTGCTGGGCTGAGGTTTTTTTGTTTTACCCTTGTGGTATAATATTCACCCAGAGAGGGGAAACATCTTGAATACAGGACGTTGTGTTTCATGGGTGTTGAGCTCAATGTGCTTTCATGTTTGCCTTTGCTAATAAGCCTGGTAATGACTGCCCCTTAAGAACCTCTTTCCTCTGTCCACATCGCTCACATTGCTACTGCTTGTGAGCTTAAATTGCAAGAGGACTCAAAGACCACAGTGACTTCCAGCTCTGTTGAACTAAAACTGCAGGCAGCGCCGAAGGCTTTACAGTCGGAATGGCAGGGTGAGCAACTTGTGACTGGGATGCAAAGAGGCAGTGCTGCATGTTTACTGAGATGATGACAGCTGCCCAGTTATTAACCTTCAGACTTGCCTCACCTCACTTAAAATGAAGGGGCATATGTAAAGGATAATGAGATTACAAACCTTAAGATTTGTAAACTGAATCTTCTCTCTATTTTCTCCTCTGTTGCTTTAAAAAAGGTAGGCTGTAGGCAGGGGTTGGCTCACACCCTGAATAAGGGCAGGCAGAAGGGGTATTGCTGTCGGAAAGGAGAAGATTAGAAGGACCTGAAGAAGCCAGGGCTTGAATTGAGCATTTTTTCATAGCAGGGACAAAAGGGAGAAATTTCATGTTGCAAAGAAGAAAGTCCTAGCATTTGGATGTGTCCTAACGCATGGTTTGAAGGAGGAGGTAAACTCAAAGTTAAGTGTAAGTTTGGGCAGCAGGTAGTCTCTCTTTGTGGGAGACAGTATGTCTTGAGAACTATTTGTGTAGCTGTGCTGAGTTCCATCTGACATCTGAGCATATGTGCGGACACGTGAAGTCAAGTCGCTAGTTTAAAGAGGAATAAAACACAAACCGAAATACAGACTTGACAGTCATCAGAATAAAGTGTTTGTTAATGTTATCACACTGTAGTGCCTAAAATACTGGTTTCTTATTCAGATAGAATGGAGAATAGCTATGCCAGTGAGTTTTGCGTTCCCTTGGCAGACACTAACTTTTACTTTGTATGACCTATATTCAGTTCTGAATTCTAGAAACAACATTGAGCTTTCAGATATATTTCTCTCTTTCTAAGTAGTGATTTTACTAAATAGATCACTTTCTTTATTCCCCTTCTACTTTTGTTTTCAGAGCAAGGCATTTCAGAGAGAGCATCAAATTTATCCACGAGTGCCGGCTCACAGGTGAAGGCTGCTTAGTTCATTGGTATGTATATGCTTCCTACAAAAAACTTTTTAAGGGTTTCTCTACCTAGATTTGGATGTTCTTGTTTTAATAAGTTAGTGAAATGCTCCCTTTATTCGAAGAGCCTCATGCTAGGACTTTTGAGTCTCTGGGGTGGGCAGCTGCCTGGAGATAAAAGGAACCAAAGACATTTTGCTTGACCTTCTCTTATCAAACATTTTTGTAGGATTGATTTGACTAGGGATGTGTTGACTGGAGACATATTATTTATTTCCCATTATTTTAATTGCTGTATTTCTAAATGTGATTTCCATAATCCAAATAATTTGATTAGTCTCTCTAACAGCTATTTTGGCAACTTAAAAATTGTTAAAAAAATTTCCTCTGAAGAGAAATTGATTTTTTTCCTTTCTTTTTTTTTTTTTTTACTGCTGAAGTATTCAAATGTTGCATTTGTTAGTAGCAAGTCTCTGATTGGAGATATGCTCCTGGGACTGTAGAGACTAGAAATGGAAATCCCGCCCTGGGTTTTTTTTTTTTTTTTTTGCTCTCTGCTATTGGTTGTAGTCTTTGTGCTGTATGTCCAAGTGACATATCAGGGTCTATACCTGGACTCAGAGTAATCTTGTGATTTGAACACTGGACTTACATGCAGGCCTTGAGCATAAATCCTCACTTTGCTATTGACTCATGATAGGGCATGAGCCATTTGGTCAGCCTTGGTGTATGGGAAACAATAATAAGGTAGTCTGAATTCTGATGGAGTTTTAAAAAACATATATTTAAATTTGTGAAGATTTCAGAAATATAAAGTGTTCTTGAAATGCCAAGTGAAAGGGTCTGGAAACTCTTTTTATTCTGGTAAATGTAACTCAAACACATTTTTTATATTCACACTAGTAAAAGTTCTGAGTTTGTCCAGTGCTGTCCAACCAGGCATAATAAATGATTCTTACTCTATCCCAGCATTTCATATGGGGAAACTGGAGTCCTGAGAGTTGAAGTTGCATGGTTGCAATGGATAGCAGAAAGAGGAACTCAAGCAACCAGACACATGTACTTTTTAACGGTTCAGTTAAAGTTCATTTTGGCCCCATGAAATTGAAGCCTTTATTCATGATGGAGAAGGAATGGTCTTATTTCACTGCTCTGATCTATGTAAGCAGAAGAAAGAAAGTGGGTGACTTATTTCTACCTTATTAAAAACCAAATCTAACTTAGAATGTGTGCACTGTCCCCTGCTTTTGTGAATACTTCATGTTTATTTCTTCCTTTTCAGTCTCTCATGAATTACCATTCAGAATCCACTTTCTCCATCATATTGTAGATTCATTGTGCTACATTTGAAAAAGCAGCAGCGCCAAAACTATTTAACTCAAATATTTTGATATTTCTTCCTCGTGACAAGCAACACAGCAGTCTGCTGTGATGTTGAGAAATGATGCTTTTAACTGTGACAGATGAAGTACAGCACTGCTTCAGTGTATTTCACCTCGTTTTTCGTGCAGCCTTGCAGGTGTCTCCAGGAGTGTAACACTGGTGGTTGCCTACATCATGACCATCACAGACTTTGGTTGGGAAGATGCACTGTCTGTTGTCCGCGCAGCGAGATCCTGCGCTAATCCAAACATGGGCTTCCAGAGACAGCTACAGGAGTTTGAAAAACATGATGTTGATCAGGTAAATGAACTGCAAACAAAAGTTGTGAAACACAGCTCCAAGTCAGATCATGGGCTACTTTTCATTAGTTTGTGGTCTCTGTGGTTTATCTGACTCCCTGTTTTTGCTTTGAGGGAGTGGCTTCTTAACCCAGCCTGCTCCACTGAGAAGGCACAGACAGAACTGATGGTATTAAGGAATGCTAGATGGGAGAAGGGATGGAGCACAGTACCTAAATACCTCCTGCCTGACTGTGCTCTCAATCTAGCGATTGCTTGAAGACACAGTACAAGACCCATGCCTTTAGAGGGGTAAAAACTAAAGGGTGAGTTGCTCAGAACACAGCAGAAAGACCAACCTATAAGTACCAGTGGCATAAAATAGTTGTTTTCCCCACAACACATTCATTTGGAATAGTAAGCAGGAAAGAAATCATAATCAGAAGTCTTTGCTGTCCAGGAGTTAAACTAGGTTCTCATTATGACTTACATGTTGTGTCCCCTTCACCTTCTGTTGCTAAGACAATAAATTTTCTGGTGTGTAGGGCAGTCTCAAATCTGACCCCTTTTTTTTTTCTTATTAGCCTTTGAAGGCTTTGTATGACTAGGAGAATTAAGGGAAGAGTAGGACTGCCAAGTGGTTTTCATAAGACAAAAATTAGTTTCTTACTCCGAAAAAGAACCGTCCCACGCATAAGACCTGCTCCCTGTGGGTGATTGGTGACTTCCACTTATGTTAACAACTTACTCTGGCTGCCCCCTTCATTTTCCATTGCTCAGCATGTTGCTGTTCTCTGGGCTTTTGTGCTTATGGTGCTTATTAAAAATCAACAACAACAACAGAAGCAAACCAAAATCAGAAAGCAAAATACATGAGGCAGAGGATGTTGGTTTTTTATTCCATCTCTGTCATTCTGCTGCAGAAAGCTCAGAGTTTAGAAATTACCATTTGTTTTGTATGATGCAGTTTACAACTGTAAATATTTGTGTTTTTTTAATATTTAACTAACTGAATGTTTCCTGGATCGTTTGGAACTGGTGTAAATGGTAGAATAACTGATTTTTAAGAGACAAAAGTCAGAGAGGGACTTTCCAGACTTGTCTCCTTCCTCTCTTACAGTCATTTCTACTCTAATTGGTTTGGTCTAACAGCAATGACAATTAGGGCTATATGCAAATAGCCTGATAAAGACAGTAACGTCTCTCTTTTTTCATCCACCATGGACGGTGCATTCTGTCTTTTTTCACTGAGGGGGAGGCAGTAGGTTGCAAAAAGAAGTATCCACCTGTATTCACTGGCTGGGCTGGAGTTTCTTACTGTCTCTTAACAGCAACCACATCCTTAGCAGGTGTCTGTTTACACACCTGATTTCAGTGGAATAATGCCATCTGCCAAGGGTGTGAACTTTTTTCAGATTTCAGCAGCATGGGTGTTTTGCTGTGCCACTACAGGGTCATGGTATCCTGTAGGGTCTCTGGAATGGTGTCCTTTAGATTTTAGTCTTACAGGGTGGGGTTTAGTCACTAGGATCATAGCATGGTTTGTACCTGTTCCAAACCTTCACTTGGTAGCCTGAGGCTTCAGATTTGACTCAGGACCTTATGACCAAATGAGAGGGAGGGACTGTGTTGAGGTCTAGTCTCCCAATGTCCTAGCAAATGGTCTTTATCGATCAAATTGTTCACGAGCCCCAAACAGAATAAAGCTATGAAGGCTAAGGTTTGGAAAATTAGTATTTTCCCCTCTGGGACACAACAGCTGGGGTCTGTGTTTACTAGCTGCTTCTGCAGAGAAGTGCAACAAAATTGTCAGGGGTTGGCCAGTTCCTCAATTGGAATTGTCCTCAGTTGGGCTCAAATTCTCCAGCTGGCAAAGATGTCTCAGAGAAGGATGTAAATGTGATTAAGGTCTATAAAACTGAGTGGACAGAGTAAGTGAACATGTGAAATTTCCACTCCTTCCTGTGAGGTGGGATTATCCATTGGCAGGTCCAAATCAAGGAAAAGGAGGGGGAGTGTTACACAGTATGCGCTTATGGAACTTATTGGCATGCAGATACCTTGTGGGAAAAAAATGTGCGTTTAAGAATGTGATCTCATGACAGAAAAATAATTTGTTGTTATCAAACACAAAGATACTGCCTCAGACTCCAAAAGCACCTGAGCTGAAAATTGCTGCGAGCTGAGGAAATGGCTCGGGAAATGTTCCCAGCACTACTGGGACCTCTGCTTGTTGCTTCTTGCCTCGGCATATACATCTGGCTACTCTCATACATCTGGCTACTCTCATACCAGGGTACAGGGCTGGATTATCCCTCAGCTGGATCTGGTACTTCTGTTACCATATACCATATTCAGTCATTTGTGTCAGTAACATATAGGGTCCTATGCTATAGCTTATAAAGCTCCTGAACTTTTTCTTCCTAGAAGATACCTTCTGGGATATCTACAGTACATTTTTTACTACTGGTGTTTGTGAGCTCAGCATCTGTAAGAGTAGTTCATTTTCTGATCTTCAAGCTTCTTGCAACCTGTTGTGACTTGGGCAAGGTGGCTGATAATATGGGCTTCCACACTAATTCATCTTATTGTTTATCTATGCAGCAGGAACAGGGAGTCCAGGATTTCCTTGCCCAGCAGATGTTCATTATTCCATAATTCTCCAGTCAGCCATGCTGTTCAGCAAATGTGTCATTTTAGGAGATGGAAGGGATCTCAGTGATTTCAAATATGTTTTCCTGTGCCTGTGTATTCTGTGCTGCTATTGAAGGGCGTGCAATATTTGGAGTGGTTTTCTGCTTATAATCTTAAAGATTCTGGAAATTCTCTGGGACAGGAAGAAGTATTACTTCTCCATCAATCTCATGTTATTGTTTCATCATACTGTATATGTATGTTCAATTTCTGCAGTTCAGGCAGTGGCTGAAAGAAGAATACGGGGAAAACTCTTCTCAGGATCTGCAAGAAGCCAAAAATCTTCTGAGCAAATATAAAGAGCAGGCAGAGTTGCATCAGACTACTGGAGGAAGACAGTGGAATAACAACTTCTCATCTGTGCCATCTCTCTCATACAGCAACTACACAACAGAGACCTAATCGTAGGAGGTCGATTTTTTTTCTTGCTACCTTTGCGAAACATCTTGCCATGTTTTCCATCCCATCTTCAAGACTTTCAGCAGTAAACCATGCAACCAGTTGATTTATAGAAAGCTTCTTGATGACGTTATGTGTGTGTGTGTATATGAGTGTGTTTCACACAGTTTTATAATTCAGGCAGGATCAAGCTCTGTTTATGCCCAGAGACAGGATGCAGTTACTTGTGGCTGAGGCAGCTTGTCCACCAGCCACAGCTGTTATCCCCTTATGCCCACGTTGCCTGGCATTTGCTGTGAGGTTAGCTCAACTCCTCTCGTCGTAGGCTAGCAAAGGGCTTGAAGAAGTGAAGTCTGGTGATTCAAGCTGTGGCAGTTTGTTATCTCTGCACTATTAGTGTGGGAAAGATGTTATTGCACCTGAGAAAGGGAACTCAGGTCTGTGTCTCCGCTGCTCCTGTTCACAGTCCACTGGCAAGTAATAGTGTGGAGGTGGGTTTGAACTTGAATGCTAGGCTGCAGGCTGGAGCGGCTGAGATGTGAGTGCTCGTACCTTTCTACAAGCAGTAGCATCTAGGAGAGAAGTGGGACAGACAGCTCTGAGTAATAACACCTTCAACCGCCACAGTCATACTTGCTTCAGTGCACGTGAGACGGGGCTGTCTGTAGAACTGCCACAGACCAAGAGCACTGAGGCTGTTACCACAGCTCAGCTGATGCGCAGTGATTTAAGACGTGGTCCCTTGATTGTGCATCTGGTCTCCCAACATAAGCTACTCTGGAGAACAGCTTATCAGGTCTCCAGTGCCACTGAACTTCATTCCCCGTGGAGCACGTGCCTCTTCAACACACACCCTTGCGCACATGATAACGTGTCTCCAAAGAGTGGGCTCGGTGTGAGTGCGAGCACCTGTTTCTTTGCTTGTGCTGTGGTTTGCTCTTTGACTTCAGCTACCTCAAAAACGCTGTTCTTGTCATTGTGGTTGTAAATGCAACCTTGAAAATTGCCTTGTTTAATCTTAATCTGACACTGAGTGAAGTAAGTGGGTGCGTGTGTGTATGTGAGTGTGCGTGTGCATGTATATTTCACAAATGTCTATATTTGAGAAGTTTATTGTTTTCTTTTAAAATTGCTCACATTTCTCACTGGTTTAAAGATTGAGTTGTTGGAATTCAACTTCCTTGCCATTTAAACACCACTATGTATTTTGCTGTGATCAGATTTGTAGGAATGCATTTGTAAAATATATTTTAAACTAGGTTAAAACTAGGGCCATACTCTGCTCTTGGTAATGTTGTGTGTTTCTGGAATGGAGCCATCACCTGACTCAAGTGGATTGTAAGAGTGTGACTTCAGACGTGTCAGTAGGAGTGCTGTGCAGCATGGTTCTGATAGTGTAATGAGGGGTGACGCTGATGCCAAGATAATGATTTCTTGTCTTTGACTTGGAGGATGGAAGGCCAACTCTTCTTGAAGATTCCAGAAAATAAAAAATACCTCCCAAACAGCCAAGACAGAAAACCAAAACCAAACCCCTTTTTTGTTCAAATGTGGTGTATATGTCATGCTAAAAGCTGAGCACTGGGTGAGAAGCAGTCAGCATACTAGATAGACTGTTGTCTCTTTCAGATTCTTCAGTACTCTGACCTCCCATTCTTCACAAATTTCCTCTACATGTGATTTTCTGCTTGCTTTGGGTGGCAGTGAATTCCTTGGAGGAGAGCAAGGCTTTTGGGTCAAGTGAGCTCTGGCTGTTAAATATCTGTTGTTAAGTATCTTAAAAAAATATGTTATGGCTTGTGAAATATGGGTCGTGTATATCAATAATTGCTTAAAAGGAAAAAAGGGAATGGGGTGAAACTGGCCTGACCATTTCATCTGAGTTCAAGCCTGCATCAGGGTTCTCATTGCACTAACTGCTTTAAGTATACTGAGCATGATGAGAGCAGGATAATCATATCTGTTTTGCAGTAAGGGATGTTGTTGGATTTGGGAAAAGTGCTGGAATTGACCTTGTTTTCAAGCTTGCAGCTAAATGAACCACTGCCAAATATATGGATATATCATATATTTGGTATATCCAGCAATTGCTGCTCTGTGTTTGCCTGGTAAGAGAGGTATTTAGCTGCCCTTGAAGACGTTGATCTGCAAATAATTGACTAAGAATTCCAGCCCAGCGGCGTCCACGTTGGCAGTCCCTTCCATGCTCTGAGAGCAGGTATAGTAATTGGAAAATGTTTTCCTCGGTAACAGGGTCTGACACATGATCAGGATGTGGGTCCATTTGTTCAACCCTCTAATCACAATAGGATATGTAGGGCAACTTCAGCCCACCCCCAAAGGGCAGCTTTGTCAGAAGTATTCTGCCTGTGGTCTCGCAGCCAGTCCATCCTTGAGCTGGCTGCTGGCACTGTATCCCATAACACTCCTGGCACTCTTGTCTTTGCAGTAGTAACCCTGTGAGTGCCAGTAAATTGGCAGTTCTCTTTGCTGTTCTGGCAAATATAAGGCAGAATGGGAGATATCTGTGAATGTTCGTGTGTCCAAGATTTAATCTGTACTATTTTGTTGGGGTTTTTTTAATAGTTTGATTATCCCCAAAGATTCAGTCTCACAAATAGGATGTTTTTAGAACTGAATTTGGCTTTAGGGCCATATAGCCACATCAATGTGCATTATGCTGCAGCTTGAAAGCAGATACAGGGTAAAGCTGAAGACAGAGAGAATGCCATATTGTCAGCAAGTGAAAGTGCTTCTCTCTTTTTAAAAGATGGAAGAGGTATTTTCTGTAGTCTCTTGCTTCAGCATCTTGTTAAGTGGCCTGTATGCACTGTGTACTGCATGTAAGAGCAGTGTAATACCAATAGCAGTCCAGGAAAACTTGAATCTGATTTGTCCATGCAGAGAACAGAATTATAGTTTACTCTCTAATTATCACAGGTTCAGGAAGAGAGAGTAACTACAGTTCTCACCTTTAGGCTTTTAGTGAGGGAGTGGAGCTAACACAGACTGAGAACATGACGTGATTTGTCTTCCAACAAGCCTTTCAGTGGAAATTTGTAGGACTTTCCAGCTATCTGGAACGTGACTAGACCCAATCCACCTCTCAGTAGTTGGCCTTTGTAGTGTAGATGATGCATTCAGTTATTTTGTTTCTGTACTTCAAAACACTGTCCTCATTTTGATGTTCACTGGAAAATGTATAAAATTTATAACACCTTACTGGATATCCAGATTTGAAATGTATAATCAATTTTTTTTTCTTTTGGAATTAAACTTGATATCCATGTGTGATTATAAGCAAATGTCTAGTGTTATAGAATGTAGGTAATGGGTAAATGCATTATTAGTATTTATTACTCTGGTTTTTAACCTGGAAAAAGTTGCTTCCTTACATTTTGTGGTTGAGTGGGAAGATATGGCAGATCATATCTCTGTTTTTTAAAAAGGACAATAATAACATTGTTTGCTACCACTGGCCACCACTTATAAAGATGTCAGTGAAAAATTATAGCAATTACTTTCGCTAGTTTAAAAACTCTAAATCTGGTAATTCTTGATTCTCTGTCTTCCTCTTCATGGTCATCTTAGCGAAGCCTTGATTGCTTTTTCCAAATGTTTGTATTTAATACGTTCTACAATTTTTTTATAAATAAAATTAAATGTTAACACCTGATCTGCGTTTGTACTTCTTGAAATAAATAATAATGTCCGAAAGGCTTCTTCTCACTGTTTGTATCCCTGCAGGTACAATAGGAAGTACAAGACTAACTCATTTTGGTATTTAGATTACTTTTTTCTCCTGCACACAGACTTCTTGAAACTTCGCCTCTCTTCATGGAGTTTTTCCAGGTGAGTTCAAGAATCTTCACAAGAATCTCTTGAGTCTCTCTAGAGGATGTTGCATGTTGCTGTCTTACTGTTGCCAGCTCATCATTGCAACTGGGTATGTGGTGAACCCAATTTTTTTATTATTTTTAAATACTTTCTATAGCACACTGATTTAGGGCTTGATCAGCTGTAAAAACTTAGCTGTTTTTCAGGCTGCCAGTGCTCAAGACTCTCAGGAGTGCTCTGTCAGAGGAAGCTGATGTAAGCGGCAGATGATGATTCTCAGGGGAAAAATATTTAAAAACTTACAGGGGGGGGAAAATTCAAGGGGGGAAATGGCTCATTTAAATTCCCACAGATAACACACTGAATTTCTGGTTTGGCACTACCTCCACTAAGAAAATAATTCTGACATTTGGGCAATCAAAAAAAAAAATCAAAAAACAAACAAACCAAAAAGCCCACTAATCTGAAAGTATGATAAGTATGATCAGTTATGCCTGAGTATCTCATGGCCAAATCTCATGGCCACTTTAGTCATTGCTGAAGGCTGAACTGTTCTTGGAGTGGGACTCCCTCATCATGAAGGCAAAGTTAGATGCTCAGGAACAGTGAGTTTTGGGTCTTTTCTTTTTGCCCTTTCCTTCCTCACCCAGCACTTGTTGGTTTATATACTGGGAATGTGTGGCTGGTGTTTCCTAAGGGATCTTGGGGACTCAGCTAATTAGTAGTAGCCTCCACTAGAATAAAGTAAATGTGTCTGTAGATAACATTGAAAGTGATGGATGCACCTTGTTCGTAATACATTTCACCTTGTATGTAAATGGGATTTTATTAATGTGTGTTTCAGTCCTCTTCCCGTCTTTCTATGAGAAGGCTTTAAATTCAATACAACCTGCTATATGACACTTGAATTAGTAGTGTAATTACCTCCTTTCTCCACCTCTTTTTCATAGCAATGTCTTAGATACATCTGCTATAGCAAGGGTGAGACGGAAGACATGCTTAAAGTGTAATCCTTTGTGATCTAGGAAAACCTTGTAAGTTTTAGAGGAAGCCTTCCCCTACCCCTAAAGGAAAATTGCAGTTTCCAAATGAAAAATGCACTGCTACTTTGTCTTCGTTTTGACCACTTAGTACTTTTCAAGGGTAATTTTTATCCAAATCACATGCAAAAATTGTCCTGCAGCCATGGTGCCATATTACTGTTCCCAACTGTGGGTCGAGTTCCCTCCAATGTTACATGTAACTGTTGTGAGTTCTGGAAAGTGGCAGTTCTGATCTGATTCCTGTAGTCCTGTCCCACCTTGCAGTCAGCTGAGGGAACTAGAGGGCGAACCTGCATGTCTTTACATGTGCTCCTAACATGATAAAGAGTTCTGGCTTTGCCAGCACATTATGAGAGTCCTTTCATCTCCTCAAGAAGATTGTATTGGCAGAGGGAAAATGGTGATGGTCTTCAGAAAATATTAGACTGCATGAGGAAGATGATGTGGCACTGTGCAGTGTTTCCTTAGATGCCCCTGGAGACACAAAGCGTGCCACAGGAACGGCTATTTTCACACTTTGTTCCCAGCAGAGCTTTTAAATATGGGTCTTGTTTTCCATGTGCCCCAGCTCCTGTGCTTAACTAGTTCATTGCTGCTGTCCAGTGTTATTATTCTGCCCTCAGCCAGGGCACAAATTCTTCATTATACATGTTTGAATGTGTGCTTTGCTCTAGTGAGTTACGCCAAGTGCAGTTTACCAAAAGTGAGTAGCTTGTGAGTAGCAAGGTGACTTCCTGTAGTTTCCATGTAATTTCTAGTGTAAATATTAGGAGTGGGCAGCTAATGAAGTGTGAGCAGGAGGTGCCTTTTTGCCACTGAGCAGCTGCATAGCTCAGTCCTTGTAGGAGACTCAGTTCTGCTCGTGTGAGCCAAACACATCTGCAGTAAACTGGGAGTAAAACTCATTTTCAAGCTGTCTCAAAAAACAGGGTTTTTTAGCCAGGCTTGCACCCAGTTTCCATTTTAGTTGAGACAATTATGAATGTGTAGGTTTGTGCCCCCCATTATTTACTGAACAATGTATGGAGAGATCAGAACCAAGACATCAAAGCTAGTTGAAGTGGAAGGTGTTTTTAGATTGGTTGCTTGATGGGTTGTTATTCACACAGGCATTGGCAAAGCAGTGTTAGAGCTGGGCAATGCATTTACAAATGGGCCCTTTGAAAGTCTGAGTTCTGATTCTCCCTCTTCCCTTACTTCCCTTCTTTCTCTGAAAGCAAGTGAGCTTTTATTTAATTTTTTGGATTCAGGGGATGGGATTTTTGTTACAATTTATTGTAGTTTCTTCCCTTTCTCCCATCCTTTTACCCTTTTTTCCTCTGTGTGTGCAGGTTGTTTTGTTTTGTTTTAATAACAGAACTCTTGAGTCAGGGTGAGTGCCTATGTGTAGCTTGCAAACAATTTGTTTCCTGTAAATGTGTATTTATATTTTAAAAATGCTCCGTTGCTGATTTAATAATTGTCTTAATAACTACGCTTCTGCTGTTGATGTATCTGTCCTGTTATGGTTGTGATGGTTGTTTGCCAAGCCTGACATGACTTCTGTTGGATGTTGTCATCCTCTATGGCACTCTGGCTCCTGTACATCACTGGATGCTTTGGATAAATAACACTGATCCATGACAGTGTTGAACCTGACATTAAAAATATTAGAAAGAGGATATTTACCGTTTATTTGTATGCCAAAAATGAACGTTTCATTGGTGGACCAGCACCCTGTGCAGGTTGCTGATTTCAAACATTTTACTTAATTCTCTCTATTCCTTTTATTTTAAAGCAATATTGGGACTTCATTGAAAGTTTCTAAATAGGGGAAAAGTCTGCCCTGTGCTTGGAGGAAATATGGCTTAGAGGAAATCAGAATTATGGCTGTGTGCATGCATGCTCACTTCATATTTTTCCAAGAACTGCATTTTGGATATCTCTGCAAGTGAAATCTGCAGCATGTAGCTTTCTCAGAAAAAAATGCTTATGAAATCCCTCAGTGTCTCAAAAGAAGAAAAGAGAAAAACATACAAAAAATTGCTTTTCTGCATATCTTGGAGGCTGTGCAAGTATAACTCTGCTGTTTCTGAGCTGGGTAAGGCCATAGGACTCTGAAGTTAACCATCAGTAACCGCTTTGGGGGAGGAATGGGAAAAGGTATACCCCACCAGAGTATAATAATGTAATATAGTAATTCATTGCAAGTGTGCTCTGGGCTTTGCTGTCACTGAAAGGAGCTTAAACACTCCTTCTCTTCCTTAACCATATTTTCTTTTCTTGTAGAGTTGACGTTAATTTCCCTTGGTTGGCCACCTTACGTCAATGTTTGCCTTGGCAGATCTCACATATTTCTAGCCTGCCTTTTCTCCCTTAGAATTAAAGCTCCCTGATAGTGAGCACACATTTTAAAAATGGCATAGAAAGGGTTACAAGAACACCTGTGATGCAGTGAGACAGGCTGCAAAGTTCCATAGTCCTTTTTGAAGCAAAGGACTTGTGGTTTTGACTGGTCAACAAAGCCTGCTGAGTCAGTTACCTTTGTCCAATCCATAAAATACTGGACTGAAGCATTTGGGATTCTGATACTAAATCTCCTACAACTTGCTGTGTGGCTAGGCAAGTTGTTTCAGTCTGGTTTGCTTCATTTTCCTAATAAAATCAGGAAGCAGTGTTATGACTTTTCCTGCTACAGCTCTCAGAAGCCCCTGATGAAAAGCACTGTTGGTTGTGTATTGTTAAATGAAGTATCTGCCCTCCGTCTGAGGGGTGTTAAAATATGTTTGTAACAGATTCTGAAGCAGGGCGAGAAGCTGTGGTGGCTTCTTGCTTTTTGCCAACATCTTCATCCCACCTGCATATGAAGTACTGTGCTGCGCAGGATGGTGGTTGGATGTTGATGGGAGTAGGTAAAATTGGAGGTCTTACTCCCCCAGCTTCCATTTGCTGTATTTCAACATGAATCACATAAAGTGAAGGTGTCATAATTTCTACATGGAAAAAAATGGAGCGAAGTGGAAGAGGTCCACAGCAATTCTGGTTGTGACTGCCCTAGATGAAATTCATCCCAGTGGTGCATTGGTTGAACATAAAATCTCAGGTAAAAATTAAATTCTAGGGATATGTAGTGTGCCTGTGATTTCAGGAACGATGGGGGGGGGGGGCAGTGGGCAGCAAGCAGAGGAGAAATAGCATATGGCAAAAAATTAAAGCATGGGAATACCTAAGGGTAACGTGTTTAAAGCTGCTGATGCATGTGCTGAGATACATTCTGTGCACTCCAGGAAAAGGTCTGCAGGCAAAAAAAAAAAGGGGTGGGGGGAGGGACTCTCCACTGTTCTATACTTTGGATATATGATTATGATGATAGAAAAAAAGTGTTGCCTGATTTGGCCCAAGGCTTATTCTGGAAAGACAAGTGCATATGTTGAATACCATGATGAATACATCTAATAAAAGCTGTTCTGGCAGATGAGAACTGGAGGATGAACAAAAATTAGTGCCTCCTTCACCAAGCTGCTGCTGCTACTTTTGGACTTTTGTTTCATGGAAGACATGAATTTGATTCATTTCCAAAGACAGCTTGGAAACTCCAGGCAGCAGAGCAAGGGACTCCCCCTTGACTTAGCTGTTTTTCTCTGAATGCATTGCACTTGTGTGAAATGCAGTCAGTGCTGCTTCTCAGGTCATTTCTGAGGGAAGGTCAGTGCGTGGGGACCCTCCAATCCTCAGTTTGAGGGATCTGGGAGTCTCAGTGCCTTGAAACACATTGAACTCCATGTAGGGTTGGGGAAGGTGCAGCATCTGCTGTGGGCACCGTGGTTAAAAAGGAAAACCTTTAATTTCGAGCCAGAGTAGATGCAAATGGTGTATTGCAGAAGCCTCTGTGTTTCTGCTGTTGGCTAAAGTCTCCTTGACGTTGCTTCCAGTGCTAAGCTGGGTGATTAGAGTTCCTTTAGTCCCTCCAGGCTTTCTTCCCTCCCTTCAAGACTGAATGGAGACAGTTGCTGGACTCTGTGCTGATCACTTGTTCTACAAAGCTGAACAGTTTAATCCATTTTTAATTTGAAGCATGTATATTAGGGTGGTTAGAAACTAATAAAAGATTTACCTACTGAAAATAACTTGTGTGGGGACCAGGCTGTGGAAATAGTAGAGGTAAGAGTAGGGAGAGCATGGTTTAGTGAGTGCTCTGAGAGTGATTTGCCAGCTCTGATGGGAAGCAATAAAGAGGAGGAAGAGACAGTAATCAGTGAATCAATCCTCACAGCTGATTTAAAAATACCTCCTTTTTTGTGGCTTTGGTTACAAGAATGCTTTGTGGGCTGTAGAAGAAAGGCATTCATATCTGTTTTAAACAAGCCGTATTCTAATTTCATATTTCATGAAGTCCTGTGAACGCCTGAGCAAGAGAACTTCCACCTGTGTGCTTGTCAGGGGAGAGGGAGGGCAAATGGCCGGTGGATATTTTAAACAGGAGATTGCAATTAAAGTAAGCAGGAGCCTTCTGTAAGTAGTGCTAGGTTGCAGTTAAGGAGCACTTTTTTTGAGAAGGGATGGAATGAGGCTCCAGAAATGCTATTTCAATAGAAGGCACCAAAGATGACACCTGAAGGAAAGCGTGAAATGGCCATGTTCTCCTGGGAAATGGTAATACGTATGGTCATGTCTCCATCACCTAGAGTAAAACCTGCACAGCGATGAGGATTGCCTGCCTTTACATCCCAGCTGGCTCCATGCTTTGGCATGGCATGCCCTGGCTTCCCAGAGATGAGCTGGGACACAGCCATGTCTGAGTGCACAGAGACAGGCTAGGCCTAAGGTAGTGACCCTGCTCAGCTCTGGCTGAGCTGAGCACAGACCCATGGCATGGTTTCCTGGCAAACTGGACGAGCCGTACCCCAGGCAACTGGGAGCTCACTGTGCATGGCTAATATTGAACTGGTTCTGTTTGGGAGAGGATTAGCCTGAAGACCTGGAGGGGAAGCTTTAAACATTGAATGCAATCCTAAGATAAGCCTTTAATGCACGCATCTTAGAAGTCAACGATGCTTTTGGCAGTTTTGTTTTCTACCAGTCCTTCAGAGGAAGGTGATCAATATTCTGGGTCTGTCACAAGTTGTTGCAGCTTTATGAAACAGCAGCTTCATTTCAGGGATGATTTTTGTCAGGCCCTGCAGATGCAAAGTTGGTCCTGAAGGGAAGCAATAGAAGTCAGAAAAAGGAAGACCCCTGTTAGGGTATACTTTCTCTTCCACCTATAAATAATAATTAGATGTGAGAAGATTTTATTAAGATCCCCTCTAGAGAGGGGTAATTTTTTTATTTAAACAAGGCTACTGATGTAATATATCCCAGTCTTAAGGTTTCAAAAGATCTTCCAGCAAGGTGGTGTGTTTAAAGTCCTGGCATCTGATTGCAGGAACAAGAAACATGGGAGTTGTTTGACTTATGCAGATATCTGCTGTGATTGTCTTTAAAAGTAATGCATAACCTTTAATGCAAAAGAAAGGCTGGTAGTCATTGTGTGACTTTGGGTTGTCATGAAATTTCTCTTTTTCCTACAGTCTTCTGGAGTTTTGCATCAGTGATTCTCAGTTTCTAACACTGTTAGTGTGTTGGACAGCCATGGTGAATGCTTGTTAAGTCCCTGGAGGTGAACAGTCGTAACAGATAAGCTGATCTTAATGGAGTTTGTAGTGGTCTGGCTCAGTGAAGTTAAGACAAAAGCATAATGATGTTTTTAGAGAAAAGCCAAGAAAGGCTTTGATTTTGTTCTGTTGGTTTACTGCCGCTTTATCACAAGGGAAAAGCTCTGTGAGTAAATAGCAGCACTTGTGGGAGCTGGAAGGAAAAGCTGGAGAAACTTTCAGGAACTATGTACGTTTCCTGAGAAAAATACAGCGAGGTAAAATTTTTGTTCTGGATTTTCTGAGAGGGCAGAAGAGACAGCTATTATGTGCAATCAGAAAGGTGAAAGGAAAAGGACACTTCTTTGCGAATTACATTGAGTGTTGTATCTCAATGCACCAAAAAAATCCCCAAACCCAATAATAAAAACATGATGACTAACCAAACTTTGGTCCCTTCCAACTCAGGTATATATATATTCTGTGAACAACCAGTATGCCTCTCTAGTAAGTTAGCCATTCTGTGAATAACCATGCCCCAGTATTTAAAGGGTGGCTTCAAAGAAGATGGAGACTCCCTTTTAACAAGGAGTCACATGGCAAAGATGAGGGGTAATGGGTACAGGTTACTCCTAGGGAAACTATAATTGGCACAAGAGGGACAATTTTCACAATGAGAAGAATCAACCACTGGAAATAATCTCCCCAGGGAAGTGGTGAATTCCCCAATTGTTGGACACTTTAAACATTCAGCTGAACAGGGTGCTGGGCCATATTGTCTAGACTGTGTTTTTGCCAAGAAAGGTTGGACCAGACGAGGCTTGAGGTCCCTTCCAACCTGGTCTTCTGTGATTCCATGGTAAGATTTTGGACTTGTGGACTTGGCTACATGAGCCCCCTCTGACTTCTGATGTTCTGCTGAGCAGTGGGAAGCTAGGTTCAGCTTCCACTCCTGGTACTGGTATTCCCTATTTCAAACTCCTGCCGATGTGGAGAGGTGAACCAAAAAATGCAGCTGGAAGATGATGTTGCAGGTGTTCAACCTCTGCTCCCTTAAGCTCTGAGGAGCTTCGTGAAAGTGCACTGAGATTAACAGTTTTTCTCAGTTTTGCAGATATAACATCAGATCCTTTGCTTTGTACAGTTTAGGGGCACCAACAATTATCCTCATCACAAGGCACTGGGAGGCACCTACACGAGTTATCAATCCTCTGTGCTGTAGCTGCTTCGTGTATTTATGGATTGAAGACAGGAGGTGACTCTCTGCTGCTTCTGTGCCACTCTGTATCATTTTTCCATGCTGTAACATATTGCTATGCCTTATGAACCTCCTTTGGATGGCTTCTGTGCTCTGGAAATGTTAATATTTTAAAGAGTAAATTTATAGATTGAGAGTTGCCAAAAGGATCCTTTTTGATCTCTGATGAGCATCAAAATCAAGGGGACCTTTGAGGGAAGTGGAAAGAATTGGTCCCAAGCAGAGCCCTTGTAATATGGATTCCCAAATGAACCTTGGGCAGCAATAATGATGTTTTTGAGTACTCTGTCAGATACTTTTTTTTTTTTTTTTTTTTTTTTTTCCTAATGAGGACAGCCTGTACTGCTGCTTCTCCAGCAATATATGATATGTTCTTCATTTGCCTTAAAAAAAAATAAGCACCAGTCCTTGGAGCTCTCCTAGGCTCTAGTAGAGAGGACTGCCTGATGTGGAAGCGCACACCTATTCCAGACACAGGACAACTGAGCACTGCTCTCTATCATGCTGAGATACATGACACATTAAATGGTTATTGGTCTAGGTTTCAGGCTGGAGTTTGAATGGATAGGGAACATCACTGAAGCTGTGTCCTGGGACTGCTGTTAGTAATATGATGCTGCCAGTGCTGTGGAGACTTGGAAGTAACTGTGGCAGTAAAGTCCTCACCCCAGAGATGGCTCAGAAGCCCCATACATGTGCCATTTTATGTGGAGCATTTACTATTACTCAAGAAGCACTGTGACAGCGGGGAATTCTGTTTGCATCCCCTTAAATGCTGCTGTCTGTCCTTTTCAAAAAGTCTTTTAAAAAGTCATTGCCTTGCAGCTGGGGAGGGAAACCTCATAATTCACAGCCGCTAGGGCAGTGTAGCAGCAGGCAGCCCCTTGCACTGGCAGGACTGGGGCTGTCTGTCCTTGTGCAACAGGCAGCTCCTGGCCTGGACACTTTGTTCCCTGCAAAGCCAGTGGGGAAACTCCTCTCCAGTTCAGTGACAGCAGGATCTGGCTTTCGGTGCATTGAGGAGCAATTTACGGCCACCAAATCGTCATTTCTGTGAAAGAAAAGGCTTAGAGAAACTTTAAAACAACGAAGCACATTTGACAATATGCTCCTTTTACAGCAACCACTGGTAGCGACTTCTGTCCTTTCTCAGCATTAAGAGCTGGAGAGCACTGCAAGGGGATTTCAAAGGCCTTTGTAAGTCTGATAGGTCTGAATATCCAGAGGCAATAATGAAGGATGAACTGTGCCACGATGGGCCTGAGGTGCTGCAGTAAAACCAATGGCAAGTTATCCATGCCATCTTGCTCAGACCAGTAGCCCGTGGACTGAGCCTTCCCACTCAGTCACAGCCAGAATTGCATTTACTATAAAGAAGCACAACAGATGGGTTTTTTTTAAGGGTCATGTATTTATTGACCCAATCTGCAGCAAAAGGAAAAAAAGAAAAAAGAATTATGTAACAAAATGAGTAATGCTAAGTGCGTGAGGGAATTTCTTGGTGTTTTCTAGCATGCAGCACCTTCAGCAGAAGTGTGTGAGGCTAAGCTTGCATCACTGACAGTGTGAAAAAATTTATTTTGCTTCAAAAGGGAAGCATTCTCCCATGCTAGTAAGTCACCCTTCAGAGCATCCTTCCTGTTCGTGCTAACCAGGGGTAGCCATGCATGCAGACATCTCTTCTTTTTTCACCATTAGAAAAGAGCAACCTGATACAGAAGTTATTGAAAGAGGCCATCCAGGCTCTATCAGCTGTCAACAGTTGCTGCAGCTGTTTACTCCTCAGAAGGCACGATGGGCCAACATCATGTCAGGTGAAATCAAGAGAATATTCAGGATTTTCCTGAGGTAAAGTGAAATAAAGCCATGTGGGTAATATGTCTAAAAAGGGGAATATTTTTCATGTCACTAGAAGGAAAGCAGCACTTTACTGCCATGGAAAATTTCCCCCTCTACCCTTGCAGATCTGCCTTTGGTGGTCCCAAATGCTATTCCTGATGAGACAGTTGTGGATGCAGCTCTACACTTGCTGTGATCTGAAGTGGAGAAAGATGGGAGGAGTTGTAATAATGTATTGTTGCTATAATTTCACATATTCATTGTTCGGGCAGACGTTTCCAGAAGCAGCCAATTCTTTTTCTGAAGTGGCCACAATGTTACAATGTTGTGAAATTTCCTCCCGTCTTCTGGCAGTGTTTCAACTCCTGTGTATTCTCCCTTATATTTGATAGTTTTATCTTCCATCACCCAGTGTTTACTTGCTCTTTGCAGACTAGGGTATGCTTTTGGCAACGTTGGAAATCAGGTTCTATGAGCACTGTGGTGATGGGCTCTACAAGGAAGGAGAAGCATTCCTGAGCCTCCCTTTAGCAGCCGTGGGGGAGAAGCACACCAGGCAGCCAGCAGAGGAGCAGTGCAGCCATTGGTCCCAGCCACCACCTGCTGTTTGGGCAGCACCTGTGCCTCTACCTTCCACCTCTTCCCTGGCAGGTTTCCATGCAGCCGGCTCTGCATGGGGTGCAGCACAAGGTGATGAGCCCTGAGGAGTCGTGCCATAACCGCCCCCATGCCTGGGGGGATCAAGCATCAGTGAGGAGGAGAAGCCTGATAATGCTGCTCCTTCCATTCTACTCCACGGCACAGAAAACACATGCCAAAGCTGTCTTAGGCCAAGAGATGCTGACATTCCAGGAGAGACAGGTTACTTTGAGCTTGTCAAGCGCTCTCCACACTCTCATTCCCTCTCACTTATAAAGGTACCTGGCAAGGAGAACTGTAACACAAGTGTCCCAGTTGCCACAGGACTGCAGAAGGATTAATGCCCCCTGCAAGATCTTGCACCAAACACCCTGCCCAGGACACCTTACCTGTGTAGTGCTTTGTGGGGCCTCCCAATCCAAGAGCTGGAGCTGAAACTGCTGAGTAGTGCATCCAGTGCTGTGCTGATGTTTGGTTGCATTTGGTGTTGCAGCTAATGAAGGTGTTACATGCTTTTGAAAAGTTATAGGAGGCATTCACCAGTTTATGTATGTGCTAGACTGATCACTGATAGCAGGAGAAATTCTGACTGGATGTACTTGCTATCCCCCATTCTCATCCTCCACTGAAATTCTTGTTTACAAAGACCTGTTTCCTTTTAGATCATTCTTCTGCACATCTAGCAGAGCTGACGTGCTTTTCTTTCCAAGTGAAATACCACTGTACATTCATTTAGGGCTCCCTCCCTCTAGATTACAGCCAAACTCACGCTGTGCCCCTGCGAATGACGAGTCAGGTCTCTCCTCAACAGAAAAACACAGGCAGGTTATTTTTGCTGCTGCCTAAGGAGGAGCAATTGATAAGGGAATTTTTCTTTAAATGCTTTAGATTATAGCCACCCTTGCTCACTAGGTATTTTTCCTTTGGGGCTTTGAGTTCCTCTTTTGTCTATCAAAAAGAAGAACACACAAACTGCCAGACCATCACCACCTCGTTCTCACAACTATCTGCATCTCCTCACCATCTGCTCAGTAAGTCCGGGTTGAGGATTTACCCCTCACTAATCAACATGGGATGCAAACGGATGTTTGAAATTCTACAGCTCCTTCCAAAGGTTTGTATGTGCCACAAATGTGCAACTGGAGACCTTCCCAGTTTCTTTAAAGCAGAGCAATCTTAGTGGCAGCCACCTCTATGACTTTTGTGAAACTTCCCAAAGCTCCCTCCCACCTGAGTTCCTTTCCTTATCATTTAAATTCTTGCTTTGCATTGCTTTTCAGAAAGATGCTCCAATTTAAAATGACAGGAAACTCAGAGAGTATTACAGTTAATGGAGAATTGTAGTGGGTAGTAGGAGCAGAATGGATGATACATATGCAGTATATATCTTGTGGATTGTTTTAATGTTCAGTGTTAAGTTTTCAGTGATGTTTCTTGTTGTGCCACCCTAATCCCTTCCCTCTCCAAGTCATTTTCTAATTTAACTGAGCTCCTTGCAGCTCAGTTTCTTTGAAGTGGAACCTCAACCCCAAAATATACAAAACCAAGTTGATCTTTTGAACCCAGGAAATTATGTGGGTTTGAACTTAGATACAAAGGAACCCAAGCACACTCCTTATATTTGCTGGTATGAAACCTGGCAACTATTGGTTAAAGCAAAAAGTACTTAAAGTCGTCACATCAGCACGGCATGGGCCTCTCACAATGTCCTGGGATGTCCAACACTTGGAGTGTCATCCAGCCACAGACTCTCAACAAGCTCAAAATGTGCCAGGAATCAGTGTGCCAACCAGTGCTCAGTGCGCTCCAAATCCCTGGAAAGTCACTTTTTCCTTGCTGGAAGAATGGACTCAAGAGAGTGATCCTGGGGGTGTCTCAGCCCAGGCACTCAAGTGGTGATGCCCCTGGCACCAGCTGTATCTTTGTCCCATTTTGACAACAGTCCCCCTGGCCCTCTCCCTGTGTGTCCCATGGTTTGGAAATGGACTCCAAAAAGGGAGTGTTTCCAAGGACATAAATTCAGCTGTTGCCTTGTTCTTTGCTGTAATAAATCATGTTCAGATCAGGTACCCCCTCTGGAGCAGTCCCACTTCTCTGCTATGGTGAGAGCTTGGTTTAACTTCTTTGGTGATCAACGATGCAATAAGTGTTTTTTTGTCAGTGCTAGTCACATTTGGGATGTCTTTGAGTAAAGTTTGTAAACTATATTTATGCCAAATACTCTAAGGACGCAACATAGCTGGAGAAATTTGGTCAAGTGGGCTGACGCTCTGAAATCTAACCCCCTGTGTGCCCCATATTTTTACTACAAGTAAAGGAGGTTGGATATGAAAAAAAAAAATTCAAATTCCTATAATTTGAATTTGCCTCCTTCACTGAATGAAGGATAAGACTTGTTAGATGGAAGTGAGCTGGACTTCTTACTCCAGAGAATAGAGGACACATGGCCATGTGGTGCTTCACATCACTGGCAAAGTACCATGGTTCCCTTGCCTTGTCTCAGGCAGTTCTTGATAGCTGCCATGCAGAGATGGAAGTCTGAAACTATTTAAGAGAAAGGCCACTCCCAACATCTCTTGGCCAGCACCAGAGTTGGCTGGTTTGTATACTGGAGGTCACTATAAACTAAATCTTTTTTGCGCTTCAAAGCAAACCAACCGGAAAACACAAAAATAAAGGTTGATAAAATATTCTGTCTATGATAAGCAAATGCAAACGTGTCAATTTTAAAGCCTTCAAAAGAGAATTGTAACAGATTTTTTTTTCCTATTTTGTCAAATATCAAGCACATTAGGTTTTGAGTTTTCATATTGAAATGGAAGAACTTTAAACCAAAGTTTTTCTAAAAGAGTTCTCTATTGTTCTTTAAAAATAGTCTGGAAAAATATATTTTTCCCTTGATCTACTTACATGATAGAGGTTTTATTTGTTGTAAATTTTAAATTCTTGCAGCAATACATAATGTTTAGCTTTATGTTTTTATTTTAAAATCTAGAACCTGCCCTGGACAGATCCTGGTCTTTTAAAAAACAGGGATTGCTACTGGTACTTACTATTATTTAGTACAACACATTTTAAAGAATGGAAATGGTGGCTGGTAAAAAATAAGTTTTTAAAAAACTGAGTGTTCCTCCTTTCAACAAAACTGGAAGCCTTCAGTTTCTTCAATCAAATGCAAAGAAACAAGAAAAAGCAAAGTAGGTAAGAGCAAAGATTTCCTCTTAGAATCAGGTGAATGACCACGACCCTTGTGATGCTCATCTCCCCAAGAAGACAGCTCCTTCCCTTGCCTGAACTCATCAGGTAGAACTGGGAGAGAGTTGAAGGTCACCGACAGGTCAGCTGCTCAGAGATTGTGAATAATGACTATGAAATGACTATATGTAATTTAAATCATTATTTCAAGACAAAACAAATATATTCTTCATAAATACATTTTTATGTTCAGAATTTTTCAGAAATTCACTGTGTTAAATGATGGCAACTATGCTTTCCTTATTTTTTTATTTGAAAACTTACAATTTTTTCTTTTCCCATATTTTTTCTTTTTTATTTAGATTTATGGCTGCTGCTTGCTGTTGAAAGTAGTTGGACTAGCACAGATTAAACTGCTTTGGGGAGATGGGGAGGCTGCTCAGTCAGGAGGTTAGAAACCTCCTTTCCTGAGAAATGGGAAGTCCATAAAAATGTTTCTGTTGTTTTGTGGATGTGAAGGTGTTAACCCAAGGTTTCCAAGTTTCTGGAGACATGGCATCAGGGAAGGGTGCTTTGCTGCTTCTGTGCGTGTTGGTTGGATGTGCATGCCAACCTTTTCCCTTCAAAGGAAAGCCAAAGGACTAACAGTTCCATTTTATGTGATGTTAATTTGCAGATGTTTCAAAAAATTAATTTTGAAGTTAATGTATTGTCTTGTGGTGGACTTGGCAATGCTTCCAAAATGTGAAGGGACCTCTTATGACTCCAGAAGTTGAAGAGTTGAAGTTACCACAGCAGAAGATGCTTAAAATTGCCTGTTGTGGCTCGTGTTAGACTGCTTATAGAGCAGGTGCTTTGCTGGAATAAATCAAGGTAACTGGGAATCTGCTCTGAATTTCCACAGTGTCTCTGAAGTAACTCAGTTACATCCACAGAGGTCTTTGTGATGTATGAATGACTTTTGAACTCAACCCTGTGCCTCAGAGCTGTTGACTGAGCTGTGGTGCTGGGAGGTTTTACTGGTGCCCCTGTTTGGGTTCCAAGTTTGGGCAGTGGAAGACATCATTCTACAGCAACTTGCAACCAGGGATTGGCAAGGACTTCTGAGGCAAGAAGACCCCTGGTAGAAACCTGTGCCAACAGCAAGGCATTGAGTCTCTGAAACACCTCCATCTCAGGAAAGGGGTTTTGGAACAGCTAGAGATGTAGACATGTAGCTGAGTGCATTCCAAAACCACTTTTAGGGGCTTAATCCACTTTTGAAAATGCATTTACTGATGTCATTGGTCAAGAGCTTCAGCACGAGCTTTGCTGGGTTCCTGAAGAGCCCTGATCAGGGTCTTCCCTCAAGAGGAGAGCTGGACCACTGGGGAAGGAGCTCACTTGCTGCTGCACTCCTGCTCACTGGTGGATCTGCTCTGGGCTGCAGCAGGAGTGCAGGGGGCCAGACCCACTTGAACCCGCTACCAAAAGCACACTCCTACCAGAGCCACCGGCAGATGGATGGCCAGTGTAACTAGTGCAGCTCCACCACCTCAGGGAGCAGCGTGAGGGAGTGAACACCCCTCGCTCTCCTCAGCAGGTTCCTCTTCCACACCAAGGAATTCCCCCTGTGCTGGTGCCCAAGGAGATTTCATGGTCTCTGGTGCAGACAGAGCCCCTCAATGAGCCACAGTCCTCAAAAAGCCTCCGATGCCAGACATTTTGCCTCTGGCATATTTCTAACAAGTCCCCCTGGCTTAGAGTCTGCATTAACCCAGTGATATTTTGGGGAGGCAGAAGAGCCTTTGTACCCAGAGAGGAAGGGCAACCTTCCTGAAGGAAAGGAGGAATAAACACACTCCTGGGTGCAAGAGCATTTAACATCTGTGCCCTTTGGCTCAGCACTGCCCCTTTCCGTACGGACCCATTTCAGAGAGCCCCCGGCAGCTGCTCTGAGCTGACATCTCTCTTTGCTTTTCTGCCTTGGGTGCAATTCCCAGGTGAGTCAGTTGGGACTTCAGAGGGGTTTGGTGAAAGCAGAAGCCATCTTTCTGTGTGCTGAGGGCTTGTGAGCGACTGTTGAGAAGAAACAGTCACTTTTCCTGGTATGCCTTTAGTCAGTGTGACCTTAAGAGTGTGAAAAACAGGGGGCCCGGTGGTGACTGCCGTGGTTAAACAGCAGCAAGAGCGTTTTCACAAGGGGACTTCAACTCAGTCATTAACTCAGAAAACTTCCATGAAGGCAGCAGGGCTTTTGGGTAAGGTTTGAAGAGTCAGGCACTCAGAATGGTGTGGAAAACACTAGAAAGGGATGAACAGGTGGTGAGGTACTAGCAAGGCCAGTTAGGGAGGAATTGTCTCAGTATATGCAAAAAGCACCCAACAGAAGTTTACTGGTGCACTGCTGCAGTGGAGACGCTGCAGTTGTGTTATTGATCAGAGTTTTCTACTGGCAGTCCTGCACACTTTTGCCATCTTAAATGGAAACGGTTGATGTCCAGAAACCCCAAGTAACAAAGTCAGCAAACCTAATGAGCTTAGCATGTCTTATTCATGGGCACACTGATTTGCAAAGGCCAAGTGTACATATAGGGGTCTGTCTTTAATCATCTTCTTTAACATTTAGGTAACTGGAGATAGTTTAGTAATAGAGCTGTTGCTGCACAAAGACAGCAACCAACCAGCCAACCAGGTAATTTTCTACATATGTACTCTCTGGAGTTTTTATGATTGACTTTATTTTCTCTTGATGTACAACTCATCTACTTTGCTATCTATACATGGATTTCATTGGACAAGAGCAACTATTTAAATATTCTCCAGCATTTGAGAAAGAAGGTTTTTATTTTTTTTTTAATTTTTCTCCTGAAGGGCTTGACCTAATGTAGATCCAATCTGCATGTTTCACACTGGCTCAGAATTCAATAGTTTAAAAACTGCAAAACAGAAGATTTTAGAAGTGTTCCTTTTACAGTGATATATTCCAAGATGGTTTTATACTTAGTGAAATTACAGCTGGCGCCCTGAGTAATACCACACAATCTTACCCGTAGGAATTGAAATTGGATTTTTAGAAAGTCTTTCAGATGCCTTTTGGTAAAGCTGTGGTTGCTCATCTTGATTTATGGTGGCAGTCACCTCCAATCTTAAAGATGTATTTTAATGTTTCAAAGGTGCCTTAACTCAGGACTGAAAAGATTTCGGATGGGCACTGCCAATTCTTTTTTCAGAGGACAGACGGTGTGGTGATAAACCCAATAACTAAAAATGCCTGCACTTCTCACTTCTCCCTCAAAACGTGTCGATAATTACATTTAAATTTCAGAAGATGGCGTTGAAGATTTGCAATTAATATCCTAAACTCTGCGTGTACCCTTCACGCCGGCAGCCTGCCAGTGCAGCGCTCGATGACTGGTTTTTTGATCTGATACGTTACAGCAGAAAGGATGTGGATGTGTGTTGGAGACGTTAGAACAGAACAACAACAAGAAAGTGTCGTGGCATGAAACACGTGTTTGAAACCTGAAAGGCGGTAAGAGGGACTTTCATGCAAGCCCGGACCTCGCTCCTTCATCCACCAGCTCCCACCACGTTGGGGCAGGGGGCTTTGAAGGCAGGCCAGCGAGCTGGTTTGGCTCCTGGTGCCTTAAGATGGGCTTTCCCGAGACAGCATGCCCCGGGCTCAGGAGGGCGGGAGCCGCTCCCGGCCGGGGGTGGCGGCTGCTCCCGCCCCGTCGGGGTTCGCTGCCTGCGGCGTTCGGCGCCGCTGCTCTTCCTCACCTTGCCCCCCATTTCACACCTTAGGGAATGCAATACACGGTATAGGCTGGATGGGGAGAGCCCGAGCCCCGGGGTAACGAGGAGCGGGTGCGTGCTTCATCCCCCTCCACGATCCCGGCTCTTGTGGCCCAAGCAAAGCCGGCTTGGGTCGCAGAGGGTGCCGGCAGAGGGTAGCGACCCTGGGCACGGCCTTGGTGGGTGGGCGGGCGGATGCCCCCGCCGTCTCCCCGAGCATCCCGGGGGCCCGGCCGGCGCCGTCTAGGACGTTTCTGGTGGGTGTAGCGAGCTGGGTCTTTACAGTAAAAGCCGCCCGGCTCTCACAGGTAGGAGTTTCCCCGGACTATTTATGTATGTGTGTCTGTCTGTATAGATTTAAAAAAACCCAACCCAGCGGGGACGCAGAGAGGGCGCCGGGCTGCACGCCCTCCCGCCCGCAGCGTGTGTTTACCAGCAATGGGTATGTGTCACTGCCTCAGATGTTTTCCAGCTCGCCAAGTCCCCGCTCCCCTCTGCCGGCTCCACCTCCGGGCCCGGGCCCGCCTCCCCCAGCCCGGGCACGACGCCCTCCATCATATAAAGAAACTTCCCGGTGCCGCCGACCCAGTCGCCGTGCGCCCCGTCTCAGCGGCCACCGCGGCAGCCGGCGGCCCCTGCCCGCTCCCAGTGCCGCGACAGAGGTAAGGGCGGCAGAGCCCCCCGGGCTCCCGAGTCCCCCGCCCGCCGCCGGGGCACGGCGGGCCCGCCGCGGGAACCGGCGCGACGGGGAGGGAGGTGGGGTGGGCGGTGCGGGCACCTTGGCTTCTCGCCGTCGGGGCTGCTCCTGTGGCTCTGGGCACCTGAGCGAGCCCTTCGGACTTTTTTTCTTCTTTTTTTTTCCTTCTCTCTCTTTTTTTTTTTTTTTTTTTAAACTTTTTATTCTATTTTACCCCAATTTGAAACAAAAATCTAATGCCCGCCCGTCATGTGCTCCCGAGGTGAAGGCGCGCACCCGGTCCCCGGCCCGGCCGGTTCCCCCCTGCCCTCGGGAGGGTCGCGGAAATGTATGGGAGGGATCCGCTTCATGCTCAGTCAAAGAGGGAAAAATTACTTTTTTTGACTCTTCGCACGGGCTCCGGCGGGCCCCGCGCGGGGGAGCCGCGGCCCCGGACACCCCTCACCAGACACACCATGTGCAAGGGAGGTGCTGGGGGACCGGGTTTGGTGTCCGGGGGGATGCTGCCCCTGCCGAGGGGTGTAAGGGATGCAGAGCGGAGCTGCCCATCTGCCCACAGTAGTGTGCACCTGTCTAGCGAGGGGCTCCGAAAGACTCCTCGTGTGTAGAGGCAAAGATTCCTGGGTGAGGAATTCCTTTTTTTAGCCGTAATAGGCGGGAGGTGGGGGGAGGGATGGAGGTTGGACACCCACGAAACTAAGCTCTTGGGCATTCAAGCACTTTCTCAGATCGATGGGACAAACCTAATGCCAGGTCCCTGTCGCTGGTGTCGGTGTCCTGTCGTTAGCACCTTTTCAGCAGGTGCCTGTCACTGCAGAGCCGCACCGCTCCCTGTGCGTGTGTGCACCTCGGCGAGGTGGGCTGCAAGCTCCCACGTCCCTGGGGACAGTGCCCTTATGCCAGGCTCTGTGGGTTGCTGTCTTTCCGCTTTTAGGTATATGTGATGTATAGATTTGAATGTTGCTATGTATGAGTGCTGGGAGCAGTTGGAGGGGTAGATATGTATAGGACATCATGTGTTCAAACGTGTCTTGCTTAAGGGAGCTTGTGAAAACTACTTTGATGTTATAGATAGATGCCGTATAAATCATAACTGCATGTGGAGCCCTCCAAATTGTGTGCATGTGTCTAATGTCACATATGTGCACTGCCATTTGCAAATAAATTTTTATGCAATTTTTTCCTGTTTTGGTCGAAAAGTAACTCCCCAGTTAAACTCTGGGCAGGATTAGGGGTTTGTGCCTTAAGCCACTTGCAACGAAAATTTCAACAACCGATGTATATTCATGCAAAACAGTGTCGGGACAGGGGGAAGTCTGTCAAAGTCTGCGGCGGGAGCAGTGCCTGGGGAGAGCTGTGGGGGGCTGTGCCCAGTTTCCTGAACCTCTGTACCATGTTTCCCGGGCCCCCCAGGGCCCTGCTGCATGTCCCAGGGCCCCCCTGCATGTAGCTGCTGTTTGGTCTGTGGTATGTGGTGGCATCAGGGACTAAGGACTGATGGCGAGGACTTTGCCCGGCACTTGACCTGTAGGATTTCCTCTCTCCCATCCTGCCCATCTCTTCCCTCTTCACAGCCCCCCAGAGAGCTGGTCCTTGGACGTCTGTGGAGAGGTCAGCTTGGTGGGGCATCCCAAAAAACTCCCACCCAACCTCTGACACAAGTGGCATGAACTTGGAGCCGGGCGAGTGCGGGATGAACTCGGTGAGCTGTGGCAACGGGAAACTCCGCCAGTGGCTGATCGACCAGATAGACAGTGGCAAGTACCCCGGGCTGGTGTGGGAGAACGATGAGAAGAGCATCTTCCGCATCCCCTGGAAGCATGCTGGCAAGCAGGACTACAACCGTGAGGAGGATGCTGCCCTCTTTAAGGTAAGGCTCAGCCTGGGGTTGGGGCATGGGCAGGGGTTGGAACATAGGCAGGACAGACGGGACGCCTGGTGGCTCTGCGATGCCCCTCACCATTCTGTCCTTGGCACCTGCATCTGCAGACTGGTTCTGCTGCCTGGCTGCTGCTGCCAGGCTGGTGGCCCTGGCTGTGCCCTGGTGTCCCCTGTGTTTGCGGGACAGACCCCCCTTTTTCATTTCTCCGTGTGGAGCTAAATGCTGGTGGGACTGCAGCACACCTGTTACCACATTCATCTTGGATTGTTTTCTCCCCTTTCTTGTGCCTGCTAAATTGTTTTTCCTACCTTACCATGATGGGGCTTTTTTAACCTGAACCTATAGGGAGTAAATTCATGCACATATAAGCACACACATATAGGCTGTTTCAAGCATTGTACCTTGTAGTTGATTCTTTTTCTTTTTTTCTTTCTTTTTTTTCTTTCTTTTTTTTTTCTTTCTTTTTTTTTTCCTTTTCTTGCTCTTTTGATTATCTGAAATGTTTTCAGGCTTGGGCTCTTTTTAAAGGAAAGTTCAGAGAGGGCATTGATAAACCAGATCCCCCTACCTGGAAGACAAGATTAAGGTGTGCTTTGAACAAGAGCAATGACTTTGAAGAATTGGTGGAGAGAAGCCAGCTGGACATCTCAGATCCCTATAAAGTGTACAGAATAGTGCCAGAAGGAGCTAAAAAAGGTAAAGCATCTCAAATTCCCTGTGTAACAGAGTGTGAATATGTCTTATTGTAAGCATATGAGGACTGAAGTGTGCTTTTCTGGAATGGCACTGCAGTCTTTTTAAGTCTTTTAAGGAGCCAAAATGAGGGCTCAAGGTGCAGTTTGTTCTGATGACTTTAGAGGCTGTGTCTACAGGAGGACTGCTGGCATTTGAGTCAGAGCACTGAAAGGGAACCCTTGCAAGAAGATGCAGACAGGCGCTCTGCACATCGCTGGAGGAATTGCTCTTTTAGCTGGAGCCTCCCTACCAGTTCTGTGTAGTGAGAGCCAAGCAGGCAGCTCAAAGGACAGGCAAAAAAAATATAAAAATATAAAAATATAAAAATTTGAGGCAGACAGTCAGTGACTACTGCAGGGAGAAGAGCTGGGAGAGAGGGATGCCCAGCCTGCAACCTCCAGGGCAGAGGCAGGGGCACTGTCTGCTCTCCAGGAAGTCCTTGTGCCAGGCAGGGCTTGTAGGATGCAAAGGCTTGGCATCATTATGCACTAGGTATGGGTGGGCAGCACTGTGCTGTGGAGCACTGGAGAACCCAACGGGACAGACTGGCTCCTGGAGCTGCCTGCAAGAGGGTGCTGGGAAGCTGGTCCCAAAGGCATTTTGGTCCTTTGGTTGTTCAGTGGCAGGTTGTATGGATTTGTCTTCAATGTGCTGATTTCACATTTCTTCAGATGTGGTTGACATAGTTTATTTTCATCCCTCGGGTGAACATAGGTGCAAAGCAAATCAGTATGGAGGAGCAACCATTAATGATGAACCATCCCTTTCCAATAACCTCTCCTTACACTGCACTACCATCCCAGGTATGGCATTAGTTAAATATTTTGCTTGATGCTTCTACACTGAGCAGCATAATTTCTGTGCTATGCGCTATGTCTGTCCTTGCTGGTGGGGATCTCTTGTTCTCTCTGTGAAGAAACTTTATTATGGAAACTGAGAAATTGAGAAGCAACTTTTCTAATGTCAGATGAGGCCACAGGGCAGTTGATTTCCCTTGGTGTTGTTCATCCCAGAGTAATGGTTCTTTTCTGTTGGACGATAGATACTAGTGCCCTGCCATTCTGTTGATGCCAGAATGTAAGCACCCAATGAAGCCTTGCTCTTTCAAGCAGACATTTACCAGCAGTGCTTTGACTGCCCTTTGTTATTCCACTCCGCTTATTATTTACACCAGTGGTGGGAAACTCATTTGAAAGCCTCATTGGTGGTGGTGGCGACATGCCATTCGTGTAGTCTGGGCAAAGCTTAGACCTCCACGAGCTTTGGCAGAGAAAATCAAGGAGCTTAGATACGAAAGCTGATACAATGCACAGCATTAGTTTTGACAGCTGCCTACTAAAAAAAATGCCTCGTTAAATTGAATAGGTACCGAACTACATGTTACCCCATGAACGGAACTGGAGGGAGTTTGCCCCGGAGCAGCCACATCCTGACATTCCCTACCAGTGCGCCAGCGTCCCCTTCCCGGCTCGCAGTCATCACTGGCAAGGACCCGGCTGTGAAAATGGTAAGACATTCCTGTTTAGGGCTGCTTGCTGAGGTTGGTCACCTAGAGGAACCTCAGTTTTCAGTTCTATTCCTTGTGGCTTTGATTGGAATTCACAAAAGTGGACAGAGAGGAGTGCTGGGTTCCCTTAAGAGACCCACAGGTCCATGGCAAGAGCCTTTGTCCAGGCTCCTGTGTTTCCTACCATCATATATATAAAGTGTGGGCTACGCAGTCCTCTGAACTGACAGAAGTCAGCCCCAAAGTTCTCAGCTGTCTCAAAAACCTTGAGCAATAAAGAAGGCAACCAAACCCCACAAAAGAACCCAAATGGGAACATATGTTCTTTAGCTTTTCTTTCTGATTTCGGACTTTTTGAGGCACATGTCACTGAGGTTTTCCCTCCAGCCTTGTTGGTTAGACTGGCATTATTCTACCGAGAAGAAAGCTGGAATTATTACTTTATTTTAGTGCTGCAGCAGTGGGACAACTTGTCATAGATTGAGACTCTCTTGGGGCTGGCACAGCAGAAGCAGAATAAAGAAACGTTCCCTTCCCTGAAGATCTCACAGTACCGACGCCTAACATAATCATGGCTTTCCGAGCTCTGCATCCTTAGGAAAAAGCCTGAAGTGTGAAAATTGGCAATGCTGAAGCCTGCAGGGAATAAAACATAAGAGAAAGGGAACCATGTGCTGTAGACCCCTCTAGGATAACTCACCTGAGAATGCAGGCATTTTCTTTGTGAGGAGAAGCAGTTGGTTCAGAAGGGCAGGAAAGGATGGAAAGCGAAAAAGGACTTCTTAGAATAGGTGCTACATTTTCAGAGGACAGCTCTCTAGAGGTTTTGGTGCAGAGAAATCTTTGGGTCTGCTAAAAAGTAAATTCTCAGTGCACTGATACTCTTGCTGGCAGCATATTGGAATTATTAGGCAGAATCCTTTGCTTTTAGTTGAGCTATTTGCTAATAAAAAAATCAGTGTAGCAAGCAGAATGAACTCTGCCCTGAAGTACATCCTCTGCAGCAGTTAAACATATAAATAAAATCCCAATAACCTTCTGCTGCACATTTTTCTTTACGTACATTTAAACAGCGTTAATCCCACCTTTATTGTTATACCCATCACTAGTTAAATTCCTTATACAAAATGGATTGTTTCATGCAGATGACTTTTAAGAGCACTGTTGTCTAGTTAACAATATGTAAATTATTTCTCTAATAGAATAATATGTTAGGTAAGGAGAAGGACTAAAATGCTAAGGGAATATTTCATGCAGACCCAAATACAAACACAGTCCGAGTAACATCTGGAGTGATTGGTAGAGTTGGTATACCAGGAAAAACTGGGAAATAGGACCTTTTTCAGAAGAAGGGGAAAGACAGAGTTCCTGTTGGGGTCCAGAAAAACTCACTTTTGCATTGCTGTGCTCTCTACCTTAGCTTTTCTTTTAGGATTTAGGCTGCTGTCACTGACTTTTGTTTGTGAAAACAGGTTGTCAGGTGACAGGAACCTTTTATGCTTGTGCTCCTCCTGAGTCCCAGACTCCCGGCATCCCGATTGAGCCAAGCATAAGGTCTGGTGAAGCCCTTGCCCTGTCAGGTAAGGTCTGTAACCCTCAGGCTTCCTGGGGAACTTGACAAGAGACTTTCAGTTTTGACTTGTCTGGGGACCATCTTTCCTTTCTGATGGAAGTTAAAAAGAAGGAAAAAACCCCAACAAAAACCCGAAAAACAAACCAAACCAACCAACCAAACAAAAACAAAACAAAAAAACCCCAAATCTCTTTAATGAATGAATTTGGTGTATGGTGTTTAGCCTCTGTTTTCCAGGATACTTAAGCACTTCTAGCCCCAGCTTCAAGGGATGGAGGTTGTTAAAATTATTGGAAGCACTTCACTGGCTCACAGTATTAATGCTGGGTTGCTTTGGTGAGACACCAAATCAGACCTTCCCAGAGGAGTTTGGAAATTTTTGGGGGTCAGTGATTTAAGGCTCAGTTTTTCATCTGAGAGGAGCCCCCAAAAAATTGGTGTTTCCTGGGTGCTTAGTTGTGCTCCTGCTGTTGCCATCTGGCTTTGCTCTGCTTCATTATTGCAGGTGGAAAAAAAAAATGTTCAGGAAAGAAAAGGGAAGTAATTTCAGCCAGGTTTGCAGATGTCCAGATGCTGGGGAACTGTCTGAATAACTCTGGGAAAAAGGTGTGGGAATAATGGATAAACCTGTAATGTGGCACTTGGCGGGTTTCTTGAGCGGGATTGTTCCCCTGAATCAGGGTCAGTATGTATGTATATATGTGTGTGCTAGTGTGTGCATATAAAATACATTTTACACACACACACACGTGTGTGTGTATATATATATATATATTCAGTGCTATGTGAATTCTTAGGAGTCAGCCAAGTTGACCAAATGGCCATATGAAAGTAAGGCTGGGGATTTTGGGTACAGCCCTGTTGGAGCTGGAGCCAGCAGTCTCTTCTCTTCAGGCAGCTGAGTGCAAGTTTGCAGGTCCCCTGTGCAGAAGCCTCTTTTATGCAAAATCTGGGAGGAAACATAGCTACTTCCTTATTAAATCTGAGGAAGTGTGTTGAGCTGGTGGGTTTAATTGTGACATGAACTTGGAAAATGTGACAAACATCATCTTTTTGTGTGCGGATTTTTCCTTTTAAATGGAAATGTGAATTTTCCCACACATCAGTAACCCTTTTAATACAATGAGAGAGCATTAATGCTACTATGCTCAACAAGTTTTAGTATTTATATTCTTTTTTTTTTTTTTTTTTTTTTTTGTTAATGTGAACTTCTGGGTGGTGCTGACCACCAGTCTCAGAAATCTCATGCAAACTTGTCTCTTGGCCTTAGTACAGAAATGAAACATGAAACATCTGTCCTAATGTAACTCAGTGATTCTTGTTTGTTTGTTTGTTTGTTTGTTTCTCCTTGTAGACTGTAGACTCCACATCTGCTTATATTACCGTGAAATACTGGTGAAGGAGGTGACAACTTCTAGTCCTGAAGGTTGTAGGATATCCCATGGCCAAAGTTATGAGGTCAGCAGCCTGGACCAAGTTATCTTCCCTTATCCAGAGGATAATGGCCAGAGGAAGAACATAGAAAAACTACTGAACCACCTGGAACGAGGAGTAATACTGTGGATGGCACCTGATGGCCTCTACGCTAAGAGACTTTGCCAAAGCAGGATCTACTGGGACGGGCCTCTGGCGCTCTGCAGTGACCAACCCAACAAGCTGGAACGAGACCAAACATGCAAGCTGTTTGATACTCAGCAGTTTTTAGCAGGTAATTCCCACTATGGCTTTGATATTGTTTCTGGAGACGTCACCTGGTCGCTGTTCACATCAGCTTTACAGGAGTGCTCTTTCCATGCTACCTGATGAATTACCCCTTAATTCCTCTGGGCAAGTGCAGTCAAAGGGTGGTTGAATGCTGAATAGTCTTGTTAATTTCTGTACTGTGTGCACATTCAATGCCCCTGCACAAACTAGCAGGAGTGAACTAATGCTCAGCTGGTGACACCCAATTCCCCACATTTCTATAAGAAGCATGAGGAGGAACCTCACAAAATAGTCTTTCCTCAAACTGAGTGGCATAGCAAAATGGATCCTGATCTTGTATCTGCTTGTCTAAGTCCTGGATAGGTCTGTAGTCTGCACTTGCACTGCTTTCAACTTGACCCAGAGTGAGATCTTGCCCAGGGACAAATTTGAGTAGAAAGCCTTCTTCTAAGTCTATGCCAGTGTTTAAAAGATATCTTGGAGGTAAAAAGGATTTCACAAGCTCTGGAATTTCAGTATTGAGTAATATTCTGAGGAAGGAGATGCATTACCTTGCCAGAGCTCTGTGGAAATGCCTGGTTTTGCACCGGTCAATGCAGAGGGGGGAAGGGCATACTTTAGGACAGTGCTTTTTCCTTCCAGTCCATGAAGAGAAGGGGCAAAGCCTCAACTCTGCTTCCCAGCATACCTGAGTACTTAGAGAAGAGAGCTGTCCACACAGAGAAACTGGTGGGAGGTGGTAATTGTCCCAGAGGACAGCTTAGGCAGTAGTAATACACATTGGCCCTGTTTTGACATTTCTTGTATCACTTAGAGGTGAACTGTGTGCCTGTGATTTGGTGTGTTTTCTTACTAGAACAGAGCATCAGCACCAGCATGACACTCTAAGGTGAATAATGCCTTGCAAAATTAAAAAACAAAGCAACAGCAAACTAAATCTATCTAAATCAGCAGATTTAGCATATTTTATATTCCAGAGTTGATGCACAGTCCTAGAAAAACCATCAAGAAAAAATGCATTTAAAGAGAGAAATCTTATATGAATGTGAGAATTGACAGTTAGAAAGGGGAATTTGAGGTCAGGGTATTGGCTTGGGCTTCAATCACATGCTAATTTAAAGATGTATAATTCTGCCCCGATGATGGTTTTGGAAATCCCTTTCCCTTTTCTTCAGGTGGTTTTTTAGATGTACTCTGGGTTCTTCCAAACGGTTGACAGGACATCTCTTTTTAGACACCTAACCCCCAGAGAGAAGCTCAAACAATAGTTATTTTTCACCCCTCCTAAATTACTTATGCACCAGTGCCTGTGCAAACCCAAGCATGTGGTTGAAGTTACAGTCTGTGGTGTGTGCAAAGTGAGTTTTTGCATGTGACGATGCTCGGCTGGGTTTGTAAGTGACTTGCCATGGGCGGATCACATCTGCACGTTAATTGAATGTGCTGAGGTCCCAGGCTGCAAGCAAGCTTAGGGATTCCCCCAGCCTATGAAACTGGGTCTCCCTTGAGAAGAGAGGCAGGAGATCTCTGCCAGAAGAGGGAATCGTGAACAGCAGAGGAAAGGACAGATGCAGAGCTGCTATGGGACTGCAGCTGTTGGGAAACCGTTGAGGGGCTGGACCCTGCAATGCAGACTGCACTGGAGCTGTGTTCAGAAGCCTCTACTGCTGAGAAAGCTAAAACGGCAATAAATCAGAAACCAGGGGAATGGTCTCTGGGAAGAGAGGTGAATGCACTAAATTGGGCTGCTTGGAGAGTAGGAGCACAGATGGAGTGTGACAGTGGCAGCCAGAGAAATGTTGGCTTGGCGGAAGGAGAGGTGGATGGAGCTAGAGTATCAGGAGATGGGAAAGGTTTGGTGAGGCGCATGGGAAGACCTCTGGTGTTGAAGGATGCACTTGGGCCTGGAAAGGGAGACAGAGTGAGTGGAGGGTTTTAGAGAAGCATGGGGCTGACCTCAAGCCAGAATTATCCTGCTGGGAAAGGACTTTCTTTTCCAGGTCCATGCTGTGGGCATTCCCATGGGTATTCAGGATTTGGAGAGTTGCTGAGGCCAAGTAAAACATGGGAAAGAGGAAGGTGAAAGAAGTTCCCCATTAGCAGTGTGGTTGGACTGGCCTTGGGTGGATCATCCTTCCCTCTGCTGTGGCAGCACAGAGGGAAGCAGGGTCCCATGGAAAATAGCTGTTCTCTCTTGGCATATCCTCAGAAAGTTCATGGCACTTTTCAGTGATTCTGGGGAGACTTTGGGGAAAACTATGCTTTAGTCAATGTTTCAAGAGAGCTACCCATTGTTTTACTGACCCTACTAGTAACACTAGAAGTCCAAGCCAGCGTTGGGATGCTATTATGGTAGCCACTGAATTCACACCTTGACCTGAAAAACTCACAGTTAAGAGTAGGAATGGCAGGGGTGTATTTTGGGAAGAGATGTGTTTGTCATGTTAAGTTGAAAGACTCTCTCTTCCCTCTGTAGCAGGGAGGGTGCCTCTTTATAATACATTGGGTTTAATATTAAATTCAGCTTTTTCCAGAAAACATGAACAGGGTTATAAATTAAAACGAAATCTTTACCAGTCAGCTATCTAGAAATACTTAACACAGAGTTTAGCAAAGATATTGCTTTAAATGGAATTTTCTCTTTACTGGATGGAAATGCACTGTCTAAAACACAATGTTTGGTCCACAACATTGGTGATTTTCTTCTGAGTGCAAGTACCTCATAGAGGTCTCCCCCACTGTCTTTCATAGGGGACACTGCCTATTGGAATAATAATATAATTTGACCATTTCACTTTGCACAAGGTTATGGGTTGGTGAAGAGAGTGCAGGAGCACAGAAGACAGAGGCTCTTTTGCTGGCTCAGTACGTGGCTAAAATACAACCATTACCTTTTGTCACCTCCGTGTCCCCCAGTAGATACAGTGGTGGCAGTGGCTCCATGACTGTCTAGTTGGGTCTGAATTTCATGCCTGGCAGTACTTTGAGTCTCTGGCTCTACTAAGCCATTGGTTTCAGTCCAGATGTTGGGTGTCTGCTTGAGTGGTTCCCAGCTATTGCCAGGGTTCCCAGCTTCTGCTCCAGGGGTTCTGCTGCCGAGGTCCAATAGAAGTGTTAATTGGAAGGTGTCTTGGTTTGTGCATATGAAATTAATTGTGAGACAAGACAAGTAGAAAAATTACAGTGTTGTAACTAGCTCTCCCTGATCTGTGGGAAGGTCTCCAAACTCAGTGTCTTCTCTTTACTTCTTGTCTTTTCCCTAACCTCTCTTGTCCTCCCCTGAAGTTACTTTATCTTTTCCCCTTGTCTTCCAGGGTCATCCACACAGTCCGTCTTAGCAGCCTATACTGGTTTTGGCTGCAGTAGAATTAATTTTCTTCATAGAGGTCCATGTGGTGCTATGGGTTGGATTTGTGACCAAAACAGTGCTGATAACACAGGAATATTGTAGCTAATGTTGAACAGTGCAAGTGCAATGTCAAGGTGTTCTGTGTTTCTCACTCTGCCCTCACATCATGCAGTCTGGGGTGGACAAGAGTCTGGGAAGGGACACGGCTGGGACAGCTGACCCAAGTTGAGGGATATTCCATACCATATGACCTTGTTTTCTGCAGTAAAACAGGGCATGGGAGAATTTGCCAGAGGTTGTTGTTGCTTGGGGATTGGCTGAGCATTGGTCTGCTGGTTGTGAGCGACTGCTTTTTCCATCACCCATTTTTCTTTGTTTCGTCTTTTTTTTTCTTATTCTCCTTTTATTCATTAAATTGTCTTTATCTCAAGGCACAATTTTTTTTTGCCTTTGTCGTTCTGTTTTTCTCCCCCATGCCAGGGGCAGGAGTGAATGAGCAGCTGCATGGAGCTTGCCTGTCTGCTATGATTATTCCACAACAAAAACTTTCTCTTTTTCCAGAGCTACAAGCCTTTGCTCACCATGGACGTCCACTGCCAAGATACCAGGTTGCTCTTTGCTTTGGGGAGGAATTTCCAGATCCACAGAGGCAGAGGAAACTAATTACAGCCCATGTGAGTAGGATTTCTGCCTTACCTAAAAGAAACATACTTCTTCGAGGATATGAATCTGCCAGTCAGGCTTTTGAATCTCATGTAGGTTGTGAGGGAGGTAATAAATTCTTGAAAAACCAGCACCATGCAGAGCAAGGTTTAATCCCCAGATCTGCCAAGGACTGACAGGTAGCCCTCAGTAGGGCAGAGCACCTGATTTTCTCTCTCTGTAGAGCATGTTATTTGTGATCTGTTGAAAATCCCATCAATACCTAAAGCTGAAATGCACCCTGGAACTGCTGGGCTGTGTTGTTATCACCAGACCAGACTGTGCTCACAGTGGTACCAGTGCAGGACATGGTGCTTTTTCATCCACTGCACCTGAAGGTGCTCCAGAATCCCAGCCTGCATCTCAGGGACCTTAATGAGATGCAGGGACTGCCTGTGCAGCTTCAGGGTTCGAGTACCTGGCAAGCTCATGGGCTGACTGACCACAGTTCACACACACTCAAAGCTAGTGTTTCGGGATGCTCTCTGAGAGAGGGTGATGACAGAGACTGAGACCAGGTACTTTCTGAATTGGCTGTATTGGCCCATAAAACCACAAGAGAGGTGATAATGTGCACATTAGTGGCAGGGCTTATCTTATTGCATCCTTGGGAAGAAAACCAGTATCTCTCTTAATTTTTCGAAAGCCCCTTCAGTAGCAGCAGAAGGGGGACAATGTAGTAGCCCCTTCAGTAGTCAGAGTTCTATCATAAGCTGTGGCCTCCCCTTAGCTGCATTGCTGCCTAGCAGTTCTCTGGGGTTGAAGTTGTGAGGCTCACAGATTCCATCCTGAGCTGTGCAATGGCTGGTTAGAGATAGCTGCTCATTCCCGATTCTCCCTAAACTCTTTTCTGTTCCTATTTTGGTTTTCCAGCTTTCCATCCCTCCTTCCTCTCACCAGCCCTCTTATCCATCTCTGGTCCTGGCATCTTTTCTGTGAGCCTGTATCTCCTGCTCTTTCTAGACCTTTGCTTCCCCCTTACCAATTGCTCAGTCTGCTCAACCTCTTAGTCTGTCCTGACCCGTGGGCTCATGGGGCTCCAACCATCCCACCAAACATGCCATGGGAGCTGTCTGGCTCACCTGTCCTGCTGCCTTCCCATCTCCCCTATGGCATTGTTTTCCTTCCAAATGGTGCCCATTCTTAATGTGAAGGACTTGGCTGACCAGTAGGAGTGGGTTGTGTAGAAGTGTCATCTAGCCTGTCTGTCCCCTGAGAGTAAGGAGAGCTTCATGTACTTGTTCTCAGTGTACAGCTTAAATATTTGCAGTCAGAGCCCAAAGCCCTGAGGGGCAGTGGGGGTTTCTGAAGAGACACAAGTGAAGGCAGTGTTAAATCATACAAATCCCACTTGGTGGTTGAACAGATTCCTCATCAGAGCTTGAATGAAGAGAAACAAGAGAAATCATGGTGTGAGGTCGAAGTCTAATTTCAAACACAGTCATTTGGCCATGTATCTCAGTCTGCCTGAGGGCTCTAGCATTTCAAGTTAAGTCTTCAAAGTACTTTGCAATGCAGACAAGACTTTTGACATATTGCATATGTATTTAAACACCTCGAGGGGCCGTGGACACGTGTGTCTTGTGGGCACCACTCACGCCCTGGGGCTGGCTAAGGGGCTGCAATTTTTTATACATTATTTGTGTCACTGATACATTCCCAGGCTGTGGAGGTAAGGAAGTGTGTGCAGGTAGTAAGGCACTCGGCAGCAGAGCTAGGCTAGGCTAGGCAAGACCTATCTTAAAATAGAGATTAGTGAGACCGCTGAAACGTTTTTCCCATTCTGGTAAGCAGAACTGTTTTGTCCCGCCTTGTTTTTAACTTAAAACCACCGTAAATAATCAAGATGAGGAGCATGAAGTTTTGTCACGTGTCTGATTAACATTTTGTCTGTTCTTAAGGTTGAACCAATGTTTGCCAGGCAGCTGTATTACTTTGCTCAACAAAACAGTGGACATCTGCTGAGAGGCTATGATTTACCAGAACTTGTGACTAGTCCAGAGGATTATCACAGATCTATTCGCCATTCCTCTATTCAAGAATAAGATCCTCAGAAAGAGTGTCTTTAAAGGCAATGCAAAGATTGTGCAGAGTGGAGGAGCAGATCTGGGTCACGATTTGGAGATCCACATCACAGCTGGATACGTTCAGGGGTTCAATGATAGGAAAATGAACTAGGACAACTGTATTGTACAATAAAAGTGACGTGTCTTCAACATTTGGATGCTATGTCTCACATAGAGTTCCACTGTTGCTGAGAATAACTCAAAACTGACAAAATGATTGCTATGTTTACGTTTGCTTAATGTTTTTCTTGGGTTTTGTGGATTGATACTAACCGAAGACTTCAGTCCAGAGTTTACACTGTTACCTTTGCAGGGCTATTTATTTTGGATTACTGATCTCAGGGAAAGTACATAAATTTGTGGTGTTCCCGATTTGAAACTGTAGCTACTGTAGGTGGGTAGTAAATGTAGATGGTTTATTGAGAATAGCTAATACGTGTTAGTGGTTATAAATTTAGATTCGTAAGTGTGATGCCTATATTCTTGTATAGAATATTTCAGTGTATTTTTTGAAAACAATGCAATTCTTCAGAGACATATTTTTTTAATGCCTGACTGACATTTGTCCTGACAATGAATTTTGTTGCTGCCATTGTTTTTATTGGATTAGCTTCCATGATAGCAATTTCTGAGGTGATGCATTTATGGTACTGTGTTAAGAAAAGTGACCATTCAACTCATATTACCTGTGAATTTAGTGGATTAATCACTAAAATTCTAGAGTCCCAAAGTGCAGGTTTAAGAAGAAATTACATTTTTCTTATAATTGAAAGCTACTATGCATTATACATATATATATTTATGTATATATGCATTAAAATGAAGTTGGCAGACCTTGCAAATAGCACAGAAATGGTCCAGCTACCCCTTTTTTGATGTCACATGCATGAGCCGGGTTAAAATAACCACTGCCTCTGACTTACATAGAGCCACCTCTGCTCTTTGTGGGCACTTGCAGCGTTTTTCCAGTGGTACTGAAATAACTGAAGGGAGAGCTCAAGGAGAGCAGCATTTGGCCTCCTTTATTAAGACAGTCAAGGAAAATACCTGTTTGAGCATTTGTAGAATTTGATGCAATTTTCAACTTTTAGTGATAGGATGCCATTATAAAGACAAAGAGATCTGTTGAGTATACATGTCAATGGCATTTCCTCACTGTTGAGCAGACTGTGTAATCTTTGCAGCTTTAATTCCAGAACATGATCCCCCTGTGCTTAACAGACATACTTCACTTGACTTCCTAAATGAGGAAGAAAAAATGGTACTTGGTCTGGCAGCAGACTTGTGTTCTAGGGACTTTGAATTTATACATCTTAGAGATGCATACTCTTCTGGGATATATTATCCCCCTCCTTCTCCACAGTGCCAAACAGAATCAACAGATCATTTCAACTTTGTTACTTGAAGGTTTTTTTCCTGGCTGAAAGATTTCCATGGGGGAGACATTAAAAGCAATGCTCTAGGGGACCTTCAGAGCTTCGCATATGCTTTTGTCCTGTGCATACATTTTACAGAAAGGGACTTTCGTGTTCAAACTTAACTGGTACAATACAAATATTTGATGTGTTCTTTCAGTTTTTTTCTAGTGGTCGTTGCTTCATATGCTCATTGCTTCAGCTCATGTCTTAGAATAAAGTTCTATTTCCCTACCAGCTCGATTCATATGTGTTGTTTTCAGTAGTGGGACAGATCTAACGTGCGGGGTTCTGCACTGTGAACCTGGGCAGTGCTGCTGGCTGTCTATGGGGAACTCTGTTCTAAGCCAGAAGTGCAGACAAAGGTCAAAAGGTAAGTATTTTTGCTTACAGAAATGTCTGCGATACTAGCCACAGGTAGTAGAAAAGGGGAAAATAGGGAGGTTACCCTTCGGCTGTTGGTCTCCCGACAGGCCCATGGACAATGCAGCAGAGCCCTGTAGCCAGGGATCTGGTCCTGTCACCTGAAGGTTCTGCCCCTGCCTCTCCAGGACCTCTGGGTCTGGGAACGAAGCTGGTGCCCCCCTGCCCGGCCCATCACGTGGGGACCTCTGACTGCCACTTGCTGAGCTGGCAGCTGGAGGTGGTGGTCGCTGGTTGCTGTAATTCCCAGAGTGCTTTCAAGTGAGTAAAGCTAGGAGAGGGTGAAAAGGAGGATGATACAGTGAATTAAAATACTGAAGTTTTGAATAGGAGTGAATTCACCAGGAAGCCCCTCTTTACTGGAAATCAGGGTCCTGAGAGGAGTCCTTGGGTGCAGGAGCTTACAGAGCAAGCAAGGTGTGAAATACAGTTATGAGATCTGTGAAGTGTGTGAAAATGGGGGGTGGGGGCCATTTTCTCTTTTCATGGAGACTCCTATTGACTATCAAGGTGCATTATGATTTTTTGCTTTGGAATGAGCTTTTAACTATTTTCCTTGAAGTAGCATAATTTAAAGCCAGTGGCTGTGAAGGGGGAGGGAGAAGAGCACCATCTAAGTTCTGGCCAAACACAACTTGCATAGTTTGAACACAGAGAGATGCAGGTGAAAGGCTTATTTTAACTGACCAAAGAGGTTGAGGTGTTTCTCTTGGAGGGATGGGGCAGGGAGAAAAGTGGAAGGAAAATCAAGCGGTTGATTTGAACCATAAATTATTTTGCATGTGATGACTTTAAAACTGCATTTAGTTTTGTGACCATTTCTTACTGTTCAAAATAACTACAGATACCTGAAGTGGGGAGGAAAGAAAAAGCAAACAAGAAGAAAACCTGGAAACGTTTTCTCTGTTTAGTATCTTTTTTACGTTCACTATGTGAAAGCATTTGAAGTACTTCCTACCTCTGTCAAATTCTGTTTATAGTTTCTGAGGTCAGCTTCCTTCCTGTTATAATTTCGGTGGCATTGTAAATTATATGTTTTACTCCTGTCAACACCAAAGGCAAAGCAATTTGGTTGTTTTTTTTTTTTTTTTTCAAACAATATTTGTGTCAGTATTGGTTTTTCTAATATGACCACAGTTACAACTGTTTGTTGAAAGGGTTTCATATGCCAGAGGAGCACCAATATTCAAAATTTGGTTCTGCTAAGCAGTTCTTCCTACTGCTGTAAACTGTTTTAGCCTTGTGGGTTAATCAGAAACAAGGAGTTATATTTTAAGCTGAGATACAGTGTAATGGGGTTTGTGGAAAAAACACAGGATTCATGTGAAAACCCCTGTGGCCTTTTAGACAGGCATAAGCATGGTGTTTACATCAGCATTTGTCAGCGGCATGGAGGCGGGGAAACACCGCCTTCAGCAGAGGGCTTTCAGGAAAAAGTAAAGCATTTTCTCTTGCAAGCTCTTAGATCACTGTCTGTGTATACTTGTACAGAAGGGGGAAGAGGGGGGTGGGGAGGGCAGAGAGAAAGAGAAAGAGTACTCACCGATAAAGCCCAGTGGTTTGAAAAAATCGTATCTCTTTTCCCAGGTATCTGAACTGTATCTGAAATTTAGATAAACCTGGATGACAAGATGTAAAAGATTGCCATGGTGGTTTTTAACTGAACTCTGATCTGGCTTGTAGGAGGCTAAGAGTTATTTATTAGTAATTGAGTGCTTGTGAGTTTGGTCTGCTCTGAAGAGAAGTTGACAGGTGCCTGTGACTCTGGACAGTTAGGAGGTAGCTGGTGTGTAGCTCTTTCAAGCGCTTTAATTTCAAGTGTGTAGTCAGGTAAGCACATACTCTTTGCATCTCAGTGGAGTGGTTACATCCACTGCAACCCACAACCACTGCTGAGCTCTAGGAACCAACTGACCAAATGCCTGCAGATTGCTCAGTGCCTTGACCATGCTGAAATGACAGTCAAGAAGGAGCTAACTTGGGGTGTCTCAGAATAAGATTCTTTGAACTATAGACATTGATTAACTTATGAACATGCTGATTGGATGGGTTGTCGTTGCCCTTTTGGCAATCGGCAAGAGGAAAAAGCAATCGCCTGTGCTCAAGTGGAAACTGAAAAACAGGCCAAATGCCTTGGTATTGGGCTTGGATTTGTTTTTCCACTTGGCACTGGCAGAGACTGACTGGAAAGCTGATGTCGGAGTGGCTCTGCATAGGGTGATGTTCTACAAAAAGCCAATTGTCAAGAATGGGTAGAGCCTAGTCCAGGTTTTGAGCTCTTAGACAAGAGTAGCTTCATGCCCTGGTAAACAATGGCAATGAAACATAGGACTTGATTTTGCAAATGCATTTTTATTGTTTCTACACAGCACGGCTGCCATGCATGTCTCTGCAGGCAGCTGGCAGCCTCTACCACTCCAGCTTACAGCGCTGCCAGCTGAGGCCAGACCTGGGACTGTATGGTGGGCACTGCTCTCAAATCAGTCTCCCAGGCTTCAGCTATCATTTCCTGCTCCCTTCAAAAGGCAGATCATGATTTATGAAAAAAAATTTGCCTTTTAAGCTAAGAGGACAGATTCAAGTGACTTCATAAACCAGAGCTAATGTGTGCTCTCCAGATTCCTGGGAAGTGTTTTCATCTTTGACCCTTGGGCTCACTCTGTTTTGGTTTGAAGACCAGTTTCTGAATTCTTGCTCTAGAAACGTCTGAAATCCAAAAACTTACAGACTCTGGTTGTCCTGTCTGCTCACCTCAGCTTTTAATCCCTTTCCTGGACAAGCAGAAATTATATCTGTGTATTATAAACAAAAGCACTAGAGGAAGTTTGGTGAATGTCCACATGAACCTGGTGAGGTTAGAGCAGATACTTGCATCTTCCCTGAAATCTGCTTTCCAAGCTCTCTCAGCTGTATCAGTGCTAGTGCAATGTGTACATCACTACGTGCATGAAACATTTCATTGCATCCTCACCATGTTGTTCATCTTTCTCCTTTTTGCTTCCTTTGTACAGAGCAGATGTTTAAATCTGGATCAGGCAGCTAGAGGAAATCCCTGATTTCTTCAGTTCTGCAAGATCCAGGTTCTGTCTCTCAGCTGGGGATGGCCAGCGCAGCACAGGCAGTGGTCAGACACTTTCAGGTTCAAGCACTTCTGCTGTTTGTCTTCAAAATACATTAGCCTGTCTCTGTTGATGGGTGAGTCCTACTCATAGATCAGGGAATGTTTATCTCATACAGTCTTATGCCTTCTCCTCCTGGTGTAATATAAGCACTGGCCTTGGCGAATGGCCATGAAGAAATTTCCTTTCTTTCCTGGTGGTTGCAGCTATCTAGTAATGTGCATTGCTAAATACCTTGTTGTTGGTCTAGCTGCCTTTTGGCTCTCTCTTGGGTCCTCTCTCAGTTTTCCTCTACACTGACCACAAGATCTGAAGGCAGATAGAGCCTCTTACTATTTACTCAGTGTCAAGCATGATGGGGCATGCTGACATTCGAAGGTCAGCCTCTGAACAATACCACAATTCCTCTAATTGTGAGTAGGATGTCCTCGTGTCTTGCCAGTTGTGACTCTCACCCTCAAAACCATGAGCTGCTCAGCAAAATATAATCATGGCAATCCTTTATGCTAGGCTTTCCCATAGGAAGGTAGTGTGCAGCTTCTCTCAGCCTGAGCCACCACATATTTTTCTCAAGGAGGTGATTGAATCAATTGTTTCTCACACTCCTGTCACAGCCATTCATAATTCTCTCATACATACAAAGGCTGAGCATTTCCAGTTCCTAGCACAGAGCATCTAACCTCATATAAAATTGCTTATAGAGCTGGATGTCCTACTTTTTTCCTTTGAAACTTCTGGGTTTCATGACTTTTATATCCTCGGAAACTGAAGTTATGGGTCAGGTCTTGTTTCATCTCCAATAGCTCATTTTCATTTCCTTTTTTCACACATGATCAGGAGGTTTAGCCCTCTTCATGACTGTCCCCTCCCACACTAAAAACCCATGCAAGGAGTAGTGAGAGAGAAAGACTTCAAAAACAGGGTGAATGACCTCATCATGTATCTACTGTAGAGACGTCAATCTCCAAGAAATAGGAAAGGTCAGAGCTGTTTAGAGCAAAGGGGTTTTCACAATATAGCTAAAAAACCCAGACTGGGTCTGAAGAGTTCTTGCTGTCCTTACCCTTTATCTCATCTTTTCCCAAACTATTTGGTGACCCTCCATCCAGAGGCTGCTGTGTGGTTTTTAGTATAGATTACCATCCTACATACCATTGCCAGACATGGATTTTCCAAAAGAAAATGGTGAAATAAATGACAGATGTTTGCATGGGAAGATTGCAAATTCTTTTTTTTTTTCTTTTTAAACCAAACACAATTTTTGTCTTCCAGAGCTTCTCTCACCCTCAATATAACTGATTTCTGGAAGTTTTAATTGCACCTTCTTAAAAATTTTATTATTTCAACTAATTAGTTTGCATGGTTTCTGAACTTTGTGAGCAGCTGCTGGGAGAGAGGCAGACAAGCCTTCTTTGTGGTGCTGGTGGTGGCAGGAAGGTGGAAGACCTGGGAGCTGTCTGTGTCCCAGGGACCATGAGCTGGGGAATGAGTTTGCCTGGTGTCACTGGGTGTGGATACAGGTCACCCGTACCAGCAGACAGCCCCAGACTGAGGGGTGACTCCGAAGTCTCACTTTCCTTTAAAACCATCCCTTTACAAATAAAATGGCTTACCTACAATCCCCACACAGTTACAGACACTGTCTAAATATAGCAAGCATCGATGTCTATCTGTAAATTACAAGGAAATGAATAAATCGAGGCGACACAAACCACAAAAAGGAAGTTTGAGATCGGCCTGGAGCTGTGATAGGTTGGCGTCTGCTGAGAGACCCTGCCGAACCTCCGCCATCCACTACAGAGGTGACACAGCCGCCAAACATGACCAGCCTGTCCGGGCTCCCCGGCACGCATATCCATGTGCTGCCACTCTCCAGGGATCTGACCTGTGTCTACTGGTCTAGACCTGTGCCTTGGGGGCACCTGCGTCCACAGGAAAGCCAAAGGCACCTCTGGCATCTGGGGTCCCTGCCACAGCAAGGGGACAGTGTGGCCTTTTCTGGAAATGAGTGAGTTCATTTCTGGAAGGCAGTAGTGGGGGGTGCTTCAGCACTCAGGGGCACGCAGAGAAGATTAATGCAGGAAGTTGAAGCATGATTTTTATGCTGCCTACCATCCTGCAGCCTGCTAGGTGCAGATATTTGGCAAGGTTACTTGACCCGGCTTCATTTTTTTATTATGAAGGTGGATTACTTTTTTCTTTGAAAAATTTTAACAAAACCAGAACCATTAAGTAAAGTATGAAGGTGTTGCATACTTAGTGTGTGTATGCAGCTAGCAAGCCACCCTCACCCCTCTTTAATGCTCTTTTACACAAGTGTCAAGGTTCATTCCCATGTGAGTGAGATGCTAATGATTCACTAGAAGTTTTATGAAAATATTGGGCTGGGGAGAGGAGATACAGAAAGATCAAGTGCAAATCTGCATCTGCTGCAGGCTCTCAACACATATTAGGCACTTAATTTTTTAGAGTCCTCCTGGACAGGAGTGTCCATTGATGTCTTGTACCTTATTAAACCAAAGAGACTGCACTGTAGGACATGGTCAGGTAATTCTGCTGCTCCAAAACTCCATCGTACCTGCAAGGTCTTATGGAAAACAATCCACACACTCCAAGGGCTGGCTAAACCCATTTCTCCTCCTTCCACATGCTTGGTGTTCCCGGGATGAAGTCTGTAGCTCTTGGCACCAACAATCCCTTCCCCTAGCCACCAGCCTTTGGGCAGGAGAACATGAGTGCTCATGTGCAGCCTCTCCTTCCAGCCCCTTTGGCACACCCCTGTGGATGGGCTAGTACTGAATTAACCTGGCAGGATGCAAGGATTATCAGCATTGCTCTTTACCATTCCAGCCAAACTGTGTCTTCCCCTGGAAAAACTCCATCTTTGGAGGAAAGAGGTGGAGGAGGGTGGCTGCAGGCATGGACCCAGTGGATGCAAGGAGCAGGTGTGGAGGAGAACAGTGGGTTGAGGACAGTTCAGTTGCCAGGTATAGCTGGTGATCGTTAGGGACATTTAGTACGTGCTGCTAAGGTGAGTTAGCTTTGCCTTTCACAAGGGAAGGGGCAAGTGGGTCTGGGGTGGAGAAGTGGCTTTTGGCCAGGAGGAGAAGTCAGCTAATTCTCAGAAATAAGGCAGCACGTGCAGATCTGAGGAGCAGGAAAGGCATGAAAAAAAAATTTAAAAAATAATACATAAAGGCAGCTCTCCCACCCCAACTCTAAAAAAAAAAAAAAAAAAAAAAAAAAGGAAAGGAAGAGAAGTTAAAATTGACTGGAAGAAGAGGTGGAGAGGTATGAGCTGATGCTTGTCACTGTAACAGGGAAAGTCAGTTATGGGGTGGGGGCAATGGGAGCTGTGATAGGGTCTGGAAGAGCTCTGTGAGGGTTGAGAGAGGGATACCATAAGAAAATGGGCCAGGAGCACACCTGGCAACCATTCCAGGGCAGGGTGGGGGAGGGAACAGGGAGTGAAAGGGGGTGAAAGAGCTCTCCAAGGGGCTGCAGTGGGGCCTTGGCCATGAGGGAGGGTGATAGTGGGGCTGCTAAGTGGAGGGCAGGGAAGGGTTTGAGGAATACAGGGTAGGGAGTTTTGCTTGGAATAGGGGAGAAAGCTTGAGGAAGAGCTTGGAGGGAGAAAAGGAGCAGAAGGCATAGCAAGAGGGATGTTGCAGCCACTGGTGCTCTGGCAAGCAGGAGATCAGGAAAGAGGAAGAAAATGGAGGATAGTGATGGTCAGAAGTAAGGACCTGGTTGTGTTTAGAGGAATCAATGTTAGGTATGTGTCTAGGTCTAGAGGAACTGGAGGAAAGGGTTATCGGAGGGCCTTGCCAGGAGGTTTTTATCCATACTTAGAGAATGGGAAAAAGCACCTCATGAGTTGGAATAGAGCAAGCCAGAATGAACCCAATGCTACAGAGAGAGAAAATTGGGAGACTCAAAGCTGTTGGAGTGGCCCTGAGGGAACTTTGTGCAGAGGGGCAAGGGGAGGCTGAAAAAAGCAGCAAAACCACAGCCAATGATACAGCCGAGGTCACGGCAAGGCCAGGTGGAGAGACAAGAAGATGATGCTGGGAGAGAGACAAAGGTGACCATAGAGAAGGAACTGAGAGGCCAGTGATCAGATAAGGAGTAGAGCACAGCCTGAAGAACGTTTTTAAGAGGAGTGAAAGTTAACAAGTGGTCCTGATGCGGTGAAGCCTTAGTAAAAGTGGGATGTTGAATATTTCCTCGGTTCCTCAACAAAGTCAAGCGAAGCTTCTTTGGCTTCAGGTAAGTGTCTCCCCACAGATACCCACGTGCTCCTGCTCCGGCCCAGCCATCTCCAGCTCCATGTTTGGAGATAGAAAGTGAAAAGTATTACTTTCGGAACAAAGACAAGAATTCCTGTGCAGTCCACCAGGGAATCTTGTCATGACTGCCAAGGGTTTAATGGGCCAAGAAGGCTGATTTTACATAGCGAATAGTTCAATTAATCATTAATTTTATTGCCAGTGATGCAAAAGAACCAGCTGCCATTGCTAATTAACACTTCTTGTCTGCAAAGTCCAGCTCCTAGGACTGGCAATGCCATGACCATGCTCCCAGCAGAAGGTACTGCTGTGAGCTGGAGGGATGCAGGGAAGCACGGGTGCCCAGCATGCATGGGGTTGCTCTGGACCAGATAGTCCAGCAGAAATGGTCCTTGCCTCTCCAGGAGCATGCAGCCAACCCTGCACATCCAGTGTGTCCATCTCCCTGAGAGCCCCTTGCAGTCATTCTGGGGCTGGTCTGGGGGAACCACTGCTCCTCTCCTCCGTCCCATGGGTGGAGGGGAGAGGTTAAATGCACCAGGCAAAGGTCATCTTCCTGATGCTTGAGAAGGATTCATGCTGATGGCAGTGCCTGTAAAACATCTTCAAGCTCACAGCCCCTGTGTTTTGGGTCCTGTACAAACATGGGGCAAGGTCTTCTGCCTGGCAAGTGGGGAAGTTAACCTGCCCCCAATGTGTGGGGGAAACATCTGGTGAGGTTTGCTAAGGAGCAGATAAAGGTCTAGGGTAGGTCCAGAGTAAAGGTTACCCAAAGCCATCCATCCACCCCTGAAATAATGCTATGCTTATTTGTGAGAAATCGTTTAGATTTGCTTTTAAAAGCACTGGAAGCAGGTGACTTTTAAGATAGCTACACAAAGCAAAGGTGCCATTTATCACTTCTTATGCTGATGATTAAAGCAAAGGTTTTCTTTTCTCTCTAAGGAATATTGTGAGTTGTGTTCAATTGTGTTAAAGACAGCAGTAGCAACAACAGAATAAGTATTATTTGAGTGGAAACTGAGGTGTTAGTGAAACACTCACAGTCTAAAAAACTGGAGTAGGGCAGGACTGGGATAGTGGTCTGAAATTGATTCCAATGACTTTGTGGGCTGAGATGTCACTCCAAATAGTAAAGTCTGTTTTCTTAAAAACCAGAGATGACTTCAGTAATTTGGGAGTGGTTCTGTGATGTTACCTGACTGCCTGTGTTTTGATGGCCAATTCGGAACTGAAGTAACTGATGCAGTGGAAATAATTATCTCACTGTCTGATTTAGTCACTCCAGCAAGGTGTTTGCAGAACGTGGCTGTTTTGTATAGGATAACAAAAAAGCAATGGGCTGCCTAATTCAATTAAAAGCGAATAGCTACAGTCTAGGCACTGACAGCATGTGGGAGGAAGTGGTGTTGTTTCCACTGTGACTGGCAGCAAGTGACTAGCAAAAACAAGGTGGTTTGAGGAAGGCTTGCGTGTTAATGGCATTTCCCTGTTCTGTTTGTCAAGCAAAGGTGGGAATATAGAGTCAGAATTTACTTGAATTCGTTCCTTTACAAGAATAGATGAGGGGCCTCCATGGGAACGATTTCGAATTGCCGCGACACACAGGCAGCACCCTGAGCTTGCCTGCAAAGCGCCCATTTGTGTGAGTGGCAGGTACCTTAAAGTCACTGTGGGTGAAACAGAAAAAAAAAATCACTGTGCACAGAGCAGGCTGGAGATGGTGGTTTGTCTGCTGGGAGTGCTGAGCTGCTTTCGCTCTCTCTCTCTGTGGCAGTCGGACTCCCACCGCCTGCTGTCAGCTGGAGTCTCGTACCTAGAAAAAGTCTGCCCATGGCGTGGCTGATTCACTTCATACTTGCAGCAGTTGTAGGCCCACGTTGCGGCCATGGGCTCAGCAGTCTGGCTGCGGTGTTGGACCAGAGTTGTTTCCAGAAGTGAATCAGACTCTGTCTGATGGCTGTAGCAGGCGTGGTAACCCAAAAGTGTCTGAGAGCACCTTCCTCTCTGCCTGTCTGTGTTCATCTTTCCCTCAGTATTCCCTCATGAAAAGGCCACTTGTACTGGTTCCGGGTGTTCCATCCTACAGGACAGGCTATAGAATGTTAATTCCCTTCTGAAAGATGACTTTGCATAAAGAGAAAATATTTCTTTATCGAAATTCATTAAAAGAAATTGCCAATAAGTAATTAAACCCAGCCTTTCACTGGCATAATCTTCAGTCAGCATCTTGAGAGAGAGACATACCTAAGGTGCAGGCCAGAGAAGGACAGTTTCTGGACTCTGCCCACCCCTTATGGGAGGCTGGCAGTAAGCAGGGATGGCAGTTCTTGCCCATCACAGATGTGTTTTGGATTCCTGGCATGCTCATCTTCTGGAAGCACTGGTTGCCTCCTTCATAAGCCTGGAGGAATCCTGGTTGGTACTTTTGGTTTGGCAAGAGCATGGCTGGATGATGCATGGGGTTGCGTGACAGCAAGAGGCAATGGAGAGGAGGTGATGTACATGGGAGGAAGCACCAGACAACAGCCTGAAGACTGAGCCTTCCTCATCACTACCTGCAGCAGTGAGGGTGCAGCAAATAGTGGGTAGCAAGTCACTCACCCCTGGGGCCATTGGAAACAGCACATTGGGCAGTTGGGGCTGTAGCTGTCTCTGCCACAAATCTGCAGAGAACAGAGTACATGTGTGCAGAGGAGGAGGCAGGAGCTTCTCAGCACAGAAATTTGGCTGTATTCAATAAGGCACAGGCTGACAAGTACGTGATGCCTCTCTCACTGGAGCAGGGATTCCTCTGCAGCACTGCGCTCCTACTTACGGCTCTCACTCTACTGTAGAGCACAACCATCCTGGCCATGCTGGGTGCCTGGGAAGACAGAGCCTGCGTGTCCTTCAGCATTCTCTAGCACCAGCCACAGGGGCATCTCTGGGAAAGCAGTGAGAGGAGAGGCAGAGTCTCCTGTGCGATCAAAGATGCCTTCATACCACTGAATGAGTGTCCTGGTCTCTTGAGGATATTACCCACCCCCCGCCCCCAATATCATAACTCAAGGATGTGCCCAAAGCAAAGTTAACAAGAGCATGGCCAAGTGGTGCACATGGCTGTACTGCATAGCTCCAGCTGTTCCAGGGCTCTGAAGTCCCGTGTTCTCAAGCCGTGCCCACAGCTGATGGTATTTGATGTTTTGGTTGTCTGAAATGGTTTCCACTTCCATCTGAGCCTGGCAAGGGCAGCTTCTGCCGCTCAGTAATGGGGATTGGATGAGCTGGGCACTGCTGGGAGGGACCAGGCTGCTTCACCTCTAGATAAAACCCCTATTATAGCTGTTGTTAGCCAGCCATACAGAGACAGCATCTACTTGACCACATTTACTTACGTAAAAGGGCAGTTCCTTTTGTTCTGTGGTCGGCATCAGGAACTTCACACCAGTGATTGTTTTTTATTTATTTGTTGTTTTCACTTACCCATTTTGAATGGGTTTACCTCCTGCTCTCCTTTCCCGCCAGGCCCCTGCTCTTTTATTCTCACTGCTTCTGCCTTCCTCTAACTCAGCAGCACTGGTTGAGGAGGCACGCAAGGTGGCTTCCTAATGTTCATTTTTTTCAGCACCTACATTGTCACTGCCTGTGCTGGTTGGCTTTAACAAACAGCAAAACAAGCTCCCTGGGGTTTGCATGGCCCTACGCCATGTTAAACCCCTCTCTGACCCAATGGAATGTGGAAAACCCTTGTCCTGAGTGATGTGAAAGTCCCTGGCCCAACACCCACTCCCACCTCACAGCTCTGCAGCCGAGCCATGCTCATAGCAGCAGCACCTCGGAAATTGAGCTGCATCCCGAGTGGGAATGTTTGTGGGTTTTTTCGTCCTTGTTTGCTTTTTTCTTTCCCTTCTGCCGTCACAGGTCTGTCTGCTTTGCCTCCGCCTGTCAATAAGTTGGGGCTGCTGGACAATAAACATTCTGTTTTGCAGAAGAAGCAGTGAGTTTTGTGACATTTGGGGTTTGGGCTTTTGTTTGTTTGGGCTTTTTTTTTTTTCTTTTTAAATTCAGTAAGTGATGGGAGGAAAGTAGAATTTCATTAAGATTTTTCTTGGGGAAAATAGTCTCCAACAAAAAAGAAAAAATAAATAAAATTTAAAAAAAAAAGAAGAGCTGCCATTCTAAAATACTTCACACCAGCAAGGAAATTTGAAATCAGGAGGAGGGGTCCTGGCCCAGTCTAGTCTCCCAAGTCACCTGTGTGCTCTGGTGTGGACATCTGTGCCATGCACGGGTGCAGCTGAGTCAGCAGAGACATTGTGATGCCCAGACACCTCTCTCCCTGGAGGTGCAGCTGGGGCTGAACAAGGCAGGCTTTAACTCGATGGAGAAGAGGCTTGCTGGTGCAGAGGACACCCCTTTACCCCTGCCAAGAGCAGAGATTTTGAGGCTTGGCTCTTGGTCCACTGGCAGAATCCCTCCAGGGCTGTGCCTCGTAGGTGCCCAGAGGGAAGCCAAGCAGAGGGGATGCCTCCCCAGGAGCAAGGGTTGGTCCTGCACGATTCAGCTGCAGCGTGCTTCTGGGTGGTGAGGCAGGGGCTGGAGGAAAACTTGTGCCTTGCAAGCTGGGGCCCCCAGCAACCCTGCAGCTGACTGGGGTTGATCTGCACAGTGGGGCTGAGTCGGCTCAGGGGCTGTGTGTGCGATGCTCGGCTTCTTCTAAAAACAGAAGACTTACTCAGAAGCAGAATTGAGGTGCCACTTGCCTTTACTCCAGCTCTTTTATATATAGTACCCATTTCTCCTGATTTTACTTCAGCAGTTACTGTATGAATCGCAGCTCAGAAGTGTGTGTGTATGTGGGAGTGCAGGGACAACTGAGTGCTGCTGGCCAAGCTGGAGCTGCTGGTTTGCTGTTGGATGTGGGAGTTCCCTCTGCAGGGTTTGTGTCGGAGAGCAGACTTCATCCACCAGGCAGCTGTTAGGGGGTGTGTGGGGCTAATGTCACCTTAAGTGAAACTGGGGCTCTTCTTTTTCCCCAGGGATAGGCCAAGAGCATTTTCATCAGTGTTTTCCTTCCTGTTGCTGGTTTTTTTCTTTCTATTTTTTTTCCCCATTTTTTTTTTAAAGAAACATAGACAAGCTGCAAAACTAAGGGGTTTGTTTCCCTGCAGCGCAGGACGGTGCAGAACACTTGTATTATTCCTCCAGCCTTTTGAAGGGAAGTGCCCAGTGCCACCTCCAAGAAGCATGTTAGCTCAAAACACATGCTCAAAGGGAAGGAAAGAGAGCAATGGTGGTTTGACCTTACCTTCAGGCACCTTGATGCTGGAGGTGGCAATAGGCTGCTTTCAGTTTGTCTGAAACTCAGAAGATCCCCAGACTCATCAACAAAATGTCTCGAGGAGCCGCAGCGTTCCTGTTGCCCTTTCCCAGCACATGCCACGGTGATGTAAGTTGATGCTACTTTTACTTCGAGGATTCCCAAACTGATGAATCAAGGCCTCTGTTTATGACAGCAATTCAGAACACGCATAAATGGAGGGACGGTTTCTTTATCTCTTGGCGTTTTTACAAAGCTATGGCAACAAAAACAGAGATTCATAACAGCAGAAGAGAGATCACTGGAGCAGTCTGAGGTATTTTACTAGAGAAGATTCACATAGACACCAGTCTTTGGCCCACATGGTTATAAGCAGAGATAAACAGAAATGTCTCTTTTTAAACACTGAGGTTGCCCTACTCAGAGTTAGGGAATTTAAAAGCAAGGGACATCTTTCCATACTGGTCACTTTAAAGAACAGACTTAATTTTTCTTTTTTCCAGCAGTAACAGAGTAACTTCTGAAAAAGCAGTATGTCCAGTCTGAAGTTTCCTACTCTGATTAATAGAAGTAGGGCACACACGTGAATGCAGACAGACACACACAAATCAGGTCATGTTGGAACCAAAATCAAAACAGACCCCAAAAAAACCCCAGCCCAACACATACCCTTGAAAAACTCTGAAGTTTGATTGAAGCTTCTGTGAAGGTGAGCTTGAGACCATCAAACAAGAACTTTCAGGGATTTGGGTGCTCAATTTTTACTAATGCTCTCCTCTGCTTTACTGTCTAGATACCAAACCAAAATGAGGTTGTCAGCTGCAGCAGCGTCTAATAAGGGACATTACTTGTCCTCAGAAGCTTCCTTTCTAAATCAATGGGGCAAGTGGCAGGAGAATGGAAGCATTACTAACTAGATTCCTTCTTTACTGCAACCTTTGAAAAAAATTATACAATGAAAGGGTTGATAACAAAAATAATGAGGTTCTGATAAGTAAAAAAAAATAAAAAACTTTTAGCACATGGACAGCACTTTTTGAATGGAGTCATATGCCTAGGAGATGTGGAAACCACACCATGGATCCCTTTGCAGTCTGAAGCACCAGACCTGCATCTTCCCAGGCTACTTAGGGCTGCTGTAATCAGCCCTCCAGGTACCCAGCCCCAGGAAGGCCCCACAACTCCCCATTATGAATGCACAGTCTCAGGTATTGTCCTTACTGGGGTAGTGCTGCCCCAGCTGGTGGTGAAGGAAACATTTCCAGGAGCTGGCCTTAATGCTGCTCCTTGCCTGTCCACAGTCAGAGTCATCTGAAAAATGAAGGATCAGGCACACAAATAGCTGTAGGCAGGCCCGGCAGGATGCTTTTCCAGCTCTGCATTGACAGCTGAGGTCTCAACACAGACATCTGTTGGTGGGGAGCTTGTGGTGTCAATTTACCTATGACTTTCCCATGGACTCCAAGGTGCTAGCTGGAATGATGGTGGGATGGTGCCTCCCTGGAACGATGGTGGGGTGGTTGTGTGGCAGCAGTGAGAGGCAGGTGTAGGCTGATGGTTACCTCAAAAGCTGCTTTTGAATGGACTTGCTAATGATCATGAGGGAAAACCGGCAGCTAAGCTGGGAATTGATGTAAGCTCCCTTGCATCCCTTCAGCACCATAAGAGGGAGGTTTCTCCATCGTGCCTTGGAGTGATGAGCCCACAGAGAAGACAAGGTGATGAAAACAGACCTATCAAAAGTAAAACCAACCAACCCCAAACCCCAACAAGCAATTTCATGAGCAATTGCATCCATTATCCTAATTAAGAAGAAAAATGCCAGAATTCTGGACAGGAGTGATTACTCACCATCTCATCTCACTGAGACAGGTACTTCTGTGGGTGCAAAAGGAGGCTAAAGGAGTTGAAGAATGAAAGTATTTCTCTGGCAGGCTTGGAAAACAGAGTAGAGATAAGGGATGGTTTTGGCACAGGTCTGAGAATTTAGAAAGGCCTCTTGGCTTGTGATTTGGAGGTGCTGGTCCCCACTGTGGTTCTGTCTAAAGTAGTGGGTGTTTAGCTTGTCAGGAACTGAACCCTTTATTTACAAACACACTCATCATTTAGAAGCCCAGTTATTTACAAAGCCTGTTGTTGAAAATGCCTTGCCTTGAACTCTCATAAGAAGACTTTATCAGAGAAGTTTCAGATTGCTTATTTGCTTCGGGTTGGTTTTTCTTTTATTCTTATTTTGCACTCCATTTTCAGTACTATTGACATAAAGGAGAAAATTATGAAGGCCACACGGGCAAAAGTTAAGGAATATCAGCATTTGACTTGTCTGTGCAGTGCTTGTGTGCCTGAGTATGTAGTTTCCTTAGCTTAAGGAGACAGAAATGGAAGGGAGAGCAAATATGCAATAAGATAGGGTTCCATTTTATTGGACTCTTTTTGTCTGCAGCCTGCTGTTACACCTCCTAGAGGTACTCCAAGTTGCCATACTTCTGATTAGTCCTCACCCAGCATGTCCCGACACGCTCCAGGCCCTTGATCCCTCACTGCCTCCCTTTCCCATCACAACCAACTCTAAGGTAAAATTTCTCCCTCCATCCTTCATCCCTCATCTCACCCCAAGCCACGTCTGCCCTCTCCTCCAGCTCCTTCTGCTCTGCCAGCAGCAGCTTCGGAGCTCAGGCTGCTGCCACCAGCACCATCTGGGCTTGCAGTGGTGGGACCTTCCTACTGGATGAGAACGCAACAAGACCCATCCGCCCCAGAGCTGCAACACTAAGTTTCATGCAGGGGAGCTCAGGTGCAGACCTCAGGGAGCCCTGAATCTGGAATAAAAGCTAGGGAGGATTTTTTTAGCTGTCCAGCTTTGGTGAGTGCTTGTGAGCAAGAGGATTTATCTCTTCAGAGGCTTGTAACTTGGTAAAATTTGGATGGAGGTTTTTCACAGGCAAGTGGCACATTTCTGACACACAAGCCAAAATCCTGCCACATTTCAAGCCGTTTTTCCAAAGCCTGGGGACATGAGGAAAAAGTCACCAAGCTTCTTGAAGCATGGAAGTGGGGGGTAAGAGCATATTTTCTTCCATCTAAATGATCAGCAACCACTTAAAATTTCCAGACAGAGAAAACATACTGCAGCAGACTCCAACCTGAGATATTTTAGCCTAACATTGCAAGCAACCATAATTACGAAACATGAGGCAACCGCTAGATTTTCTTGTGCCCCATTTCTACATTTTTGAAAGACTGAAAGCTGCTGTGCAGGTGTAATTGTTATGGTTGCGAAGAAGCAGCACTCTGCTTTTCTTCTCCCCCCACCTCCTTTTTTTCTGAATGAAAGTGTTTTACAAATGAAAAATGAGGTTTCCTGAAATGAAGGGTTGCCTTTTATTCTGAGTTGGCTTCCATGAAATGTATTTGTGAGCCTTTCATCCTTACTTCTGAACTTGCTGTGGGGTGACAAGCAACCATACTGCCCTGGTCATCTTGGCCACGCAGAGTCCAGTGGGGCAATTGAGGAGATTCTGGGTAGCCCCACTAAAACGCTTGTCACTCTCTTGGTTGCCTGACTCCACATTCAGAATTAAACCCCACGTACCTTTGCTTCTCCTTGGGGCCTGTGGGACACCTGGGGAGGCACAGGCTGCAGGAGGGTCGCCTCTGTGCGATTGTATCTGGGGATACAATCCCAGCCAGTGCACCCTTTTGATGACATCCTGGGGGAAAGACTTGGCTGCCTGGACAGCATCACCCACCCCACTGGGGCATCAAAGTGTCCTGTTTCCCCATACTGGTGGAAAAAGGTATCCCTAGACTGCTAACCAGGTATGACCTGCACTAGCCCTGATGGCAACTGGCTAACTCATTCTTTCTTATGCTTTCTGACTCATCTCCAAGACTTTCGTCCAGGTCTTTACGCTCTCTCTTTAATGACCTACCTTTGTGCACTAGTCCCTCTTTTCCCCTTAATTGCTGCTGCCTGGACTGCCACCAGGAAGGGTAAGAAACAGAGTCCCATTCCCTGGAATGAGAAAGCACAAGTGTCTCCAGAAATGCAGCCTGACCAGCACAGCCCCCACGGGCAAGTGACAGCATGAGGAGACATTGAGCATGTACTGGAGACTGTGGGCCAAGGCCACTGTGACCATACCTAGGAACAGCCGATACTCACGAGGGGAGGTTCCGACACGGGAATAGCAGCACCTCAGTGCGCTTAGAGGTTCTCGATAACACAGTGAGCACCAAAACTCTCCCTCCTGAGGAAAAAGCAATGCAACTGTATATGATAACTTCACTCTCTCTAATGCTAACCTGCTAGACTTGCAATGCCACAAAGCATTGCTGAGGCAATAGCTCAGAAAAATTAAAAGCCTGGTAAGTTAACCCCTTACCCCTTGTGCATACGGCCGATGGGCACAGCAGTACTGCTGAGGAAAAACTATCTTGATGCAATTTTGGGCAGGCTGTAGGAGCTGCAGGGAGGCTGAAGTGGAATCTTCCACCAGGTAGGCAGAAAGGACAGACGATGTTACGTAAAGCTAGAGCACTTACTCCTCCTCACGCTCAGGAAGGCATCATGCTTTTTTAGAGCAGTCCTAGCTTGAGTTTTCAGCCAGTGAGACAAACATAAAAGCAAAAGGATCCGTGTTTGTGTCTGTGAGCAGGGGTAGGTCTACTAAAGGACAGGTCTAAGGAGACTGAGCCTTTGTTCACCCCTATCTATCTCCTGCTGGTGTTGGACTCACCATGCATTCTCTTCTTTCCCAGGGTCAAAATGGCACAATTTCAAATGTCATATAACAGGTTGTATAAAACAGATTCCATTTTTCCAGACAGAAAACCTTTCTTACACTGAAGCTAAGATTGAAATAACATATTGGTGAGAAGTGCAAATTTTTTTTAAGAAAAGAGAAGACATTGCCACTGCAAAATCCCACTCAAGTAATGCCCTCCTCCAATAAATCAAATACATTAAAAACCCCTTCCTAATAAAAGAGCAAGTAAAACACATGAAGTTCAAAACCCAAAAGGACCAACCAGCCCCAAAAGTCTGACAAAACGACAGCAACTGGGTTTCAGTGGAACATGGTGAACAGAGTAGATAAAAACCCAAACGAAGTGCAGATAATGGGAACTGAGGGAAAAAAAACCCCAAAACACCAAAAAAAGCAAGATGAAGAACAGAAAGAAATAAACTCAGGGCATTATTCCAAAAAACTGAACATTTTGTGGTGTGGCAAGTCACTTCAGGTGATGCTCCACTAGCCCAGCGTGCCTTTGTTCTCCTCCCTGTTCTCTGCAGCATGATAAAAGCACAGGAAGGATGCTCAGTGGCAAATTGGCCATCAGCCACTTTCAAAGGGGAGTCATTTAGTGAGATTCACTCATATTTGTATAAGTTGAAACAAAACAAAAAAAAAAGAACAACATTGGTAAAGCAACCAGACTGATCTTGCAAATACACTTCATCTTGGACCTGTCTGATGGGAAAAACACTCTGTTATAGAGAATGTGACATTATGAGTACTGATAACACCTCCCAGTAAGCCTCAAACATCTATTTCTAGATGAGTGTTTAACCACCATGTGGTCACTCATGGTGACCATACCAGGTACAAGGCTGACTATTACAGCCCTAGTGTTATATTAGTTTTGCTTTTCTTAAATATAGGCATATATGGGGGGGAGAGTGTGCGTGTTTGACTAGCCCCTCATTTCTGTAGCACAATGGAGCTGCCAAGCTTAGACCAAAATCTGAGAGTTGTTCAACCCAAAGTGGTCAACCTGATAAAAAGGCTCCCCAGAAAGGTGGAACCCTTCTTGTCAGTGAGTGTTTATCACTTACTATCATTGGTAAAAACTAGCTAGTCAGACATAAGGTCATAAGAAATAGAGGAAACCCACAGTATTTCTTCAGTTATTTAAGTGACATGCCCCTCCCCAAAAGGCTGAGAAAGCTTTTGCAGACTGGGTAGTTTTTCATTCATGAGAACTGGGTTGGTTTTTTTATTTGTTTGTTTGCTTGGTTTTGGGGGCTTTTTTTTTTTCTTTTCTTTCTTTTTTTCCTTTTAAACCTGTCTTGCAGATAAAACTTGACACAATTCACCGCAGGCAGGAAACCTTGGAGGGTGCGGTCTGCTGGGTAGAGCAGAGGCCCAGGGCTTTGAATATCTCACTTCCAACCCCGTCACAGGCACTGACTCACTGGCTGCTGGGGGTGAGCCACCTCCTTGCTCTGCACCTCCTGGGGATATAATGGCATACCTGATGGGATAACTCTGCTATTAAAGATAGGCCAGGCATATGATTTGTGGACTGTCAAAGCTGACGGGTGGTGTCTGTTGGTTTTCGCAAGTTCTGGTGCTCGTCCCTGCAACATGCATTAGGAATTAGAGATCAAAGGCTCAGAGTGCTACTAGAAGCTATGCTTGGTTTGTAAACTGAGCTTTCAGTATGCTCATGGATTGCATGTGAGGGTGGCAACTGAGTGAGAGGAATGCTGCCTTCACTGTAACATGAAGCATGGTTTGATGAGCCAACCAGACGCACCATGACTTAGCTCAAGAAAGACATTCAGGTTCATTGTCTCTGTTCTCACATCAATGCATGTGATCATAAGGGAGGCACCAAGGCTGATCTCATGTCAGGAGGGGAGCCTTGGGCACTTTTGTCCCACCTCAAGCAGGGCTCCTCTTGGCCCATCCAGCTCTAGATCACGTTTCTTTCCCCTACCCTCTTCCTTGTGCCAGCCCTTGTGTTTCACAACCATCTTGCTCAGTGATCTGATGCAACTGATGATGAATTCAAGGCAAAGGTGGAAGGTTGGGCCACGGTGGTGATGCAGTAGTCTCACACTACTCAGAGCAATGAGCTGAAGTGTTGTTTCCAGCTTTGCAATGCCTCAGTCCTGCAGTAGAATCCATTCTGAACATCGTAAGAAAAGCACCTCAGCAAGGTGTCTCAAAAGCATAGAAGCTGCACGAAGAGGCACCTACAGGAGTAGTTAGGAGAATTCAGAAGCTTGTCTTGCAACAGTCCTTAGCCACAACACTTCATCAATCTTCAAAACTGAAATGTCAATCTTTACCTGTCCTCAGTTCTCACTTTAGGCAATGAAACACCATTCTGCTCCTTTATTCTAACCAAAGAAATCTTGAATTCATAGACTCGATCATAAAATCATAGAATGGTTTGGGATGAAAGGGACATAAAGATTATCGAGTTCCAACCCCCATGCCATGAGCAGGGACACCTTCCACTAGATCACATTGGACAAAGCCCCATCCAACCTGGCCTTGAACACTTCTAGGAACGAAACATCTAAAACCTCTCAGGGCAATCATATTTCAGAGTCTCACCACCCTCACAGTAAAGAATTTCTTCCCAATATCTCATCTAAACCTACCTTCTTTTAGTTTAAAGCCTTGTCCTGTCAATACATGCCCCTTGGTAAAAAGTCCCTCTCCAGCTCTCTTGCAGGCCCCTTTAGGTACTGGAAGGTGCTATAGGATCTCCCTGGAGTCTTTTCTTCTCCAGGCTGAACAACCCCAACTCTCTCAGCCTGTCTTTAAAGGAGAGGTGCTCTCAGAGGAGCCCTCTGATCATCTCTGTGGCCCTCCTCTGAATTTGCTCCAACAGGTCCATGAGTTTCTCATGTTGCAGACCCCAAGCTGAACACAGTACTCCAGGTAGGGATTACACGAGAGCAAAGCAGAGGCGTAGAATCACCTCCCACCTTGACCTCCTGGCCATGCTGCTTTCGATACAGCCCAAGATGCAGGTGGCTTTCTGGTCTACAAGTGCAAATTGTTGGAGCTTCTTGCCCACCAATTCCTTCCTGCACAGCTTAAACTATGGGAATTGGGACTCCTTACCCTAGCACAGCCTACAGCAGAGAAGCTATGACATGGCTGCAAAAGGCAAGAGAGGACACAGAACTAGAGGTCTTCTTCCTGCATGTATACTCTACCTAGAACTTTGTCTTGAAGACCCACATTGTGGCATCTATGTGGAGACCCTGGTTTGTAAGGAGAGCACCAGAGTTGCTCAGCTCTAGGGCTGCAGTTATGTTTCATGTGGGAGCCTGTAGCTCATCATTAGCACTCAACTGTGGGTAGCATCAGGCAGGTACAGGCCCATCTCCCCCTGCCAACACTACGGGAACCAGGCATGTGCCCACCACACCGAGGAACTGCAGGCACAGGCAAGGAGACGCCATGTGGCACAGCTGCTCCTCAACTGCTGCTTTTTGCCTACATCTCACCTTAAATGTAAAAATCTGCTTGAGAAGCTGGGTGTATAAAATGATGGGATTTGTCCTGGAAAAGTAAATACACACGTTCTGATGTGCTGTGAAATGGGTCCCCAGTTACATTCAGGAGGCTGGACCAAAGTATGGATTAACACAATTCATATGAGTCTGTGTAATGAGTATTCTCTGGAGGAGAAAACCATGTACACAGAGAACGTATTGTGCTGGCACACAGGGTTCCAAGGGAGCAGAGTTTATCAAGGTTTATAGAGTGATTCAACATTCACATGTAAGGGACCATAAGAAAAACTGTATATTTTGCTCATGAGCTAATCCATGAACCACCTGGGTTTGTAAAGCTGTCAGTGACTACATGAGCTAGAAATCAGTTTTCCCATTTGACTCAAATAATAGTCCAAAAAGGTCAACCTGGGCAATGCTGCAGAACAAGTGTTAAGACGTGTCTGCAAATGTCTTCCTCAGAGATGATACCAGAACTAGGCCAGTTGTGCTGCTGATTTTTGAAATTTCAAAATGTAGAATAGACTTTATCCTTGTGAGACAGAAAATTTTGCTGGGGTTTGTTTTATGCAGCTTCATAGCATTTTTAATTATCACAAAGAATCATCTCACCTTCTGCACCAAGGTATCACCTTCTGCTCCCCAGCATGAGTGGATGGAGATGTTTGAGGAGACAGTGATGGAGATTCCCTTTCCTGCATACGCTGTACTAAAGAGAGTTACCACAGGTGTCTACCAATATTTTTTACCCCAATGGTTCAGAGCTCTCTAGTCTCTCTTCATTTATTTTCAAACCTATGTCTACCCATATTTATGCCAAGTTCTAAAAATAAGCAGCACCGTTAACATTTTGAATTTTAATTATCTACTGAATATCTAAAAAGATAAGCTGGAACGGGAAGCCCCTCTGTGAGTAGAAGTACAATCTAGTTAAATGAGTGAAATTTATCAGAAAAAATGAGTAATGAGCAGTGAGAAAGACTGTCTCATTTTGCTAATTTTACTTTATAAATTATCTGATTTGACATTCTGTGCTAAAAAAATCTGCTTATGAACCAAGAAAAGCAAGGCATGTGCTCCACTTGGTTGAAGCAGAATCTGTGGCCACAAAAATTTTGCTGCATTAGTACTGCAGCATGAAACCCCCTGCCACCAAAAGGAAGACTCTTGTGGTTGTTTCTATATCACCGTGTATTTAGAAATAACTGGGTATACAGGCCTTCAGGTTTAGTCTAAACTGAACCTCTTGGTTATCTGCAGTCACACCAGAACTGCAGTAATTTCACCACACAGGTGTCATCAGGGCCCAGAAGCATAAAGCAAAGTTCTCCTTTCCTCTACCTACAGCCCCAAGCCCATTTCAGGAATGAAGGAAAAGATAATTCTGAATCCTTACTTTGTATTTAACGCATTTTTCATGAGCTTTATTGAGACTATTAGCCCATTTTATTTGTGTGCTTTTGCTTGGGACTGGAAATGAACTTTTACTATTAAAGTTATTTCAGAAGAAAGAGGTGAAAGGGTGCCAGAATAGGCTTATAAAACTAAGCATGCATTAATAGCATCTGTTACAAATAAGGCTGGATTCAACTTTCCATTGTCTTACTCCTTTTCCCTCAAGTTGTTTAAAAGTTGCAATTCAAAAGGAATTTGGCTGAAAACTTCCTTTACTTGGTTTTGGTCTCAAGAAGGGTTGCTTGCAGGAGCTGTACAAAACCTATTACAAACTTTTAAATAGTGAGGGTATGAGAGAAAAGGAACACAGATGTCTTCTTGGATGTTCAGACTAGAAGCAATTAGGTGCAATACAGAAGCCTCCCTAGTCCTGCCGTTTGATCCCCCCAAATTCCCGCACCAGATCTGTTAGTGCTGCTGCTCCAAAAGCATCATTTCTTTTGCCGTTTGGTGCAGTGATAAATGTTGCAAACTCTGTTATTTAAGTTACTTGTCAAGACACATTATTTTGAAGGACTTCAAGGTTCCATTGATGACTCTCTGAAGGAAAGCCCCCTTAGGTTGTCCAGTAATACTGAAAGGAGTATATAATTTACATGATAAACACCTTGTTCTGAAATAAATAAACCATTTTGGACATGCTCTCTTAATACCTTCATTAAAGACAAGTTTTTAGAGCTCTGCAGCTCAAACAGTACAAGAGAAATGGAGCTGTACTGCCCAAATCTCCTTTTAACCCTTGGCAGCATTATATAAAACCAGAACTTTAAAAAGGTGAAGACAGGAATGGCTGTCGTGTTCCCTTATGAAACTGTGTTCCCTGTTACTCCCAATTTTCCCTTTCATTTCATGCCAAAAAACTCTAGTAAGTGATGCAAAGTCAGAAAACAGGCTGTCAACCACATGAAGCCAAAATACTCTTTAACACGTAACACAGCTTGTGCAAAATTAATTTTGCCTATAAGTAACCATCTAGCTTTTTTCATGGCTTTGAGAATGTTGAAAGAAACAGTGACCTGTCTTAACACTACAGAAGCAGTCCTAACTGCAACCAACCTAATGTGTGCACACTTCATACTAACATTTGACACAGAAGAATAGAAGAACTGCTAATGAGGACACAGCAAGTAAACTGAACCATCAGTCTTTAGACTATCACTATATAGACAGGCTGGAATGTAATTAAGGATAAGTTCAAGCAGGATTTTTTGTTACTTATTTTTTTATCCTTGAACTGTAAACACACCAGATTCTCTCCTAAAAATCTTTTAAACGAATTTACAAGTTACAATTATTTTTATTTTCAGGTGAGGGTAGTCACCCAGAACTCCTACAGTTAGAAGACTAGGCCAGAAATGCCAAAAAGCCAAAGTTCTATTTGAAGGTTATCACTGAATTTAATGAATTCCCAAATATTTCAACCTACTGGAATCTAACTAATACAAATCATATTTGTGTCTTACTAGTTAAATAATGCATGTGCTATTGCCTGTTTTGACAGTACTCAGACTCTATTAGTAACTCGTGACTGATGCTAAAATTTTAAGTTCCATGCAAATTCTAACAACCAGAAACAGACTGCAGATGCTATATACGCCCAGGGGTCCTTCTTTCTGTCCCTGGATAAGATGCATCTGATCAATCTGATCCAGAGAGCCAAAGCTTGACAGTGTTAAAGATCTAGATGTGAATTCTGAATCTCTGGCTTCAGCAGTAGTACTGTGTTCAACTTTCAAATGTGTTCTGATAAGGTTAAGGATCTCTTCCCTCTAATTTTTATAGATATTATTGAATGAAAAAAAGTAAAATAGCAGTTACGTTCATAGCGTGTAAAACATGTAAAGCCCCTCACTGCTAGTGAGTCCAGACACCTGCACGGACACAAAGATCAGTATTTAGATCCATCGGTAAATCAATATTGTACATTTTAATATCCTCAGGAAAAACCACAGTGTTTCAATAGTATTTTTAGCTGGACATGTCCAAGAATGTTGGTTGGAGTTGGTTTAAATATGATCCAGCAGCAGGTTTGAAAGTATAAACCCCTTGTAGCACTGTCTCTGAATACTGTGTGTAACCATGGCAAAAAAATCTTGATGTTTTCTTCTTCACAAGGCCAAAATTGTATCTAGGAAACTGCTATCTTCTATCTCCTCTTGGATTAGAAACAGAAAATGTCTTATCAGTGCATTCACTATTAAGAAGGAGTTGAATTTCGGTACATTCAATTTTAAAAAGGAGTTGAATGTGTGAATAATTGTTATGATACATTTCCTAGGGCTTTGCACAGCTGAATCTTAGGCTTTTGCAAGTAAGGGACTTTCTGCATGTCTTTTAGTAGGCTCAGCAGTCAAAGAGTTCCATGAAATTCTTCTGTTGTGATTTTTTTAAACATTATTTGCCATTACACCTTCCTTTATATCAACAATCAATTCTTATTCTTGGTTTCTTTGTTTTTTCTGAACATATATATTTTTAACTAAAATAGAATCAGAATAAGTTATAATTATGTTTACCTTTTTTTCCCCAGCCTCATGCTCTGTACAGTATTACAGCTAGCTTTCAGGGGTCTATTCTATCTGCATCTCACTGCTTACCAATAGAGCGGGGAAACATGCTATTACTTCAGAAGTTCTAGATGGCAAAAATCTGCCTGGGTAGAAAACAAAAAAATAAATCTCACCTTCACCATAAAATACTCTCTTCAGGCAGATGCAATAGCTTTGGCAAATGTTGAGAGACTGGCACCAGTCACACATTATTGTGCAGCCATAAGTGCCCCTGCAAAGCAAAACTCTGCAGCATGGATTTCTTATTTCCCTCTCTGTTGCCATACAGTGAAACTAAACTGGTCAGAGTCCTGGTTCTTTTCACGCAATTAGAGAAGATGCAAGGGGATTAGCACACAGAATACAACTTGCTTGATCCTCCAGTCATCTCATGCCTGTTCTTATCCTAGAAATTCAGCACAGGCATGAAACGTAGCAGGACTATGGTTCTTTTATATTAATAAACTAAGAGGCTTTTAAAAAGCTATAGGAAGGTGTTTGAACTGACACACTGAGCATATTTCATACACATTTTCTAAATAATATCAATTGAAAAAACATTTTGTGAATGAGAAGGAGCAGGATTTCTTCATGCTTCATTGTTTCATGCTACTTACTTGATGTATTTCATTAACACACAGATAAGTAATGATTTTCCCCCATTTTTTCCCATCACTTTCCTGAGGGATTTAAATACTTTTTCAGTGTTGTTCCCCAGTTACATTGATGTAGCATTTGTTTTTTATTTCCTCTTTACCTACCTCTTTAACTACTCATGACTATTCAAAATAAATGTCAAAATACAGTAACAGGAGAATGCCTCGACACCTCCAGTGGCTGAATATCTGAACACAGCATATTTTTGTTGAGTTTTCCTGTAAGTCTTCACCTGCTTTTAGTAAGGTATGTTTCACAGCCTTACTACTTCCTCAATGCTTCTCTTATATGAGAAATAAAGCTCTCTAGGCTTTTATTTCAATGACAATATTTTTTACAATTTGTATTGATTTTAGATTTTTCTAGAGGTTCAAAGGCCATGTAATAATTAATTTTCTCTTGTACCGTTTCCAGCATTTACCTTGCTTTAAATGCCATAGCCTTTCACTTCTGTCCTTTGATTTCCTCGCTGCCTCTCCTCTCTACAAGCTGTAACTGACTGTGTATTTTCATGTGGTCTCCCTATCTTTTTCCACTTTCGATAACATATTTTAAACCTAATTGTAATTTTTAACAGGCCTTTTGGTTGGTGTTTTTTTTTTTTCAAAACCCACAATGACCACTTCTTGATTTTTTTAATCTTCTTTTCAGAGGAACTGCAGCCTGCTGGTTATGAAGTCTCAGCAGTCCCAAACTCTCCTTCCACGCAAAGGGATTCCAATACATCCTGTTGCAGCATGATGCTCACTGACCTCCTTAATCTACCAACTGAATTTATTGAAACATGGTGCTCCGACTTGACTGTGAACATTTATTTCATATCAGGTGGAATTCAAGGAATATTTTGATCGCTTACACATTATTCTTGTTTGCTGTCAATGAGATGTTCTGGAGCATAAGTTACTTCAGAGAGGCAATGGAACAAAAGTTTGACTTCAGGTTTAAAAGACAAGAACAAGCTGTTGTCATAAAAGATGAGTAAGAGAATGATATTACAATAAAGAGATCCCTGAATATATGTTAGTTCAATACAGATGACAGAATATGTTTTAAATACTTAAAACATGTTTGATGTGAATGTAGAAATTGCAGACTGGTAAAATTCAAAGACATAACACGTCTTGGAAAGTGAGAAATTCAAGAAGAGCTTATGACTGTATTTCTTAATATTTTATTATTTTGAAGTGAAATCTTCTACAGAATGAGCTAACTCGATGACTATTTCAGTTAATACCAGCAACTGAGACAATAACCAGCTTAGACTGGACAACATTTAACAAAACAACATTGCTCCAGGTGTTAAATGATAATGACATATATTGAAGCTTCAAACTCCCATTCAACATGCTCTTACACAGGTTTTTTAATGAGTAACTACATGTACATCAAACTTTCTCCAATATCTCATATTACAGCAACTGTACTCTGTATTTCTAAAGCACATAACTGAAGTGGCAAAAATTGAACTCGCAAAAGAAAACAGCTGGCATTAAAAACTTGTTTGAAAACTGTGCACTGTTTCTGAAACATCTTACTCAAAACCACTGTAAATACTGAAAGAATATATTATTACTGCATTATTTACTTCCAAGCCATGATTTCAGTTATAAAATTAAACCCACTTGTTACCCCCCAAAACAATGGCAAAAAATTTCTTTTCTCCCAAATCCCTATTTTCCTCCATACAAATTTGATAAGTGGTGGTAAAAGAAGAAAAGAGGAATGACTGACAGGAGGAAGACAGTGGTAGTAAGCCTGTAAGAACAAGACAAAACAAAAATAAGAAGGAAGAAGCAAAACAAATGACATCTTGTGATCCTCCTTACTATGTGAAAGGCTATTAACTATTCTACTCCTTAATACCAAAGAATATTTTACCTGAACACTTTTTGTACTAATCTTAGAGACTTGGAGTGCTCTTCTGTTAATTGTCAATGAAAGTAGAGCTTACTTCAAATGTGAAGCAAACATTATCATCAATATTCCAACAAAAGGGAGAAACATGAGAGGCAGTGACATGTTTAATTAAAAAAGAAACAAGAAAATAAAAGCCCACCCAAGAAATCAGACTTACAAACACTAAAACCATAGATGATAACAGGAAAAAAAAAAAAAGTGAACCCTTTTAAATGCAAAAGAAGCAGTGTACTTAATATGGTGTCTGGACAGTTATTAGTCAGCTCTATGGAGCAATGCTTATTACATAGTTCTCAACACTTTACAGAAGTTGGGCATTCCAGTCACTTCAGTATCACTCTACATCTAGAAATTAACAGATTGATACACTGAACAACATGAGTAATACTCAAATTTGAGGCGGTATTTGCTAAAAATACATTTCAAGGTATTTTTAACAAATGAAAGTGAGACTGCAGAACACCAATGAATATTTCTTCATGAACAAATATATGTAAACAAAACCGACTTAACTCCCTCCACAGAATGAAATACAGTAGAAAGAAAACCATTTAATTGAAGTACAAATGAACAAAAGTCTCACTCAGCAGGACATCCCATACCATTTCTGAAAGAGTATATCTCAATTGTTTTTTCAGTGAAACTGGTTTTGTCTTCTTCAGAGTCTTCAAAGGAATTGAAGTAGTGCAGAAAAAAATGAGTGACGTTTAAGCACATTTGTCTGTGTTGTGTTGTTGTCTATGTTTTCATCATGGCTGATGACGACGCTTGAAAACAGGTCAGCTGCAAGTGCATGCTGCTTTTGAACTTGTTTAGTAACTCTTCTAGTAATCTATAAAAGGAAAATAATTATAGCTTTGGGAGATTCTGTAAAGAGAACAATTACCAAAAGTTTTGGCTATTCTCTCTGTGATTTCAAGTACATTGTCTGCTTAAATGAAAGGTCTAAAATTAGATCTATTAAAATATCTGAAGAGTATAGTTATTTAGAAGTATACCAAGCATGTCAGGGTCATCTGTGGCCAGAGGAAGACTTAGAGAGATTTTATCAAGATGATAAAATTACCCTTTATATGGCTTTCCTTCCTGATAAAGATCATCATCTTCAGAGAAACACAGTTGTAAAACACATTGGCAAAAGGCCTAGTAGAGAGTGTCATAAGATACTTTTGCAAGGAAAATCCAGAAACTGCCAGGCTATATACCATCCAATATCCCTTATCAAGAGTCTGGGTTTTCTTGTGTAGTTGAAATGTGAATTTCAGTTCTAAACCTTGTTTTTAGAAGGTATTTTGTAGATTTCTCTCAAGAATCATGGTTGAAAGATCATAGGTAGGATGGATGTTCTAGGAGAAACATTAATTCACCAGCAACCATTTGTTTTTGTCCCTCACTGACAAACTATGTACAAGTCCATTTTGGAGCGTAACAATGGTTCATTTATATCTACAGAGCTGCCAAGAAGGTACTTGATGCAGTGGATAATATTCATTATAATCCACAAACTGGAGGTGTAGGAGCAATGGCATTGTTGGGCCTGTTGTAGAAAATATTTACTGTAACACAGGAGATGCATTAAGATGTTTTACAGTCTTGGCTGTGTGTTTTATTTTCTCCATATTCTAAGGAACAATATGATCTCTGAACTTTCTGCCCTATTTCAAAAACAAGTTATATAGGGTAAACATGTATCACCTGAACTTTTTGGCAGGCTGTGATTATTGAACAGCCAGTAACAGAAAAAATTACACTTTGTGTTTACAGAGCCCAAACTAGCCCAGAAACAACAACTTAAACCACAAAATCAGTATCTCCTTTCTTAGTAGGTCCTCTAGAAGGTGACAATGTCCACATTCATAATTTAGCATCACAATAATGACTGTGAGTGAACAGACATAAAGAGCTCTCAATCAGTGCACAAATGTGTTATTTTACACAAATACATGTAGATTACAATAGGGGCCTAGAACAATGACAACTGTCATGCAATGACCTGGGAAACAGAACAAGTTTTGCACTGTTTAGGGCTCAGAACTCTGAGGCAGATATAAAAATGATGCAGTTCTTGATTCTCATCTGTCTCATGAAGCTCAGATGCTTGTGACTACGTGAAAAAAATAATTCTACAGGTGTTTTGGAAAGTCTGAGTTGAAAGAACTCTCCTTACTCAAAACTGATTTTTAACTTCGACAAAGCATAAGAGCTAAGTAAGACAGAGAGATATCCTGAGACTTGTGGCTAGCAAAGAGTAGGTTCGAATAAACAGACAGAGGACATCTGGAAGAAGGCACAGCCCACAGACCACGGGGTGCACAAACCATCTCTTTATATGTCTACAAAATATTCTAAATTCTGACTGTTAAGTGCAAATTGATTTGATGCAGGAAGATACAACAAAACCAACCTCAAATTCAAACCCTCTATACTTATACTACTATACTCATTACAAATATGTCCTAGTTTTACCATACTACTCTTTATTAAGCTATGTTTGTAAAACAGACTACCAAATACTAGGTTGGATGCAGTAAAGCAGCTTGGTGATAATAATCAGAGGTGATTATAGTGGAGAAGGAAGAACCCAGAACTCCTCCTTCTGATGCTAAGAAAGAACTACTGACCCTTATTTGTTTTTAAAATGAAACAGGCCAGTTTTGAAAGTTCCCCATGTATCAGTTGGCAAAGGCCTGGACTTTGTTCTTGGCCATTCTTTTTATGGCTGCTAAATTTAGTAAGACAATACAATGGACCTCACAGAAACTACAAGATTAACAAAAAAGGCTAAAATAGACTGAAATTACAAGATAACTACAAAGCTACATTGAACTGATAAGACTAGGATGGGCAAGTAGGATACACCACAAAGCCATTGGCTACTCTATGTAATTTAATGGGCCATAAACAAGGACTTAGCTTATTCTTAACTCTGTCCAAAGAGGCTTCTGATCTGTAATTCAGAAGGGTCAAATACAGTGAAAGTTAACCCTCTTATACCAAAGCTCTCTTATAACGAGTAAAAATCAATGGTTCCAGAGACCAAAAAGGAGACAAGAAGGTGTGATGGTACTCACTTTCTGTCAGTCCCACTTGAGAGCTGAGGCAAGGCTTCCAAAGCTTGCTTAAAGCTTGATCTGCAAGGAAAAAAAAATACTCAGATTCCACTGATACAAGTCTCAGCATTCACAATTTCTCTCTATAAATCCTATGGAGAGATGCTTATTTCACCTATTCTTTTTTTTTTTTTTTCAATAAATTGACAAAATATTTATCTAAGACCTGATATTCATGTGCAAATTGAGCATAAAGTAGCATGCATTCAAGCAGGTCTCTTCACATTCCTAATGTGATGTACACCATACATCAACAGGAAATGTTAAATCAGTAGCTGGTTTAAGACTGTGCTTCACATCCTGGACTCTTAAAGAATTAACAGATAGTTGCCAGCCTGCCTTCTGCCTCAAACTACATGGTCATTGGTGCATTAAGAACAGATAAAACACTGATTTTGGCTTTCTGTGCTCAGTAGAGAGGTCATGGTACTCTCCCTTACAGAAGGGTGTCCACAAAGAGAATTACAGTAGGTTTGCATTGAGGTAATGTAGATTACAGAATTATTTAGGTTGGAAAGAACATCTGGAGATCTTCAGGTCCAACTCTGCTCTTAAAATAGAGTAAATTTCAAGGTTAGAGTAGGTTTCTGTGGGGCATTTTACAGTCAAGTTTTGAGTAACTCCAAAGATGGAGTTCCCACCCACCTCTCGAAAACAGATATGTAACAGAAGCGCAGGGAACGATGCAGGACCTGCACATAGGTTCAATCTTATCAGCAAAGATTAGTATGGTGACTTGTGGCAACTACTACTAGTGACAAATCCAGGAATATAAAGTTCTCTATGCAGCTCCAGCTTTCATGGTTCACTGTACTTTGCCCCATGATGATTAGAGACAAGTAATTTCCATTTTATCCAATCTGATCCAGTGCCAAGCAGTTTTCTTCTAGAGGCCTTCATCACTACCAGATGCTCAGGATAGGGAAGTATTTTGAAATGGAATGCAGTGACACTGTAGGATGCTATATGTGACACTATGAAGACACATTAGGCCCTCAAGCCCTGCAATGTCTCCTACAAACCGCTGATTAGGTAAGATGATGAAATTTCCATCTGCAGGGACATATAATGCCAATCCTAAAAGAAGTGTAGGTAAATAATGAATGAACCCGTCCATATCCAATTCCCAACATAATCACCTAGAAATGTCAATCAATCAATCAAAACTGCTGACAGCTATCACAGCCTGTTTTTACATGCCTTGACTGCATCAGTAACTGATACTGCTCATGTTTTTCCTTCTCCCTTTATATTAATGTGTGTCCCCCACACTACTCATCTTTGGTCTTGCACCTCAATGAGATATGATAAATAGAATCAAAGCCTTTTGAAGGTTTTAATTCTAAGAGACAGTAAAGTTGAATTTCCTTTCCCTGATTGGGTGTGTGGAGAAGAAGTAGGGTATTATATAAGGCTGTGGAGAGCCCTAATTCTCCATATCCCTATAAGGGGTCCCTGCCAGTGGTCTGGTTCTGTAACCTTTCTGAAGTATCTAGCAGGTTATTTGTTGTATGGTTTATGAGATTGCTGTGAAAAAATGGACAAAACTCAGCAACACTTGCTTCTGTTTTGTGTTAGTACAATTATCTTCAGCAGCTGTACTGCTGTTAAGAAGTTTTACTTTTTCAAGTGGCAAATACTGTCTAAAAATTCAACTAAACCCAAGAAAAATCTAATACTATACTTTGAACTGATAAAATCTTGCTAGTCATCTGTTTTTCACATATTTACCTAGATCATATATTCTATTTGAAGCAAAATTCTTAATTTACATTATGTGTTTTTGCATGTTTACCAAGGATTGAATTATGTTGAAAAACAAGATATTGCAGCACATCTTACTTGCTTTCAGGTGTTAGGTATATGGCCACGGTATCTCTCAATGCACAGATTTCAAGCTTGGCCTAAAGACAGAAATACAAATATTGAAATGATGACACAATGTCCTTTCACCAAGTGTATACCGGTATCCCACCTTTTTGAGAGGCAAATACTATTACACGCTGGAGTTGTAAGCAGCCTTGACTTTTAACAGTTTATTTCCTGTATTTTTTGTTGCCACGCTGCTACGTCAGGAGACTGCTAAAAGGAACAATGTCATGCTTTTGATTCAAGTCAAATTGTTTGCATGGTCACTATGTAGCAGTCTAAAAACACTGGTTTGTCTCCCAGTAACAAATCTTCAGTTCTTTTCTGTACTGTGACAGAAAGATAGAAGGATGCAACCTTAATTTTTTTTTTTTTTGTGATAATTAAATATAGTGAGCTTAACTTCTTACAGCAGTGCTTGGCCAGGAAGGAAGGAAACAGCAAAGTACAAAAACTTGTCAATACACATTTTATTCTGGGTTCTTCTGTTGAACTTATTTTTTTCCATCAGATGAGGAAGCAGAATGATTGTACTCTGTTTCTCGTCTGTCACCTGGTGGGCACAAATGCTTGAAGATTTACTGAAGGGTTAATGTGTCTAGGTATTGATTTTCACATTGGCAAACTATGGTGGAGAATGAACTCCAACATTAAACAAATTTCATAGATAATCCTTTAGTCTTTGAAAAGCAATTATTATCATCACAACTTTTAAATGAAGTAGAAACATTCCGCAAATGAAAATTAAGCAATTTCATTAAAAATATAAAGTGAACTTCATCAAAATTCACATTCTGTTCTTGTTCATCATAAAGTTTAATCCAGTTAGACTTTACAGTAACTGATCTATACTTAGACACAACTAACACGACGATAATCTGCCAAAACAAAACTTTCAAAAATGCAACACAGACATCTAATTCCAGTTCTAATGAAAGGCTTTCGCTTTTAGGTATTTCCCTCATTTCTCCCCTATGTAGGAAGCCAGCTAAGATTTATGCTTTTTTAGAGCCAGAACAAAATACGACATAGCCACCTACCAATTTTATATTCATAAGAAGTGCTTTTCTCACCACAGAATATTTCACCTCTTTTTGTATAGTGCTCCAAGCTCAAGCTTTTTGAGCTTTTTGAAGTCCTACACATAAGATTCTGGAGTTTTTTCTACATTTTAGGAGATAGCAGTACCACAGGGAAGTGCCACATTCTCAAGTACCACAGCCTAAATAAAACTAGCAGAAGGGTGAACCCTGCAAAACTGTTGGTCATGAGATGTGGGAATACAGAATGAGACTTGAATAAGTATTTTTTCATCAGCCTGATGAGGCTCAGCTCACTCTCACACTGCTGCTGCCTGTCAGATAGGATTTCCTATGTTTAGAGGAACAGAAAATGACCACGAGTGACAAATTTACAGTAAGGAGAGAAAATCCTTTCAATTATGGGTTTAGGCAGCAAGTCCATACAGTGGGTTTTTTTAGTCAAACAAAAGGGATATATGGGTATCTGTTGCTATTCACTGATTTGGTTTTAAACAGGGAATCCGTCTTATTTGGATGTGATCTTACTACATTAATTCTCTGTTCAATGCCATTACTACTAGCAATTGGAAAATCAGGCTAGCAACTGGATAATTATTTTCCTGTCATAATGCAAGAATGCTGCCATGTGCAGTGAAAACAGGGAGTTTGCTCTTCTTCTGTTACAGTCATAGCAATCATGGACTCAAAGAGACTTTTTTTAGAAGAGTTTTTTTTTAGGGTCCTTTAAAACTTATCCAATAGCAAGTACATCTACCAATCCAGCTGTAAATGAAGAAAGCAGTGTAAGAGAATCTGCTCAACCCATGCTACTACTAATGTAGAAATAGTGTAACAGACAAGTGACTAGATCTGCAAAGACTCACAAAATCCTACTACATATTTTCAAGATTTTTAAATGTCAAAATATCACAAAATTATTTTTTCTTTTAAAGTAATTTTTTTATGTCAGGCCAAAGACAGTATTTAATGACACTTCAAACAGATACCATTATGATGCTTTTTATCTCATAGGATACAGGTAAGCCTTTTGTGCTGTCTGACACAAAGACAACAGTGATTTATAATCAAACCCAAGAACCAGTATCCCAAAGGATATTTACCCATAAATCTAAAAGAGATTGTATACTAATCCTTTTTATTTTCTTACTTTCACTGCTACAATAAATCAAACAAATACACAGATTATACCTCTGTCTGTTATTCTCCAGTTTCTAGATTCAGATGTATGACAGTACAAAGTATTCAGGTACCTGTAAAGCTCCATTTTTGCTGAAGGATGAAACACACTGCATCAGTCGACTCAGTTCTTCTGAGACTGCTTCTACAACCCTTGACATTACTCGAGGAACTAAGTCTTTGGAAATGGTAAACACCTAATTTTTAAGAAAGAAGAATTGTGAGCACAATCCCTATATTAACAAAAATATTTTCGATAGTAACATTTCAATAATAAACATTAAACACTTTGACTGAAAGGACCCCTTCATTTCTATCAATGGACAAAAAAAATTCAAAAGCAACTAGAATATGAAGCATGTTGTCTGGTGCTTGCCCTGCACTTTGACTAATCCCCTCTATTAATAGCAAAGTTACCTCTGTGATATGTGGTAACAACAACCTTCTTGCAATGTCAAAAAGCAGCTAGACTACAAAATATGTGCTTTTGGCTGATGGATGCACGTAGTCAGGGTGGTTGTACATAAGACTGGTGTCTTGTAAATAGCACCCTTAATTCAGGGCTGTGTGACTTGCTGACACAATTACACATTCAGTCACTTTTACCCACATATTTTGCTCTTTCTTCTAGACTCCATTATTTTGGACAACTCTCAAATGTCTTAATACTCTGTGGAAGACAAAAGCATTTGAAAGGCTTTAAGAGTATGATGGTGTCAATGGATTTTCATTTAGATTCTGCCACTGCCACCATTTATTAGATCCCTGGCAAAAACATTATACTTTACTGGTTTTCCCATGGATCAAGACCATCTTTTTAACTGCTTATTTGTACAAATTTTTAAAGTGGTAATTGGAGCCTCCATTTGAGGTTCAGAGTAGCAACTGCAACACAGAAGTAAATATTAAATCTATGCATGGTGGAAAGCATGAAGAAACCATTCTTTCTTTAAGGGGGCTTTAAGGAAGCGAGAAATTGTTGGTGAATGAAAAAAAAAAAGGTATGATTTTTTTGAACAGAACTGGGGAAAATGCAGGCCAAGAAGCTGGAATATAGGAGGAAGTGAGATTATAGGTTAGACACACCAAACTTGTGTGAAAACTAAAAGGTGATGATAAAGCTGCATTAAAACTTCACACGGCTGGGAGATGAGATGACGCAACAGACTGAAGATGAGTGCAAGAAGGAAAATGAACTGCATGAAGTTTTGAAACGCTTTCCTGATTTTTGCTTTAAAACGGTCTAAAGAATTAAGTAGTGGAATGATTTTTTTTACTAGAATACCTTTTCTTTACGCAAAGTTTAGACCTCATGTCTGACAAGGAAATGTAATTGACAGAAGATATTAATACAGATGTGTAAAAATAAATGAAAGGGGGGAAAAAAAAGAAAGCAAGATTCCTACACAGTTTTCATGGATTAAGTAGCGCATCAGGGATCCTATAAGGCTGTCTGTTCCAAATGGTAGGTCTATCTGTACCATAGGCCAAGTACAAAGACCAAATATATGTCACCTATCAGCTGTTACCAACACACAGGCTGTTTTCCCTTTTGGATCAAAACAGTTACATAAGTGATATACTTAGCTGTACAGTAAGAAAAAAACCAACCAGTAATGATCTGGAAGGGTGTCATCGTATTCAGCACCAAACATTGCTGAGCAATTCAACACAAACCTACCAGGAATGTGCCCAAAGATCTTCTACTGAGAAGAGAGTATTTGTGCCTGTAACGAGCACTCTTGAAGTTACTTTACAGAATCCAGGAAAAATAATTCTCAGCAAGGGTGAATCATCACAAATTTGCAATAAGAAGCCCTTATTTTGATTTCAGCTAAATTTAAATTCAAAAGTAGAGAAACAATTTTCTTTCCACTTCAGTCCATGCACACTGTTCATCTGATGGTTAATTTTTGCTGTTTCAAACTACAGAAACTTGTAGCCTTGCTAACTAAACGTAAACCTGACCCAGCTTACAGATTTTCACCAGTGGAAATGGGAGTTTCATCTTGACACATGTTTTTGTATTTCTGTAATATTTCACATCCAGAAATTTGTGAAGCAATTCTATTTGGGCCAGAATCAGTATCAGTCTCAATGAAGAGAGCAAGGCAGTGCACCTTTCTGCTGCAGCATTTTAACAAGTAAGCATGTTTACAAGATTAGCTCAATAAATCACTAATGCCTTTGAATATTTTAAAACAGAACCTCTAATTTTCATTTTAATTAATTTCCACTACATTGAAAGACAACATTAAAAGTAAGTATCATGTTGGGATATGTTTTTGGTGTTGCTTATTCCTTCATTTGGAAGAATTTTTAAAATCAGAGATACTGCTGTGAAAGTGCTTCTGCTATATTTTAACACTGAAATTGTATCAAAAATACTGCAAATCATATTTGAAGTTCCTGAAAATATTTTAATTTATTTGAATCCTTGTAATTTAGGAAGAAATAAAATAAGCAAAAGCCTCAAGTGGATCTCATCAGATTTTAATTACACGGAAAAGGTAGAGCAGTTATACCTTTTAAAAGGCAATGGTGATATTACTACCAATGCTTTTACCAGGAACAGCAGTAATCTGGTAACACTTGATAATTAAAAGGAAGGAGTATGTAAAATAAGGCTCTAATTTAAAGTACCATAGAAAATACCTGCATATTATCACAAAAGGCTAAGTAACTGCAGCTCCTCCAAGCTTATTATGTTAAAAATAGTATTTTAATATGCACTCCTATCCTAAGCCATTACTTAAGTATTTCAAACACTATTTGTGCTATACAGACACTATTAAAATTTCTGGTTTTTGTTTCCTATTTTCATCATATGTACAAGACTAACATATATTGGCTTTTCACTCTGAGTGGCATATGTTGAATGTTTCTTTCAAGGTGAAACGTAAGTTCATTCACATATGTTGTGGAAAATAAAGTTAATCAGAGAACGTGAGCATCATAACTATCTATACCTCTATATCTATATATTAATCTGCATGAAATGGGAAGAATTACCTCTAGAATTTGGCTTTTCTCTTTATCAGATAGTGGAAACAAAAAAGGTGTAATGGAGTATTAGTGAGGATAAACAGGAACTGCTCATCTCCTCCTGCTCGTAAAAAAGTTAGCAGTTGCATAACTGTTTGGCTAAACCTAATGCAAAACACTTATACCTATAATGAAGACACTTCAACAGAAGGGTGAAAAACTCTAGTTTTTAAACCCTGGTTTTAAAGCCAGGATTTACCATGAAAAGTATGCTGAAATCAAATGAATGTAAGCATGAAGCAATCTGACGTTTTTCCTCACCTCTGCATGCACAGCAATGATATTCACTAATGCTTCTTTCAAATAGTTTCTGACACCTGAAACAAAACAAACAAAAGAATTGATTACTTTCATTCTGTTGTCTCAACAACACCATAACATTCTACTGTTCAATACTGTACTTTTTATTTTCAATTTTTACTACCACTTTTGCAATCAGAGGCAGAAAGAGAAAGTTCCATAGCCACACCACCAGTCTATTTCCTTTTTCAAATCAAATGGAGAAAGGCACATTTCCGTACAGCAAAAGGTTAAAAAAACCAGTAGGTTCCTGTTTCAGTATTCTTCTCTGGCAACCTAGTTCACCAAAAGTGCAATTTAATAAAAACCTAGCATTATTAAAAAATATGTTCTGGATGTGTTGGTAGAATACACACACCGTGGCACAGATTAGTAAATTCTAACGAACAGAGAAGACAAGAGATTTTGTTTGTATAACAGTCTTCAAGAAGATCTCACTGCTTTATCAGCTTCTCTATCTGTAAATTATGATTATAGACAGAAATAGCAAGGACTCTTGTTTCTCTGAAAGTGGTTCAGAAGATATTACTCATGGCAGTTTATAGGAGATGTCATGCCTTAGTAGAAATTTCCTTTTGGGGAGGGTGGAGAAGTCAAATAAGCATTTTATTTGCCAAGCATACGAAATGCTTGTCAATTTATACTAAAAAGTAAATTCCAAACAGAACAACATCTAGCAGAGTGTGCTTTAATTAGGACAGGTTCTTAGTCCCCCTATGCTGCTGTAATTCTGGAGTAACTTTCCAGACCTGTACTCCAGTTGTCTAAGATCTACAGTAGGTTTTTCTGGCTACTTCACTTTGTAGGTAAAGGAAAATTAGAAAGCATTAAACTCAATAAAGTATGTATAAATGCTGGAAGTGCAAACAAAGTAATGAGAAAGGGACAGTGATCCACATGACCTCAACTTCTGATTTTGATTACTCTAGCAGGAATCAGAGAAAGTGCAATGACCCCATCACTCCCTTCAATACACTCAATCGGCAGTAAAATATCAGAATCGTGGACAAATACTGTTGAGACCACACAGCTCAGAGATCACAGTGTGATTAAGTCTGCTGCTATAAAAATTACAAAGTGAACCTTTAATCAGTTCATCTTACTTGCTCCACCTTTCCTCAGATAACACCGATGCAGCAACTTAATCCTGCTATGAAAAACAGCTTAAAAGGAGTTACCAGAGATCATTAGAATGAGTTATTCTGTGGGAGAATAGAGCATTGTCTCACAAGTGCCATCTCAGTCATGCTCATTTTTTTAATGATTGGTCCCACAACTTGCCTCAAGATCTAAAAAGGTGATGCTTTCTCTTTCTTACTTAGACAATTACAGACAAACATTTTATAAGAGTAGGACACAAGGACAACAGGACCCTCTTGCATGAGCTACAAACACTTTCATTGCTTGCATCTCTGACCTGCGATGTGATGCAGCCTGGGGGCAAGGTTGGATGGTGCTTCCTGGAGGGCATTACGGATCTGGAAGCAAGGGTGCTTGGGGCAAAGTGGAGGGAGAGACGTTGAACAGTGGCTCTTGTTTCAACGTGCAGTCAGGGCGTATCTGAGCTCTGCACCCAGGCCTGTGTACCAAGGCAGTGTCTGTTTCAAAAGTTCATAGTGAAGAGGCCAGCGTCAAAGACAACTTTACTGCTCTCACTAAAAGCAGTTTGCTCTCTGAACACACAAAAGAATTAAGATCTTTTTAGAATAAATGTTCTACTTTCACTCTGGAAGAGTTGCAAATAAATGAAAAAGGTAAAGAAAAATATAGGCCTTTCCCCATATGTTCCAAAACATCTCTAGTGCCTTTTCTCGTTATCTTTATTATTTTCCTTGAAAAATCTCAGTCTTTTTTTTTCCATTTATATTAACCCACCGACAAGTATACTTGGTTGAAAACTTAAAATTTCTTTTTATCTTTTTACAGCAAGCAGTACTAGAATTTTTATGAAACGGACTTTTTTGCTGCCACCCCGTAACCCTGCAAAACAAAGCAAGAAAGTTACACACCAATACTTGAACCACACCAAAAGATCACAGGTATACGTGGAAATGCAACACTCCCTTCCTTTTTCCTCTTCTACTTTTATCCTTATTTTACTTCACTCTGCCACAGTTTAAATCCTCTGCAGGGCAAAATTTGTATCATATTCCAGAAGCAAATACAACTTGACCAGACACTGAACGATGGTATGCAAATCACATCAAGAGGCAGAGGGTGAATTTGGGAGCTGGTTTTCAGTTAATCTCAGGGTGTAAAGCATTGCTTTTGGTCTGCAAACCTATGCGGTATTCAGCTTTTGGCTGCCTACCAGCCTCATGTCATGTTGTGACAGTAGGATCTTTCATGTGGAAACAGTGATTTTACTTTTGCACAAATGTCACACAAGATTAAGATTTTCATGGTGTCTCTTCTCTATGAATCCCTGAGCACTGCCATAGCATGTTCCTTAGTCAACCAAAATTTCATTTGTGAACTAAGCAGCATCACTTTGTCCCAACTGACTGTTTCTCAATAAAGCATCTCAGTCAAACCCTGCTATGCTGGGGAGACCCAGAGAGGGGCCTGCTACATCAGAGTAGGGCACGCGTGTCTCCTGCAGAGAGGTAGCCAGCAGACTGAGCTGGGAAGAAGTGTTATCAAGGAGGTGAGTAAAAAGTTGGAATGGAAAAAGACCGAAGTGGGTGGGTTGTGTAAGAGGGTGATGTGGTTCCAAGGAAGAATGCTCATTTCCCACCCATCCCACCTAAACTCCCAAGGCAGTGTGCCTCTTCTCATGCATTCATGCAACTTGGCTCAGGATAGGAGCTGCTAATTCTGTCTGCTGCTGTGAGTACCTAAATTAAACAACTTTTGACTGTGCTAGAAGCTGCCTATCAACTATGTCTGGGGAAACCTTCCATAACATGCTTCTCAAAGAGTTAGTCACTGAGTTGCCGTAACTAAGTACTGTCAGTTTTTGAAAGCATGAAATACTAATGTCAGCGACATTAGCTCCAGGGGTTGAACACCATTGCCTGGTGGTTCATAGCTAAGATGAAATGGTTATTTATGTCTTCTAACTGAAGAGCTTAGAATGAATTGACTACATGGAATTGAGATGGAACCTATAGTGAAAATGGAGTAGGTTAGTGTTGCATATTGCTAGCCTATCCCAGCTGTATGACAAAACTGTTAACTTAAACCTCAGTGAAAGGGCATAAGCGGACATATTTTATCTTCCACCCTTGTAATGCACACAAGGACAAATGGGTGAACTGAGAGCTTAAAGGAGATTATTTCTTGCAATACCAGTAGCACTAATTAGGTGTTCCTGACCTTTCATAGCAGGTTCAGTCACACTATGACTGTAGGATCAGGGGGCTCAGCACCAACACACGTATTTCCTCAGTTTCTTAAACAGGTTCTGTGGATAATTCAGCACAAACTGTGCTAAGCTAAGCAGCTTAGAGACAGTCCATGTGTATGAAACTGTAGCTGCCTTAGCTGCAGCATCTACTAACCTGAAAGACCTTGTCTTAGCAAGCTAAACAAACCAAAGATGGAAAGAAGATGCAAGTGCACTCCAAAAATGCCAGTTAATGGAACCAGACAGGGAAAGAAGGGAGCACTATCTAAGGAGAAGAACAATACAGCACAAGAAAGAATGGAAGTTATAAATTAACTGACCATCAGTAAATTTAGACTGGAAATTGTAGGTCACTGTGTAACAGGTTTGTTCGAACTATGCTATGAAATATGTGGTTTTGTGACAACCATTGCTGCAGGGAGTCAGTTTCCTACCATGAAAAGAACATAAGTAAAAAGGGTATTTCACCCCAGTTCTTCTTTTTGTCTTATTTGTGAAGGACTTTAATTTTTGGATGTGGAGACAAAGCCAAACATATCTGAATGTCAGGACCTGCAGGCATAGTTAATAACTGTACTATATTTTGAAAAATTACAATTAAGAAATATCCAATGTCTGATTTATATCACTGCACTGTTTGTGGCAGGCTTTGTTGAAGCAAAGTATTACTTTTCTGGAGTATGATTCACTGGAAATACAAGCAGCAGCATCCAACTGTGAATTTGTTGTGAAATTCATTTCAAAATGAAAAAATTCTGTCTAGAATAGAATTTTTGTGCAGCTTTCTCTACAACTGTTCAGCAGCCCACGCAATTACAGTTTTTGGGACACCATGCTGCCAGTCCTATTATATAGCACTGAAAGCTAATGCACCATATAACTGTAGGTTGCAACTATTAGGCTAATCAAGTGAAACATAACATTCTTAAGTCTAAAATACCTCTTATTTAGCATATTGAAGCACAAATACAATGCCTTTCCATAGCTTCTGACAGAAATGTGTTAAAGAAAGTCCCAACAAGCCCATGCAATTTCTCTGAGGAAAATGTTGTTATTCTGTTACAGCATAAATGCGTTCCACTCCCACTCTATTCTGCATACCAAAGACTGACTGACTGGAATTCTCGTTGCCACTAAGAAAGTCCCAGTATTGCTCTAAAGAAAAATGGATAGGAAGACTTAAGACATAAAAATGAAGGACAATTTCAGCCATCAACTATCACAATGGCTGACAGAAGCTTTAAAATAGCATCTTCCAATTTTGGACCCTCCACCGTACTTTTTAATGGAGAAACACCTAACTATATTGTCCATTAATCTCCAGTTTACAGCACCTATTTATTCTTTTTTTTTTTTTTTTTTTTTTTACAACTGAAATGTGTAAGTTAGTCTACATTTACATGCAATTTTAGCAACTCCATAAAGCTGTAGCAAGGATGACTGTTGTGAACTATGGGAAAAGCAGAAGGGAAAAAAGATTTGTGGTTCCGAGGAGTAACAGAAACCAAGCTTTTAGCTTGCCAATACAGGAGTCATTCAGGAGATCTTCAGATAGCGTAGTACTACCAGTTGCCCCACTTGTAGTTCTCAGAGATATGTTCCCCCCAAGTACTTATATGAGTGTCACACTATGAAACTTCCAAAGTGACTGAATAAGCATGCAAGAGCAGGAACTCCAATCCCACATGTGTAATTCTAAAACACAGGCTACAAAAACCTGCATGCACAAATAGAGCTAAGCTTGCAGACAGTAAAACTGAACTCATTAGGCTGCTTTTTCTGTGCCATTAGCAAACACAGGTCTTCCAATGTTCCCAGTCCTTCTACAGTAACTTGATAGAGAGATGATATGAAATTCAAACATTTTTAAGCCTTCTGCAGACACAAGAGTTCAAAGAATGAGCTGAAGTTCACCTAGGACAACTGCAACACACAGGAAATTTTAACCCAGGCAGCCTCGGTTTGATGCACTTTAACTCTTGTGAGACTGGAACCTCATTTGAGCCTGGGAAGGGAACCTTGCTGCTGTCTCTCACTGAACGAGTCCTTCAGCTTACATGGTGTGCAAAAGGGAGGAGGGGAAGATAAATGCATAGAACTGTTTGGAAAAGCAGGTGATGTCAGCAGGTACCTCTGCTTACTGGCAGTAAACCAGACATGAGGATGAGAGGCTGTGAAGGGTCAAAAGAAAAAAGTTCTGAGGCAAATTTAGTCAAATAGAAATCAGGCATGAATATTAAAAGCTACTGCTCTTGTCTGGAGGAGCTAGAAAAGCCATCCACAAGAAGTTTTACAGTTTGACAGTTGACACTCAATTTTTTTTTTTTAATAAAGCAAGGAAGACTGAATGGTTCTTAATCTATTGACCGAGCTAACAATCCTGTTTCAAGACTGACTTATTAGAAACCTAACCTCTGAGGGACTGAAACAGAAATGAATGTTGAATAGGCACAGAGCCACCAATTTAGGGAACAACTGAGAGCATTCTGGCCTCTGCAGGAGGTCAGTGCTTAACTGGGCAAGCAATTGCTGCTGGTGGTAGCAATGTTTCTTAGTCCTTCTGAAAAGAGAGTACTAAATTTGTTGGCCTTGAGGCTTGAACATGACTTGGTAGAGCTAGGAAAATTGATGCCTGGGAGTCTGAAATTTTGAATTTTAAAACGCATCCAATTGCATGAGGTATTTTTTACAATTTATTGTTCTGTTTGGTGGGTTATGCCAGTAACAGTCAACCAGTCTGAAACATCTTTTTTTCCTGATTATTTTTTAATAAAAACTTTCCTGAAAAAATAATAACAAACAGAAATTGATGATCCAAAGATATTAATATTTTTCATACTTAGCTGCAGAATACCAATACTTGCCTGCTCCTGGACATTTCAGTTGCTATGTTGATAGTAAATTTAGAGGAGGGCAAATGGGAAAAAAAAATATTTCACCTGCTCTGTTCTAAGGAAGGCACTGTTTTTTAAATTTTTTTTTTACATATTCTTTAGTTACATTACATCCTATTGCAAGATTTACCTGAATCAATATTGGAAATGTTAATCTCCAACCTTCAGATACATCATACCAAACATTACAGCAAATCACACACAAAGTGTTTTGAACTGTGTCAGTTAAGCTCCTGCAGCTCTTCTGTAAGTTTTTAATCTGCTATATGAAACTGCTGGAAAAAAAAGCTGCACACAACTACTGCAAGTCGTTAATCAGTGCTGTGTAGTGCACATTAAAAAAGAAACTAATGAATGGTATCCACAAAGCCATGTAACTTCTTTAAACAGGCTGATTTTAACTGTTAAGTTTCCTCTAGGTTCTGGCTGCACCACAGCTGCAATAGCAATATTTAATACCTGATTTAACTACAATTATCCTAGCACAGTTTCCAGAGTGGTCAAAACACTTTTCCTCCTTATGGTCACAACATTTTTTTCCTCCTTGCAACTCCTGTTCCCCAAGCAGTACTACAAGGCTTGCAGGATACAAATAATCATCTTCCATCCCACAGGGTATGTTTGCAGCTCTTGAAAAGGCAGACTGTGCTCTACAACACACCAAGTGAGCACTGTCCTGCCCTGTGCAGTCTACTCAGGAATATCAAGCTTAGATGGATGCCTCTTGACAAACCAAGCTGCCCAACACATGCCACAGAATTTCACTTTTCCATCTAACCTAAACAATAACTTCAGTCTAATATCAAGTAATCTCTTTCCGAAAACTAAAAATATAAACAGGTAAGGCAGAATGGGTAGGAGGGGGAAGAGGTACTACGGAGTAAAAACATTGTCTGAGGTCATATCAGGTCATCAGAGCTGTCAGCATTGTCTCCATCTGAAATGAACACCGCAGTATTTTTATTTTTAGGATGCAGCATTCCAAATGAACATGACATATAATGTACCTCACATATAAAACATTTCAGAGACTTGGCTACCAAACTGTGAGTTATTGATAGCAAAAACCAGTTTCAATTATGTTGATATTGTGAAGGTATTTGAAATAATCTTATTACTTGATTTTTTCAAAGCACTTAACTTGGATTTGAAAAAAAATATACAAGAAATTTGGATTTAGAATTAAGCACCCAGGATGACATGAAAAAGGGTGACACCTGCTAACCATGAGGACCAACAGCACACCCAAGGTTACATTAAATGCATTTGAATAAAGGTGTTGGCCCCCAAAACTATTCAGAAATTTAACATTCATAATCAGGGAAAGTTTAATGTGACTGACAGTCTGTTTAATTTTTTATGTTTCCAGAACAACAAACTGTATGTGCCTCACTAGAAAATGCCCTAAATTATTTAATGTTTCTGGAAAATTATTTTAAAAGTTAGCTACTATTTGCAATTACTATAGTAAAAGCAATACCTAATTTAGAAAAGTAGTCTTAATTGCCACAAAGCCTATACCCTTCAGGATAGTCCTCTAACTGTGGAATAGACAGAAACCTAACCTGTTTGCAGACATGAGCCCTCCATGAACTACAGCACTGGTACATGGGTATGTCATGCTATTTTACTGAAGTGTCCCCACCCACACAGTGATATCATCTAACATGACACCCCACAGATGTTAAAAAAAAAATATAAAAAAAAGTAGAGATGTGATTTGGAATTTCCCCATGGACATAACAAAGCAGCTCACCTCTGCTCTTTACAACAGCACACAGGTTTCTCCCTTCAAAGACAGTTGATAGGAAATCAGCTTCAGATAACAGTACTACCAGTGGCCTGTTTTCCAAATTAAGGTAGCTAGGCAAGCCTGTTTGTTTCTTCCCAATTACCAAAAATGTATTTGCTGTCATGCTTTGTTGTTTGCCTTGGATAAAAACATTTTTTGAAAATTGTTTGTAGGATGCTAAGAGTAGAACGCTTATATCTGGCAGCAGATCTGAAAATAGAGGAGCTCCACAAGGTCATAAACTTTACCACCATGTAAGTGGCTTCATTTATTATATTCCCTCCTCATTTTGACTCACAAATAATTTTGAAATTGATTTAAAATAAGCTAATAATTAGTAGCTGTCAAAAATCAAATAAGAAGTGCAAATAATAGCTTTCATTTACTTATTGATTCTGCTTTATCCAAGGAAATATAGACACCACCTCTGAGAAAATTAAATGGCCATTATCATGTTCAGCAAATTCCTTTCTTCATTATTTTTACAACATTCATACATGATTATACTACATATTTTTAAAAATATGTGCATAGTACATTAACAAATAAATACAGCCTCATGCAAGAAAAGGGAAAGTTGGAGGAAAGTAATTATTTAAAACCAGTCTAGAACAAGCATTCACAAATTTTTATGGATCTATATGATACACCTGAGCCAGCTTAAATGTCATATAACTGCTCCATTGTTATTGAAGCGGAAAAACCCACTTAAAAATAGGGACTCCAGAACCTCATTTGAATTTAACCAAGAATGTAAAATTTCTCACTAGGCCACTTCCTGCTATTGCTGGAAACATTCCTCCTTTAAACGGAGATGGATTTCAAGGTACTGTACTTAATGTTGTTTTGAAAGTACATTAAGAAGAAAATGTGAACGTGTAGGCAAACTGGAAACTCTCTGGAGAGATTACCCACTTATTTAACCACATTTCCTGTTTTTTAACCCATTTGTCCTAAGTCAGTCCTTAGACTACTGACAAAAATAGATATAAGTGTGCTATAAATAGGTCATTAGCAGGTCTTTCTCAGTAAAACTGAAAATGTTTTGATAAATCTATTGTTCTTACTAGCTCCATACTAATTAAACTGTGAATCAGATTAATGTTTTCTTGAAATTTTAATCTGCATAGCTCACAGTAATTATAAATATACAGTGTCTTAGGAATCTGAGAAGTCATCCCAGAAATTAACAGTGACCTAAAAAATAGCTACCAATAATTGAAATTTAATAAAGTTACTGGCAATCCGTGTGGCCAAGTGCTTTTAGAAAGCACAGTTCTGAAACAAGGCAGGACACAGACTGAAGATTTGTTGAGAATCAGAACCTTCCTAAATATTTTGAGACCTGAAGGCCAAAGCACTACATCTTTGAAATAGTTGCCTTGCACTTATTTTCAGCCATGACACTATGTTGATCTAACACAGTGAATGTCATTTGAAGAACCTGACATAAGTAGCCCCAAAACTACCTTCTAAAAATATAAAAAATGAAGGCTTTCAAGACTTAAGTTATCTGTAGCTTTTGAGCTATTTTAATTCAAGCAATAGAAATTATGTCATGATGTTCAAAGAACCTGAAAGTTCCTGTGTTTCAGCTGCCTTGGAGAAGCACCAGCTCTAAAGACTGCCAATACTGTGATTAATACCTTTGTCTACGCATGAATTTCAATATACAAGAGGAAAACAAGAGAATAATACTGGTTCTGTGCCCTTTTGCATAGGCCAAACTAAGACATCTTTAAAATAGAAGCTGCTGAGGCTGTTCTGAACTTTCTGTGACTCCATTCAAACCACAGAATGATCTGAGGGACAGTTGAAGAGGTCTAGGCAATACTGCTGCTTTCTGTTCCTTAACACACACATTAAACTGCTTCCTGGATAGAACACAATTTGCTTTATTATTAAGAAGAAAAGGAGTAAAATCTGTAATGGCAAAAGACTACAAGAAGAAATGTGAAGCCCAAAAGTGCTTCACTTGGGAAGGAGAGATGTTTGGTAGCATCAAATACTTAGAAGAGGTGCAGGTAGCTGAAGGCCAGTCTGATATGTACACATGTTCTCAGTTGGGGGGTGGTGTTAAGAGATGGATTTACTTTCATTTCTTCCATCAAACACAGTAACAAAGCATAAAGGGCATTTTACCAATCCAGACTGGAAGGTCATGAGCAAAGGATGCTGCATATCACTCTTAGAACTGAACCATAAAGACTCTCAAATTACTCACACTATCACAGAATCAGCCAAATTTCAATATGTTAATTTGGTAACAAGAAAGGTAAATGATGAAAGAAAAGCAAACAGAAGAACCTCAAAACCATTTAACCCCAAATTCCCAATACACTAACGTAAAAAAAAATACATACTTCAGAGCTTACAGACACTTAATCTAAGCATGCACAGTTATCAGCTCACCCAAATCACCTCTTGTAAACAAATGCATCAATGACCCTTAAATGAGTCCAGTATTTGAGATACATGACCCACAGGAACTTGTCTTTTTGTTGTTGCCATATAAGTACTAGCAACATTGTCTGGCAGAGTTACAGCCATTACACAGTATTCTACCCGCAGTTGGCCCACCCATGTGTGGCTGTAACCCATAAACTCAGCCTTGTGACAGAACAAGAATACAAACTTCACAGCCAACAGTGTACTGCCCTACAGATTTAGTATCACTTAAAAGTATCCCAGCATTTCTGCTTCAGCATTAACAGTGTTAGGGCTATTGACTTTTTTTTTTGGTGCTTGTTGTTGTTTGGCTTTTTGTTTTTGTTGTTGTTTGGTTTTTTGTTGTTGTTGAATTAAAGTGGCTAGAAGTTTGACTTAAGGGGAAACCCAAGCATACAAATTAATTACACCTATCAAATATTAAAGTAGGTGATTTGAGATAGATGAAAAAAAAATTGCACAAGAAAAGCCATTTAACCCAACATAACATCCACACCAAACCCATTTTTCCTCCTGAGTGGAAAAAAATAGGTTCTGAAGAAGGAAATTTATGTGTGAGACTCTTCGATGTAACAAACCTCCTTCCTGACGTGAAAATTAATACATCTAAGGATGACTCAGTATTAACCAAACTTTTTCTACCACCAATCCATTAGCTGTAGGATGCTGCTTCATTTTTGACAAGATAAATTTTTAACAAATTTCCTCCCTCTGCCTTCTTAATTTTCAGCACATAATAGTCACAGCATTATGTATGTAAGTTCTATTATCATTAGATTTCCACTGTAAGAGTAATTTTAATGCTGAACGATTTTTTTTGGAAAAAGCAGAAACTGTTAATAGTCAACACGTAAGGTGATAAAAACAGGGCTCAGATCCCTGGTATGACCGGGTTCTCACCAATTTTAGCAGTTTGTAATACGATACAGTGATCCTTCAGTATGCATTCAGGAAATGTGGTAGAGTGGGAACTTAACAGCTCTTTTTTGGGCACAGAACATTCTTAAGTTCCCAAAGTCTGCGAGTAAGAGAAACACTGTGGCAAGACAAATACTGCATATAAGAGGGAACAGACTACTTAGTGTAATATACTTACTTTATATAAATATTTGATATATATTGGACATATTTTCAAAAAGCCACATGCATCAACAGTTTTCTCATTAAATGAGACCATGTTGACCAGGAAACTGCTCTGCTACTTAAAAGCTTTAATTTTTTTTTTTTTTCAGATTTGAGAAAAATTGAGAAACCGTGCAACAGACCAGCTGGTGGGTGGTGGACAACTGAACAGTGTCATCATCACCATCTTATAAAGCTGGTACCTACATTCTTCTGAAGCCTGGCACTCATCTTGTTTCCAGTACTGTAACCTGTTTGTTATTTATTGTCCAAATTCTTCACATGTGAGGCTCTTAAGAAAAAAAAACCCAGTTGTAACCCTTGGCAACTTTGACATAGACTTCCAAAAGCCTGAATGTGATAACTCATTGTGTTTAGTTGTCCTTGCCACTCCCAGACACCTCTCTCATTTTACAGAAGTGTGGTCACACGTCCAGTGGTGTCAGTGGGGATCAAAGTCAGCAACATAGACTAACCTTCAGACTCCCCCCAGATATCCTCATACAGGAGGATTTATGTAATGGTAAGAAATGTCAGTTTAAAAAGGTGTGTTTCACAGATAAAAGAGCATAGCTATATGCACCATAAAGATACAGGATGAACAATTCAATGGGAAAAGTAAGTCACTTTTTTAATTGTAAGGTATACTAAAAATCAACATCTCTATCAAAACTGAGAACAGTTGAATCCAAAAATCTCAAGCAGTATTTCCTTTCATTAACACAAACCAAGCATGGTCTGCAAGAATATTAATTTATTTCTTTCAAACACATCATTTTTAAGGCACCCTGAAGGTGTCCTTTCAGAATTTTATAAAACCTAAAATTATTAAAACCTTTCAAAACACAGACTCACTCAGGAAACTGTATGTTCTTCTCATAATTCCTGAAGTCACTGGTGCTTTAATAATAGCCTGTCAAATGCAAAATGACAGCAATTTCATATACGAAGAATGGGCTTAGAGATATACTGTGTTTATGAATTTACTTAGGTTGTCACTCAAACATTATTATTATAAGAAATGAGAAAACTGAAGTCAACCAATCTAAAAGAGACTAATTTCACAAATAAAGTATTTGGAAAACAATACAGACACTAATAATTTTAGTGTCCAGTTTTGGTCTGTGTCTGTCCAGCCTTCAAGCTACAGGAAAAAATCTCAGTCACCGGTGAAACACATCATGCACTTTTTACAGTGACTTAGGACAGATATACTTGGGTAAGCAAAAGGCAAACATGACAAGAGGAAGAGACTATGGACCTTTTAATTTTTTTTTTTTTTTAAAGTAAAAAAATTCAAAAGTAGTGCTTTGAGCAAAAAGATTATGAGCAGCATTAAGATACAAAATTTTGATGGTTTTTACAGTAAAGTTTTGTTAGTAGCATTAACTTTTTTTTTTTAAAGTTGCTATTTCTACTGGCTTATACGAATGTAGAATGACAAGAAGCACACAGCACATGAATAATATAAAAAGCCCAATACTTTTGGAACCTAATTCTGTAAAGATCTCTGCATGTTTTTAACTCAAAAAATGCAAGCAGTCACTACACTGAAAGAAACAACAAAACTGGTTCTTAATATTTGTACATATTTTCTTCCAAATTGCTTTGTGTATACATGGGATTTTTTTATTTGTCCTTAATAATTAAATTTAACAAATTGCCAACCAAATCAAACCCAGGGTATTAACTTACAAGCAACCGCTAACAGGTAGCAGTATTTTGTAGGTACAGTGGAACTACTGAGTCATGGGAAAAAGCTGACCAAAGAAAGGGACCTTGGTTACAGATCCAGTGGATTCTTTGAAGACACAGTAGGAGGTTGTGCTCTGCTTCATTTCACCAAATTCTCAAATTTGAACTATACAGTAAAATCTAGTTATTGTTTATATTTTTTCTTCTGCAGATGTGGCAACTTGGAATCACCTTGAAGAGGCAGTCATAATTTTGTCCTTCAGACAGTCCTTATTTCTACCAATGTACATATTTAAAACTGCAACATGTACTGCAGTCAAATGCATGTAGATCAGCATATCAAGAGCATACCTTAAATTTATGGAAAAAATGCCATAAATTCAATTTCATGTTTAATTTTATTTTTCTGTTTAAATACCCAGTGAGCTGGAACCAGGTAACAGCAGCTTTTAGAGATGTTACTGCAGTACAAAAGAAAACAAAGGTATTAAATGGCTTCTGTTGCCAGACTCTTAAAAAAAAAAAAATATATATCTAATATATATGTTTTTTTTTTTTGCGGGGGGGGGGCTGATTCCAACAGGATGAAGTTCAACAAGGCCAAATGCCAGGTCCTGCACTTTGGCCACAACAACCCCCTGCAGCGCTACAGGCTGGGCACAGAGTGGCTGGAGAGCAGCCAGGCAGAAAAGGACCTGGGAGTTTGGATTGACAGGAGGCTGAACATGAGCCAGCAGTGTGCCCAGGTGGCCAAGAAGGCCAATGGCATCCTGGCCTGCATCAGGAACAGTATGGCCAGCAGGACGAGGGAAGTGATCCTTCCCCTGTACTCAGCACTGGTGAGGCCACACCTGGAGTGCTGTGTCCAGTTCTGGATCCCTCAGTTCAGGAAGGACATTGAGGTGCTGGAGCAGGTCCAGAGAAGAGCAACCAGGCTGGTGAAGGGACTTGAGCACAAGTCCTATGAGGAGAGGCTGAGAGAGCTGGGGTTGGTTAGTCTGGAGAAGAGAAGACTCAGGGGAGACCTCATCACTCTCTCCAACTCCCTGAAAGGAGGTTGTAGCCAGGTGGGGGTCGGTCTCTTTTCCCAGGCAGCTCTCAGTAAGACAAGAGGGCATGGTCTCAAGCTCTGCCAGGGGAGGTTTAGGATTAGATATTAGGAAGACATTCTTTACAGAGAGGGTAACCAGGCATTGGAATGGGCTGCCCAGGGGGGTGGTGGATTCTCCATCCCTGGAGGTATTTAAGAAGAGACTGGACATGGTACTTAGTGCCATAGTCTAGTAACCATGGTGGTGGTGGATCAAGGGTTGGACTTGATGATCTCAGAGGTCCTTTCTAACCCAGCTCATTCTATGATTCTGTGAACCTAAAAACTCAACATAAAAACCACCCAACCAAAACCCAACAACCAAAGCCCAACAACCCCCCCACGCCTTACTGTCTTTTACTCTGCTAGAAAAAATGAGAGAAAATTATTGCAGGACACATACATTATTCAGTGAGATCACATATTAATCCTATTTATTAGAGTGAAGGTGAGAACTTGCACTGACTTCCAGTGTTACGATTCTGTGATTTTTCACTTCCAAGCTTCACTCAGTCCCTACAGCATTTTGAAAAGGGCATGGATTTAAAATCAAGAATGCCTTTGCATGACCTGAACAATAGATCCTTAAAAACTGTTTAGTCCAAAATCAACATTTGGAAGCTATCTTGACTCAGGAGTGACCCACAATAACTGGAAAGCTTAAGATTTTTCACAGTTCAAAGTAAAGGCTGTTAATAATTTTTAATTACTTCAACTGCCGAACAAGTCCAACACTATAATTTCATCCACACATCAATAAACTTTAAGTGTTTCATTAAATTTAAATTGCTATTCGTTGTGTAAAGAAGTTTTAAGCTAATGAAATGTTTTTTATTACAATGGATCTGCTGTACTGTTAGAAATCGATCATATTTTCCCACTTAAAAAGTAAGAGTTCAAGGGCTTGATAACTTGGCTATGGAGAAAATATGCTCCAGGCTGAATTTTGTATAAAAATTTTGTATAGAAAGCTGAGGCTTTTTGTTACACAAAAATTTTTAATGTAAACACCCCCCCCTCCAGGACCTGCCCAGTGTTACTGAAGTACTGAGGAGACAGATATTTTCCCACTCGGCAAATAGGATTCTGCTAGTCTGTCCTGTGGCAAGGTACATCTTGCAGACTGCATTTTCACTGGTGTTTCTAAAATGTTAAAAACGACAGCATCCTGAACTACTGCATACAGTCAGGGTTAGAAAATAATTTTTACTACTCTTCTTTCATCTTGAAATCAGTATTGTTTTATGCTCGACCATAAACCCCCTACACAACTCTTCAAACCATAACCAAGAATGTGAACTGACCAGTGGGTTCACTAAAGGCATCGAGGCTTTTGGACCTCCCTTGCTGAGTTGTCTGGGGTGAATTCCAGATGTTTTAAGATGATTCTTTGCATCTGCACAGGAGGTACTATAATACTGTATTTTGTATGGCCCTTGAAGAATCTCCATCACAAGACATCTCACCTTAAAAAGGTGACTCACTGTTATGGATTGTTTCCAACTAGTACCTACATGCTCAAGGTTAATAAGACAAAACCATTCTCTAAGCACAAAAGTGTGAATTACAGGAACCATATGGGCAGCTCCATGTACAGAAAAGTCTGGTAATTTTGATAGAGGTGACTTTATTCAGACCAATAGGATAATTTTAACTTGGGACTGCCCATCTAAATATCACACATGAATCTCTGACTCTTTATTTGAGCTAGAGGACTATGATTTAGCTACATTAAACAGCAGCAGACAAACCTCTACTACAGATCAACCTTAAAGGAGAGCCACATTAACCTATGAATAGGTAACAACAACACAATAAAGTTTCCAAAATATTAATCACAACCTCTAAATGCTTCTTGACCTCACAGTGCTCCCATGCACAATTGTCTTCAGAAACTGTGATGATGACCCCAGTATGAGCTAACAAACTCTTCCCCAGTATAAAGTTCCATGGTTTCTACAGCATATTGGTTTGCTTTGCAATCAACTTTTAAAATGGATGCCTTGCTTTCCATGGGATCCTGTTTGCAGCACTGACAACCTGAAAACAGGAAATGCAATTGTATGCATTAGCCAAAACACTACGAAAAATGCAACTGTTCCAGGAGAGCATATGCATTCAAATATAAAATAAAACACAGATAACCCTGAAAACACACTTATCATCTGTCAGCAGACAAATGCTGCATAGTAAAATATTGGTTTCATCAATACAGAAAGCCAAGATCCATACATTAACTGACAACCACCCAACAGCAGTGCAAGCAGAATGCCTGTGGAAACTGGCTAAAGATTGCCAAAGGGACTTTAAAACACTTCTGGATACAAGAAGAGAGCAGTCTCAAGATCTTGTAAGTGCAGACAGCACTAGCAACTCGATATTCTGAGAGAAACTGCAAAGCATCTACAATTAGCACACCTGTAGAAACAAATCTTTGTAAGAGGAGAATAAATGCAAGCGAAAAGGCCTAAGGACTCCAGAACAGACCTGATACCACCACAAGTTTGGGACTACAGGTAATTTTACTTTTCATATGAATTACCTTCCCCACTCCAGTTGTTTCATTACATCTCAGTTTATTAAAGACTGTCTCAGACTCTACCTTGAGCATTATCAAGATAGTAAAAATCTTGTTTCTAAGGGTAACAATTGAAGGAGCAGTCTGAAACTAAGCCTACTCAAACACCTCATTTACAACCAAGGTTTGAATCTATTCTGTCTTATAATACAATTAGTAATCAAATAAAAACAAATAGTAGTAATAGTGACTATTGGCTCAGTGTTTCAAGCTTTTTGGCCTATGATGTTACCACACCTCCCTGGTCTTCAGTTCTGGCTTTCAAACCCATCTGAACCAATCCCACTGAGTTCTTCCTCTCCCGCACTTCCATCCGTTCATTTCTACTCACTCACCCAAGATGCAAACCCAACAGGCCAGTGATCCAAAACTCTTTCCCGCATCATTCCATAACTTTGGGGTACCCAAAATAATTAGTAAACCAGACAGGAAACATTAAGATGCCATTTGTGCCTATCAAATGCAAAGTAAACATGAAAGCATCCACTATGCTAACAAGCATCAAGCATTGTTTTGATGACACAACTTATTACTACATGTGTTTAACTGAAGGGGTTTGAGGCAATACAAAATTTGCATGTATATACCCTAATTCATGCCTGTAATAAGGGGTGCTATAAGAGGGGAAAAAACAATGCTTGCCCTTTCTCCTCTATGCATTATCATTGATTCCAATTCCCAATTAATTTTCTGTTTTGAGCAATGTAGAGATCAGATCCTATTATCAAAGGCAGTCATAAAAATACTAAATAATATTGAAAGATCTTAAGTGTTTCTCAACTCTTGAGGAGTTAAAAAAAATTCAGGTCTCCTTGTGAAAAACAACAAACCCAAAAAGGTTGTTGACATGAACATATGTCTACACAGAGATGGACTGTGAACTAACACTACATGAACTAGAAAATGCTGAACTGATGACAAGTATCCCAGGTAAAGATCAAACTGGCTTCTGAAATGCCAAACTGGAGACACCATGATACAACTTCCTACAACTGGCTAGACAACAGAAGAGACTTCTCAGTTGCCAGACATTGCTGATAAGTAAATCCTCTGAAGTTGCAATAATTAGCATCTTGTTTAGGTATTAGAAAGACTTGTAATACCATCAGTTAAAAAGGTATGTGAGTACACAATTCTCAAGCTACAACAAGACTAGGGTGCAGTCTGACCAATGAAACACAGCAAGACTTCTTTTTAGAGATACAAGGCTTTTGCACTCACGTTCTTTCCATTCCTTAAGCAATTTAAATGAAGTCTGTTTTAGGTCTTGAAACTTTTCAGATTAGAGAGACTCTTTTACCAATCACATTATTTCCCTTTTTAAAATACACACTGCTTTAACAGGCAATTTTCAAATTTGCTGACCACTTAATTTTGCAGTTTGAGAAGGATGCACGTTTTCCAACTTTTAATGAAAAAATACTAAGGATAAAATGTTTTTGAAGCTTAATTCATGGAGTTTAACAGTCTTTAGCAAAGCATAGACAGAAATGCTGCAAGCTGTCACAGGAAGAAGTTTGACAGGTAAAGCCAAAGAGAAGCTCGGAGGGAGATGGATGGCAGTCTAGTGAACAAGTACTGGTAGGGTTATTAGCAGAAAATGCTATAAAGCAGAACTTTGGGTGAAGGTGGACACGTGCAAAGCAAGAGGAAGTATAAGAAATAAACAAGTTAAGTTGCACATGAGTTCCTACTGCATGCTTGCACATCTGAAGTCTAGAGTCCTCTGAAATCAGCCAACAAAAACTAGAATCAAAATCAGCAGCAGAAAATCCTGCATGCAAGAAGTGTGGAGAAGCACAAGAAGATATCTAATAAAGTCTACATTCAAGTGCAACTCAAAATGTGGCAGGTAGAAACTGGAAAATGCAATGGGATTAGAAAAAATTTCTAATGGGATTTCTATAATAGTCAGAAATTAAAGATAACCTCGTGGAGAAACTACAGGAAGTTGGAGGACCAGCTCCTTCTCCTGTTCATATCTGTTGCAACTCTTTCCAATGACAGTAGAGGGTATGATGTCCATTCCATTTCACTAGCTAGAATGATCCTTAAAATTTATAATTAAGACATCAATATACAACAACTCAATGTTCTCAGAAGTGAGAAATGGAATAAAACCTGAATGTCTGAAAGTGAAATTGAAGAAAAATCTGAGGTTAAAATGAAATTACACAAATGAAGGTATTTTGAAACATGCACTGAAATTTTTGCTTATATTTCAAGCAGCAAACTAATATTTTTACAAAATTAATTGAAAGGCTACTATATGATGGTCCCTGGCTTTGAAATTTTAGTATGATTCTACAGTGTGAAGTAAACTAAATGCAAGAACTGCAGTCATGTAATACATGGATTTTTACTTATGATTGAACAGGTCACTTAAGAATGTTGAATTCAGTTTATCCTAACAAAAATATTATTGTTATATAGTTAATATTTCCTTACTAGAATGACAAATTATCAATTAATTAATGTATGTTGCAATTGCAGTTAGCTTGAATGAAAAACAGTGGAGTATTTAAAGTACAGTGTGTAATAATACTCCTGGCATTTTGTAATAAAAACCCCACACTGACAAGTCCTTAGCAACTTGATTTGCCAGTGCAGAACCCTTTTTTCCCCATAACATTATAGACAATATATCATTGTTTTCTTCCTGTTCACATACATGAACATTATTTTCCTGCACCAAAATACAAGAATTTGGCATAGAAAGACAGACAATTTCTAAACACACCAATAGTTTGTGGAGTGTTTGATTTCCAAATTGTCTACCTCTAGTAAGATAATTTTGAAGCCATCCATTTGAACTGTTAGGAGAAATCTAAAGGGTTACAGACATTTCAAACAAAACTATTTGTACATTTCAGTCATAAAGTATTTGCCTATTTCTAGAAAAAAAAAAAGGGGAAAAAATGAAAGAAATTTGTACTATATCCAAATGTTTTTAAGATGTAAATGTACTTGTCATCTTTCATGTAAGCAGGGTGCTCGTGCCCCAAATTAAACAAAAGAAGAAAAGTTAGAGTTGACAAGTATGTCACTGCATAACTACAAATTAAATATGCCTTTTAATATTTCATTTTTAACTGTTGAGTACCTTTTCATAAGGCTATTGCCATTACAAAGTTTTTACTAGATTTTTAAATTAGACAAATAACGGATAAGAGATGTGACAAGTGTAAAAAACCTGATTTAGCAGATCTGACGCACTTAATCCTTTATGGTATTAGCAGTATTTGATATATTTGAAATGTTTCAAACAATGCTCCCTTAACATGCCAAAGAAGAAATTCAGATTTAACTCTACTACATTCAATTTATGCCAAGTACAGAATGAATATATAAAACCGACAAACAATCAACTTTCAGCTGAAAGTGCAAAATGACCTAAAACTTTCAAAGAAATGTGAAAATTTAAATACTACAAACCCCCCCCCCATATCTGCCAACACTAATGAAACACAAAATATACATATTTAAGGAAGATTGTTAGAATAGCATCTGGAACTCTGTATGCTGTGAATTTCAAGTGAATGCTGGCTAGACTGAACAGCAGCCAGCATTTAAAAATAAGTTATGAAGAGAGATGCCAATATCTGAATTCCTCAGAAAAATAAATGAATACCAACTTTCTGTGTGGTAAACAAATCCATACTTACTACAGTCTCAAACTGATGTACTAAATATAATAAAACTTGCCCCATTATGAAGAGTCATTTGACATTTGCATGCAAAAGGTGACATTAATAACCTGTATATATATAATATATATAAGACTGAATGCTCACATGCAACAACAACTGCTTGTACAGCACAAACTTCAATACACAGAAATCTTTTCTATCCATTTTCAGAGTAACACAACCACCTCATTCACTCTCCAAAAGACTGTAGGCTTGCAATTTAGAAAAGATCACCAAGCCTAATTTTGTCACGAGACTAAGATGTAACACACGCATCACAACAAAACACAACTTAATACCAAAAAAGAGAAGAATGAACAGGAACAAAAAACCCCACCTTGTACACTGAACTATCAGATTGACCAGCATACACAAAAATAATCTAAAACCATATGTGGCAACTGATTAATACTATTGTTTCCTATTGTTCCTTTCATCTCTTTTAATTTTGTTAATACTGTAGAATAAATTAGAACAATGTTTCAAATAAGAAAAAAGAACTAAACTAAATTTCATTATTGCTCTATGTTAAAACTGAACTCTTTGTTGTAAAGACTCAGAAGTCTACATTGAAATTAAAATGAAAATATAAATGAGTTATTTATTAACAATAAATCTAATAAAGTTAATAAAACTGCCTTCTAACTCCAGCAGTCACACCTCAGATCAAAATAAAGGGCCAAATGTAAAATTACTTTGTGCATAAGTTCTCTCTGATATTCAGAACTTACATATTGAAAAGAACATGCATGCTGAAAAATTAAACAATAAAAGCTTTAGCACATAGGCTAAATGAAACTTTGCCCCATGCAAACCATTTATCCTTTTTTATGTTTAAAACTCTGACAAAAAACATATGTATAAGTAATCACTGATAATTACAGGACAGTTGCCTAAATGAGCAAGGCATATGCTTTTTCCACACTGACATCGTATGAGACTTGAATATCATGTATTTTTCAAAGCTTGTTAAAAACAAAAGATTCTTAATTTAATTCTAAATTCTCCTTCTGAACTGTTTGTTTAATACAGTTCTTCTCATTCGTCTATTTTCCCACGAATTTTATGATGCAAGGAAGTGCTGCCTTCAGTACTTATAGCCTGCAAAGATGCCCATAATAAATAGAGTGCCAAATTTTTCTGAATATTCTATACCTTACAAGGCATTAGCTAGTCAAATAACCCGATATAATCAAACTGACAGGAGTCAAAGAAGCCATTCTAAAGACAAAGACAAAAATGCTTAAGAGAGGTACTAACACGACATAACAAACACTCTGGACAGAAACTTGCCTCCCCCTCTTTTCCCCTCCTAGACTATCCTTCACTCACTTCTCAAATTCTGTAAAAGCTAAAGCGTAGATTTTTGCCTGTACCAATTCTACTTAATACAAAATCCAGTCGTATCTCCGAAAAGAGCTGACACTTTATGAAGCAAGGCAAGTGTACTCATGTGAGAAAAAATATTATTATTAAAAGATTGAATTATACACGGTTGTCTTTGAGTAGTTTTTCTATGTACATAATTTTTTACTGATACGGAAAAGAAAGTAAGCAAACAATGAGAAAGGAAACCAGAAAATTCTCTTACTACATGGGTCTATGCGGTTCAAGAACAGAATTGGCAATAAATACAGGTAATTTCTGTACAGTAAATTTATATGGATTCATTCATTTGGCTTATGATGTAGAGCTTGACTTTTATAGCCCTGATTCTAAAAAAAGAAACAATGTTGATAGCACTGGCAAGGCAAAACCCTAAGATCCCTTGTGCTTTTAAGCAAGCACTTGCAGCTCTTGATTCACAGGTTATCAGTGTGCTTCTTATAATTACATGTGTGTCCAATTTTTAAATACCACAAGATTTGTACTAAGCCTGTCACATATAACTCTGAAAAAAAATCAAAACAAGAAAGTGCAAATTGATTAAGAGAAGTTCACCTTCAAAATGCCATGTACCATGTCACTGTAACTAATTTCTACTTAGTATTAACCAGACATTCATGTGATAAGTGATTTAGATGTATCAGTTTTCGATACAATAAATTACATATTCAAAAGGACCTAAGGGTGAACAGTATGCACTACTGTCAAAAAAAGGACTCATTTATATCATGCTTCCTTAAAACAGAAGCTTTTAAAGCACCTAGATAATGACTAACATTTCAGTCATTTTAAATACAGTGCCTGCCCTTCAATGGTTTAACATTCTTTGCTGAACTACTGTTACAATATGCATTTTCTCATAATTTTTTTAATTTCAGAACTGTAATTACATCTATTACTAAAGTAGTCATTCTCTAGGGAAAAAATCCCAAACTACCTCAATGAATTTCATAAGAAAATAGCAAAGATGGCTTTTGTAATTCTTTCTATTATATATAAGCAATGAAGCAAAATAATCACAAAAAACAAGTATTAAAGAGATTATCAATAATGAAAGCAGCTTTAATAATTTGTAGGTATTTGAAAAATGATTTAAGAACGAAGTAAAGTCTGTGAGAAAGAACTTATAATGAAAACTTGTCAAAAGTTAAAAACATAGATTAGAAAAAAGTTTTTAATTGTATAGTATATTTTAACTCCTATCAATCACTGTTAAAATAATTTCATAGTTTAATAAGCAGATATTTACCTGTTGGAACAAGACAATCTTTCCAATCAAAATATCCTGCATAAATGCCAGGTTCTAATGACCCTACTATTGGATCTGCCTTGAATTCAATGTACATTTCAAACAGTCTTTGATCCAGCTCTTTCAAGGATTCCATACTAACCTAAAAATAACAAAAAAAAGATAAAAAAGAAAGAGAAAGAACATAATAAATAGTCATTAACTACAAGAATTAAATCACATGCCCAAAAATTTTCCTCATGCCTTCTTTAATTTTCAGTAAAAAGTAGCAATTACTGACATTTCAATTCATAATTACATATATAAAAGCCTAAGAACTTCTATGTTACCTGTCCATCCTACCTAGATTAATTTTTTTTTCTGATTGTACTCAGAAACAGACATTTTTGTGAGAAGTCTAAGGATCATTTGCTAATTGTCTACTGTCATGAATTCCCCCCCCTCCATGTCAGGAGGTCTTTATCTTGCAAAGTAAACAACTGAATTTTGTCATGTTAAAATATGCCCATAATAATTTCCATCATGACACATGAAGACTTTTGTATGATACTTTATATCTATCAATTGTAATTTTACAATTTCTCACTATCCTCTCCATATTCAAAACATACATGATTTATTTAGGAGTCTTTCTCTGCCTTCTGAATCTGAACATATGGACTTTCCCTCTCTACTTGAAGGCATCTCTAGAGCAGAAGCACAAGCTGAAGCTCACAACATTCGCAGAATTTTACTCTTTAACAGCTCTCCATGCTTTTTTTTAGTAATTCACACAACTTAGCTGCACTGAAAGCTAAAGGGATATGCATAGCTTGTTCATTGTATCTAAACAACTTTAAATTTTATACAAGACTTTTTATTAAACATAGGTGCCCCCTGTAATTATAGCTTCTACAACAATTCTAGAACACGAATGTTAAATGAAAATAAAATGAATATGAAAATTAAGATGAAAATATCATGTGACTTCAACTTAAATGTATTTACCTTTATAAATAAGAGCTTAAGCAATACTAAAGTAAAGCTTTTAAACCAGTTTTCCTTTTCCTTTTAACAATTAGTGCAAAAAGCACACACAAACATATAAAATACATATAAATGATAATTTCCAGAAGCAAAGGAGTTTAAAAGCAAGGAAGAAGGTAGGTCTCTAGACCAGACTGGGAATTTAGAAAAGAAAGAAAAGAAGAATACCAGCATCTTATCATTCCTTCGTAATTGACTAAACTGATGATAAAAAGTTGAGTTAAAGAATCCCCACAGAAGAATACTTACAAGAGTTATGTAGAAATAAAATTACAGCTGAATACCATAAGTATGTGCCAAGATAGCACATGCTAAAGCACAGTGTAAAGTTTAGCTGTTTCATATAATTTTGTATTTTAACATTAATTAAAAATGGAAATAACCATGCAGAATGTAAGGAAATGTTCTTCGCTACCATTTTATAACTTCTGTATTTTCAGAATATTAGATAATAATGATTTCCCTACTAACAAAGGCAACTTTAAAAAATACCCAACCAAAGAACAGATAGTCTTTTACCAAACACACTAACAAATTCACTTTAAAATTCAATTTATAAAGCTGACAGAATTTAAAAGTACAGTTTTATTTCAATCTTCTCAGACAAAAACTAATTCTACTCTTAAAAAAATTTCCCAATTCTTTATTGCATTTCTTTTTATCTAACATTTAAATAAATTTAAAAACTTACAGAAGTTTAGGTGGCAGAACAAAAAATTGAAAGAACCAACCCACTCCTCTAAACATCTGTGAGCTTCTCTTAAAATTAATGAAGGGCTCAAAAATTCCCCTCTTGAGACGACTATCTAATTATCCAAATTCTCCCAGCTAGTATTACCAATACTACTATACTCATACATGCAGCATTTCACTAGTCAGCGCTTTCAAAGGGTTAACGCAGATTTGAAATCAATCTACCACTTTAACATTTGAATTTGGTAATTTATAAACCTACCAAACTTTTAGTGGCATTACTTTGATGTGGCTGTACAAGGTAGGGTGTTGAATACATACATACACAGCAGATGTCTCAGTTGCTTCTACAGACAACAGTAACTGTACTTAGTTCAACTCTCAGTAGCAAAAAACAGCAATATCCAGAGTAATCTTCTATATTATACTAACCACACAAATTTTAGTAATACCATTTAAATGTTATTCAAAATTACTTCAGCCATAGAAATTCAAACAACATTCAGGCATTATGGGACTAAGGAGGTGCTACATAGCAGAACAATCAGTTTGAGTGAAATACTGTAGTCTGTACTGGAAAAGATAACATTTTACTTCCAACTAACAAATATTTCTGGAAATAAACTAGCTTTATGGTCCTAAGGATTAAGTCACAACATTTCTCATAAGAAATGATTAATCTTTACAAAAAGGCAGGAAAATGAGACAGCCACTGCCACCCACTTTGACATTTTCGTTCTTTGAAAAAGAAAAAACAACACCCCCCCCAACACAACAAAAAACCCGTGAACTAGTTTATGAACAACAGCTATCAGTAATGCAGATTGCCAGATGAAATAATTTATCAAGTGTATTTCTGAGATAACGATCTTTTACTCTCTGCATTGAGAGAACACAGTGACATTAAACAGCTTTACTAAGAAATCTGATAAGCTTTGCCATTGAACACACAAGTCCTGAGGAAGAGGTCACATTTTCTACACAAGCTATTTAAGCCTTGTATGAACACATACAGCCATATGCTCGTTGTTGCGTCCCACTGATGCTCGGAGTCTCCCTCATTTGTGGAAGGCTCACCTAAGAGTCCTTTTGGCTATTTGATACTTGCACCTACTTTGCACAGAAAGTAAACCAAAAAGAAATCTGTTTCCTTCAAGCAGTGGTGATTATTCCAGTGCTCTCACTTACTTGAGTTATTTTATCGACACCTTGAAAGCCATGTTTCTCAAAATGTTCAGCTATATTTAAGAAGGTATGACGTTCCAGGTAATGGCAGTTACTGAGTGCAATTAAAAGTCTCTGTTCCTATAAATTTGTTTTAAGAGAAGAAAAAGTATAATAGTTAGAAAAAAGAAATATCAGCATAACCAATACTGTAAACATATATAGAGTATTTTATTGGCTTTCTCTGTATGATAAATACACACATGCTCATAAATAAGGTGGAGTATACAAATACTTTTGTCAATAAACTACTGAGAACTGAGTGAGTATCAGGTATGATGACTGAACATTCATGCTTTTTCTTATAGGATCCGGGGCATTCATTGGAATAGTTGTGACTAATAGAGAACTGCGGTTAAGACTTCTTTACGAAAATTGGGTTTGGACAGCTTTCCAGGAAGCTATTTCTGGATTTTACTGTGTTTCAAGAATTATGCTAACAATTATGACCATCATAAAATCAACTGAATACCATCTTCACTTTTACACAAAGCTGGCTAAAGCAAGGGAAGCAAAACAGGTACTGAACAAATGCACACCCACCCTAAAGTACTAGAAGGTTCAGAAGTATAATACAATTTCAGCCCTTCGAAAAAATTCTAGGTGGTTATATCTTCTCTCTGTTCTTCAACGATTTTTTTTTTTGATTACAAGGGAAATAAACACATTCTGGAGTTGAGGTACCACAGTTGCCTTTCCCTGACTTTGATGTAAAAAGGTGTAGTTTCCAAACAAAGAACCCAACAAGACAGAACCACTATTTAAATGGATTGGGTGTTCCCTCTTCCCTTCTCCTTCTTCTAATGGTAAAACATTTTTCTACCTCAGATGGAACTTAAAAGTCAACCAGGAAAATATTCTGAAAACAAAATTATTTGACAATGAAGTCATTATAACAGCACTGATTTGATTAAAAATGGTATTGGTTTTCAGACCCAGAACTCCTGACAGTTCTGTATTTTGGTAATATGATGACTAGTTTTGAGATGTGCAGTTGCCCACTACTTTAAGTTATAATCAGAGTGTTCAAAAAATGAGAATTTAAAAAATACAGTGACCAATATTACTCTGATCACTCACTTTCTCTGTTCTCATTCACGAAAGACAAAACGTTCTGTGATTTATATTAGAGAAATAATAATACCATGGAAGCCAAACATTGTCTGAAATTGTTGATTTCTTCTTTTCTATTTAAATGTTCATACCTATGAGATATGGCAGGAAGTCTCAGTCCCCAAAAAGTTAGATTTTTATATTAATTGTTGACAAAGTTAAGTGCTGCAACAATGATATAAAGAATATCTGGAAATTTTTAGTAGCTTCTAGATATTATAATTTGTAATAATTATTAATGTTCTACAATACAGAAACTTGTCCCAATTTGGCAGTCTGTGATTCTTTTATTGTAGCAGAAATGCTTGCTGCTCTTGTAAATGAGGCAAAACTGGGCTTCTGACAGCATTTAAAACCTGTACTAGGGAATACTAACTTCTCAAGAGGTTCTCACTACCTCAAGTAGTAGTTTTTGCAGGTAAAGTACTTGCAGGTAAAAAACTACTTTTTTTATCAGTTCCTGAACTAGAAAGAAAACATATTGACCAAAGTGTCAAGAATATCAAAAGCCTTTTTTCCAATTTCCTAAAAAAACAAAATCAAGTTGTCAAACAAATAATCAATACTTCAAGTAAATTTTCTGGGGAAAACTACATTACTGATTTTCTGTATCTCCATGCGTTTTGAAAAGATAATTAGACTGTTTCTAATTTAAAACAAGGTGAAAAAAATCAAATGTCATAACACCAGTGCTATTTTCACTGATTTCTGTGATGCCACTTTAGTTTCTGAGAAGGACTTGCTTTCAGAAATCATCTTCCTTAGTTACCTTAAGACAGTACACTAGGATATCATAAAAAATAGTGCTTTTAATAAGAGCTTTTTATTTAAGCCCTATATCCTTATATGCTTATGTACCTAGGAAATGCCTCTAGAATACAAAATTGTTCTCTACAAAAAAAGAAAACAATATAAACAATTTTTACAATATTGCAATGATAAAAAAGAACCACATTCCTGTAACTTTGAGAAATATTTTCACAGTAGCTTTTAGAAACAGAAGCCAAACTTACTGAAGAAAGACTTGAGTCTTCATGAATGCTTCCAAACAAATCTGGAGATGAAACATCAACTGAAAGACTAGGAATATTGTTTAAAAAGTGAGTAGTATAGTGCTTTTGACTATTTGATACATCATGGATTTAACTGAACAGGAATGAAACGGAATCTTGTTTTAAATCCCCTCACACAGATAACAAAGCAGCCCATGTTGTTCAGTTTTTCCAAGATGCCCACAAAGCCTTGCAGGAATTTGGTGGACTGACACTGCTGTTCTAGCTACAGACACTTCCTTCTTAAAGCATTTTATTTTTCTTTCTTTAATTTCTGCTTTGCCACAGATTCTGTTTTGGTTTTACACCTATCCATCCAACAGTCATTCACAAAGGAAGAAATAATAAAGTGCATTAAAAACAGAGTTAATTTGCCTTTTCTTAATGTATATTGCAATATTTGTCTAGTCTCTAGTTTTTCACAAATGAAAGCTTTTAACTCTTGGAAAACTCAGGCTACTTGTTTTGGTCTCAGCAGCACACAATTCATGTCACTGAATAACACTGTATAAATAATGTCATATTAATTTTCTTGTACAATATTTATTACGTAATGTCATGCAACTGTTTGGCATAAAGCTATATGTTCTTATTTCAAAGTATTACTATTCAGAGGCAAAAGTATTCACAAGAAATATGAAATACAGAAGGGATAAAGCCTCATCCCCACTGAAATGTAAGACTTGCATCCACAATTTCAGAGTACTACACCTAAATCTTATTTCTTTTTACTTACTGTGATGTATCTATGTCACCATCAGGTTTGGTGCTCAGTTGTTCCAAACAGTCTATAAAGACCTAGGAAACAACAAAATAAGATCTATGTTTTCTGCCAGAACTGGGGAAAAAAAAAAAAAAAGTCTTAAATTCACTTTTACTACAGTCAATAGAAGCAGAACAATCATCATCACCTTTCTTTGCCTTAAATCTTACATAAACACAGCAAAATTTCAGTAAAATTTGAATGCATATTTTCTACTTTGTAGGTATCATAGTTTACTCGTAGCAAAACACAAACATTTTTAATACTGGTAAGTCATTTTCATCATGTCTAAAATGATACAGTGATAATCTGTTGCTTTGCAAAGAAAGCATTGTTAATAGTTGTCATGTGTTCAAAATCTAAACACTGGATCCCCACGAGAAATTGCAGAAACCTCACTAAAATTCACTTTTTGCTTTGGCTTATGTTTTCTTATTTGAGGAGACAATAAAAATCCAAAGAATGCCATTTAAATAGATTTAAAAAAAATAGGATTTTGTTACAAAGAATATTGGGGTTTGATAAAAAAAATCAAAAGCTAGATCTTCAGCTGATGAAAATCAGCATTGCTCCTTTCACTGCAGTATATAGATGTTAGATGGCATCAGCTCAGTAAGTGTCAATCGTCAGTAAAACCTTGAACAATCACAATCAGCAAAATACTTGAAAATGTCACTTATCCTCTGAAGATTTGACATCATGAGATTTAGCTAGTAAGCTCTACATACTTTTGAAGTCAAATATTTCTCAGTATCCCACAGTGTACCAGAGGAATAACACAGTCATCAAGTCAAGCTAGCTTTTGGGAGGTAGGCAAGGTACAAAGCACACATTTTGGATGGTCACTTGTGCTCACTATTTCGTACTTCAAAGCACTCCAGTTACCTGCATGATCCCAATGCTTAGCTGGCACACATCCTCCTGTGTCTTCTGCTGCTGGAAAACCTGAGGATGCAAGCATATTATTTCAGCAGAACAGCCTCACGTGGCCTTATTCCCAAGGAAGGCCTGAGTAACCTATCCCTAAAGAGATGACACAATTAGAGGAATGGCTGCTGGGACACAGTGTTTTTCCATCCTAAAAATGGGGGAGAAAATATAAGTCCCAATAAATAGTTTGATAAGCATGAGAAAATAACACACCAAAAGGACGGAAGTCGTAGTACATGTGATATGTATCATTGTTGGCTAATGGAGCAAAAAGCTTCAGGATGGAGTAAAAACTACCAGGATATTCAAAGATTTTTGCATCCTAATAAAGAAGGATTCATCATGCAAGTGAATTCACCGCAGATTCTTTTGAAAAATCTTCATTATGAAATTAGACAAGCTAGCCATAAAGATTAGAATAATGGAGGAGAGAGAAACCATATCTATATAGAGGAGCCTGAGGGAGTTTGGAAAAGTGTTAAACTCCCTTACAATGCTGAAACCTGAAAGAATACATCAGTATCACAATAAACCAGGGCCTCAAAGTACTGAGAGGATGGGGACAGAAGGCTGAGTTAAAGTTCTGTAAATAATTTGGATGCAACAGTGAGTGAAGAGTAACTCCTAGGAATGGCCTCTCCCTTCCTTTTTTTTTTTTTTTTTAAGATGTGAAGTCATGTCTACTGCTGTCTGAAATTTACATGAGTAGCATTTTTTTTTCAAAAGAACAGCTTTAAAGATTTAAATATAGGTTCAACCTGCCCTGTACACAAATTAGCCCTAACAAAGGAAGCACAAGCATAACTCCAAAAGCTAGCAGAAGTGAAGAGGGTTTACATGGAAAAAAAAAAAAAAGAAGAAAGTTTTATCCCTGGATCATTCTCTGACAGTTCTTTTTATGTAAATTACTTGGTTTCAGAACAAGAACAAAATAAAAGCATAAACCAAAACTTACACTGGTCTCTCCAGGTTTGCAGTCCAGCACAGTTTTAAGAGATTGCAAGGAATGAATAATGCACTGTTCAAACTGGGATGGCTGAAAGTCAAATGAATTGTTAGCTTTAGATAAGCATCTTAAGTATATATCACACAAATATATAAAAACTTCCAAGGTATATGGTAAGGTTTTTGATTCTAAGTTATCCCAAGTAAGGGGGGGGAGGGAAATCACAATTTGTATATTACCAGAGGACCCTTTTGTAGTAATGCACTTTTGTACAAAAGTTATCTACAGAATTATTACCATAGATCAATGTACATTTTTTTATCTGAATTAGAGACTTTTACACCAAACAGCCTCCTATAAAAGAGTCATGAAAGATTTTTAAAGCTGTTTGTGGCAGCATTACAGATACCTGTGACACACTCCCTCTTCTCCTCCTTGATCCAAGTTGGAATAGAATTTGATCTAGGATATCAGATATTTCTGCATTTTATTTCAGCAACAGGTTTCTAAGAAAATCATACTGGAATTGCTTTCACATGAAAGAGAAATCCCCCACTGGTTTGGGGGGCTTCTTTTACCTTCAGCTTTCCAAACCTCAAGTATAAGTATCTTGATACATGTATCAATTTGATTCTGAAAGTGCAAACAAGTTCACAGGAGAGTAATTAGTCACTTTTTCCTTATCTTTCTCTCTTCCCTGATAAGTTACATTTTATTTTTTTAATGATGCTGGTATTGGGCAGGAAGCTGTTGTGCAAAGCAACATGAAACAGTCACTGCTCCAGAAAAGAAAGACATCATCCTAGTGGGTAAAAGTGAACAAAAAAGTTTGTAAGCCATGTAAACTGCTTTTCATTCAGTAGATAGTTTATGGCATGTCACCAGCTGGCTTATGAGTAACTTTTATTCCAGTAAATGGTGGAGGTGGATTGTGAAACTGATGCCTGCATGGTAAAATTGCAATAATTTAAAAAGCCAGTAAGAAAATCTATATTTATTATTTTTTGATTCCTTAAAAGAAAAAGGCCAGCAGTAAAGTGCTGCTCTTGGGTTTTTGTTTCTACACAATAAAACATCACATCTCAGGAGAGGAAAGCTTTTCAGATACTTGATACTTTGGATATTATGAAGCTGAGAAAGGTTAGTTCTGTGTTTTACTGTATCTTTTTTACCCGGAATATAAATGTTAAAGTGGTTATCAACCAGTATTTCCTGCAAACTTAAAACACAGTTTCACTCTTCAGCCTAACATGTCCCCAAAGAGACTGCCTGGCCCTTTTTTATAAGGCTTAATTTTTGCTAGTTTTTGCTATAGCATTACCACAATGAGCTCTACTTTAGTAGGTAAATAACCTTGCTACAAAAAAATATAGTTAACTTCCACCACTAAAATCTGGCATGTCTCAGCCAATACCTAAAAAGGTATCTAGGCAAGTGCAGTATACAAGGAATTAACAGGTGACTTCTAAACACAAAAAAGACTTAAGCAGTTTCTTAATAAAGATAAGTTAGGATACAGCACGAGCATAAAGAAACAACACTTTTGTGGAAGACCCTTTCCCCGCCTCCATTTTACAGATGAATACAGTGAAAAACGGAAAAGTTAAGGGACTTGCCCAAGTCCGTGGCAACTGCAATCAAGATCAGAAGCTGTAAATCTGGTTATAGTACAACTGCCCAACAACACTCCTTCCTACAATATGTATATTGTGACTGCTTACTGCCCTCCTACTCAACTTCAAACACGTATTTATAGAAGCAAATAAGAAGAACTAAAAAAGTCTGTGGAGCATTCTCTTAGATAACATACACAAAGCAACTCTCCCTCCCACAGGCCTTTTCTGCTTTCGCAGATTGTTTTTAAGTCACACCTACAATGTGCTTGCTGTGTTTTAGGCATTACTCATTACTGTTTATTTCCAGAAAGCATCTCACTAATTTATCTGAATTTGGTTTCAAATAATTGGTTGTTTGTATGTAGGCAATCTCCTAAATTAGTTGCTTTTCAGTTCAATGTCTCATTACAACATATAAGTGACCTATTTATTTAGCTACAGACCAATACCATGGTAGTGTGCCTACTGAGTTATGAAGCATTTTGATGTGAACTGAACTTGTGACCTCAAATATGATTTTTTACTTCAGTAAACCATCCCTAAAATAAGATGCTTAACAATGGTTATTATTGTTTATCTCAGCAAAAGCATGCTAGAGGTCAGCAGTAATTACATTGACACATTTAAGTAACCCTATTTAAGGCAGAGAGCCATGGTACGTATATGGATGCCAAATTCTTATTTATATTTTTCTCTTAATATACAGCACAAATCTGCAAAACTTTTATTTATGATGTGGGTTTTTTTTTGTTTTGCATCTTCAAAAATAGTAGATCTATTATCACTTAAAGTTACTTCACATAAAAAGTATAAACAAAAAGTTTGGAAAAAAGAGCAACAAATAAATTTGTGTTTGGTGATGACACCTGTTAAGATTGCTGTAAAGACACTGTAACCATTCACACAACTTTTAAAAAGCTATCTTGTTATATTTTCATATTTTTATAAAACTATAGACACTGGTATGCAGATACATAGAAAAAGTCTGAAGTTACTTGACTTTTGGACAATATAGAAACCAGTTTTGTTACACATTAGGAAAAAAAAAAATCCAGCAAAGAAAGTGCCTACCAGACACCAAGTATACCCACCAAGGATGTCAAACCTTCATTGTCAACAACCCAGTCTTCCTTTTCAGCTAATCTCTTTATATCTGTAAGACAGAGTAAGAGGGGAATGGGGGGATGGGGTGTGGGGAGAGAAGGTATTCATTTTCATTATTAAAAACTCCTTGAACTTGAAAAGATAAACCACAGACATTGGGACTGCAATGACTAGGCATACAAGCAAATAGCACTAAAAGCTTCAAAGCTTTCAACACTCTCAAATGACTCAGAATGGAACTCATACATGGTATGCTGGTGACACCACACAGAGAAACACATCTATGATACATGGCAAGAGTTGCATGAAACACATAGTTTACTGGAAAGCTTAAAATTAGAGGAATATTGTGAAGGCTTTGGGTTTGTTTTTATTTTGTAAATTTTTAATCAAAACATAAAATACTGCATTTAAGAACCCAAGTCTCTAGTCTCTTATATTCCCACTCTTAATTAAAAATGAAAGAACAACTGCCTAGCATTTTAGCAAGACAGAAAGGACAGCGTATAATTCATATTCAGAACTATAAAAGAGGCACAAGGTCCCCACTCAGGGTCAAGGATCCACAATACTAGACTTTCTTAAAAAATACATGAAGGTATATGCAAGAAGCACTCTTCCACTACTCAAAAGGTGTCAACTTCTACTGGTTTACTAAAGCTAACAGGAGCTAAGTTGGGATGTGAATCCAAAGCTCATGGGCTATAAACACAACTTTTGTATGGACATTATGCATTGTAAATAGTGCATTATGCATTGTAAATTGAACAAAGATGAACTATGTGCAGTTTGTGGGGCTTTGACACACATTTTCCCCCACACAAATTGCTCATCAGAACTGTCTGCACATCATGAAACTCCCTTTTAAATGAGCAAAAATTTCAGTGAAAACTTTCCTTAAAATCCAAGAAAAGAGGATAATTATTGCATGTTGAAAGGTATCTTCACTATCTTGGTTGTTTAATTAGCTAACTTAAGAAGCTTGGTTATAATGTCATACTCTGCAAATCTATATCTCATGGAAGTATAGGCTCAGTAAGGATAATAACCATTCAGGTCTTGTGCAGAATAATTACTCTGTTCATTTTCCTACTTAGTAAACCTCTTAATTCAACTAATATTCTTGCAAGGGTTTAGATCATACTGGTCAGTCTAATTTACATGTTTCTTTGGTTGCTTACTTTTGCATTCTCTTCTTAGCTAATATACAAATATAAAACCCCCCAAATTTCTGTCTCATATTTCACTGCTTACCAAATTCCAGTCAAACACATTCATGTAAACCCCCTGTCGACTCTGGCATTCACATAATTTGTCTTTCATGACCTTTATAACCAGTGATCACATATGGGAGGGAAAGAACACAGACTGTCTCTCAGGGCCAGCATGTGTACATGGTGTTTATTATGAGACAAGAAAACCCTGTGCGTTGGTTGAGGTGCTCTACTGAATATTGTAACAATATCTGAAAATTGTAACTACATCTGAATGCCTTTACCAACTTACAGCATGCAGAGAGAGATGAGACTGAGCTTTATATTGGCACCTTATGCATCTCATGTTTTGGAGATACTAGTGAGTAAAATTCCAGTCCAGGAAGAGTTTTTTTGACTTATGTATTACAGATACATCTCAAATCTTTGTTTACAAAGCCTAGCCATGATGATGATTACAGATACAGCTAGAGATGTCTGAGATACATAGCTCCATGAGAATACTGAGAATACTCATTACTTATTCTTTCACTCATTCCCTAATAATAACAGTTTCTCCAAGGGCCAAATTAACCTGGTTGTGTGCAGAAAAAAGTCGCCATTCTCTAAATACATTTAGCAGTTACAATTTTGCTTCAGTTGGCAAAGAACAAAAAAAAAGGGTCCACCAACAAGGTGTGCAGTGCAGCAGCATAGAATGAGAGTCATAATACTTGCAGATATCTTTTCTCCTGTTTGATGCTATAGCCAGTACATAAAATTGCATTACTGATAGGGGATGGAAGTTGCAGTCAAGGAAGGCCGCTGTTATGGCTAGATGGAAGAGAGATACATTATCCAGCCAATAAAACACACTGCCAACTTTAGGAATCTGTTTTTTTTGATTCAAGACAGAAAAGTAGGAATAAAGATGTTCAGATCAAACAGAGAATCGTTCACATATAGACTTGTAAATGTGCTTTTACAAAAATCTAAGGTACAGACTACCACAAGATTTTTTCCTACACAGAATGTGTGTGGCCAAGAGTCGGAACATACAGAGCAGAAACTCTGCACCTAAACAAAAAGTTGGGCTACTGCCATGATGCAACAAGTAGGTAAAACTAGTAAGACAGCAGACTTTTTTCATCATTTATCACATATTGGAGCTCTCTGGACCGTGCTGGAGAAAATACATAGATAGCTCAGAGATCTGGTAAACTGAGAACTGTCATCAAAACGGTTCATAGCTAGATACCTCCTTCCTTTGAAATAGCAGGACATCTGAGGAATCACTCACAATTCACAGACAGTGGAATAAGACCATCCTCATGTCACAATTTAAAAAAAAAATCTTTTTCACCTACTATTAAGAAAAAACAAACTTATCTCAATTGTGTTGAGCAAAAAAAAGGCAAAACAGACTTTCTCATAGTTTAAGTGAAATCTGAAATAGTGGTAATATGTTTCAAACAGAGTTTTAAGGAGGTAAGACAATGTACGCACTTGTTTGGTTAGCTAGCTTGATATTAATAGAGAAAAATATGTTAATAGAGAAATAGGATTTAACAAGACAATTAAGAGCCAAGAATACAATTCATATCCATACTGTATCAAATAGACCATAGAGGCCTAGTGATTTCTTGTCACCAAAAGTTTAAAAATTTGCTTAATATAGCCACCTATGCTTGGCACATTTAAGCCTTGAGTAAAAACTCTTGGCATCATGTCAGCCTACAAAATCATCTTATGTTTAAGATTAAAAAGTGATTAAATTGTAAGAGCAAAAAAGCCCTAATTTTTTTAGCATTGAGAGTAATTAGTCTTCTGGAAAAAAAAGAAAAAACAAAAACCTGCTAAGTGAATAAGTAGATCAATCAGCCCTGATTTTAAGAGAGACATTTATTTCTAACAGATTGATTTCATTCAAATTTAAGTTTCAGAGTTGAATACAAAATGGCAAGATGAATGGTCTCTGATGGCATAGAGTCACATTAGATTTAGAGAGTGCGTTACTGGCCTTCACAATCCAGACATTTATGGCAAAAGTTGTGTACACAGCAAAAAGTCCCGGGGACTACAATGTTAGTAAAAAGCTTTGGAAAACATACAACTAAAATACTTCATAAAGGGCTGTGGATTCTTTTTTTTTTTTTTTTTTTTGTCCTTGAGAATGGGTCACTGCTCATTTAATTTTTCATGTTATAGAAAAACTGAAAAAAGAAAATTAACTGTATTTCCAATATAAAAAAACTGCATCATGAGACAAATCACTTGCACTGTAGAACTGTCTCAACCCAAAGGAAACAAGTCTAACCTTCTCTATTCATCAGGCCAAGAGAAAAGACTTCTATTTCTGGCAGAAAAATGAAATATTCAAGTAACTCTTGTGAGATATTACAGAACTCAGAGGAGTCCACTGCCATTACAATATCTGTAACAAACACGATTATTTTTCAGAACACAATTTGGCCTAATCAAAAGCAAAAAAGAATGACAGCAAGCAAAGAGACTTGCAGCCTTCTATTACCTTCTGCTGTGTGTTGTAAGGTCACTATAATGCAACGTACACGAAGGTCCAAAATAAGATCCTGGATGATCTGAAGCATATCATTGGGTATCTCGAGTGCAGTAAGAGACTCAGAACTAAGCCTGAAAGCAAAAAAAAATAGACAGAAGTATAAATCTTCAGGGTTTTTAGAGCTGATATAACTAACTTCATTAAATTTTTTAGAGATTTTCTGTGTATGTAAATATAATAGTTCCATTCTCAATGTATCTTTGAAAACCAACTACACTATTCTGAGAAGATCAATTTTTACTTAATTCAAAAGATTGCAAATGAAGATTTAATTTTCTCTAACATCACAATAATGTCATCAAAGCAACAGGCCAACTTTTTCTACTGTCTTCTTGTACTTCACTGCCTGCCTTTCTCCATCCATCTCTTGTCCTATGATCCAAGAATAATCCTTTTGGAACAGAAGTAGCTTTTTTTTGCTGTTTTTAGGTTAATGTTTCGATCAAACACAAAATCCACAACAGGGTTTTTGTGATATTTTTTAACCTGCGTGGCAACAGTAGAAGTGATTAAGCTACCATAAATGGTGATGTGGCTATGCATCACATTGGACATTGCTAAGAGTACAGACATTTAAGAAGCCAAAATATAGCTACTGCATCATGGGCAGAGTGAATTCATTCACCGTTTTGTTTCCAACTCTGCCCAGGTACAAATCACTGGCTGCTATAGGTGAGAATGGAGACATTATTTTCTGGTTTTTCCCTTTAGAAATAGCAACGTAGCAGCTGCTTGCAAGAAATAGCATTTCAGCTTTCTAATAAAAGGCTGAAGTTGTGCTCAGACTTAGGGGCACAAAGTGTGGTTCACCACTTTTATTCAACTCCTGGATATTTGAGCAAGGCCAATTCAAAGGCAGACATCGCTGTTTGCCCTACTGCTAACACTGAGCAAAGCACGGGTAATAGAAAGTGCCAAAAAGGAGGAATAGGAAGGCACAAGCAAACAAGTGGAACATTTCCAACCATCCACCTGTAGACTCCAGTTCCATACTCCTGGTGTTGGGCATAAGGCATCAAAACCCCAGTATTAATCAGACTGCTCTCCACTCAGCACAACTACTGAATTAGCAGATTAAAACAATCTGTACTATCTCAGCCAGCCAGGAAACACAGAATGTAAATATCCATCTGTGAGAAATTCAAGCTACTTTAGACTGCACAGAAGCCCTGTACTTTAGAGTTGATTCCATTTCTTAAGGAGCACACAGTTGTCGTATCCTTAAGATCATCTTTTTCCTCATATAATTTACCCTAACACACACATACTTTTTATGTTTTTATAGCAAGGCAAAAGTGTTGCCAACAATGGCTCACTTGATCACACAGTTCATGTGATCTGGAACCTGTTCATACTGGGTTATGACAGAAGAGGGTACAAGAGAAAGACTGTGCTACCACCCCACTTCAAGCTGTGTGATACATATATATGACCAGAAAAATTAAGATAACACAGATGTAATGACAACTCCTTGTTACATAACATTGTGACTTTTATCATGCTTAAATACAAGCAGAAAACAGCAAATCATTTGTGAGATGACAGAAAAGAGTAAAATTCTATCATGTGCTTCATCATGACTTTAAGATACAAACTATGAAAATAAGACAAGCTATTACATAACTTTGCAACAAACAGAGGTTTTATGCAATTTGTAGATTCTTCCTGGGAACAGCCCACCTTCATCATTGGTGTGAGTCACAAGAATTTATTAGATTGTCAAAGCGTGGGCGCTTGAAAACAAAGTACTTGCAGCACTTGGATGAACTTCTGACCTGGTCATCACTGGTCAGCACCCTGTAATGGTATGTTCAATTCCTCTTCTTCAGACTGTCCCCTTTTCTTCTCTATTTTAGATTGTTTTGCATTGAAGTCTAGTTCACTGTAGTAAAGTGCCATCACAGGCATCAGTAAGAACATGAGGTGGGGAAAAGAGTGGGAGGGAGAGAGGATTTCCCCAGCTCTCAGTTCAGTTGTTCGTTACCAGGGCAGTGCCCGGAAAGCAAAAGGATATTCTCTGAAAAAGAGCCTTCATATACCCTATAACCTTAGCCTGGATCTTATCTCAGATGGTAGGAGCACAACCAACCTTTAGAGAATCTGCTGGTTACATTTCCAAGCCAATATTAGAGATGTGCAAGTGCTAAATTCTAGAATTTTATAATTTGAGTGAACCTGGATTGCTTCTCATAAAGGGGCAACACTGCCCTTTATATCTTTTCAGCAAATATCAAGTCAGTTCCTTGCTAAATTGGAAGTTTTCCATAAAATTTAGCCAGAATAACAAACTTCACCTGGAAGTTTTTTTTCTGAGTGGGTACAGTACAGGTAATGTAAGTGACAACAGACTTTGAGAAAGTGTTAAACAGACTTAACAACAACATACATCACTGCTAGCTCCATCTGCACTAAGTATATCTCTAAGTGGTTATAACCCCTTTCTTCATCTGTGCTTCACTTGTTACTTGCTTTGAAAACTCTAGATAAAAAGTACAGTATCATATGCAGATATTACTCAAGTTTCCAAAAGATAATGGCAATTCTTGCAGCCCCCTTAGACAAATGGAAGCAGATTCTGCATATTAGTGAGATATTTCTAATTAATGAGATGCACATTACTAATTTTATAAATAAATATAATGATAGGCAGAATGGTATTATAAACAGGAATATCACCTTCCATCAAACAACTGTAACAGTAAATTATGATCTAAGAATGATACAGTAGTCAGAAGCAGGATATTTCCACCCATTTTTGCAAAGATGGGAAGATGTAGCAAAGGAAGCAAATAATTGCTTTCTAACCTAAAGAGTCAAATCCTGTTTCATTCATTGAGTGTCTATGCTGTGCCAGACAAATATTTTACTCCAACTTTTTCACAAGATATATAATAAGGTTATATCATAGAAGATGTCACAGAATATTCTGAGTTGGAAGGGACTCACAAGGATCATTGAGTCCAACTCCTAAGTGAATGGCTCATAAAGGGATCAAACCCACAACCTTGGTGCAATCATGAGACATCAGTAATTACATTTGCACACAGAATCCTAAATTTGCCATAAGTAATTTTTTTGCAATCCTATTTTTGAAAATGAAAACATTCTCACAACTCAGGGTATTTAATGCAGTGAACAAAACATTTTCTCTCAAAACACACGTATTCCAGGAATAGCATGTTTTTGTAGGTCCACAGATTCATTTACCTTACAGTTTGGATGACATGTGTCAGCCACTGGCCAGAAAGTTCAGATTTCATCTCCCAGCCACCATACTGTCTTAATTCTCCTTCTCTGAGGCTGAATGGAAGCAAGGCTCCACGGATAAGTTTCACCAGAGAGTGCATCACTTCCTGAATCATTTTCTGCATCAGAAGATGGGAAAGAAAAATCAAGGAAAAAGCTCTACCAATATGCTTAAGCAGCTATGTCCTTGCTATACATAAGAGCAAGGAATGCATGATTTACAGGGGGTTACATATGGCAGAGAGTAAAGTAGAAGGAGCCATAAAGGCACAGAAATGATTGAAGAAATTGGATTTTCAAGGCGGTGACACTAAAGCACCTTGCTATGAAGGACGACTGAAAGAAAGTAAGGCTCTCTCCGCCACATCTCCCCCAGCTACTTACCTTGAAATCATTTTGTCTTTGCCTAGCGTTTTTCTTTGATCTTTCCATTTGGCCAGATTTTTCAGCAGTCTTGTGAAAATGAGAAAATTGAAAAGTGTAAGTATCTTATAACCACTGTTCAAATAATTCTGAAAATGGGGGTTTCGAAGTGAAGAGGTGAAAACCAATGAGTTTATGATGCAATTATAAAAACTAACTCATGGCATTTAATAAGAAAAGACTATATATACCTCAATAAACTACTTATTGTAGGTCAGAAATCTAATGTTAATTCTGAGGAACAATGTGTACTTAAGACAAAGTCAGAGACAACCATAAGAATAGCTAAAGCAGTACAAACTTCTTGAGGACAAAATTTTTTCACCACAGTGCTAGGTGAGAGCTAAAACACATATAGTCCAATTGTGCATTAGGTTTATGTGAAAAAAACTCTATTTTCTCAGCATGGAAGCTGACCGGAGAAATACATCACTGTGAAGTTGGAGACAATTTTTGCAATAAGGGCAATTTGGAATTGCAAGATGGGAGGGTTGAGGGGGTTTGGTTTGGTTTTAGGAACAGTATTCTGTGGAAAATGCTCTTTAAGTAATTCCATTAATTGTAAAAGAGTCTCTGCAAAATAAACAACATCTTCACTGTCAGTCCTTTGAAAACAGAAGAATCGGAGTACACTTTGCATGAAACAGTTACAGTTGAAGAAAAACATGCTTTGACTAGTAGTCTTCCTGTTTGTAGTTCTAGCCTTCTGTGGAATCTACTGAGCACACAGTAGAGTAAATTACACTATAAAAGTTATTTCGAATACCAGGTTAAGTGTAGATATCGCAGAATTTTAGTTAGAAAATCTCCTGGTTTATGTTTGTACAGCAACATCTACTGGACAAGAAGTGCAACAACATGACAAGAGTGTTCTCAAAGAGAATCGGTTTACTTTCAAGTAATTACTTTGAAATGCTTTATTTTTCAAAATCCCTCTAAACTAAAATACTTAAGATTTTTAAGGTAAAACTAATAATTTGAAGTGAACAAATATTAGAGAAAAATAAAACTATTTAACAGTTTTGGAAAACACAAAGCTATGAAAAGATTGTACTTTTTAGCTCTGAATTATATGGTTTCAGACAAGAACAACATTCAAGTTATTGCTGCATATAATTCCCAATTCTTTCTTCTAAAGCTTTAAAAAGAAAATAAGCTGTATTCCTTGAAACCTCAGATAGCAACTTAAAATTCACAGTGTTTTACATCTGGATTTAACAGAACAATTCATAGATTTTTGATATCTTTTTTTTTTCCTTAGTGGTTTTGCTGAAGACCAATCCTAAACCTTTCCTGCACAGACAGACCAAAACTATCTTGTGGTAAGATCAACGGTTACTACTCATATATGAGACTTCACCTAAGAGTGATTCAAAGAACTCAACTTTTCAAACTGTTGAAATACCACATAAATTTTTAACTGACAGTATTTTAAGTAATTTTTAACCTTTCAAAACTAAAAAGAACAACCCCTCAAAAACAAACCCAACAAACTGAACAAGAGAAGATACATCTTGAAATGGATATGTGGAGATTTTTTTTTCTAAAGTTTTAAAATGTCTTGGAGACTTGAATAAGCTAACTGAAATAGCCCTCTACGTCATTTTTCACAGGTGCTTCTTAAAAAAAAATGTAGCAATCACCTTGCTTCCTGAATAAAGAGCAAGCAATGTGGTAAAAGAAATTTCTTCATGGAGAATTAAAATCTCTACTATTTCTGATAGAAAGACACATAAACTTTCAGTCTTGAATGCAGTGGGATCACAGACAGCATTAGGTGTTCTAGGAGTCTTCTAGCTTATGCCTCACACTCCTCTCACTCATCCTTAATTGATCGTGGCATGCAGAACACAAAGGAGGAATGAAGGATACGATCCCTTCTCTCTCCCAAAGAACTTGTGGGACTTCTGTAAGGACCATAGGAACAGAAGAAATCAAATGTATGGGGGTTAATTTCTCAGCAGCTCAGAATTTGGCCCAAAAGGTGAAGAGTATATGTACCTTATAGACTAACAGGAAAGCTACCTCTCTTGGTTTTTTTTAGTATATTGAAACAATGTTTTGTTCAGGCATGACATAAGATCACTACATTTTCCACTTGCAGTCATTTTCATAAGCAGAATTTCTCAACCTTGTTTACATTTCAAGTCTCCGTTTTTCTAGAAGTTGCTTTACTTTTCATTGTACACAGAAAAAAAAACCTCACAGTAACTTAACAGCTGAATTTGTAAAGTTTGATTTTCAATTGTATGTCAAATATAAAGGTTGTCACTTCCCTTATGAAATTGTTTTTGTGGAAGTCAGCAGTACTAAGGTTTATTCTTGATTCTACTTCCTTCAATGAACGTTATGTGCAAATGCTGTATCTTTCTTTTATCATGTAAAATGAGGATCACAAATAGAATCTATTTCACTGGAGCTACAATACACTGTAAAATGTGTTCAACATATAAAGAGCCATAAACAGTGGCATTAAATAGAATGAACGCGTGATACATTAATTCTTTAGTTAAAGAAATGGAAAATGAGAACATAAGCTTCCAAATGTCCTTTTTCCAAAGTTTTTGTTTCATTTTCTACTAAAGCTGCAAAGAATAGTAGACATTATGGCTGCAGTTCTGTTTGTAGTGGAATACTGTATACACAATGATTTAAGAATTTAGATAGTGCGTGTATAAAAATGGCAAGTGTCATGAATCGTTGCCTTTTTTTTTTTCCCCTGCTTCTTGGATTATCAGGATTATATTTACGTGATTTAGAACAACCAGATAACCTGAGCAAGAAGGACTAGAAGCACAGGTGATTGCAGCTGACTGCACTTCCAAACTGGACTCCCTACAGTGTGCCCGTGAATACTACTCTGGGCCTTGGTCATTTCGCAACTCTGGTCTCAAACCTACCCTCACTTCCAAACACTTAAAACTCAAGAAATGAGTACTCCTTTTCCAAAGAAAGGAAACAATATTTTTCTGTATGACTCTGTCTTTTACAAATCTCTATCCTTCACGCAATGTGCTATTTCTTCAGATCTCCAATGAAGGGCCAGCTATGAGTAAGAGGTGAAAGCACAGAGATACAGAGTCCAGCAACTAGAACACAGACAGACACAAAGACACACTCACACAACCTCCACTGTCAGAATTTGTAGTAATTCCACTGTATGCCTACATTCTTTTAAAAATAAAAAGAAAAACCTCTTACTAAAATGCCTTCTTCCAGTAAAATACAATCCTTCAGACATAATTATCACAGACCTTTGTTACTTACAACTCATTTATATGGAAGAATCCATACCTCACTGAATAAACTTCCATTCACGTAAGAAATCCAGAGCTTCCAGAAGTTGGGTAGCTGACTTACAACAAGTTTTGTCAACTTCTCAACAAATATAACTTGCTGAGGAGCTTTGTATCGCCAAGCTAAAAGGGGAGAGGAGGTGGAAAAAGCAACTTTAAAAATTTTAAAAATAACAACAATGTGGTTTTAGCTTGCTGCTGCTTTGTATTACACGTGACTATACAGTATATATAAAACTTTTCAGATAGAAAGGAAAAAATTTAAAGCTCAGTGCGTATACGTGTACACAATTTGTATATATACAAGATCTTCTCTTTTCAAATGCTTACAATGTTTTAGCACTATGACAGTATATACGGAATGGGTTCCCCTTTCCAGGGGTGTCTAAGGCAGTCAACCTAACAATCCATTCTGTCTTTTGCCTTCAAACCACTCTAAAAAGTAAGGTTACATGAAAGCAATCAAGATACTAGAAAGGTTTCAAATTAAATGTTGGCAACAGGTAACTTTTCCTGCTTTCTTATCCAATGGGGTAAATGGAGATTGTGGGGGGAAAGGGAGAAAGTTGAAAAGGGGCAGAAGACAAGAACTAATATACACATATATAACAAAATAAAGGAAACTTTGTGAAATATTCTTCTATAACCATCTGTCTTCTCCACTGAAACTTTTGTGATTACAATGGTTTAACAAAACAGGCTATCAGCATAACAGTGATAATAATAATGGCCAGTCTTCGCGAGCGAAGATCCGGGGAAGGTCTTTCCACCTTCCAGCCTGCGCATTGGATTTTTTAGGTGAGACACAGTGTGCGCGGAACTGAGCCCACCCTTTAATCCTAAGGTTCATCTGCCGGGGCCAAGCGAGCTTGGACGGTGGCAGCGAGGTCCTTAGGACGTAGGTGGGTTGCCTTTAAGGGCTAACGAGCTCCATCTGGCCCGGGGAGTGGCCCTGACCGGGAATCGAACCCGGGTCTCGGCGGTGACAGTGCTGCGCCCTTACCACTAGACCACCAGGGGCTCCCTATAACAGTGATAAGAGACTTGTATTTCACCTCAAGAATTAGAATCCACTTTAGAACACTTCGACAAAGAAATCACACATTTTTGAAAAAAACCCAAACCAACCAGCCAAAACCCCCACAAAACAAAATAAAAACAATTTAAAATGCCATGTTGGTTACTATGAGGGTTTTTTGTATATAAACTCAGGTCTTCTACAAAAGATAAATTTAAAAATGTGCTATTACCCTACATAACTCCATGGAAACGCAGAAAAATGTTGCATGAAATAACACTTTTTGTATTTACTTTGCTAGAGAATATTGCCCAAGGAGAACAGGAATTCACCAATTCAGCAAAAGTAGCTCCACATTATGTACCTAGTAGGCTTCACCAGAGCCTCACTATTTTGTTGTGTTGGTGGACAGTCTTGAAGCTCCTTCAAGTACATCATGCCTTCAGCAGCGTCCATTTGTCAAGATGCAAGTCAAATACTGGTCCATTTCACTAGCGGAAAAATAAATGTCTGCACCACCCAAAATATTACTTTTTCTCATGGCCAAAAAATTTAGGCAATCTGGATTAGCATTTGAAAATAATATCACAGTGAAAGCCCAAAATTTGGAAAGGGGCCTGACATAATTCAAGTGCAACTGTGCTGATAGAGATGCATCTGTTTAGGAGGCATGAACACTTCAAAGCTTAACTAGAAGAGCTCATACTGTGGACACAGATATTTTCACCAGTTTGGTTTATGACTGTCAGAGAACTAGTCCAGACCCAGAGCAAGAAAAACTCTTACTAACATAAACTGTGACTATGTCAGGAAGTTGTGCCAACACCCCTATAGCAGCAGATACTCTGTAATGTCTACAAATCCCAAGTTCTAAGAAAAAAATTTCTGTTCCTTCAAGAAACTTCCTAGGATAAGCTACTGTACATCATATCAAAAGGTTCTGGCCATAAATTCAGGACTTTCTACTTTGCTCCTAGAGAAAGCTCCAATCTATATTAAAGTAAAAATTTACTTTTATTCCATTTATTCTATTATAATCTCTGCTATAACAACCTAAAGAAGAAACTAGAACTACTGTCTGTTGTTTACAAATTCTCATGAACATATGCTCAAGCAAGAGCTGAATGTTACTTCCATGCTGCAGTTTTGAATTCATAATAATTTCTTCTAACAATCTCTTGGACAATCACTGTCAAACACATTGGGCAAAAAAACCCAAACACACCAAAACAGCCCAGAGATGTCATTCCTCAAATTTACTTTAAAAAAAAAAAAAAAAAAAAATCCATAACCAATCTGAAAACGGAGCACATCATGGCACATATGGAATGGCAGCTCCTGCACAGGTATTGGTTGGTTTGCTTTGTCTCTGCACTCAGAGAAGAGCAAGGATAGCAGAGCTTCCAACTGTTCCTACACATGCATCTGTCATGTGCACCTAAGTACCAATGAACTCAACTTGAAGGTAACTCATTCTAACTGTTGGGTCTTTGGGGTGAAATTATTATAGTGCTCCAATCCTTACAGTTTTCCTTTGAATCTTGGTTTAAACTGGTGGCTATGGAACATGCAAAACTTGCTGAAAACTTACCTTTACCAGTTTGTAAGAGATAACAGATCCATAACTAATACTCTAAAAGTAAAGATAACTATTGAAGTGGAATTTCCTGCCAGACAAGTCTCTGCTCTTGCAAGAGAATTCAAACAAGTTAAAAATAAATTGGTTTTGGGTGTTGCTTGCTACATTGTGGTACAAGTATTGTTAATGTATGGTTTTCAAAAACAACCAATAATTTACTGTTTTGCTTTGTAACACTTGTTAATCAACTTCATTTGAGGCTTTGGGTTGAGAAAGGACAAGGGTAACAGTAAGACAATAGTGTAATTACTCTGAATACAAGTATCTTTTCATTGAAGAGTCCGTGTAATTCACTTTTTGAAAGACAATCACTCAGCCACAAACTGTGACAATATAATTGTCTTGCCTGTGCATGGCAGCACAAGAATGTGTAATTCTCATTATTCTTCATTCTATGTTCTTGAAAGATACCTTTCCCTTCATTCCTCTTTTTGGAAGGAACTCCCACAACCATATTTATAGGTGTTTTTTCAAGTACGCTGACAGAACTGGGAGAGGAATAACATCAAAGCACACCAAATCCAAAAATTTCTTCATAAAAACTTGCTTTCTGTAAAACAGTACTTCGATAAGAAATTATCTATTCTGTGAAAAACATGTTTTCTGTCTCCTATGATGTCACCATAGAAAGACTCCTCAGATGAAGTTGTTTGGAAAGGATGCTGAGGACACTTAAGACACATAAGGGCTTAGTTGGTTGTGGACAGACAGATGGCTTGAGCTTAGTCACACTCTTTGTTTCCCTTTCCTAGGTCTGGAGAATTGGAGACAAAGGCACAAATGCAAGGAGAACCATCGTAGCAAACATGCAAAAGTTATAAAAACAGCAAAAGGTAGTAGGCAGTAGGTGGCTATGCATACAAAAAAAAAATTCTGGTTTTGTAGAAGAAAGACTTTTATTATTTTAACCACATTTTAAGAAGCAAATTTTGACTATGAACTGCTCTTTGCTTGCAAGAAAACACAGAGAAACCCTTTAGTAAGCAACAGTAATGTATGAGAAGAAAAAATTGTATTTGGTAACAAACCAAACCAAACACACAGGGTGTGGGTTTCTGGGTTTTTTGACTACACCATACCCCAGATACGGGGGGCTGCAACTTTGATTTTTCAAATAAAACAGATGCCTACCATCATCACGGCCAGACTGAAAGCTGCTGCCCCTTTTCAGTGAAGCAGTTTGACTGAGATGGCCAATCGGTGATGGACGCACATCACTTTCCAGGTCTAACATGGGGCTGTGGAGCAATGAATTGCCTAGGGATAGGGAAAAAAAAAACCCAGAAGTTAGAATAATTTTGCACATCAGCTGACATGAAATTTCATGTTGCATGTGGAATTCTCATTTAAATCACTGATGCAAAAGTTATCTTACAAAAACATTCTTAATCTTGGCATATTTAGACAGTTCATATATTTTAACACAGTTCAATAATACGCTACTGATTCCTGTAGCAAAGCCAAAACCAAAAGTAACACGTGGAAAATACCATTCTTTGGTCTGTATGTTTCTCTGTTTTTAATTAGTGCCCTATAATTAGCTAATGAAAGGCATGGATAAATACGTATTTATGCATCTAGTGACATAGCCCATGCTTTTTTTCTGGTGTATGTCCTAAATACACTTTTCAACAGCAAAAGTTTCTTGTGTGTCCAGCTGAAGCAGTTAAAGGCAAAGTGTTCAACTCGTATTTAGCTGTTTCACCTCTACAGAGTTCAGGTATAAAGAATCCATCCATCATGAAGCAGATGAACTAACGGTACTGTATGTTTGCATGTGTGTGTAAAACATCCCTTACTTATCTACAAACCCATAAAATATTTTCCAGTGTATTGAACAATTATTTTCTTCTTCGGGTGCCTCTCCATATGTGTATCGCTATTCACAAGTCCTAAGCAACAATTTAATCCGATGGAGGTGGATACTTGGAGTCTAACATGCATCTTGAAAAACATAAGAAAAAGCAGACCATGATGACTTCTTGATGTACTGTGACACTACCAACAATTTTTTTAAAGTCTAAATTGCTGCTTTTTGCATTTCTCACAATAGATATAGTTCTGAAAGTAACCATCAAAAATTATTTCAGCATTGCCCAACTGAGTTGTAACAACTAAACTTAAACTGATCACAATTAATAGAATTATACAACAATACAGGCTGTAAATGATCTCAGAAAATCATTTGGCCCAACCTTTCATGGGAAAGGGAGCCAGAATGGGATTATCTAGCACCCTGTCCAGTTTCATCTTGAAAACCTCCAGTGATGGGAACTCTACAACGTTCCTGGGGAGGTTACTTCAGTGACTGACTGTTCTCATGGCAAAAAAAAAAAAAATCCTCTCTTAAATTGAGATGAAACCACCTCTGGTAATTCACACTAAATTTTGTAGTGAGAATCTTAGCGTTTGAGTTTATATTGTTGATCTTTTCCATCGATAACTACATTAATTTAAAATAAGAGGAAGGTCACAGAGGAAGAACACCAGCTGTAACACTGCAATTCTCAGATTCAAGAGTAACACAAAGTAAAAAGGTCTCAAAGCACATTTATTTTAAATTTATGCTGGTGTCAGACTAGCACGGCAGAAAGATATACCTAATCATTTTACTTCAACAGCTGGGGTTTAAAGAGCAATACTAAGTATTGTGAAACTTATCACAAACTTCCAATAGGTGACAGTATTGGGTTTTAGTTCATTTTGAAAGAAGTTCTTCCTTCCATAAAGGTTTTTAAAGAAATGTCCTGTGGCCTTTCTCCGTGGCATTGTCATTACCAAGATAACTGTCAGTTCCTCCATTCATCTTATTACTGTTCATACTGTAAGACACCTAAATAAATAGAGCCAATTTGCTACATTGTTCACAATTGTGATTGACACAATTAACTGACTTGATGAATCCTCCTTTTTATCTTTAGGCTGTGTTATGATTCTGATCACTCCTGCACCACATAACACAATTCATATTTATGACACCAATAAAACTGATGAGTTTTCAGAACACAGAATCCACTGCAGTAATTCAAGTGTATTTTCCACTGTCACCACAGGTGAGATTTACAGTGAGTTTTAACAAGAATTTGTGAAAGACTTTTCCTTTTGAAAGAACTAAAAATATAAAAAAATGAGAAAGCAAAAAACTAAAGCTTTGCAGTAACTGACATCCATGAAAACAATCCAGCAACCTGACAGAATGAAGTAAAACCAAACCAACTTGATTCCTTTCCAGAGTAAAAAATCCACACAGTTCAATATCTTACAGAAATTCTACACTGAATAAAAAGAAAATTTTAGAAGACCCTCAGAAATTTAGTGTCTCACGTAAGTTCACGGGCTTCGAAGAGCATTTGACTGAGAAAGAACATATCTGCATTTTATTTGAGGGGGTTTGGGGAAGAGTATGCCAAGAAGACCAAGTCAGAATTGTCACAGGCACAGCTATTTAAAACACACATTATAAAAAACCCCAAACAACAACAAGAAAAATAAAGAGTGTAACAATGTTATTTTCACAAATACTTCAAAAACAACAAAAAAATCCCTCCTTAATCTCTCTCCATAGAATTTAAGTTCTCAGCTTTCAGACATCTTGTTAATATGAGGAATGTCTTGTAAACAGATGGTCTCTAAAAATGACAGTGCCAATTAAACCTCAGAATTAAGAAAAACAGACACACTTACCAAAACATCTTAATATGAATTAGTTCAATTAAAACCATTTGCTCAAGGTATGTGAAAACTTGAACATTCTGTATTGCTGCTGATAGACTAACCTCATGCAGCCCAAATGCTTTATGTATTCACCAGTAACAGAAAACATGTAAAGAACACTCTCTTGTTCCACCAGAAAAACCACATCATCAGTTTGCAGGCGTACCAGGAAAAGAAAGTTTAACATGAACTAATTTCTTAATTGGTTGTCTAGCATTACAAGCAAGTACAACACAGCAGCAGGGAACTACAACAGCTCATATACCCTCAGGACTAATAAACATCTGGACTACATTAGCAAAGCTGATCTTGCTTTCACCCTACCAGAAGATAGCGCTTGAAGACTGCACACTAGTGCATAAATCTTGTAAAAAAAGTGAGAGTTAACTTACAAACAATTTTTCTTCTATCCCAACTCATTCTCTCTCTGGAGCCAGCAGCTTAAATTTAGCAGCATAATGTAATACAATGAATTAACAGTAGTATGGACTGTAGACAATAATATTTATAAACCTAAATAAACTAACCAAATAGTAATTTACTGCCCATTCACTATTTGATTTGTGTACTATTTTTACATTCCTAGATCCTGAATACAGGACAGCAACAAGTTTACAGTTTCAAGAAATTAACTTTTTACTGTGCTAAAAGGTTTTAAGAAGTATAAACAGCATGAACAATGTATTCCTGGTAGATCTCTGCTTTTAAAAAATACACTGCATCTCTGAAGTTATGAAAGTAATTTTTTCCAAAATACAGCATATATGTCAGTGACTCCAGTGCCAAGTGTATATTTAACCAAGGAAACACAGGAAAAATAAATGTAGCACATTTTCTTCTTCTACCAAACAGTCATCACAAACCATAAGTATAATTAATGCCTTATTACATTTAAAACTGTAATCTTAAGGAGTTTAATACTGCTTTAATTTTTTTTTTTAAACAGGACTTTACTGGTTTTCAACTTTTTGTGCAGATATTTTGAAAGTGCACAGATATGTGAAATAGAAATATTTCAGCAGTGTGAAATAGAAATATTTCAGCAGTTTTGTTCACATCTGTTCTAGTGCAGTAAGATCTCAGCAAAATAAGGATTTAGAGAACACAGAAAAAGCACAATTCTTTTTGATGTTATTCATCTAATTTGTGTTTTCGCTTTCTATAAATCAAAAGCCACCTGTGCTGACCCCTAATCGCAGGCTTATCAGTACTGGAGTTACTAGAGGGTTCTACTGTTCCTACAGTACCTCTAGCTCATGTACAAACCTTGACACCATTTTCTGGAATGTTACCTGCATGCTCTTTGCATGCAGCTGTTACAACCTCCATTAAAAACATGACTAACATGAAATTTGCCTAAATTAGATTTTTCCATGATACGCAAACCAGTCAATGATTTAAACTTTTAGAAGCGGCTTTATTTTCATGTTGCTTCACTATTACTAAACCGAGTATAAAAATTGTTCTGCAATATCGGCCACTTCACAACTCTGCCTGTTTTTTTTTTCCTTGCAGTCTGGCAGGTGGAGGTTTTTCTTGTGGGAGTCACACTCCGCTCGAATCCCTTCTGCAACCTACCTCAGCCACTCTGCAATTCTGTCACTCCAGTGCATAATTATGTGACATTCAGTAAAGCTTTTTACAAGAGCTGCTGGTGATCAGAGGATAACACAGTGCCAATACTTTCTGCAGTGACAAAGAAAATTGTTAACAAGTGACCAACCTTAGGCTAAGTAATTTTTCAACAAGATTTTCCATGGTAACTCAAACATTTGTCATTACACAGACTTGCTCATATACAGCATATATATGAGCAAGATCAAATAGAAAAAAAAAAAAAGACCCTACAGATGTGCAACCAGGTGAATACAGTTACTGTATTTTCTCATCCATTATGTATCTTACAGTGAATTTTCTCACAGGCTACAATAGTGAGGGAAGGCTGATCTATAGCCTCCGGACTCTCTGAAGGGCGGCAGACTTCCTTACCAGCCTTAAACACCTTTGAACATTTTTTCCTGTGCACAGCGGGCCCTTGTCCTGTGCTACAGCCTGACCACCCACTGTTGCTTGCTGACCAAACACACAGTGCCTGGAGCCTGCACCGACACAACCAGGATAAGATTCCTTTCAAGGACACCGCATTGAGAATTACAATTTGTCTAGGCAAGAAATTAGGCGAGCAGGAGAAATTACTGAAAAATTAACCTGCTCAACAGATGAATGACTGCATTTTATTATTTTTCTTGAGTAATTTTTCTTTCTAACCTTATATTTTATAGGGATCTGACATTTCTAAGTGATCAAAAAGAAAATGGGTTGTTTTTCTAAAAAAAACAAGACATAAGTGCAGAAGATTAAAATTGATGCACATAAAAAATGCTTTCGGAATACATTTAAAAAGTAATGCTTTTTTAAATCTTAAGGTTAGTCTTCATTATAGTAAACATATAGTAAACAATGAAACTGTTTTTCAGTTTAGCACAAAAAGGATAATTGGGCCTATCCGTTCTAGTGGTGTTCTAAGTATTTCACAGCCTAAGGATAAGACTTATTGTCTGTCCTTCAGGCCAAAAAATACTGAAGCAAGCACCAAACACTTCAAGTTCAGCACATAAATAAAAATTACGTCATTTTACTAGCACCAGCTCCAGCGAACATTAAAAGCATCAGCACCTTTGCAAACAACTCGCTTTAACTTAATTGCCAAATAAGGACTTAAAAGCCTAGAGCAGAAACAAAGGTAAAATTCTGGGCGCTGAAGAGTTTCACTTCACCTTCAGAAGAGTTTCAGTTTATGCTCAGTAATACTAACATTTTAAATTTTGATTGTAAGCTACCTGTGCTGCTTTTTAATCACAATATTTAGTCTTAATAATACTTTAGTATTATTTAAAGTAACATATAAAATAAGAATGCCCCCTGCACTTCTGAACAAGCTAGATTCTACTAAAATTTCTAAATAACAGGAAAGTTACAAATACAGGTGGTAAAAGAGGAAAATGATTCCACTATCAATTTTTGTATTGATCAGTTTTTATTCTCTATCTCTTTTTTTTTTTTTTTTTTTAATTAATAACCCATTAAGGGTTTGCTTGACATCTGCTGTCAAAAGAGTATTTCTGCTATGGACAGGGGATGTGGTTTAGACATGAAATGGCTCCCAGCTGCAAGAATTCTTCTTCCAGATGTACAGTAAGCAGAGGCAATGGAAGAGAACCAGCTGCTAGGATAACAAATTGAAAAGGCCCCTTTGACACAAGCTTTGCTGGCCTGTCTGATCTAACAAAGATGGATCATTCATTGCAAGGTGAATAGAATCTCAGTCTGGCACAGAAGAAAGAGCAACATGGTTTAAGCATCCATTTCTCTCCTTCACACTAAGTACAGCTGCTGCTACTCTGGCACAGAAAAACCCTGCATAGTTTTTTAAAATATCTGGAGACCTGTGCATCATACTCAGCTCTGCAAAAATAATACTTTTTTCCAGTAAGAAAAACTAAAAAGAAAATAAAAATCACAGTGACTGAACTAGCATACTCCTGTTTGGAAAGCTGGCTTCATGTTGTGAACTTTAATAGGTTGAATATTTTGCAATCCAAAAGGCAGCAGAAAGATCACACCACAACCACATCAGTGTTTTCATTTACAGTTTTAGTTTCTGAAGGGTATTAACAGGTAGCTTATTTGCAATAATATTACACAGTACCTTAGAAAGACCTGTGTCAACAGATTTAGGTCACTCAAAGGATCACCATCAAAGGTATTGGCAAAAGCAGTTTTAATGTGAATTTGTAGAAGTGTGACTTAAAAGTCCACAACAACCTGTTAGGAAATGAAGTCTTTTTCAGCCAGTTTGATGATAACTGGATATCCATTTTATTTCAAAGGATAATGAAACCTACTAAGCCATTATTAAAGTCTAAGCAAACAACCACTGGCCACACAGAAAACAGGCTTAACTTCCATAGCTTATATCCCTGATACTCACATTAAAAATCCCATTGCTTAACTCATTTTGGCTATCTGCCCAATACCCCAGGCAAATTTTAAACTAAACCTCATTTATTTACATTTATTTTCATGTCATTTTACGTCATTATATTCTCCATGTTTCCTGCACTCAAACAAGTCAGTCTGGGAAGCATAAACCATAGTGAAAAACTCCAATTATGCCCTAATGATAGGGGAATTGCAAAATAAAGTTAAAAATTACAAATATGTAAAATCTTAACTGAAGGAAGCCATTTAGTATCCAGGTACCAGACTTAAAACTCCCTAAACTCCCACAAATCATAAGTTCAAAGTTCTGAAGCAGCAATTCAGACTTTAGCCAATATAAGGTATAAAATACTAGCATACAATTCAGTTTATAATTCAAATATCTCTTCTTAGAGATTCAATAAGTACTGTTTTGAGTGAGCATAAGCTCTTCCCTGTTAACTTAATATTCAGAGCCTGAAAAAATCCCCTTTTTCCAGTCTATTCAGTCTCAAGCATCTTCTCCTCTCTACCATATCTACATACTAAGTAACTGCAGCAAACTGGCTTTACTTACTTCAGGTCCTTCCAGAGGACAAAACCAGCAGGATGTGACCAGATTCATAAAAGGAATTCATCTATGCTTCAGGAAATAACTTCACAAAAGACAATAAAAGAGCACAACTGCCTACTCAATGAGAAAGGCAGATTACTTTTTAAGTTTTTTATTTAATGTAACACACCTACATATTTACATCTGCAGATCTAGAGCTCCAGCTAGTTGCACATGGGTCCCATATCTACAGTTGCACCTTTAATGGAAGAATCTGACCACCAGAGAAGCAGAAGAGTGGCTTAATACAAGGAGAGGAGAGCATGGGAGCTTTATGATTTGTGTATACCCTGTACCGCCTCCTGCTTTCACTATGACTTTGGTTACACTGCTTGGTCTCTTTGTCCTGGCTACTCATACTTCAGAGCAGGAGAAATTTTGATCTGCTGTCATATCTGCATTTTCATTCACTCCTTAAAACCTGTGGGCTTAGATTCCAACAGTTTCACATAATACAAACATCATCTGCCTGCACTTTTTTACCTCATAAATGAGGAAGGTCTGCTATGGCTACAGGGAGCAAGAAATAGATAGGCTAAAGGCAACAAGGGGTGAGTAACAACAGCCACATCTTAGCACACAACGAAACACTACCCTCCATAATGCAAGGCTAATCAGCAAACCAACAGGGTTGTTTAGACTGAGGGGAAACAGTACGTTCACATGCATACAGACCTATTCCTCAAGAGAAATAACAGACTCCAAAACACTGCTGTAGAGTACATCATACACAGGACTTGAGAGAATTCCCCATCCTACTTGTAGTCACAGAAATAAATGCAGCCAATTAACTAACGATCAGATTACTGCATCTATTATGATTAATAAATGTCTATTAAAATCAAAGGAAAGATCCAACTGAACAATTTGCTGTTAGTAGTTGCCAGCTTTTTAAGTCACACTGCCAAATTATTTGACAAAGCTTAGCACAGCTTGATACACTCTTTCAGTTTTTGGAAATAGCATTAACACAAGTGGGATTAACTGAAAACAGACAGTATTTGAAACATGGACTTCTGCTAATCCCTGAAGAAAATTCTGAAAGAGAACTCAGCTCTGTGAACTTGCCACAGTTTCTTCTTTCAGGTTCCATCAGAGATTGTACTATGTTATGGTAGTAGGATACTTTGAGGACATCATTACCACTGCTGAGTATTTATACAAAATGGAATTAATCTCTAGTAATATCCAAGCACAGAGGTTTGTTTTTTAAAAAAACTTTTCATGTTATAATACTACTGAGACTGAAGGATTCACACTCAGATGAAAAACAGATATAAACCCAAAACAAATATTTATTTAAATACATCTCTAATACACACTTTTCTGATAGCTCCTTCCAACAGCATCTAAATTAGCTCACTCTTCTCCTTCAATTAGGACATCCTTGAAAGTGCAGCTATTAGTAAGAGGACAATTATCAGATGAAGATCCTACAGAGGATGTAGAAAAGTAGATTTAATTCTTGTCAGTACTGGGGATTTTTCCTGACTGCCATGACTACTGGCCTGGATGAGATGATATGTCACCAAATCTCTTACAGAAGATAGGAAAAGATGCTATTTCTGTATAAGAAAATGAAATTATTTCAATTGTGATGACTAATGAATGGGTCAGCATTCTAGTTATGCATAGGCAACTGGAACAATTTTGTCCCACAGAATAAACTGTTAGCTTATCATATTACTGACTAAATTTGGAGTAATTCTCCTTAGAATTCACTTAGGATTGTTTTTTAGCTTGTTTAGCAAATAATTGCAAAGTTAACCTCTCCTTCCTAAATACATCATGGCCAGCAAATAAATTCTTTAGAGAATATTTACTGCTTGACAATCAGCTACAAAGATCTTGTCCAGAATGCCTAATGGTTTTCAAGAAATAAAAAAACCCAAGCCCCTGTCAAATAATTTGGCAGTGTGACTTATCCAGGTAAGAAGAAGCAAGAGACTCTTGTTTAATTCCAAATGCACTTCAAGCAGTAAAATTCATGTGTAGTGACTCAGGGCACAGCTCTGTTTGAAACCTAATAAAATAGCAGCAAAATGTTTTACCACAAGCTCAGTTGAAAGCTGAAAAATTGTGCACAAACACAAAAATAGATACAATCTGCTACTGAGGTTTAAGTTTACTATGCTAAAAAATTTTGACTCAAGCAGTTTGAACCCATAGATTCAGTTGGCAGACAAACTAAGATAAGAATAGCCAGAAATAGTTGGTATGCTCAAGGTGGAACTATAATCGTTGTCTGCTTATTCCAGCATATGCAATACGAAGACTGCCATCTGCTAGAAACCATTTCCCTTACCCCTGTTGAAAAGGGAAACTTAGAAAAAAATGTAATGCTCTTCTCATTGGAGAATCAGCTTTATGACTCACCTCTTCCTCCAAATGCTTGATATACATAAAAAAAAAATCTTTTTAGGAAGCCTGTGTTAAGTGGAGAAATTAAATGTTTGAAAAATAATGAATATTTTCTCTTAAAAAGAGTCTATGAATTTATGAACATATAAATAACATTTGTGACTTGTTGAAATTGATTAGATACCCCACAGTCTTGCATAACCAAACTGATATCCATGAATAAAACCCCACACTTTCCCTGTTTGAAAAGCATACATCTGTTAAAGTAGATTAAAATACATTCCATGTCTCTGATCACAATCAGCATTGTTCTACTTGGCAGTCAAAACCAGTCTTTCTGAGTTTTCTTTTTTCCATCTCCCATCTGGTATATGCCAAAATTAAAGATCTATGGAAAGGAAAAATCAGGCTTTGCAACTTTCCTTTGTCCTACTAGATACTAACTGAGAAGTTAAATCAACTAGGATTGATTCTTGAGAATTTTAAAATCTGTACAAAACCCTACAATCAATAAGGACTACACAGAAGGTTGGAAGAAAACTACTAAAAGTTGATGAACTTTTTAATAAAAGTGATAATATATTAGCATTTCTTTCATACATGCATAAAATATTAACTAGTGATACATGCATTTACTGGGTATTCAAATTATTTAAATTCCCTCTTTTGTCAGCCAAACAAAGCTGTTAACATAATAGCCCCTTTGATAGTAAGGCTGAGGTTAGTAGATTTGTTGCAAGAAAAATACCAGAAAGTTGAGATTTTTCAAGATAAATCTAAGAATTTACACACCTTTTCCATTCATGCACTGGAGCCTGCATATCAGAATTATACAGACAACTAAAACAAGTCTCAAGCATTAAGTATCTTCATGTCCCTATTTTTCTAGCTAAGAAGCTGAGAGATGTCTATACAACAATTTGGAAGCAAGAGGAGAAAAAGAAAACTTAGAATTATTGAACATGGCTGTTTTTCTGCTCCTGATAACTGTGTGTTGTGAGGTTGGTGGTGGTGTATCAGGGTTTTGATGAGAAGAGAAGATGGGGAGGTTCTGCAAGCGTTCTGAATTTTGACTGAGAGGCCAGTAAAACAATTTGGTATTCCAGATGGTTCTACTGCACTTTAGACTGTGTAATGGAAAAAGATGGTCCGTGCACACTTTTAAGCTAAGACTTACTGACATTGCTGTCATATGCGATGCACCCTGTGAACTCTATATCTGTATAATGTCACAACCTCTGTGAGGGAGTTCAAACCTCCTGCAGCAATTTTACAGCACATTTCTGTTGCAGCTCCAAATCAGTAAAAGTTTCGTGGTTTCTAAGAATAAAACACCTTATTTGGTTTGGGATATGCATGCACTAACACTAAACGTGGGAGTTACCTATAAGGCAAGGGATGCCAGATTCCAATACATCTATTCATTTCAGAACTAGCAGTAAACTCTGCAAGACTTCTTGAGAAACATGGCACTGCTTCTAGTTTTCTAACCTGAAAATCCACTTCTCAGATTTTACTATTAGAAATGTCAGGCCAACAGCCTTACACCTATTCTCTTTTGTATATATTCTAATGTTAACTTGTAGTTAAGTTGCTGCCACACCTGAAAGCAATACCTACATTTTCCTTTGAGGAGCAACGTTGTCAAAGACAGACTATGACTATGTATTCCTATTGGTCTTAATATAACATTGTCTAAATGTCCCATTTGCCCAGCTCACAGATCTGTGCCCAAACAGTGTAACCTGAATTTTGTAACTGCACACAAACAAAGAACAAGAGAACACCATATTATCATTCACAGTATATCAAGAAATGACATATTATTCCACTGTGCCCCAATTTCCTGTGTATCCATATACTAACAGCATGTCTTGTGACAAAAAAATCTAACTGGCAAATTCAGAGAACAATCCAAACTTCATGTGACCTCAAAGAAATATTTCAAGAGGACAGTAAAATATAGATAAATGATTGAAATTTAATCTTTTCCCATGTAAAAAGCTTAGAAGTTATAAGTCAAACAAAAAGAAAACTCCAACTGCTGTTTTATTTTTATAATAGAATAAAGTAAAAATACAAGTCAGCATTCAACTTTGTAAAAAGCTATCAAAATTGATGGGAAAAAACCCAAATATCATCTGTACTTGTCAAATAAAAGGCAATGCCAAACTTCTAAATGTCAAATAGATATATATATTTAAAATAAAAAATGTGTCCTTGCCTTTTTGTTCTTTAACATAGCTCTCCTTACAGTTGTGCATGAGCTGCAGAATCCACTGATGTTGAGCACCAATGCACTGCCAAGCTGGGTCCCCAGGCGCATGAAGATCAGAAAGATATCTGTAAAACCCAGTCCAAAAATCACAGCTCTGACTTGACACACTGAAGGCCTCATTAAAACAGACTTAAGATGTACTAAGAAATACTTTTTTGTTTTTTACATAGTTTTAAAAATGCAAGAATAGGTATTAAGATGTGCTCATGTCCACTGCATTCTCCCTTCTTCATTCAGTGATAGAAATAAATTTTGTTTATAGAAATAAACAAAACCATATATCGTTAATATCAAATTAATACACATTTTCAGTTGTGCCACTAGCAAAGTATGTGGGAAACCAAACTATTTATCTTCAAGGTTGCAGTTTAGTGTTTCATATTTCACTTGGAACCAGCGATGACATCTCAAGCACATAAAATACGGTATTTTTCTTCCTACTGTATATGTTCTGATTGTATCATCATGTAATCTTAATGAGTAATTACAGAAAGAATTGATTTCTGGCAGCTCATTAATTTTAGCACATGCATGCAACAAACAAATGTAAACCAAGCTCCTGGGTTGGCTTTTTTTTGTTTGTTTTGGTCTGGTGTTTTTATGTACGCACATGGTCTGAAAAAAAAAGGAGGGGGAAGAGATAACAAAAAGGACTGGAGCTTCTAATTTGCAGAAGCAAAACACTGTCTGTCTTTAGGGAGAGAGGAGTATTAGAAGCCAGCTGCTGTGATTTTGCAGAGAACACAGAAGGAATATAGTCTAATGTATGGCATTCAAGACTATCTGACAACAGTACTTTCAAAAGAGTATTTTCAAAAACAGAGGTAGCTGCTCTACTATTTATGTCATTCCATTACATTCTGCATTAATGAGATGCAGAACAGATTAAAAAAAATTCAAGAAGCTTAAGGTGAAGAATATTGATATATTACCTCAAGCAGTGCAGGGAATGTTTAACTCCCTCACAAAAGCTGTATTACTACAATAATACCTTACGTTAATTATGACTGTGTTGCAAAATTCTATCTTTGACAAATGTCTGCAGTGTTTGAACAAAAAATAAACTGTTGAAGTAGGATTGGTTGGATGGATGAGAAAATTACACAACTAACCACTTTGACAGGGTGACATTTATCAATTATGTGCTTCCTCAGTGTTAAGAGGGACTTTAGTCTTCTCTTCGGCATCAAATAAAATAAAAAAATTATTACTGGTCTTGAAAGAAATATATCCTTCTTGGCTGTTAAGTGCTATGGTAAACTATTCCTGGACAGTATAAAATAATTAAATACATAAACATCATAAGACAATGAGAGGAAATCATGAACTGAAGCTTAATTATAAACATTGAATATCTGAGGGAGAAAAATCACAGTATTTCAGGTCTTGCTCAGCCTTAGACTTCAGAGACGTACAAAACAAATGTATCAAGGAAGAAAAAATGTCATAAAAATAGCAGGGTTTATCCAAACAATTTTAAAATTAGGATTTTGTTAATTGCCTTTTAACTGAAGTGCTCTGAAGAAAACTTATTTCACACCTTGCCTCCAGAAAATTTACACTAGTATAACTGCCTTAGCATACCTAGAGTAGTGAAACTAACTTAATCATTCAGTAGGTTGGGATTTTGTCAATTCATTAGAACTAAATTATTACAACATTTGTTCACTCCGTGCTCTCCTTCCTTATATTGTTCTACATGTGAAATACATTTGGAAATTACATTAACATAGTCTGTTTTAATGTAGGTTGGGATACTTTTAAAGATTCAATACTTCAAAGTAAGGGGCTAGCAAAAAACTAAAAAGCAACCAACTCAAAAAAGAAATGCACCAAAAGCCCAATCAAGAAACAAAAAAACCCCAACCAACCAAAAAAAGCCTCCAAACAAAATCCAACTGGAATAAGCCACATGTACAACTATGATTTTTTCAAATATTCCTTAGAAAAGGTAAAAATGGCTTATATAAAGCAGTTGCTCTTTATAATTTTCAAGACTGACAGGGAAAGGAAATAGCAGTGACTTCTTCATAGACACAAAATGCTTAACTATTCATCTTAAAACACAATTCCAATAAATAGGCAATATTTATAAAGTATGCAAGAGAATGAGAAGCACTCTACATAAATGCACACAGGTCACTGTACTCAAACTCACATAACATAAAGGGACCTAAGATACCAACACCACACTTGGTCCTGTGTGACTGGGCCTGGTGTGCACACAAAACATTGAAGACCTTTATGCAAGTGTCAGAAATTTACAAATGCTTCCAACAAAGCACATTTAGTCCACATCTCTTAAGATAACTGAAAAAAGCAGTGAAGTTTTCAAGACACACTAGGGGCCCTAGTAGCATCCACACCTCAAAAGTTTTCTAAATAAAGCCATCAAACGTTCCAGAACACTCTTAAGTTTGGCACCAAGCACTGTAAGGTTCAAGTCTACCAGCAGAAGGTCCATTCAACTCGTGTCAGTATCCCTACAACACACTTTGATATCAGCTTTGTGAAAAAAAGAAAATCTAGAAACATTAATGAAAACTGGGGAACCAGTTCATGTTCATGAAATATTAAGTAACTTCATTATTTAGCCTGAGCAGTAAAAGAGCCAAATTCAAAGGACAGTCTGGACTAAAATCTCCCTGTTATCTGAGTCAGGATGATTCCATTTCAACACCAGCCAAGCTAAAGTGTAAGACAAGTAAATACGGAATCTACTTTGAGGCATGCAAACTGCGAATAACCATTTCAAGCACAGCTTGCAATATGATGGTTTAGAGAAAGTAAGGGAATCTAAACATGCCTTAAAGATTTTAAAAAAATTAAATTCAAATCTCACTTATGTTTCATTATTCTCATTCAAGAACTGTTTTTCAGTCATTCAAATAAAATGTAACATTCCATTGCCATTATTTATATAATCATAAAATCTCAAAATACTCTACTTACAGTTTTAAAGTAAGTATTTAAACCACAGTAAAACTATTCACTACCATATTTAGGAAACATTTAAATACAAGTCTAACACCATATGTCTGATGAAGGCACCACTCAGGTAATTACCTTATATAACGTTTCTGATCATGCAATGTTGATGGAGTTTCAAGCAGCTTATCCAACAAAAGTTCCCGTAAAGCTTCAATTCTGGTTTCAACTTCTGCATAATCTAGGAGTAGGGAGCGGAAACAAAACCAATGTGTCTTTCAGTAGTGCTATGAACTGAGAATTACATTATTTTCCTAGGATATCAGACACTTCTGGTGTTAATGTGGAAATCAATATAACTCATTTTAAAACAAGCCACATTCGAAAATTTTGTACATGACAGTTCTACAAATGCAGAAAATTGGACTTTCAAGTCTTTCAACAATATGCCAGCGAGAGATACCCAAAGTCACATTTTAATTACTATAACCTTTTTTTATGTCCAGTAATACCAAGCCTGAATAAATAAATAAAATTGGCTGTGATTTCATGTTGTGTGGTATACAACAACTCACTCAGAATACTTGCCATAAATACTGTGTAAATGGTTCCTATAAATCCATAATTTGTATGGATAGAAATCCATATCAAATCCACATAAAGCTTTTTAGTCTACTATGTGCTTTTCAGCCTGTAAGTTAAAAAAACCACCAAACCCATTAAATAGCAGAGCGCATATCTTACATTTTTTGAATACTTGAACCTCTGTCTTTCCAAAGAGGGACTTGGCTTTCTCATAGTCATTAATAACCACATCATAATCGCCCTTAAAAACAAAACCAAGAATTTATATTTGTCAAGAAAAAGACTAAATTCAACAGACTCCTTTCAGCAAATAGAAAATTATTTTTAAAGCATTATACCTTCTGGATATTTCTTTCAATATTTAAGGGAAGATTGAAAAGAAATTTAAAACGCTGAAGAACATTAAGTGCGTTTCTCGTTGAATCAGCTTTGTCCTTGCGACCCAGCACTTCTTGAAATAAGGTATCTGCTGTGTTACTGGCTCCTATTTCAAAAAGGATGACAATAAGAGAAGGTAGAGTAAGTAATCAGTTGAAATCACGAACAGATTTTCTTCATTTTAATGAGTTGTTCAAGTTTTTTAGAGCAAATGAGTAATTATTGCTGATTTTCATACTTTTTTGTTTAACTGTGTTAACATTTTACAACTGCTGAAATACTATTTCAAAGGGAACCACTTAGCATTTTAATGTGGTAAGACCCCTGTGCAATTAAAAACAATCACTCTTTCCTATTTCAAACGCTTAGCTTTTGCTGCAGATATTTTATAGTTTGCTTTGGCTCCAGATGTACATTTTACAAGCAAATTATGCATTTCAGGATATGGAAAAAGCAATAGAAAGTTTTATTTTTTAAAAAAATATAATTCAAATATGATATTAACTATCATAGCTTTAAAAACTGTGACCAGGTTTTGCAAATAATTTTTGTGTTTTCAAATCAAGTCTTAAAAATTATTAGCAATATTTGATATTTAAGTGAACTACTAAAAAGTAACAATGATTAAGACAAGGACAATGTCATGGCTGAAAAAAGTCTAACTAGTTGGTCACTGTAACAGAATTGTCTTCGCATTGCATTTAAATTCTTACTGGCTTCATCACACACAGGATCAAGCCTTGGTCAACAATTTCAAGCATTTTAAGTCTCTATACTATCTGCAGATACTCTTCAATAAGTACATTAAATATAGCCCTAAAACCTTTTCTATCCAAATTAAAAAGCATTCTATTTTCTAGTGGAGATTATTCTATAACACAGAATAATAAAATTACATTTATGGTAGAGAAGATTTTTATTGCCTGTGAATATTTACATTTTTGAACCTGTGACTTGCTTTTAATTAACCAAAAAACTCCAAAAAACAAAAGTGGAACTGTTTTAGCTTTTTTGATCGTTGCGTGTAGAAGTTTCTACATTATCTGGTCTAGTGACTACACTTTAAGCAAAGATGAAAAAAAATTACATCAGTCTCGCTGGGTGGCTTGCATGCCATTTTCTCTAGTCAACACTGTGGGTGGCCCGCTCATGTTAAAAGTAGTCTTTGTAAAATAATTGTTATATCTAAATAATGTTTAAACTTTGTTGAAATTTCGAAGCCTTGATGTAAAAAAAAGTTTTGTCAGGACAGTTATTTCTACTGCATACTGTTCAGCATAGAATACTTTAATCCATTAAGGAGAAATGCACAATGAAAACAGCTAGCTGGACATTTAAATACAGACCATTGGTAAAGTATGATTTTTCTCAAGGTTATAAAAAATGCTTGTTTTGTAAATCCTTCCAGTAAGTTAACATTTGCTTTGTCTGAATTCGTATGTTTCTTGTGCTTTTTTTTAAACAGCCCAGAAGCAATGTACTGTACCTGGGAAGTGAAGTTATATTTTAAAGTTGTTGGTTTGTTTTCTTTTTTAAAAATTCAATGCAAACCTTTTTAAAAGGTAATTGACAACTGCAGAAAGAGCACAGGGATTTCTATCTCCATCTTTTATGAAATCATTTGCTGCACAAATCCTTGATTCAGGTAAATTATTTTACTTTTTTTTTTCCCCTAAGGCTACTATTTCTGTTTTACAAAGAAATTGAAATATATCAAATTACTTATTAAAGTCTTCATGAAATTCAATACTTCATGCAAGTCTATCTTTTTAGAATTAAAATACTGTAAAATTTCTGCCCTCCCCATCCCTCCAAATCCTTTCAATATTACAATCTTTATTTCTTGATTACTGATGAACAATCTAAACCTAAACAACCCATGGATAAACTTTCAGGTCTTCTATTGACTAACTGTTTTCAAAACAAATGATTCATCTACAGTGCATGAATTTTCTTACTTCAAAATAAATCTAGTTATCCAATAGTTGTCTGTCACAGAGCTTGACAAAAACATCACATAATGAAATTTGATGGACCTCTTTTAATGTGCAATTCTTCATTACATTCATTATAGGACACCATATGTTTTAAATAACATATATTTAATAGCTTGTTTAGCAATTAAATTTTGCAAAAACTCTAAACATTTATAATTGCACCTACAGCACTAAATTGTGACTCTACTACCCCATGCCATTTCAGTTCAGTAATTTGGCACCCTCTTAACATACATTTAGATACTGTGGAAAACACCCTTATTTTTAGGAGTTTGTAACCAAGCTCAAACAACACTAACTGTTTCCCCAAACATGCACGTATAGTCCATAAAATGTAGAATTCGACTAAAGAATTGAAGTCATGTTTGAAAGTAGGCCCTGTTACTCATGGATTATGGAAGCTTTTTTTTATCTTTTTTTTTTTTCAATGGTCAGACAAGAAACAAAGCTTTGATCCCAAACTACTTTGCATAATGTTATTTACTCTTTTTAAATCCTTGTAGTCCTACTTCCCTGCCTCCCACTCATCATGACTTGCAAAGTATCATGAGGAAAAGTAGCCAATTTTTTTCATAGCAGAGCCAAACTTAAAACTACTCTGAAGTGTCTGGCACAAGTTCCTCTACTGATCCAGCTTGAAAAAGACGGTCTGCATTGTCTACATACTGAGTTCAGCTACCATTTATCAAATGCAACAGTAATTATATGTTGTAGGTTAATTTGTCTCATATTAGTGCACATAGGAAAAGAAGATCACAGATCAACATTTTTGCTTTTTTATTTAAAATTTTTCACACAATTTTGTTCAAGGGAAAACGCTCTCCAAGGAATCTGTGCTTGTTGCGTGACATGGTATAAAAACAGAGCACTGAGAATTGCACTGGAATATTTCAGCAAATGCTTCTTTCTTCTACCCTAAATGTATTCTGCATACACAGACACATGTATAGTCTTTATATAGTGGTGTGACATTTTTTTGTGTTTTTTTGTCATTTTTTTAACTACACCTTTATTGTGAGCATTAATGAATCACCACTGAAACAAGCTAGAGCTGTTCACAAAACCCTCTGCTTTCTTTGTGCTCCCCACACAAACACACATACAGTCACTGCTTTCTTCATACAAGACAAGAAAAACAGTGAACTTCCATGTCACTTTCTTGATTTCATAAAACACACTCAGACTTTCCAGCACTGAGTCAGCTATCTGCATGTCATTCCTGCTTATTGATACAGCACTAAGGGAAACATCCCTTCCTCTGTGAAAAAAATCACAATGAAACAAAGTAAAATTATCTTGGCAGAAGTCCCAGAATGAAAAAAAAAAAAAAGTAACTTTTTTGATCTGATGAAACACATACCGAACTGCAGCAAATTCAAGCCATCTCTCTCAATGTAACCTCAGAGCTAATACAGAAAAACAGAAAAGAAAGTACTGACAGCTTTTCAAAGTTTCTAGAAAGAATGCTCATGCCAAATAGTCTAAATGCCAACACATTAAGTGGAAATGATCCTGTTAATAGACCTTGTTATTGCAAACAGCTTATATTTGGGCTTTTTTCTGCTTTTACTTGAACTTCTTACAATCCTGGTACTCAACTCTGCTCATCCTTCTACAGTTCTGATTGTCCACAGAGTTCCTCTATTTTCTTTGTCCACTCTGTCCAGTCTTTGTCCAAAATTGAGATACCACCAAAATTAAAGTGATTTAATACATCTTTACTTTCATGTTTATTCTGTTATCACAAACACCGGTAAAAGTCATAGGAAGAGCTGCTACTTATTTCAAAAGGTGTATTTTTATCACACCCTAAAACCACTACCATCAAACAGGGTAGGGCACGAGAGGCTGTACTGTTTTCTACTTTCTACTATATTCCTAGGAATATATTAAAGCTTGTTACAAAGTTCAAAATCCATAAATACTTGCTGCTGGAAGGACAAAACTTACTGTTCAGTACATTCTCCAGTTTTTGCGTCATGGATCCTTCTACTTTTTCCGTTCCATCTGCTTCCAGTTTTTGATGGATTGCTGGAATAAAGTGTCTAGTTAAAATGCAGAACATTTTAATAGGTGGGAATACATTACATCAAAGTGACACTTCTAAACATTTTTAAAATTAAAAATAAAGTGTTATTTTTCTTTTTAGACATAAAAAAATACAAACATGCTTCACAGCAGCAGAGACTAGTGGAGAACAGGGCTTAGAGCCAGACATTGCAGGATTTTAACCATTACTTTGACATAGATTTCCTGTATCATCTTGAACAAGACAGTAATGCTTAAGGAAAAAGAAAAACATGTGGAGAGAAGAAGCTGTTAGCTATTATAATCTAAATTAGCTATCTTGTAGTATTTTGAAAAGTAGGTATCATTTAAGCACAAAATACTTTGCTTTCTAAATCACTGATCTCACCAAAAAGAAATTACCAATAATTAAAGGGTAGAAAGCCAGTCATGGGGAATTTGGATGATCCCAAAATCAATTGCTAGAACATGCCCCCTTCACTTGTTTTCATCTATAAAAAGGCACTCCCAAAACACACAATTTAAGAGTTTCTTGGAGCATTAACCATTACACAGAAACACTGATACTCTTGCTCAAAACAACATGAAAATGGAAGGGAATTTGCTGTATTTTGTTTTAAGATGCTATTTTTCTCCTGTCCTAAAATGGTAAGACCCCCAATTGTTACTTCTACGTGGTATTACTAATGGATTTGAAAATGCATAGTATCAGCATTAAATTGTTCTTTTATTATAATTTCTTTTTCAGGAGGAGGGAAATTTACCAGCATCACCTGATGATACTATATTACTCTGAAAATATGAAAAATTAATGCAGTGTAGGTAGTCCTTTCTTCTACTTCCCCTCTCTTACAGCCTTCCTCCCCTCTCCCCCCCTTCTCTGTTCAATACAGCTGACCCAAATCAGTATTTTTTCTTTTTTTTAGGTAACATCCCTGTACATATGGAGCATATATAAAACAATTATTTCAAAATATGATTTTCCTTTAAAATTTTTAATCTGTTAACATTTGTAAAATTTACTCTATCAAATAGCCATCAGCTCCTATTACTTTAGATAAATTTGAGGATTAAAAACCTCCTACTGCTTTCTGCTGGTTCTCAGTAGAATGGAGCAAAGCTAAGCTACCCTTGAAAAGGGCAATACCCAGTGCTCTGAAGAAAGCAAATAATGATATATTTTAGTTCAAAACACAAATACAGTTTTGAAACCAGTCTCCCAATTGCCCCAACTTATCTTGCTCTGGTTTGCATGGCTGAGCAACCTGAGCCCCTCATCTGGATTCTTTTAAGATGAAACAACACTAGAAGATGCATTCCATGACTATACCTAATGTGCTGTAAGAGATACCTGGAATCCAATGCCCCAGGTGGTACTTGAACTACTCTAAAATATTACCCTAAACTGCACATAAAAAGCTTATAGAGACATCACTGCCAACTGATTTCCCCTACAGTGCCATCCCTACATGCCCTTGCCATGTAGACGCAAATTAAGAAGAAGTGAACAAGGACAGAAACCACCTTTGGTAAAAGTAGCCCTGTGGCCTCAGTCCTACTGCAGCAAGTGAGGTAGTGTAGCCATTCTGAAGCATGATGGCCCTTGATATTCTCCAGCCTCTATCAAAGAAGAAACTTTCACTGGGGGGATGGGAAAGACAGGTGAGGAACGGGAGTGTGTGATTAAAAAAAAAAAAAAAAAAAAAAGACAGAGAAAAATTACTCTGTTTACACACAAGAAATATGTTGTATTTCCTTCTACATGTTAATGTTACTTTGTGTAGTGAACCTATTTTTATATTCATAACAAACAGATTTAGCAATAGTGTATTCATTGTATTCCAAAGCTGAGTCATAAAAAAGTCTAAAGTTTTCAGAACAAAAAATGTTATGTTTTATCAGAAAGTCTAAGATTACTTTGTACGCATCAACTGATTTTTAAAAAGCTACGTGTATGCTCCTTCCACAGGGACCAGACAAAAAGTCTTTGAGTTAGAAGCTTAGACAAGCAAAACTGTATGGAGTCAAGGAAAATATCTGTAGACCTAATCTGGTTGGAAAGAATCTAGAGATATTTAAGTTATATTTCCTCTTAGCGCACTAAAACCATCTAACAGAGATATGATATGTTTGGGACAACCCCTGTACTCCTGCACTCATATGTTTCCTTTTGCTTGATCTAGCAATCAGACAGCTGCAGGGCAGCTGTAGTGAGATGATTTGGTGAAAAACTAACTCACTAATGAAGAAACATTTCTTTACTGATCAGTGAGCTTGTCTAAAGCTTGCCCCAAGTGCAGCACTGCAGTATAAAGAAAGAGAAAAAAAGCACGTGGCCAAGGGCAAGTGGGAAGCCAGACTAATTCTTGTCACAGTATTCAGTACTTAAGGTTACCTTCAAATGCAGCTTTGTACCCTCCACTCATCACTGGCTGCAGTAAGAAGAGCAGGGAGAAAATTTTAGATCTTAAAAGCCCTGAAATAAAGGATGGATGGGATTTTTTCTTGATTACCAGTTACCCTGGATTTACCCAACACAAACTATACAAGTTGGAAGACCAGTTGGAAACCTAGGAGAATCTGTTGATCATTTTTGAGGAGCATTACTGTAAAAAGCATACAATAAATACAGATGAGGAAAGGCCTAGGCCTAGATGCTAGGGCCAGAAAATTAACTGCATTTTGTATCATCTTTGTCAATATGAGTTCAAGTTTCCCTATATTTAAAGGCTTTCAAACTTCAAAGCTGCAGTGAGATATTAACTAATGACAGTGAAGAGACTAAGTTCAGATCTCACAATATCTAAGCTGTGACTACATACACCAGAACATGTGCAAAGTTTAATCTGGCAAATAAGCCATAATACAGGCACTGCAGTAAAATTAACTACAATTAGTTCATTGCTACTTGTGTTGAAAACAATTTTATTTAATCTAAGGAAGAATATACGGGTTTTTTTAGATTTATGGCAACCATAAATCTAACAAATTAAACCATACTCAGCAGGTTCACGCAGCTTTTTATTTGCAAATTTTGTTCTTGCTTTACTCATTAGACATTTTAAAATTTTAAATATTTCCAGATAGGCCCCAAGAGTATTGGTGTTCTCCAAACTTTCTCAGCCTAACTCAGCTCGAAGCAACAGAGATGCAAATTTTATACCATTTTCTGATGGCATTTGATATATCTGAAAAGCTTATCCATTTCCACAGAAATGTCGTTAAAGAAAAAAGCACCTGAAAAAATCACATCCTTTTAGTCAGATGCAGAAAACAGGAGGGGAAAAATACAAAAAGTGAAAGACCAACTCAGCAAAGTATTTCTGAAGATCTGATACAGTAATTGTCAAGAACCTAGCACCAAAGCACAGTAATGGAAGGCCAAAGATGTTAACATGCTGTCAGGATTCATGCCCAATGCATGAACAAAACCGCCTTTGGTTTCCTTTATTAAAAGATCAGTGATTTTTTGTAATTTGAACAAGGTGCAAGAAAGTTATTGATGAGGACAATACCCCTATGTAGGCTAAGAACTCTGAATGTATTCAACAGGAATGCCTAGCTGTATATAATGAGCAAAGCAATATATAAAGACAGCATGCCATGAACAGACCTCTTAATACATTACACTATTAAAACCTAAAAAAAAAAATAAAAAAATAAAAATTGAAAAAAAAAAAAGGAAGGTTTCCTATGGTCCCTAATTAGTAGTGCTAAGTTTAGTTTGGTTTGGTCAGCCCTCCAGTTTCTCCTGAGATTTCTAGATATTTTACATTGGCATGGCAAATTTGGTTTTGTTTTGGTAAACATTATTAATCCAAGCAAAAATTACAAACAACTGAACTAAATGTAGCATTGTCTTTAATTGCCTTTATGTGTTTTGTTTCTCTAGTATTTACTTCTTCAAGCTTGCTTACTCAACACAGTGGCAAAAATCAAAGCAAATGGACAGATTTAAGATGATAATTTGAGGCAATTAAAGTACAGTGCTAGGAGTAGAGGTTTTATGAAAATAAGAGACCCAAACTTTTAGTCTAATAACATTGTGAGGCCTTGTTCTCACATGGGCTTATATTTAAGCAAGTCTGATCTCACTAGGCAAATGTCTCAGAAATAGACAGGAAAACATGGTTTATTATTCTACCTATGGATCCACTGAAAATTCTGGGACTGGACCCATGCCTTTATCAGAACACTTTAAAATTAAAGAGTATAGTATATGCTATTCTCTTTTTACTGACACAGTGCTAACTTCCTGGATCTGTGAAAGCTAATGGAAGAAATAAAAGCAGCTTTTAAATGTTGCATGCATTTAAAAAGTGGTATGGAAATCACAATGGAACAATGTATCGTGCAATTAAGCTGGTGTTATGCCTTGCAGGTTAAGTCTGGCTCAAATGTAATTACAGGTAATTTTTTGCAGCTATAAGCTGCCATAACTGCACCCATTTTGACAAATTCCTCTAGTAATTAGCTCACATCTCTAAAACAATTACTGATTTCAAAGCAGATACATGAGCAGTCAGCATAAAAGCATGTACAAGCCTGGGCATAGAATTTTCACTATGGACTGTGACAACTCCTGCTGTTTCACACTTTTTCAAATCAGATCATCTCTTGCTTGAGACAAAAAACACTCCCCAGACAATCCCATGCTAGAACCTGCATGAAAGGCTAGTTTGAGCCTTTTATCAATGAAGATCACATAACTTTTGCTTTTATAGAGTTGCATTAAAATAAAAACTGGTTTGCTAGAGAAATTGATCACAGGTCTTGCATGAAAAGGAAGCACTCACCCAAGACTAAACTACCTACCACCATTAGCATACTTTACTGTCACTCCTTTGTCAGGTTTAATAAAAATTATTACTATCTGGGAAAATATACATGAGAGTGAAGTAAAGAAAAGTGTGAATTAGATTTGTTACAAAACAGCAACGTGACAACGGCAAAACCTGGTATACCATACTCGTGCTGTGCTACCAAGCACAACCAGTCATCGACTAGCATTTAATTGGACAAAAGCAAACCACTTCAAAATTATTCATCAGTCTAGTTTGAAAACAGAATCACTAATGAAAAATTGGCTCTATATACTCCCTTTTAGTTGAAACATAACAGATTTCCTCAAAAGTCAGAAGCAAAGGGACATTTTTATGACAGACAAGCATCAGTTTTTAGCTTCTCAACTTCGCACTCCGACTCAGAATTTAATAGAGCTTAGGTGATTTCTTTTGTTTTAGTTTCAGATAAAATTAATTTAACAGGCATAATGGCAACAGCATAGGCTAATTTGGACTGAATCTGATCCTGGATCATTAACGTGCTCATCCTAGAATAAGCCTTAGGGGGATGAAGCAAAAATACTCTATAGGAAGAAAAAAAAAAACCCAAATCAAAAAACCAGGCATCAACCAGATATAAGATCATTTCAACCAGGTAAACACTATCCTAGCTTATGTATTAAGTAAGGTAGTAGACAAAAGGCCAACTATAGTCCAAGTTGCCCATCATACAGGTATTCCCATAGGCTACACATCTGAACCGGGTTGGGAAGAGGAAAAAAGGAACAGTGCTGTAATAGCCAGCAGTGCTGCTTTCGTACAGATTTCTTCCTGACAATCGTGTAAAATGTGTCTGCAGTTGTAATTGCACAAGCACTGTTGCCATGGCACACTAGAGAGTCAAATCTAAACCTCAAACTTATTCAAGATA